>NC_141696.1:405961457-406561457 GCF_964263255.1 Lissotriton vulgaris | reverse complement strand
TCTGCTCTAACATGATGATAGTGATTTTTGGCCTCTGCGGACTTTAGCACTGTGACCCAGTGTAAAGTGCGTGCGCTCTCTGAGTGCGTGTGGGGAGATTGGCCTGCCCTCCCATAGGAATGCATGGGGAATATGATCTCCATGGTAATTCCTGATATGAGAAGAGTGCAGGGGCAAGTTTAGTATGTGCAAACTTGTGAGAATAAATGCTGCGCAATGGTGTGCGCAGATTTATTGTGACTAGTGAAGAAGTGCCACTTTTAGAAGTTGTACAAAAGGGGGTGGTGATGGACGGAGCATCTGAACCAATCAAACACTCACACCCAGTCAACAGATCTGGGTTTAATCCATCACCGTTCTTTAGCCCACTCTGCCACCCCAGTTCAGACATGGCCATGTGCCTCATGGGACCAGTCCAGCCCGAACTGCCAAGCCATGCCTTCCCTGGACCGAATTCAAGCTTCCTAGGACCGGTTTCTGGCATTACAGCCGTCTTCAGCCAGGCTTGCTTGAATCCAGTGGCAAAGTGAGCAAGGGACTCACGTCTGAGCATACCCTGCCAAATTATGACGAACAAAGCGGTACAAAAGGGGGTGGCTCCGTCCATCACCACCCCCTTTTGTACCACTTTTAAAAGTTGGCATTTCTGTGTGCAGTGTCTCCGCCTGCCTGATGTGAATTGCCTGTCTGACTTGTGATTGACAGTGCTGTATGTTGTGGGTGTAAAGATAATACAATATCCCAAAAGGTATGATTCAAAAGACAATTTAAGTTGCATGCACAAGGCATTACACAGGTCAGAAAGTTATCTCGTTTTCAGTGCTGTGGAAAGGCAAAGTCTCGAACCCGGTCCGGAGGATCCGGCGAGATTCGTCTGGCCGCCCGGAGACTGAATCGTCTGGAGGGCCGGAGGGGGCTAGCGTGATCAACACGCTAGCCGCAGGCTACCTGACCCTTGGCTGGTGTGCCTACCCCGATTCATTTCGATCCCAGTTCCTGTAATTTTCCAGGTCCCTGGCTGCTGGATCTTTAACTGCTGCGATCTGACTGTGACGCCCCCTCCGGCCCTCCAGACGATTCAGTCTCCGGGCGGCCAGACGATTCTCGCCGGATCCTCCGAACCGGGTTCGAGACTTCGCCTTTCCACAGCACTGAAAATGCGATAACCTTGTCCTGAAGATGGTCCACATTGGTTAAGGACCGAAACGTCGTAGACTCCACAGCGCAATCATAGGCACTTTTTGTTGTGGCTCCATTGAAATCGCGAATTGTGTATAAAAGTATCTGAAAGAGACACGTTAGTGATAGATTCCTTACCTTAGAATATCCCCAGGCGTCAGACTGGATCCGGAAATTTTTGCGTAGCAATACCCCTGCGCGCTGTTAGGCGTCGTCTGCGGCTCCGCGTCCGTCGTCGGCGTCGTGAGCGCCGGGATGACGTCATCGGAGTATATAGACGGCGCCCATGCGCGCTGACGTCAGTTCTTCTTTTTTCCGCGCCAGCTAGCGCAGATCCGGAAGAAGCTCTACCCCCAGTCACTTTTTGACTGAAAACTTTTTTGATCTTTTTGATCCTCTATTTGGTCGATTACTCGACTATCGGTGCCAGGGATGCCCGGGTTCAAGCCTTGCTCGAAGTGCGGCCGACTCATGTCGGTCACGGACCCCCATCGCCGGTGCCTGAAGTGCTTAGGCCTCGACCACGACGATCGAACCTGTGACGACTGCCGGGCCCTGACGTCGAAGGCTAGGCGGGAGCGGTCCCGCAAGCGTCTCGAGCTGAGGCAGTCGGCCCCGCGCCGCTCCAGGTCCCGGTCCCGGTCCCACGGGAGGTCGAGGGACAGGTCGCGAGGTCGGAGTCATCGACGCTCCGGGAGTGGTCACCGATCGTCTGGATCCAAGTCCTCAGGTAAGAGGCATGAGAGGTCGGAGCGACACCATCGGTCCTCCGACCCGCCCCGACGCTCGCTCGATGCGGCCGGGGGTTCGGGCGACACCGCCCACGCGGCTCCGCGGGAGTCGCAAGCGTCGCCGCCTGCCCCACACCTTCGGGTCCCTGGGCACGGCGCGTCGCAGGAGGAGGTCGAGAGGTACCTCATGGCCATGAGGGCCCTCCCTCCTCAGTCGGTTCCCGTGGCGCCTTCGGGCCGATCGGCTCCGTCTGCAGGTCCTTCCGGGTCGGGCGCTTCGGCCCCGACGACGTCGGGTACTTCGGGCCCGGCGCCGCTGGCGACTTCGGTCCCGGCGCCGCGCGACCTCGCTGGATCCGGCTCCGGATCCGGGACCTCGCCGGTCGACCTTACGACCTCACCGGCGCCGTCCCTTCAGGTGTCGTCCCCGGTAGCCGTAGTGGTTGCCGACCCCAATGCTTCCTACGGTCCGCCTCAGGCGTCGGAGGGGCGCCGCTGGGCGCCGATTCCGTCGGCCGTCGGAGAATTCTATCTCCACGAGGAGGCCCTGGCTGTTCATCCTGGTCTCCAGGAGCTGGGTGACGAGGAGCAATGGGAGGGGTCCGAGGACCCTCTGGCACGTGATTGCCAGTCACATCAGGACTGGACATATGAGCTTGGGGAGGCCAGTGGTATTGACACTTCGCCAGACACTGGATTTACATCGCCCCCGACTGTGGCTTCGGAGGCGGGTTCTGCTTACGGTGTAGTGTTGACGAAGGCAGCTAAGGCCCTAAACCTTGAGCTCCCCGTCGCGGCCGTGAGGACTAATCTCCTCACTGAGGTGCTCAAACAGCAGTCCGGCTCCGCGGAGCCCCTTCTGCCGTTCAATGAGGCCTTGTGTGACGTTCTGCTGGGCACTTGGTCCAAGCCCGCCACAGGTCCCCCTGTGGATAGGAACGTGGCCAGACGCTACCGCCCGGCACCGGGCGACCCTTGCTTTTTGTCCACCCACCCCACCCCCGAGAGCCTGGTCATCCAGGCCTCCACTTCCCAGACCGCATTCCCGACGGCCCCGCCCGATCGGGAATCCAAGAGATATGAGCAGTTCGGGAAGAAGGTCTTCTCGTCTGTGAGCCTAGGGCTCCGGTCAGTGAACACCAACTGTCTCTTGGGCCGCTACACCCACACCCTGTGGGACACGGTTGCGGAGGTGCTGCCACAATGCTCTGAGGAGGTCAGGGCTAAACTCAGCCAAACCCTTGCGGACGGCCGAGATGCGGCACGATTTTCCATCCGGTGTGGGCTGGATACCACGGACTCACTGGGCAGGGCGATGGCAACGACGGTGGCGGTTCGACGCCACGCCTGGTTGAGGTCCGCCAATTTCTCGGCCGATGTCCAGGCCACTCTCATGGACATGCCGTTTGATGGCCGTCGCCTCTTCGGCGACAAGGCAGACCATGCGCTGGAACGTTTTAAGGACTCCAGGGCCACGGCCAAGTCCTTGGGCCTTGCGGCCCCACGCCAGCAATCGGGTGCCTTTCGCTCCTTTCGTGGCCACGGAAGGGGCGCCCCACCACGGACCGTCAGCCACGCGCCGCAGAATGTTCAGCAACGCGGTGGCGGCCGTGGGAACCGCCGTGGCGGTGGTCGGGGCCAGCGGCGAGGCCAGTCCACACCTCCCTCAGCAGCCCCCGCCTCAAAACCTTCCTAGTCCGAGTTTTCAGGCCCATGTGACGCCTGTGGGAGGCAGGGTTCGCCATCACCTCTCCCACTGGCATACAGTCACTTCGGACAGGTGGGTGCTGCAAATTGTCCGAAGGGGTTTCTCCCTCCCCTTCGAGTCTTCCCCTCCATCCATGCCACCTCAGTGCCACCGTGTGTCGGGGGATCACTTGCGACTTCTGCAAGAGGAAGTTTCGGCCCTCTTGGCCAAGAGGGCCATCGAGCGCGTTCCTGGGCCAGAAGTAGGACGTGGCTGTTACTCCCACTACTTTCTGGTACCCAAGAAGGGCAAAGGGGGCCTACACCCTATCTTGGATCTGCGGAACGTGAACGGCTTCCTCCGTACGGAGAAGTTCAAGATGCTCACTTTGGCTCAGGTCCTGGCTGCCCTGGACCCAGGAGACTGGATGGTAGCGTTGGACTTGCAGGACGCCTATTTCCACATCCCCGTCCTGCCGGCCCACCGGCGTTACCTGCGGTTCACGGTAGGCCACGAGCACTTTCAGTTTACCGTGCTCCCCTTCGGCCTTACCAGCGCCCCACGGGTGTTCACGAAGGTGATGGCGGTGGTCGCAGCCCATCTGCGCAGGCAAGGGGTGTCAGTCTTCCCCTACCTCGACGACTGGTTGTTGAAGGCGGGCTCGCCCCAGACAGTCGTCAGCCACCTCCAGACTACGGCCGACCTCCTGCACTTGCTGGGGTTCTCCATCAATGTGCCGAAGTCACACCTGTGTCCCTCTCAGAAGCTCCTTTTCATCGGAGCGGTTCTCGACTCGGCGCAGTTTCGGGTTTACCCACCCGAGCAGCGGGTTCGGGATATTCAGGCTCTGATTCCTGTCTTCGGGCCGTTATCCCGGGTCTCGGTCAGGTTGACGCTGCGGCTTCTGGGACTGATGGCCTCCTGCATCCTTCTGGTGCGTCACGCCAGGTGGCGGATGCGGGCTCTGCAGTGGGACCTGAAGTTTCAGTGGGCCCAGCATCAGGGCAACCTGTCCGATCATGTCCTGATCTCGGAGGGCACTGCGAGACAACTGCAGTGGTGGCTCACGGACCGCGACTGGGTCAGTGGCAGACCCCTCTCTCTACCCCAGCCGGAGCACGTAGTTGTGACGGACGCGTCCCTCCAGGGCTGGGGAGGCCACATGGGAGAGGCGGAGATCAGAGGCCTCTGGTCTCCGGCGGAGTCCCGGCTCCACATCAACCTTCTGGAGCTGCGGGCGATTCGTCTTGCACTGAAGGCATTCCTCCCCTCTGTCAGGGGGAGCGTGGTGCAAGTGTTCACCGACAACACCACCGCCATGTGGTACTGCAACAAACAGGGCGGTGTGGGGTCGTGGACCCTTTGCCAGGAGGCTCTGCGCCTCTGGCAGTGGCTGGAACATCAGGGCGTGACTCTGGTGGTTCAACACCTGGCAGGTTCTCTGAATGCCAGGGCGGACGAACTCAGCCGCCGGTGCATGATGGATCACGAATGGCGTCTGAACTCGGACGTGGCGCAAGGTCTCTTTCGACAGTGGGGAGAGCCTTGGTTAGATCTATTCGCCACAGAAGAGAACGCGCAATGTCAGCAGTTCTGCGCGTTGGAGTTTCCAAGGCGGCACTCGCTCGGAGACGCTTTTCGTCGCGAGTGGAGCTGCGGCCTGTTGTACGCCTTTCCGCCTATACCACTTCTGCCCAGAGTGCTGAAGAAGATCAAGCGCGACCGGGCCCAAGTTATCCTTGTGGCTCCGGACTGGGCTCGAAGATACTGGTATCCCGAGCTACTCAGCATGTCAGTCGATCCCCCGATTCGTCTGCCTCTTCGGGAGGACCTTCTGTCGCAGCAGCAGGGGACGGTCCTGCACCCGAACCTGTCCAGTCTCCACCTACAAGCTTGGAGATTGAGCGGCGGCAGTTGAGGCCATTTGACTTGCCTCCCGAAGTCTGTGACATCATTCTGGCAGCCAGGCGTCCCTCCACTAAGTCGGTATACGCCTGCCGGTGGAATAGATTTGTGGCATGGTGCGCAGCAAAGGCTGTGGATCCCCTCTCTGCACCCCTTTCGGAAGTGCTGCTCTTTCTTCTTTCCCTTGCCCAGCAGGGCTCTGCTCTGGGCACTCTTAAAGGGTATCTCTCTGCTCTTTCAGCCTTCTTGAGGCTACCTGATCAGCCTTCTTTGTTCAAGTCCCCTATAGTGAGTAGATTTCTGAAGGGCATCACGCACATGTTCCCTCCTGTTCCCTTCGTGATGCCTCAGTGGGACTTGAACCTTGTTCTCACCTATCTGATGTGTGCTCCCTTTGAGCCACTTCATAACTGTCCTCTTCGCCTCCTTACGCTGAAGACGGCCTTCCTGGTTGCCATCACCTCTGCCAGGAGGGTGAGTGAGCTCCAGGCTCTTTCTTCTTCTCCGCCTTTCCTGTCGGTTCACCCTGATAAGGTGGTGTTGCGTACACGACCTTCCTTTCTGCCCAAGGTTGTCACGGCTTTCCACATCGGGCAGTCCATCACCTTGCCCACCTTCTTTCCGCCTCCGCATCCCTCGAAAGAGGAGGAGAGGCTCCACCGTCTGGATCCAAAACGTGCGCTCTCCTACTACCTGGACCGCACTCGCCAATTCCGGGTGGATGACCAACTCTTCGTTGGTTACGTGGGCGCGAAGAAGGGAAAGGCTGTACACAAGAGGACCATCTCCAGGTGGATCATCTTGTGCATCCAAGCATGCTACTCCATGGCGAGGAAGGAGCCCCCGGCTGGATTGCGGGCTCACTCCACTCGGGCCACGGCAACGACAACTGCCCTGGGCCGCGGTGTCCCCCTGCAGGACATCTGTCAGGCAGCCACGTGGGCCTCGCTGCACACGTTCGCAAGACACTACTGCCTGGACAGCCAAGTCCGGAGGGATGGCTTCTTTGGCCGTTCCGTCCTCCAGGACTTTCTGGTGTGATATTGGTTCGCAGACCCACCACCACGGGGTTGGTATTGCTGGGGTATCTATTCTAAGGTAAGGAATCTATCACTAACGTGTCTCTTTCAGATGCACAAGTTACTACTTGTGTAACGATATATCTGTAAGAGACATTAGTTAGTGATAGATTCCTTACCGCCCTCCCATCCTCCCCGTTCTGCGAACCGATATTTAGGGTTAGGGTCATCCCCCTTTCAGGGCCCTAGTTTCATGGCACCAGTGTTAGTTCTATCATGGCTCTGCGTATCTGGCGCGGAAAAGCTGTGTTATCAGAACTGACGTCAGCGCGCATGGGCGCCGTCTATATACTCCGATGACGTCATCCCGGCGCTCACGACGCCGACGACGGACGCGGAGCCGCAGACGACGCCTAACAGCGCGCAGGGGTATTGCTACGCAAAAATTTCCGGATCCAGTCTGACGCCTGGGGATATTCTAAGGTAAGGAATCTATCACTAACTAATGTCTCTTACAGATATATCGTTACACAAGTAGTAACTTGTGCCACTGGCTCTGTGTCACATGTTGAGCTACTCACTGTAAATACTTCACCTTGCGCCGTTTATCGCTGTTCACTCTCTCACTTGCGTTGCCACATATCACTTGTACATATTGAGCACCAAGTCCTATCGGTTGTCATTTGAACTGTCTAACTTTGTGCTGTACAGAACTGTTCTAACATGAATTTCCCCTTCCCTGTTTGAATATCAAAAATACAAAAATTTATTTTGACTTTAAATCATCTGAATAAGTGTCTCCTTTTTCTGACCTGTGTAATTCCTTGTGCATGCAACTTAAATTGTCTTTTGAATCCTACCTTTTGGGATATTGTTATATCTTTATACCTTTGAACCCTAATCCCAATTGGTTTATGGGTCACACTCCTGTTTCTCCTACAAGTATGTTGTGGGTGGCTCCAGGACCCAGGATGGGTCTGCTCGGTGGTGAATAGGGGGATCTGCATGCAGATGGGAGGGAGGAGTTGTACCTGGTTCCTGAATAGGGCTGTGCCTTCCCTCCACAATGCTGGCTCCACCTCCTGTGGTACATCTGATGTCCCTGCCTGTCCTGTGAATAGAAGAGATAAGCTGAGCAAACCAAAAAGCTCAACAGCTCCCCTGAACAAGTTGTATCTGGTTCTCCCATTGCCTACACTTTTAAACAAAGGATTTGCTGTATAAAAGAAGGGGCTGTGACCCAATGTAAATGTTCTGGCTGTTGGATCCTGATTCCTGTAGGGCGTACTGCTGCTGGGGCCCAGGAGGACTTGCCAGGAGGGCTGCCTCCCTGTGTCCAGCTATGCACTGGAACCTTTTTGCTTTATTTCCTTATTTAAAGACTTTTGGGACCATTTGTTTCATTCTCCTTGCCCCAGGACTTTTGCTTAATCTAGCGCCTGGAAGCGCTATCCTTTAATTGCCCAGCTGAGGAGGAGCGTGGGCTGCGCAGCGCGAGGCTGTTCGTCTCGCTGGAGGGAATCCCCCACCAGAGGGATTCCCCCGCATTGTGGCCTGTGGCGGGTGCCCACCCCATTTATTTTTATATTTAATTGCAGGTGCCCACCCTGCATAATAGCTGCTTGTTTTTATTTAATAGAGCAGGTGCCCACCCTGTGTCTTCATTTTATTTAGTGCGCATGTGTAACTCCCAAGCCCTGACTAGAGTGGTGGTCTCTGCCTGGTTTTGGCGCAAGCCTTAGCCACCCAGATATTCCCATTTCTAACAAAGATCAAACCTGATTTCTCAGGCCTGCCATTGCAGGGCCTGTGTGTATTTTACTGCCACTTTGACTTTGCATTTGAAACTACTAGCCAAGCCATAAACTCTCCTTTTATCACACACAAGCCACCCCTGAGGTAGGCCCTAGATAGCCCATAGGGCAGGGTGCTGTGCAAGTAATGTAAGTAAAAGGTAGGCCATACACTGGTAAGTTATGCATGTCCTGATAGTGACAAACACCCACATTTGTTGTTCACTATGGTGAGGCCCACTCCTATCTTGGGTTAGCATTCGGAATTCCTTAATTAACTTTTAAACTGTAATTCCCGATCAGAAATGAGTAGTTGCATCATATTTGATATCTTTGTAATGGTAATGGTAAATCCTCTTTACTGGTAAAGTTGGATTTAACATTGTTTTAGAAATGCCACTTTTAGAAAGTGGACATTTCTCTGTTACTTCTCTGTGTGCCTGCAGCCAGTCTCCAATACATGTCTAGGGTAGCTGACAGCTACACTTTGTGAATTCCTGCTAGACAGCAACAAACACAGGAAGGGTAGGTGTGACTGAGAACTCATCTGTATTCTGATAGCTCTTCCTGTGCAGGAAGAGGGATGGGGGCTGACACTTGCATTTGAATAGGCAGTGTCCTGTTTCCCACGCAAAGGGTTGATTACCCTCTACTGATAGTCTTAAGATGGGCTGAAAAGAAAGGGCCTTGGCCTGTGTACACTTCAAAGACCTTTCTTTGAAGTCACCCCCACTTCAAAGGCACAACTGGGGCTCTGACCCTACCAAGACGGTATACAAGTCTGACCAGCGCCAGGATGCCCTTGGGGGACAGTAAAGCGCTATACAAATATACAATACAATACAAATATACAATACAAGTCGGCTGTGAAAAACTCTGCCAGGAGTAAAGACTGTTGTGCAACAAGGATTGCCACTCTGCTTGACAGGTGCTCTAAATTTTCTGTGCAGCCCTGCTGCCTGCTGATATTTGCCCTGCTGAGGACAAGGACTGGACCCGTCTCACTTGAACCCTGACTCACTCCAAGGGCTTGATGTTTTGCCCCCTGTTCAGATGTCTCAGGGCCATCAAAGACTTCCTTCAACTCTGCCACAGCACCAGGACTTTGCCTTCTGTGAGTCCTGCCCTGCAAAGTGGTGCCAGACCAGTCCTGGGCCGTTAAAAGGTGATTGCTGCTGTCCAGAGCCATAAAAATAGATGCAGTGCTGACTTTTTCGCCGATTAAACCAACACAGTGCCCTTTGACGCCGACCGAGTTCCGATCCGATGACATTCCTGAACAGCTCTCCAATGATGCGAGAGCTGAGTGCGAGGTTTGACGATGATGCAGCACTTGCATAGAAGGGATTTGACTCAGACTCATTAACCGATTGCGAGGTTCCACGACAATGCAGCGCTTTCATTGGAAGGGGTTTTGATACCGACATGGGACCCGACTGCGAGGTTTAAGGATGCAATGCCTACTTTGTAAGGGGTTCGACATCAACGTGGGACCCGACTGTGAGGTTAACACCAACACATCAATTTAACTACATGGATCAGAACCAACGCTTCAAGTCTTTGACCCAGATGCGTACTCCATCAAAGGTACTTTTCCAGCAGACCCTTCGTGGATCCTGTAGGCCAGCTTGCCCACCACCCCGGTCGGCCTAAACTTTGGATTTACCACGGTCCAGCGTGAGCTTATGTAATCCTTTAAAAATTAATATCGCTGGTTATACTAATTTGAATTTAGTTTTTTTGGCTTTGTTTTAATCATGAAAATATCTATTGTTGTCTGTTTGGAGTATTTTTGTGGTGTTTTCATTGTGTGTGTGTGCATGTGTCTGCGTGTGTGTGTGTGTGTGTGTGTGTGTGTGTTTTTGCACAACTACTTTGAACATTGCCTCTTTAGATGATCCTGACTTCTCTGGTCCAAACTACCATAGGGTGACCGAATGCTATCTATTATTGTGTATATAGCTTACCCTAACTAGAGTGGCGGTTCCTTCTTGTACAGGCTGCCTACTCTGACAACCTGAAACTCCAGTTATAACCAGGACATTAGGATTTTGATCCCAATGTTCCAGACTCGTTCCTGGATCTCAGTGCTAAAGAGACTGGGATTGCTGAACTCCAGCATTCTGCTAGTAAAGACCGGCAGATGGCACATGCTGGCTCTACAGTGGGATTTGACGTCCCAGTGGGTACAACACCAGGGGAATCTGTCCGATTGTATCAGGATTTTGGAGAAGAAGGCCAAATGCCTTTAGTGGTAGAGGCTGGACCACAATTGGGTCAATGGTGGACCCTTATCCTTAATCTACCCAGACTTGACCGTAGTGACAGATGCATTGCTTCTGGGTTGGGGGTGCCATTTGAGAAAAGTGCAGATCAGAGGACTCTGCCCTTCTATTAAATCACCTGTACTGACAAGATTTCTGAAATGTCTTCAGCATCAATAATGCTTATTGGCTCGTGTCACCTGTGCCAAAGCTGCTACTGCTATGCTGGTATGTGCTTGTCCAGGATATGTATCAAGTTGCTACTTGAGTCAGTACATAACTCCACAAAGAACTACTTCCTCAACAGTCAGGTCTGTTAAAATGGGCATTTTACCCGCTTGGTCCTGCAAGACTTTTTGGTCTGAGCCAGTTTGCATACCCACCACCTGGGGAGGTAGCGTTGTGGTATCTATTCACAAGTTAAGGAATTTGCAGTTAGAAGTATACTTTAGAAGAACATATTACTTACCTTTGGCAGCAAGCACAGATCTGGAAATAGCAGTAACCCTTAGTCAATTTTTGACTAACTTTTTGGATCATTTTTGATCATTTCTCGAAGTCTTACGACTCCGATCGGTGCCGTAGGGATGCCTGGTTTCAAGCACTGCGAGGATTGCGACCGCACGATGTCGGTCACGGATCCTAACCACCTGTGCCTAACTTGTCTAGGCGTCGACCACGACGACCAGGCCTGCTCCGACTGCTGGGCCCTCTCTTCGAAAGCCAGGCGGGAGCGGTCCCGCAGGTGACTCGAACTCCGGCAGTCGGCCCCGCGCCGTGAGAAGTCCCGGTCCCACGGGAGGTCGAGGGACAGGTCGCGGGCTCGGAGCCACCACAGTTCCGAGAGTCTGCACCACTCCTCCGGGTCGAAGTCGTCGTCAGGTAAGAAGCACAAGAAGTCGAAGAGGCGTCATCGCTCTTCTGACTCCCCCCAACGCTCACGCGATGCGGCTGGGGGTTCAGGTGACACCGCCCACGCGGCTCCTTCGGAGTCGCGGGCGTAGCGTCCCGCTCCACACCCTCCGGTCCCTGAGCGAGATGCGACGCCGGAGGAGATCGAGCGCTTCCTCATGGCCATGAGGTCCCTCTCTCCTCCGACGGGCTCCGCGGCGCCTTCGGGCCCGGCGGACCCGTCTGGGGCCCCTAGCGGGTCGGGGGCTTCGGCCCTGACGCTGTCAGGTGCTTCTGCCCCTACTCCGCCGGCACCTCAGGGCCCGGCCCCGCGGGGCCCCACAGTCCCGGCGCCTTCGGGCCCGGTGCCGCGGGACCCCACACATGCCTGCCAGCCACACGCCACAGACTAACATCCAGCGAGGTGGCGGCCGTGGAAATCGCCGTGGAGGCGGTCGGGGACAACGGCGAGGTCAGTCCACACCTTCCCCCGCAGCATCCGCCTCTAAACCCTCCTAGTCCGTGCTTCTCGGCCCATGTGATGCCAGTGGGGGGCAATGTTCGCCATCACCACTCTCACTGGCGCACTGTCACTTCAACAGGTGGGTGCTGTTGATCGTCCGGAGGGGCTACTCCCTCCCCTTCGAGACGACCCCTCAAGCCATGCCACCGCAACACCACCGCGTATCGGGGGATCACTTGTGGCTTCTGCAGGAGGAAGTTTCGGCCCACTTGGCAAAGGGGGCCATCGAGCGCGTTCCTGGGCCAGAAGTAGGACGTGGTTGCTACTCCCACTACTTTCTGGTACCCAAGAAGGGCAAAGGGAGCCTACGCCCTGTCTTGGACCTACGGAACGTCAACGGCTTCCTCCGGAAGGAGAAGTTGAAGATGCTGACTCTGGCTCAGGTCTTAGCTGCCCTGGACCCAGGAGACTGGATGGTAGCGTTGGACTTGCAGGACGCTTATTTCCACATCCCCGTCCTGCCGGCCCACTACGGGTTGTTCCTAACAAGCAAAACGAGATAATGTGACAATTGTTCAGTCTAATAAGTAGTGCATTGTATGTTAATATTTGTTTAATTAATTTCACAGTTAACCCTGACGAAGGGCCCCTGGAGGCCCGAAATGCATTGAGTTTTTAATAAACTGCTTATGATGAAACACGCCTTCAGTACGTATTTTTGAATGAAGAGGCTCTGATGGCCCATCAAGGATATGAGAAACTTAAGCAAATTGGCATTTCCTTGCCCGTGGATGAATTATGACTACTGTTGGTAGAAGAATTGAATTAATGGTATATAAAGGATTTAAATGGAAGATAAAAAGTAAAAAGATTGCATTAGCACTAGCGACAGTGCCATGGTTTGGGGCACCGACACAGTGCCCCTTCACAGTGACTTAATGTTTTTACGTGCCTAGGAGCTGGGTACGTCCCCATTGAGCACGCTTCATGAAACATGGATACAGAGGATGAACTTGCCGAAAGTATGGTGTGCAGCCCACCCCTAAATGTACTTGCAGGACATTTGCCAGGCGGCTACGTGGGCCTCGCTGCACACGTTTGCAAGACACTATTGCCTGGACAGTCAAGTCCGGAGGGATTGCTTCTTTGGCCGTTCCGTCCTCCAGGACTTTCTGGTGTGATTATTGGTTCGCAGACCCACCACCGGGATCGGGTATCTATTCTAAGGTAAGGAATCTATCACTAACGTGTCTCTTTCAGATGCACAAGTTACTACTTGTGTAACGATATATCTGTAAGAGACATTAGTTAATGATAGATTCCTTACCGACCCACCCATCCTCCCCGTTCTGCGTACAGATGTCTAGGGTTAAGGTCATCCCCTTTCAGGGCCCTAGTTTCAAGGCACCAGTGTTGGTTTTTAGCATAGCTCTGCGTTTCTGGCGCGGAAAAGCTGTGTCTAAGAACTGACGTCAGCACGCGGAGGCGGCGTCTAAGTACTCCAACGACGTCATCACGGCGCCGACGACGGACGCGGAGCCGCAGACGACGCCTACCGACGCGCAAGGGTACTGCTACGCGAAAGTTTCCGGATCCAGTCAGACGCCTGGGGATATTCTAAGGTAAGGAATCTATCACTAACTAATGTCTCTTACAGATATATCGTTACACAAGTAGTAACTTGTGCGTCCATTGGCTCATGCGGGCCAGTGTCTGTAATGATTTTAGCAGTAGGTTTACCTTTCGAACTGCATCCACAATTTGGAGGACGTAGCCTGGGATCTTCAGTTGTGGCTGTCAGGCACAATTCTAATGTGACACAGATGATTCTCTCTACTAAATTTGAGGCTCAACATAGTGACATGTATTGTCTATGGGTGGGGACTGTCATCTCGGGGAAGAGTAAACCAGGGGCTTTTAGTACCAGATGAAGTAAAGGCACCATATCAGCCTATAGGAGCTTCATGGTATTCGGTTGGCTCTGAAGGCCTTTCTCCTGTCCATCAAGATGAAGCAGGGTAACATCTTAACAGATTCCATTACCGCTATGTGATACTACAACAAGTAAGGTTGGGAGGGGGGGTAGGGGGTCACAGATCCTGTGCAAGGCAATAAAGCACCTCTGGGAATAGCTGAACCAGGAACGGATACCCATGAAGGTAAATCTTGGTGCGGGCTAACTGAATGCCAGAGCGGACCAGCTCAGCAGATGTCAGGTGGTGAATCATATATGACCTCTTTATTCAGCGGTTGCTCAAAACATCTTCACCCAGTAATTCATGCTGTGGTTGGATCTTTTTGCACCACCAAGAACTTACTGTTAGTTATTGCACACTGGATTCTCTGCCTAGAGGTTCCTGGGTATACGCAGGCCTCCAGTACCCCTCCCCATTATTTCCTCTCCTACCTCAACTTCTCAACCGACCAGGCGCAGAGAATCCCAGTTGCTCCATATTGGGCCTCGAGTTGTAGTAACATGATCTCTTGGGCATTTAGTCTCCGATCCAGCTCTATGGACCAGACAAATGTCTCAGAACAGGGCTAACTCCTACACCTGGAACTCTACAACTTCCATGCATGGAGAGTGAGTGTCACCAGATGGGCAGATTTGATTTATCTATTGAAGTAGTGGATCTTATTTTTATGGGTAGTATGGGTAGACACTCTTGTATCACATATGTTTATTCAGGCCACTGGGTGAAATGTGTTGCCTGGTGTGAAGATCGTCAAAATGATCCTTTGAAGGCAAAGCTGTCAGATGTTTTATTTGTTGTCTATGACCCAGCAAGGCTTTGCTGTGAGCACTCTTAAAGGCTATTTGTGAGTACTTTCAGGCTTTTTTCCATTTGCCTGATCAACCTTTGCTATTCAAGCCAGTACTTGAAATGCATTTTTGTTTGCATATATTTCCCCTTGCGCCCACTATTATGCCTCAGTGACATCTTAACTTCTTATTTCATTCGTTGTGTGCACACCCTTCAAATTGAATTATGTCAAATGGATTTATGAAATGGGCAAAGTTTAAATTGAAATCTTTCAGATGAAATTTAAATATCAATTTAGGAGTCTTCACGAAAGGAATGAAGATCAATTTTCAGTGAATGTTTTTAAATGTTTCAATATTAATTTCAGTAACGGTTTTGTTTTTGAAAATGTGATATTTTGAAGTATTGGTCCTCATATGAAATGCTCCCCTAGAAAGGGTGTGCTTGATAATGTTAGCCAGATTGTGTTACTTGGTTTAGAGGGTGTGCACGAGTGCAAGGCTATAGGACCAGAATAACCTGTTATTTTGGAAGTGATCGTTTCTCTTTAACTTGATATGCCTTGAACTTTATATTGCATAATCCTCTGTGCGTTTTCTAAATCATCATGTTTTTGTCTTTGCAGTCCATTCTTGGCAGTAGTGGTATTCCTTGGCCAACAACCACTCCGTTCAGCAGTTCCATCTGGGCCAGCAACATCAACAACACCCTTCCTTTCACCACTCCAGCAAACTCTCTATCAGGCATTAATCTTATGGGAAATGAAAGTACCTCATCTGTGCCCTCCAGTTCGAATGCTGCTACAAACCAACCTGATACAATGGGAGGACAGACCTATGATCCCTGGCGAATATGGAGCCCCACCATAGGGAGAAGAAGCTCAGATCCTTGGCCCAGCTCACATTACCCTCATGATATCTAAAGTTTTCAGCAAAACCAAAAGAAAAACATTTGCATCAGATCATGATACAAATTTCGAACCCGCCATTTGTTTAAGACTTTGTCTATGCAGGACAGCTCCTTTTTATTCCTTTTCTCTTTTTTCTATTGCTGGGGGTTTTCCTTTTTAGACTTGGTAAGAGTTATGCACCAGCCAAGCTTTTTGTTCTCTTTTACATCTTTCTGTTCAATTATGCTTGTGTGAGATTGTTATTCTGCTTTCCATAGGCTGAGCTTTTTCCCTTAAATCTTCTCAGATAATGGTTGTATATGAGACTCATCACTTGGTTAGGAAACCACTTGCCACATCCCATTCATTTATTTATTTATTCCCCGGCAATGAGCCGGATTTAACATCCCAGATTGGGAAACATATTTCAACTACTGTATAGAATCGTCCCCAGCATGCAACTTTTTTTATCTGATATTTCCAGGCTTTGGTTTTAACGAGAGAAGTTTTTCTCCCAGTATTATGTTCCTGACATACCTGATCTATAAATAAATAAAAGAAGCACTTTGTGCTAGATATGCAGAGTATTTTTTTAAGAATAAGGTTCTTTTTGTTATTGAAGATTACCGAATGTAAAAAAAAAATTAAAAAATGCAACACACATGGATGAATGTAGGAGCCTTCAGTTAAGACTTTTAAACATTTTCTGTGCTGTTTGTAATTTTGGTTCTGTACATTTAAAAAAATAAATGTGTTTTAAAGGTGAAATGCTCTTTGCCAAGTCCTGTGGTCCTGACAGGATTCCTTGGGCATTTCCCAAAAAGATGCAACTTTTTGTTGTACTTTGACAATAAATGAGATTTTTCAATACTTCCAGTTTTGAGTGAGTTTATTAAAACTTGCCCTTCAGCCTTAGTTAGAAAAGATCTGTAATAACTAATGTTTGCTTACATTTTTTGAGGTGGAATGCAGTTGTGCCAAGGTTTAACAGACTCCAGGCTGATTCTTTTGATAGGTCAGTGCATGTACCTTCTGATAAAGTGTTATAGCCCCTGATTCCTAACCTTGGGAGTCCTCCTGGTAGCCAGACGAACTGGGATCCACGCTCACCCCCGCAAATCACGTCCGAAAACTCTGTATCATCCTAGATGACAAGCTCACAATGAATAAACTGGTGAACGCAGTGACCTTATCCTGCTTCCTCATTCCCAGAATGCCCGCAAGATTTTCGAATGGCTCCCCATGCACACGAGACGCACTGTCACCCAGGCCCTCATAACCAGTAGACTAGACTACGGAAATGCGCTGGTCATCTAATAGAGACGTCTAGCCGCAGATTCCCTAACTTAGAATATCCCCAGGCGTCACACTGGATCTGGAAAACTTTTCTGCAGCAGCACCTCTACGCACCGGGCGGTGGCTCCTCCCTGACGTCGTCCACGGGCATGACGTCAGTGGAGCCATATATGTCCCTCCTGGCGCGCTGACATCAGTTTTCTTCTTTTCCACGTCCAAGCGCAGATCCTGGAAAACCAGCAGTTCCTTGGCCTGCTTTTTGGGCTTTCTAGACGCCTTTGGTGTCGGGTGGAAAAGTGTGTAATGCCTTCCGGCTTTAAGGCTTGTGAAGCATGTGCGTGTCAGATGTCTGGCACTGACCCGTACCTCATTTGTATGTGGTTCCTCTGCGTGCATCACGACTCTAAGGACTGTGACGCCTGTCAGCGGATGAAACCGAAGTCCTTGAGGGAGCATCGCATGAAATTGCTGGCTGCACGGCTGTCCGGTCCGGCTCCCTCCCGGCGCCGCTCCTCTTCTCTGGATCTGGTTACTTCCCGAGGTCGCTCTCGCGACAGATGTGCGACAACAAGTAACTGTAAGCACGGGCGTCGCTTACGGAGTTCTTCTTCCGCAGCCCGTGCCGTTGCCGCCCATTCCTCTCGCACTGAGCAAGGAAAAGGCAAACTGCAGCCTCACCCTCCGTATCCACCCTTTCCGGGTGTCAGGGCAACGCATGCCCAAATGGGGGCCTATTGTAAGGCACTACAGGCTAGTTTCGAGTCGCTCACTCTCCCTAGTGCGCCTTCGGGTCCAACAGAGGTAGCAGGTACTCATGCCGGGTCCTCATCTGCGGACGTTTCCCCGTCACGGGTTGTGTGTGTTGACTCAGCTTCTGAAGCCCACGCGACGCCGCCAAGCCAGGGCCCAGAGCACAGCCAACCCCGTCAGTCAGCACATAGCCCTGTGCGGCTTTCTGCGCCGACGATGCCCGGGTCAACGCCGACTCCGGCATCTCTTGCTGTGGGATCGGCGTCGGTCGGCATCCAGGTCGAATCCTCTGTGGAGGTCGTCGACATCCAGGCGACTCGGATACGACGTCGATCAACATTGGGACCGGCGTTGAGTCAGCCTCCCTTGGTGGTTGCACCTCCGACTCCTCGGGCGGCAATAGGTCACCGCGACGTCCATTGATGCCACTGCTTTCATTTATGCCTCCTCATATGGAACCTGATGCTTCCCTGGACTCCCCTGATGAAGAGGCCAGCGTGCAAGTACCCTGTGTTGCCTGGCCTTCGGGTCAGTCTCTGACTCGTCCACTCCTCATTTCTAGTGGTAGGATTAGCCTTCAACCGTCTCCTTCTGACAGTTTGTTACCACCTACACGGATGACAAATGAGTCTAGTGCTGCCTTTGCACGCGCTATTCATGCAGCGGCTGCTGTGCTTAGCCTTCAGCCTCCTATGGTGCCTTTGCTTTCTGATCCTTTATTGGATCTGCTCCATTTGGAGCCTATTGAGGTTGAACCTTTGTTGCCCCTCGGTGATTCGCTACTTGACGTCCTCCATGGCACTTGGTCCAGGCCATCTTCTGGTGACCCCGTTGAGTGCGCTATTGCTCATAGGTACCACCCTGCTCTGGGTGATCCTCTGTTTGTTTCTTCAGCCAACTGCTCAGGGCCTGGTTGTTCAGGCAGCTTTTAATTTGCAGTCTTCACCATCTTTGCCATTGTTACCTCCCACCAGGGAATCTAAGTGGCTGGATGATTGTGGTCGCTGGCTTTTCGCCTCTGCTAGCGCAGGTGTCCGGGCCTTGAATACAGTCTGTGTGTTCGCCCGTGCATCCTCCACTCTTTGGGACTCAGTTGACCACCTTCTCCCTTCTATTCCAGAAGGAAGACGGGCGGAATTGCTCCGCCTTCTTCTGCATGGCAGAAGCATGGCACAATTTTCCATTAGGTCCCCTCTGGATGCCACTGACTCAATGGGACGGGTCCTGTCTCGCGCTGTGGCTTTACGCTGCCATGCTTGGCAGCGTGACAGTCGCTTTCCGGATCATATTCGCGATGCGCTCAGGGATCTTTCATTTAATGGGGTAGATCTGTTTGATCGCCATGTGGATTCGGCGGGCTCCCGTTTTTCATCAGGGCTGGGATAAATCTTGCTGCCATATTCTTTGCATTATTTTCCGGTGCTCACCCTAATGCACAGGTTGGTTTTAGTGGCCGGTTACTGTTCATGGCTGATTAGCCCCTTATCTGTTCATTCGGCACAGCAGTTTGGCTTCTTTTCTTTTTTCAGTCCTCTGACTGTGCTTAGACCAAGAGGACACCCCTACTAGGGATTTGCTTTACCCTATTTGGGGTATTCATGGCATCGGTACTGCCATTGCCTTGGTATGTTCCTATGGAGTCTCCGAGCACACGTTCTGCTGGGAGTCACTTGTCGATTCCTACAGAGGTCTTAGTGTGACTTGCTTTATTGCACATTGGGGTTCTCTGTTTTGAATCGGAATTTGGCATAGGTTCCGTGCCGTGTGGTGTCTATTCTGCACGCCTGGTAAAACACCAGGTTGTAGCAATTCTTTCGCTACGAGGCATCCTATTTGCTGCTATGCGCCTTATTTATTGTTGTTCTTATTAGTGCAACTTGGACATACAATCCCTTTTGGTTTATCCTCCAAGTGAGTGATTGAGCAGGTGTTCTTTGTTATCCGTGGTCATAGACTTTTTCTGGCCCTTGTGCTACAGCGATATCCCTAGTCCCTGCTCTTTCAGTGTAAGTGTTTCCACTCTTTGATTGACTTCATACTGTGTACCCTGTAACGGCTCGTTTTCCTATGCAATCACTCCTTGGGGTCTGGGACCTTTCCATTTTTCCTCATTTTTGCCACAACGGTGTCTAATTCTTCTCCTACTCTGTCTTGCAGGGGGCAGTTGTTACGCTTAGGCAGGGAGCATGGGTTTCTTACTGCTCTAGACATTGTCCTACCCAATTTCCAAATGTCTGCTAGTATGTGCTGCATACTCTACTGCATACTCTAGACTCTTGTTGGGTCACGTTTTCATTGTTTCAATGTTTTTCTTCCTGCTATGAATCTGCTCTATGTGCTTACCCAGCAGATTCGTTCAGGTTCCTTCATTCAGACAGTGTCCGTTTTCCCTGCCCCGGTCTACTTGTTCCACCGACTCGGAGTGCCCGGCTGGCTGGTGCCCTTTTTGTGCTGTTGCCTCCTCGCTTTCTCACTATTTTGTGCCTCAGGCTACTACGCAACCCTACAGGAAGTCTTTACTTACTTCGTATGGCTCCAGTGTCCTAGTGGCATGCTTAGGTACCTACCGATCTTCACTCTTGGTTGTTAACGCACAACTACTTGTCTTCGGCCCTTCACATATTATGACGTCATCGCCTACTGATCGAAGAGCCAGGTCTTGAGGAGTTTTCTGAAGGCCAGCAGGTCCCGAGTCTGTTGTAGGCTGGTGGGAGAGAGCGTTCTAGGTCTTGGTGGCAGGTTAGGAGAAGGATCTGCCGCCGGCGGTGGTTTTCCGGATACGAGGAACTGTGGCGAGGGTGAGGTTGGCTGAGCGGAGGTTTCGGGTGGGGGTGTGGAAGCTGAATCGGTTGTTGAGGTAAGTGGGTCCGGTGTTGTGTAGGGCTTTGTGTGCGTGGATGAGAAGTTTGAAGGTGATCCTCTTGTTGACGGGGATCCAGTGCAGGCCCCTCTGGTGGGGTGTGATGTGACTGCGTCGGGGGACATCGAGGATCAGTCGTGCCGAGGCGTTCTGGATTCGTTGAAGTCGTCTCAGGAGCTTGGTTGTTGTTCCTGAGTAGAGGGCGTTCCCGTAGTCGAGTCTGCTGGTGATGAGGGCCTGGGTGACGATTTTTCTCGTGTCGGGAGGGATCCATTTGAAGATCCGGCGGAGCATGCTTAGGGTGTTGAAGCAGGACGCGGAGACGGCGTTGACTTACCTGGTCATGGAGAGGGTGGAGTCGAAGATGACCCCCAGGTTGCGTGCGTGGTCTGTGGGTTACCGGGGCTGTGCCTAGCGATGTGGGCCACCAAGAGTCATCCCAGGCTGATGGGGTGGGTCCGAGAATGAGGACCTCCATCTTGTCTGAGTTCAACTTCAGTCTGCTGTCCTTCATCCAGTCGGCTACGGCCTTCATTCCTCTGTGGAGGTTGGCTTTGGCGGTGTGGAGGTCTTCGTGAGGGATATGATCAGCTGGGTGTCGTCGGCAGAGTTCGATGGCATGTTTGCGAGCGGAGTGAGTGTTGAGAAGGATGCAGCGGTGGTGGTTGTGTTCTCTGGTTGGTGGTTTGGTGGGCTGGATGCTGGTGAATCTGCAGTTCCAGCAGGCGAAGGGCCCTTGGGTGCGCTTCGGGGTGGCCCGGTAGCAGAGGTGGTCTTGATCAGTGTTGAGTGCGTGGAGGGTGCTGGAGTCGTAGTGCAGTCTGGCGTTGGGGGGGGGGGGGGGGGGGCGGGTTCCAGGGGTTCCGGCGCGGTCCAGGCGCAGACGGGCTTGCCTTTGGTGTGCCTTCGCGTGCCAGCACCGCGGCCGCTGCGCGACCTCCATAAGAGGCCAAGTGGGAGGGAGGGGCATCTGGGAGGCAGGAGCGGGGCGGCCAATGGGCGAGGGCAGGGGAACAGAAAGGAAAAAGGGGGCGGGCCGCGGGGGAGCAGCGGCGGGGAGCGGGGGCACAGAGGGCAGGGGCGCACAAGGAGCGCCTAATAATACACAATAACAGAAGATAAAACTAAAATACAGTAAACCAACAACTATTGCACAGTAAGAAAAATGTATGCAGTACCCGGGGCACACCAGCGGCGAACCCTTGGCACCACTCGGGTCCCAGAGGAGTCGAGCGGCGTGGGGAGTGACCTGGGGTCAGGTCACTGCCTTTGCCTCCCATTGCTTTCTGCTCTCCTTAGAGCTTCATGGTCTGGAGGTTAACTGCGCTGCCTTTCATAGCCTCATTATAATTTGTCTCTAAGGTTAAAGGTACTGTTTAGTCGCCTTACGGACTACTAAGTTCATTCATGAACTTGATGGGGTTCAGTCGCAGACCCACCTCCTACTTGGGTATGCCTTTGGTATCTATTCTAAGTTAAGGAATCTGCGGCTAGACCTCTCTATCAGATAAACGAGTTACTTACCTTCGGCAACGATGTATCTGGTAGAGACATAGTCTAGCCGCAGATACCTTACCACCCGCCCAACCTCCCCGTTCTGCGAGGACCTTTTCTGGTTGAGGCTTTCTATACTCTCCTCCTTTAGGGTGTCTTGCCCCTTTCTGGGTGCTCTGCTCTCACTCCAATACAGACTGATTTGTTCTGTTTCTCTGTTGCTTCCCGCCATTCTCTGAAATTAGGCGGTATGTTAATACATCAAATGTTCCTTCCAGCTCTAGACCTAGATTGTATGGTGTGAAATCTATTCACACTGTTTCCCGCCATCCCGCTTTCCCCTTCTACATGGCCTTGTGGTCGTTTCCGCCTCAGCAGGGTTTTCCTTCAGGACTATTGGCTATGTCCATTTATGGATCTTTAATGGAGATTGCTATGTCTCCTTCTGATGATGTCTTGTGGTTTACTCTCCTTACTCTAGTGATCTGAAAGAAACAGGTTAGTATTAGATTCCTTACCTTAGAATATCCCCAGGCGTCAGACTGGATCCGGAAACTTTTACGTATCAGTACCCTTGCGCGTCGGTAGGCGTCGTCTGCGGCTCCGCGTCCGGCATCGTTGGCACAGGGATGATGTCGCCGCAGTACTTAGATGCCGCCCTCGCGCGCTGACGTCAGTTCTTCTTTTTTCCGCGCCACCAAGCGCCGATCCGGAAAAAGTTGTACCCTAGTCAATTTTTGACTAACTTTTTCGATCCTTTTTGATCATCTTTCGAAGTCTCATCGACTCGGAACGTGCCGGTAGGGATGCCCGGGTTCAAACCCTGCGTCGACTGCAACCGACTGATGTCGGTTACCGACCCCCATCGGCAGTGCCTTCACTGTCTGGGCCCCAACCACGATGACAAGTCCTGCTCCGCCTGCCGGGCTCTGACGTCCAAAGCTAGACTGGAGTGGTCCTGCAAACGACTCGAGGTCCCGGTCCGCAAGGAGGTCGAGGGACCGGTCGCGGGCCCGGAGTCACCACAGTTCCGGGAGTCGTCATCAGTCTTCGGGCTCAAGTCCTCTGGTAAGAGGCACAAGAAGTCGAAGAGGCTGCATCGCTCTTCTGACTCCCCCCGATGGACGCGCAGCGCGGCTGGGGGTTCAGGCGACACCGGAGCCGCAGGCGCGCGGCCTGCTCCACACCTGCCGGTCCCTGGGCAGAACACGGCGCCGGAGGAGATCGAGGCCTTCCTCGTGGCCATGAGGTCGCTCGCTCCTCCGTCGGGTTCTGCGGTGCCTTCGGGCCAAGCATCCCAGACTGGGTCCCCACGCGGGCCGGATGCTTCGGCCTCTGCAACTTTGGTCCCGACGCCGCAGGGCCCCACTGGATCCGGCTCCAGATCCGGGTCGTTGCCGGTCGACCTCGCCGGCGCCGGCCCCCAGGGTGTCGCCCCCGGCGCCGTCCCCGGTCATACCCTCCATTCGGGTCCAGCTTCGGAGCAGCACCACTCGGCACCGTATTCAATGCCGCTTGGAGATTACTACTTCTACGACCCGGCCCCATCCTTTGAAATTGAGTATCAGGTGACGGGTGACGAGGAGGATTGGGAGGGGTCCGAGGGCCCTCTGGCACGTGAGTGCCAGTCTTCTCAGGACTGAGCAGGTGAGCTTGGGGAGGCCAGTGGTCTAGATACTTCACCCGACACTGGTTTTGTCTCCCTTCCTACTGTGGCTACGGAGGAGGGGCTGCCTGTAGTATGGTGCTGACGCGGGCTGCTAAGACCTTGGGCCTTGAGCTCCCAGTCGCGGCCGTGAGGACTAACCTCCTCACTGAGGTCCTTAAACCGCAGGCAAGCTCGGCTGAGCCTCTGCTGCCGTTTAATGAGGCCTTGTCAGACGTTCTTCTGGGCACTTGGTCCAAGCCTGCTACAGGTCCGCCTGTAGATAGGAACGTGGCCAGGCGCCACTGCCCGGCTCCGGGCGACCCTTGCTTCCTGTCCACCCACCCCACCCCCGAGAGCCTGGTCATCCAGGCCTCTAACTCCCGGACCGCATTCCCGACGGCTTCCCCCGATCGGGAATCCAAGAGGTATGAGCAATAGGGGAAAAAGGTATTATCTTCCCTGAGTTTAGGGTTGCGGTCAGTCAACACTGCGTGCCTCTTGGGCTGTTACACCCACTCTCTGTGGGACACGGTCGCGGACGTGCTGCCACAATGTCCGGAGGGGGCCCGGGCTAAACTCGCCCAAGCCCTTGCGGAGGGTCGAGATGCGGCGCGGTATTCCATCCGGTGTGGGCTGGATACCACGGACTCACTGGGCAGAGCGATGGCAACGACGGTGGCGATTCGTCGCGACGCCTGGTTGAGGTCTGCCAACTTTTCGGATGATGTCTAAAACACCCTATGGACATGCCGTTTGATGGCTGTCGCCTTTTTGGCGACAAGGCAGACCATGCGCTTGAGGGCTTTAAGGACTCCAGGGCTATGGCCAAGTCCTTGGGCCTCTCGGCCCCGTGCCAGCAAAGTGCTGCCTTTCGCGGGCAAGGAAGGGGCACCCCCACACTTCCTGCCAACCACGGGCCGCAGACTACCATCCAGCGCTGTGGCAGACGTGGAAACCGCTGTGGCGGCGGTCGGGAACAACGGTGAGGCCAGTCCACACCTACCCCTGCAGCATCCGCCTCAAAGCCCTCCTAGTCCGAGCTTTCAGGCCCATGTGACGCCAGTGGGGGGCAGGGTTTGCCATCACCTCCTCCACTGGCACACTGTCACTTCGGACAGGTGGGTGCTGCAAATCGTCCGAAGGGGCTACTCCCTCCCCTTCGAGGCGACCCCTCCAGCCATGCCACCGCAGTACCACCGCGTGTCGGGGATCATTTGAAACCTATACAAGAGGAGGTTACTGCCCTCTTGGCCAAGGGGGCCATCGAGTGCGTTCCTGGGCCAGAAGTAGGGTCTGGTTGTTACTCCCACTAATTTCTGGTACCCATGAAGGGCAAAGGGGAACTACGCCCTATCTTGAACCTGCGAAATGTCAACGGCAGCATCTTGAGAAGTTCAAGATGCTGACACTGGCTCAGGTCTTAGCTGCCCTGGACCCGGGAGACTGGATGGTAGCGTTGGACTTGCAGGACGCTTATTTTCATATCCCCGTCCTGTGGGCCCATCGGCGTTACCTGCGGTTCACAGTAGGCAGGGAGCATTTTCAGTTTGGCCTGTTCCCCTTCGGCCTTACCAGTGCCCCACAGGTGTTCACGAAGGTGATGGCGGTGGTCGCAGCTCATCCGCGCAGGTTTGGGGTGTCAGTCTTCCCCTACCTCGACGACTGGCTGTTGAAGGCGGGATCGCCCCAGGCTGTCGTCGCCCACCTCCAGACTACGGCCGACCATCTGCATTTGCTGGGGTTCTCAATCAATGTGCCGAAGTCGCACCTGAGTCCCTCTCAGAAGCTCCCCTTCGTTGGAGCAGTTCTGGATTTGACGCTGTTTTGGGTCTATCCTCCCAAGCAGCAATCCGGGATATTCAGGCTATGATTCTTCTCTTTAAGCCTCTATCTTGGGTTTCACTCAGGATGACCCTCCGGCTTCTGGGCCTGATGGCCTCCTGCATCCTGCTGGTGACACATGCCAGATGGCATATGCAGGCTCTGCAGTGGGACCTGAAGTTCCAGTGGCCACAGCATCAGGGCAACCTGTACGATCATGTCCAGATCTCGGACGGTGCTGCACGACAGTTGCAGTGGTGGGTCACGAATCGTGATTGTGTCAGTGGCAGATCCCTCTCCCTTCCCCAACCGGAGCACACAGTGGTGACGGATGAGTCCCTTCTGGTTTGGGACGGCCACATGGGAGAGGCGGAGATCAGAGGGCTCTGGTCTCCAGTGGAGTCCTGGCTCCATATTAACCTTCTGGAGCTGCGGGCTATCCGACTTGCACTGAAGGCATTCCTTCCCTCTGTCCGTTCAAGTGTAGTGTAGGTGTTCACGGACAACACCATGCCATGTGGTATTGCAACAAACAGGGCAGGGTGGTGTTGTGGACCCTATGTCAGAAGGCTCTGCGCCTCTGGACATGGCTGGAACATCAAGGCATTACCTTGGTGGTTCAACACCTGGCAGGTTCTCTGATCGCCGGGGGCGGACGAACTCAGATGCCGGTGCATGGTGGATCAAGAATGGCGTCTGAACTCTGACGTGGCGCAAGGTCTCTTTCTGCAGTCGGGAGAGCCTTGGTTAGTCTATTCGCCACTGAAGAGAACGTGCAATGTCATCAGTTCTGCGCGTTGGATTTTCCAAGGAGGCACTCGCTCGGAGACGCTTTTCTTCGTGAGTGGAGCTGCGGTCTATTGTACGCTTTTCTGCCTATATCACTTCTGCCCAGAGTGCTGAAGCAGATCAGGCGCGACCGGGCCCAAGTGATTCTTGTGACTCCGGTATGGGCTTGAAGAGTATGGTATCCCAAGCTACTCAGTATGAGCATCGCTCTCTCGATCCGTATGCCTCTTCGGGAGGATCTTCTGTCGCAGCTGCAGGGGACAGTCCTCCACCCGAACCTGTCTAGCCTCCACCTCCATGCATGGAGATTGAGCGGCGACAGTTGACACCTTTCGAAGTCTGTGATGTCATTCTGGCAGCCAGGCGTCCCTCCACCAAAACGGTATACGCCTGCATGTGGAACAGATTTGTGGCAGGGTGCACAGCAAATGCTGTGGATCCCCTTTCTGCCCCTCTTTTTGAGGTTCTTCTGTTCCGTTTCTCTTTGGCCCGGCAGGGCTCTGCTCTAGGCACTATTAAAGGTTATCTTTCGGCCATCTCTGCCTTTCTACAGCTTCCAGATCAGCCTTCTCTTATCTGATAGAGACTACTAGCCCAGGCGTCATTCGCGTACGTGACGTCAGCGAGGTCACAAGACACGCCCTGGTGCGCCTACGTCAGTTTTTCCCTTTTCCCCGTGCAACGCAGATCCGGTCGTTGCTACGGGCCTTTTTAGGGCCCCTTTTCTCTTCCATTTCCTTTTGGTGGAACGGTGTGCGAATGCCTTCGGGCTTCAAAATTTGCACGTTTTGTGGGCGTCTTATGGCGGCGACAGACCCTCACCTCATTTGTATGTGGTGTTTGGCGGAGGATCATAGCACCACTGATTGTGAGGCGTGCCAACAGTTGAAGCCAAAGTCGCAGCGGGAGTGCTGCATGAAACTCCTCTCGGCGCGTCCCTCCAGGTCGATGTCCTCCCCTCGGTCTGCTTCGGCGTACACTTTCAAATACGGTCCTAGTCGTCCTCCTCGCCCTTTTCCGATATCACGTAAGCACTGTTCCCCGGTGGGTAAGTGTCGCAGTTTGTCCCCGGGGGCTGGTTTCCGGCCTGCCGGGGGCATGGACTCTCCGAGGGTGATTCTGCCCCGTGTGTCGTCTTATCCACCGTTTCCCAGTGTTGGGGTGTCAAGAGTTCAAATGGAGCCATACGCGACAGCTTTGCAGGCCTGGCTGGCGTCTCCTCCTCCTTCCCCTCCTGGGGCATCGGCGGTTCCCTCGCCTTGCGCAGGGCCCTCCGTGGCGCCACCGGTGGCTCCAGCGCCGACTGGTTCGGATCAAGGCAAGGAGGATGTGGTGCTGTTGGGGTGCGGCTCCTCTGGGCCACCTCCTTCAGGCCACGGCGTCTCTACACCACCTCCTTCAGGCCACGGCGTCTCTGCCTCGCCGCACATTCCCGCGGGAGTCCATGTAGTGTTGCGGGAGGTCGCTCGGGTCACATCCCTGGACCCCTCTTGGTCCTTTGACAAGGTGGTCCTGTCTAAGGCAGAGGTGACGCCGCTATGGCACCGGCAGCAGCTGGACTGTGTGGAGCCACAGGGGTCGGTGGACCCTCCTTGTCCCGCTCCGGGTCAAGGCCGGGTGAGGGCCCCTCATCCCTCTCCGGGCTCCTCTCATCCCTCCCCACGGGAGGCTGCCTCGTCAGTGGTTGAATCATCCCTGGCACAGCCTCATAGGTTGCAGGGTGATCTCCGCCATATTCTGGGCTGCGGTTTGCGGAGGGCTTAGTGTCGTTCCCCCCACGCAGGTGGCTACCTCGACTGGGGTCGGCTCGGTGTCGTTCCAGCGCCGCCCAGAGCCGGTTCAGCTCCAGCTCCACTCCGGGGTCTATTCCGGTCTCCGGTACGGGGTGACTTGGGGGAACCTTGTCCGGTGACGCCGGAGGGTGCCGACGTCCTGACTCAGGCAGCGGACTCTACGGCTCCGTGCAGGAGTCGTACAGTGGATTTGTCTTCTGACATTCCTTCTTCTCCGGAGGCAGGCTGTATAGTAGTATCGTCCTCCTCGGAGACTGGTCGCTGGGTGGTGTCCTTTTCACCAGCGTCTAAGGTCCGCCCTTCCTGAGGCAAAGGTGTTTGTCGGAAGAGCGGCAGGTCCCTCTTTCTTCAGCTCCTTCTGACTTCAGGTCTGGCCCTTGCCTGTCCCGCTTGGCCTCGGAGACGGCCGCCTTCGTTTGCACCCGTCGCCCATGGAGGAGCTGCTTTCTCCGCCGCGGGGTCCTATAGAGGCGGGTGCGGCTTTCGCCCACGCGGTGTCCATGGCTGTGGGCATTCTGCGCATGGGTGACCCGGTGGCTCACTTTCCCGCGGACCATCTCCTGAGGTGCTCCACCAGGGCTCTGCTGGGAGGGAAATCTTACTTCCCTTTGAAGGTTCGCTCCTTTCTTCCTTGACAGGGCCTTGGAGGCGTCCTGCCTCAGGGGAACCGGTGCCTCAGCATCTTCTGCGCCGGCACCGCATGACCCGCCCTGTCTTTCCCTTCAACCCTCGGACGCCAGCCCCCTTTTGCGGACTGCTTTTCCCTCCCTGCCGCCACTGTTGACTCCGCCGTCCCGGGAGGCCCGCTGTCTGGACTCTTGGGGGCGCAACATGTTCGCCTCGACCAGCGCTGCCCTGTGGGCTCTTAACACCTTGTGTGTTCTGGCTATTTATTTATTTATTTTTTAACATTTAATATAGCGCGAACAAATGCCCGCAGGCGTCTCGGCTAGGGCCTCTTCCTGTTTGTGGGACTCGGCTGAGTCTCTGGGATCCGCAGCGTCCCAGGAGACTGGTCAGGTGGACTTACGGCATCATGCATTGGATGGCCGGGAGCTTGTGGGGTTTATTCTCCGCTCCGCTCTGTGACATTTCGGAGGTGCTGGACCGGGCCATGGCTTCCTCAATCGCTCTCCGTCGCCATCCTTGGCTTCGGGGCTGAGTTATTCCCGAGAATATTCGGGAGTGACTCATCGACCTTCCGTTTGATGGCAGCCTGTTGTTCCATGCCCCGGCCGACTCCGCCATCGAAAGGCTCTTGGCGGGGCTCCGTCCTCCTCCTCCGCCTTATCCTCCTCGTCCGTGACTCCTGATTTGGGCTGATTCTGGGCCTTCTTAGACCAGTTGTTCTGGCTGTAGAGTGTGTTTTCTGGCCATTTGCGTCCTTCCTTGAGACTTTGGCATTGTTGGCTGCTGGACGGCCCTTTTGTTGATTATGTTTGGTGTTCTGCCGGAGTTGTTGCACAGTCTTGGCCCTGATATTAGGCCGTCTGCTTTCCTTGGGCTGCTTGACCAGCCTTTCGCGGGGGTGTTTTTTCCCCCGTTGTTCTTTTGTTTTTCCTCTGCTACGGAAGTTCTTCCAAAGAGGGTTCCCATATTTGTGGACTTAACGTACCCTATGTGGGGTAGTGGTAGCTGTTATATGGCTCGCACTCTGCTAGGGGGTTCTGGTCGCCTTCGGGTGCCTGTTCTCCATGGCGTTTATGCAGGTTGCTTTTTCTTCTTGAGGTCGTGTGCGCGGCCACTCGTAGTGGTGTGCCCGGGCATCTCCTCCTCTCCCTGCTCTTGTCCTGAGATCTGGGATGATCTTGTGTTCTCCCTTGCCTGGCGCCACCCACACTGCTTTCCTGGGGCCTCGGGATGTTCTTCTTGCTTCTGGCGGCTTTTGACTGTCGGCGCTGTTCTGGCTGGCAGGTTGCTCTCCATCTGGAGTGGGTTCTCCTTCTTTTCCCTCGCTTTCTTGGGACCTCTAGGCTTCTTCTTCCTGTCTTGGCATTGAGCGGAAGCTATGTTGACTTGTGGGGTAGTGGGGTGCTTCGGCCTCTCCGACTTTGCCCTTGGTTTCTCTGCTGTGAGTGTACAGGCTTCTTCAGCCTTCTCTTTCCTACATCCTCTTGGGGTCGGTGGGGTTCTGTTTGTGGGGGTTCCCATTGCCTGGCAGGGGTGATGTTCTACCTCGTCCACGGATCTAGTCCCCTGTGGGGCTCTCTGTTCTGTATTGGCTGGTGGGGTCCTTCCGCAGACCCTCCTTCCCAGGGGATATTGCTAGGGTATCTATACTACGTGAATAAATCTGCGGCTAGTAGTCTCTATCAGATGTACGAGTTACTTGCCTTCGGTAACAATGTATCTGGTAGAGACGATACTAGCCGCAGATTCCTTCATGGCCTGCCCTTCCTCCCCCATCTGCAAGGACCCTTGGGTTGGTCTTCGTTACTCGCCTCCCGGTAGGGGGCTGTGTCTCCTGTGAGTACCTTCCTTCTTCTTGACGGGTGGCTCCGTCTGGGGGCGGTTCATTCCTCCTTTGGTTCTTTGGAGTATGGGGTTCCGGAGCTCCGGAACCCTGCTGCTCTTAGCTACTCCAGGTTTGGGGGAGGATTGCTTTCTATCCCTGTCCTCTGCTCCCTTACCTTCCTTCCATTGCTACCCTCTGATTAAGGGTCATCTGGCCAGGTCTTGTCCTTGTGGGTGGTTGGCCTCTATGTTGGGGTGGCTTGGAGGTTTGTTGTCCCTGTCTGTCTTGGGACTGGTCCCCTTCCTTGCTCAGGATGGGGGTGGTAATGTTACTATGTGTGCCATGACTTTTACGCATGTTCCTTGCCTCTGGGGCACAGTTGTGGGAGGCTGTCTATGTGCTGGCAGGGTGGCTGTGCAGGGCTCTGCTTGTTCTTCTTTTTTCCCTGCCTTGGGGTTCTGTGGTGTTGACACTACCATGTATGGTGTTGCTAGCCACCGTTTCTTTCCAATTTTTCTGCTCTTCGCACACTGTTCCCATGCTTCCACAGTTTTTTATTTGGTGGTTCTGCGTTGTTGCATGATGTCACCCGGCACGCAGGGATGCTGTGGCAAAAAAGTTTCCGGATCCAGTTTCACGCCTGGGGATAATTCTACGTGAAGGAATCTGCAGCTAGAATCATCTCTACCAGATACATCGTTACCGAATGTCAGTAACTCGTACTTCAAGTCCCCGGTTGTTAACCGTTTTCTTAAAGGCATTATGCATCGTTTCCACCCGTGCCCTTCTTAATTCCTCAGTGGGACTTAAATCTTGTCTTGCCTTTTCTGATGTGCCCTCCATTTGAGCCCCTTCATAACTGTCCTTTGCATCTTCTCACTCTAAAGACTGCTTTCCTGGCTGCTATCACCTCTGCCAGAAGAGTGAGTGAGCTCCAGGCCCTTTCTTCCAAACCTCCTTGTCTTTCTGTTCATCCAGACAAGGTGGTTTTAAGGACCCGTCCTCCTTTTCTGCTAAAGGTTGTCACGCCCTTCCACATCGGGCAAACCATCACTTTGCCCACCTTCTTTCCGCCTCCGCATCCTTCAAAGGAAATAGGAGAGGCTCCACCGTCTGGACCCAAAAGTGCGCTCGCATTCTATCTGCAGCATACACAGCAGTTCCGGGTGGATGATCAGCTTTTTGTTGGCTACGTGGGTGCCAAAAAAGGTTGGCTGTGCACAAATGGACCATCTCCCAGTAGGTCGTTTTGTGCATCAAAGCATGTTACTCCTTGGCCAAGAAGGAGCCTACTGTGGGGCTGCGTGCCCATTCGATCAGGACAACTGCAGCCACTACTGCCTTGGGACGCGCGTTCCCTTGCAGGAAATTTGTCAGGCAGCTACGTGGGCTTCGCCGCACACGTTTACCAAGCACTCCTGCCTTGACAGTCCGGTCCGGAGGGACGGCTTCTTTGGCAGTTCTGTGCTCCATGACTTTCTGGTGTAATCTTGTTCGCAGACCCACCACCGGGTTTGGTAATGCTGGGGTATCTATTCTAAGGTAAGGAATCTATCACTAACGTGTCTCTTTCAGATGCACAAGTTACTACTTGTGTAACGATATATCTGCAAGAGACATTAGTTAGTGATAGATTCCTTACCGGCCACCCATCCTCCCCGTTCTGCGAACTGATTACTAGGGTTGAGGTCATTCCATTTTAGGGCCCTAGTTTTGTGCACCAATTGTCAGTATCTTGCATGGCTCTGCGTTTCGGCGCGGAAAGTTGTGTACAGAACAGACATCGGTGCGCATGGGTGGTGCCTAAGTACCCTCTGTGACGTCTCGGCGCTGACTATGCCAGTGACGGACGCGGAGCCGCAGGACCCCACCTACTGACGCGCAGGGGTACTGCTAAGCAAAACTTTCCGGATCCAGTCTGACACCTGGGGATAGTCTAAGGTAAGAAATCTATCACTAACTAATGTCTCTTACAGATATATCGTTACACAAGTAGTAACTTGTGCTTCCAGACCAGAGCCACTTTAGCTATGATTTGAGTATGGATCTCAACTGGGAGGCCACCTGGCCCGGCTGCCATTTTCCTGCACTGTACCCTTATCTCCTCCTCCGTAATCTCACCCCCAAACCCCTCTTTTGATCATTTGTTAATTGCGGAAGCTCTGTCCTCTTTAGCCATGCCTCTATACATTCTTTCCTGGGTTGTATATCCTCTCTATAAAGACTACTCCTATATCTCTGGGCTTCTCCACTTATAGCTGCATTAGTATTTAACATCTCCCCTGACATGTTTTTGATATGCTCTCCATTTGAGACACTCCTTGGCTGTCCCCTATGGCTCCTCGTCATCACCTCACCCTCTAGACCATGATCCTAGTTGCCTGCAGGTGAGTGAGCTGCAGACACTCTGTGTTCATCTGACTTACACCACCTTCCTCCCAGATAAGTTGGTTCTTTGAACTGGGTCACACTTTCTACCGAAAGCTTTGATGCCTCTCCGCATCACTCAAACCATTATACTGCTGTCTTTCTATGATCTTCCTCATCCCTTTAAGGGAGAGGAGAGACTCCACCATTTGGACACCAAAAGAGTGCTCTGCTACTACATTGATCTTACTAAAGATTATTTGGTGGACGATCAGCTTTTTCTGGGGTTAGCCGGAGCAAAAAAAGGGAAGCCAGTGCAGAAGCGTACCATCTCCCGCTGGATAATGCTCTGCATAAAAATCTGCTATGCGTTGGTGAAGAAGCATCCCCAATAAGGACTGCAAGCCCATTCCATCAAAGTTACTACCATTGCTTTAGCATGCAGGGTCCCTGTCCCAGGCCTCTGCTTGTCGGTCACCTGGACGTCCCTTTATACATTCACGAAGAGCTATTTTCTGGACAGTTCTGTTAGGCAAGAGGGGCATTTTACCCACTCAGTCCTGCAGGACTTTCTAGAGTCACTTCACAGCCGACCTCCAATTAGGTACTTCTTTGGTACCTTTTTTAAATGGTGAGGAATCTGCAGTTAGAACTCTATCAGAAGAACAAGATACCATTTTAACGCTCTTTCTGGTAGAGATTCTATCTAGCTGCAGAATCCTTACCAGCCTCCCATCCACCTCGTCTGTGATTGGACTTTACCCATTAATAAGATTTCAAATCTAGTAATCTGCACATTGGTATATCAATTTGCTTTTAAGGCTCCGTGTCTGGGGGTGTGGGCAGTCTCAAAAGCAACTGATGTCAGCACATTGCAGGGTACCCACAAGTCACTTCTGGAACGGAATAGCATCACGGCAGAGCCGCACAGCACCACCTTCTGGCACACAGAGGTACTATGGACAGTTTTCTGGATCCAATCTTTCTCCTGGGGAATATTAAACAAGCATTTACAATGCAATGGTTTTGCCTTTGTTAAAGTTAGAGCTATTGGCATTGCTCTTGACATTATTTTTATTTATGTTTTTTTTAACATAAATAAATGGCATCATTTACAATAGCAGGGCAGGGCACAGGGAAGGGGGGGCTAGGAGAGACGAAGGAGAGCTGCGGGCTCAGGGAAGGGCGGGCGAGGGGAGACGAAGGAGAGCTGCGAGCTCAGGGAAGGGGGGCGAGGAGAGACGAAGGAGAGCTGCGGGCTCTTGTTGTAATGCTTGCATGGATGAGTTGGTGGATGCATGGATGGGTGCATGCATGGATGGGTGTAAGGATAGATGCATGGATGGGTGGATGGATAGATGCATATATACAGCCAATCCCTTAACAATTTATGCAATCCACCAACCTATCCAACCAACAACCCATCCATACATCCATACATCCATGCATCATGCATACATCCATCCATCATGCATCCATCCACCCACTGCGTCCCACTCCGACCCCTCTAAATAGAACTCATTTTTTCTGTATATAGAGATGACTGTATTCACTAGTATATGCAGTAGACCTTTCTACTCTAACATTCCTATGTGACTCTTGCAGTACATCTATTCATATCCCTTCCATATGTATATAGAAATTTAACGAGAATCAACAGTCTCTTCTTTGTGTGACTACATCTAGTACATTTCAATTGTTTTCCTGTTTGTATCTTTTACTTAACGCATGTAAATCAAAGTCCTTAGGTTTGGCAACTGGTTCTTATGTAAAGCGCTCTGACACCTTCGGGTAAAGCTCGCGCTACATAAAATCACATTAAATAAAACTTTACCCAACATATCCAACCATCCATTTGTGCCTAGGCTTAGATTTTACGGCCTCGAAGCACACAGAGAAGGGACAGTTTACTAAGTCGAGGCTTTGTAGGGTGCATGGCAGGGGACAGATTTAGGCTCCAAGGGAGGGTAGGGAGCAGAGTCAGAGTACTTCACGGAGGTAGGGGACAGTTTTTTATGGTTCAGGGCAGGGGGCTGCGGTACTTTTTGGAGCATGGCCTTATTTTAAAGGGCTCAGTTCAGGTGGAGGAACGGCACAAAACACCAGGCAGACAGAGGGCAGAAGGACACAAAAACGAGGGGAAACAATTATAACTGAGGGCAGATTGGCACCAAAACCTAGGCAGACAGAGGGAAGATGGACACAAAAACGAGGGGGGGATGATTCTAACGGAGGGCAGAACGGCACAAATCATGAGGCAGACAGAGGGCAGAAGGACACAAAAACGAGGGGGGGATGATTGTAACAGAGGGCAGGACGGCACAAAACACGAAAAAGTGCAAGCGATACCTTTACAATAGCACTTCACCAAATACCACCTAGTCGTCACACAAATCCACATACGGGGGAAAAAAACTCATTGCAATACCTGAAGTAAAGCACCTGTTGAAGGTCATAGATTGATTATAAAAATTATATATTCTTGGTGCTCAAAAACGCTGGTGCCCATCACCCGCAACCACAAATTAAAACCGTTTGTCAGAAAAATCTCTTGCAGAGTCTCCATTGATAATACTGAACATGCAATGCCTTTAGCAGCAGTGCTTGCACCACCTTGTAGTACTGTCATAAACATGCCAAGTCACTCATTCGCTCAAAAAAAAAAAAGTGCAGATGAGAATGCGTCAGAGCAATACCAATAAATACAGTATTCAAATGCAGATGGTGGGTGCATATAGAATGGTATCAAATCAACAAAAATGCAAAACACCATGAAATACCTTAAGCCAAGCACGTGACAGCGATAGACCCCAGCAGAGCGAGAACACAAACCCACCTCAATACTAGGGCATAGGTCTGCCCTTACCACAAACCCACACATTAAACCTAAGGCAGCGATCTGATCATGCCACAAGCCTAACCACCTCAAACCTAGTGCAGAGATCTGACCATGCCACAAAACCACCTACCTCAAACCTAGTGCAGAGATCTGACCATGCCACAAAGCACCCACCAAAACGAGTGCCGAGATCTGACCATGCCAAAAACCACCCACCAAAACGAGTGCCGAGATCTGACCATGCCACAAAACCATCCACCTCAAAACTAGTGCAGAGATCTGACTATGCCACAACACCACCCACCTCAAAACTAGTGCAGAGACCTGACCATGCCAAAAACCACCCACCAAAACTAGTGCAGAGATCTGACCATGCCAAAAACCACCCACCAAAAATAATGCAGAGATCTGATCATGTGACAAACCTCCCACCTCAAAACTAGTGCAGAGATCTGACCATGCCATAAAATCACCCACCAAAACTAGTGCAGAGATCTGACCATGCCAAAAACCACCCACCAAAACTAGTGCAGGGATGTGACCATGCCACAAAACCACCCACCTCAAAACTAGTGCAGAGATCTGACCATGCCAAAAACCACCCACCAAAAATAGTGCAGAAATCTGATCATGTGACAAACCTCCCATCTCAAAACACCCGGCACTTTCAAGAGACTCCCTTTACTGCACCCTCGTCTGGGGCGAGCTATGGGATAAGAGTTACTGTGCTTTTTGTTTTAATCTTTTTTTATACTGAACTGTTCTTTAGAGTATGATCCTTTTATGAAATTGTACATTTATTATGCTTTAAACTATTGTAATGATGTTAATGAATCGAACAATAAAGAATTCACCCACTCATTTTTTCACAAATGATGCACCGGCTTTGCCACTTGGACACACAACTAGCGTGGGAGTAAAATAGAGAGTGGAATTTGTGGAAGGCACTTTAATTGCACCTGTGCCCTCGAGGACGTCAGGCTGACCCCCGCCCCCAACCCCAGCTCTCCTTGTGCACTGTCCCAGCGCAGGTACAAGCTCCATACTGCCCCCTGACTAGGCTTGCTCTCTGCCCTGGCATCATGCCCCCGTCTGCCCCCCATACACCCTCTCTGCTCCCTGTCCATGTGCACTGTCCCAGCTCAGTTACAAGCTCTATACTGCCTACTGACTATGCTTGCTCTCTGCCCTGGCAGCGTGCCCCCGTCTGCCGCCAGACACCCCTCTCTGCTCCCTGTCCAGGTTCCACCTCCGTGCCAGCCTGCCCGTTGCTCCGACTAACTGGCACGGATGCTCACTGCCCGTTACCTTCCTCAGCTCTAACCTCACGGGCGCCCGTCCCTGCCTCTGCGCCTCCCCCTCCCCCCCCCCACCTGCTCTCACCCAGTGCTTCTGGTGCCCTCTCCCTCCCCACTCCATGCGTTCGCCCCTGCTCCCTGTCTCTAATCCCTGCCCACCCTCACCACGTGCTTTCGGTACCCCCTGCCTGTCCGGCTCTATGCCACAGCACCCTGTCTCTACACACAGCGTGCGGGCGGGCCGGCAGTAGGTGCTTGCCGGAGCAGCTGTGTTGCTGGGTCCTGCGTGCACAGCTGCGCTGCTTATTTACTTTGCACCTTCCTCTCTGCATCACAAGGAAAGGGAACGGCACACAGTCAGCGGGAACGGGCACTCACGGCACAGGTCAAACGTGCACACGGACAGAAGGGGGGGGGGGCGGAAACGGCCACAAGAAGGCAAGAAACAACGGGCACTCACAGCACAGGTCAAACGTGCACACGGACAGAAGGGGGGGGGGGGCAGAAACGGCCACAAGAAGGCAATAAACAAAAAAAAAAACACTCACCTGGACATCTTCCAGCAGATCTCTTGCTTCCTGCTCTCCACTCCTCCTCCCGATGACGATGGCTTAGCAGAGGCTCGGCCGGCTGGGCCAATCCCAGCGCGGCCCTGGCTGGAGGCGGACGGCTGCTTCCTTCGGCTGGGGAACTCGGCTTCGGGGGCCGAGGCGGGGAAACAAAGGGACAATGCCGGGTGGGCACCGGCTTTAGAGGTCAGCAAAAGCGCTCCACGCCATGTAAGTGAGGCTCTTTCTCCTTCAGGCGGGTGCCGGCAATGCCGGACCAGATTCGGGGGCGTTCCAGAGAACAGGCTTTCGGCTGACCTAGCCAAAAGCCAAAAATTCTCGGGAACGCCCCCGAATCTGGTCCGGCATTGACGGACAGAGCCCTCTCCCAATGGCTAGCCTCCATTTATGGAGCTAGCCAATGGGAGGAGGGGGCTGTTACCCGACTCCACACACAGATTATAAGATTTTTCCTAGCGCATTCGTACGCATGCATTTGCTAGTCAAAACCTAAAAAGTGAGGCTTCTGTAGCTAGATAGAGCCTGTAGCAGAAAGAGCATTACTGAAGGTAAGTAACTTCAGGTGCTCAAGTAATAGGGATAATGGATTGAGGACAATATTACTCAGCAAGTTGAGTGAAAAAGAAACTAGCGTACTTTCCCAACCCCATATTTGTGACGGGTTCTTGGAAACCTGGTAAGTAACTGCAGAGTTGCTAACTCAGCTGACTTGATACTCTTGATGGATCTGCAAAATGCCCTGGAGCAATTTTGAAAGTTATTCAATGTACAACAAAACTACCTCTTCTATTTTGTTAGTTGATTGTAGCAGCAGAAATTTGACTTATTCATCTCAAAAACCTATACAAAACTACTCTTCTTGAAACCTCATTTGTATTTTTTATCTCCATATAATTACTCTGCATGTAGTTATATATTGTATAAATACTCTTAGACCCTCCCTTAATTCTATTTTCAGCCTAGTTGGGTGCTCTATCACTTAGTGGTGGTTCAGTAAATTGCTTCTTATCCTGATTGGCCTTTTGTATGCTGGTTTGAAGCTACATGCTTATTAAATCCAGCAATTCTCCTTCCCTGCACATATGCACAAGTTATATTTTTCCCTCCAAATGGCATGTATTGAAACCTTGCTTCCCTTGCATAACTTAATTCTGATGGACGCTTCCAACCACAGTTTCCACACCGTTAGAATATCCTCAGGTGCCAGTCTAAATCCTGAAGATTTTTTAGCATAGCCCCTGTGCGACAGCAGGCTGTGTCATGTGCCTCTGCGCCAACCCATTTCTGCATGGAGGTTGCTGGAGCAGCTTGTAATTGGCATCAATGCACACTGAAGACACTTTCTTTCTGCGAAATACCTTTTCCAGTGTGCAAGGGAACATGTCCCCTCTAAAAAATTACAGGCTTTAAGTCTTATATGGACTGTCACAAGATGTCTGTGACAGATCCCACAAGGGTTGTCTCTGGTCTTTGAGTACAGGCCACAACTCCATGTCATGTGATGAGTGAGACCCTGGGCATCCGAAGTCGATCCGGCATTGCGAACTCAAATTGTGCGTCATCAAACACCATTCTCCAGAATTGAATCTTTCATAGATTCACATGATTGACTCTTCCCCATTGTCATGTTGTGAGCCCCCCTGTATTCAAAATGAGCAGTACTAAAAATACATTGAAAGAACCTTGGCAAGTGGCATTGTTAACCAACTCCATTGTTTTAATAGACCCAAACGTCAGCCAGTCAGAGGCAGGACCCTGGACCACTTCTCCTCTGCAGAGCCACATACCTCAGATTTCTACCCACTTGTCATTTGTGAGGGAGTTTCCCTGAGCCCAGCTCAGTTATTACAGTTGGTGAACTTTTGGCTCTTTTTCTTCTCAAGGATGGATTTCTTTGGATTCACTTCTAAGGTTCTCTGATTTACCTTCAATATGTCAGATCTATTAAAAGGCTTTTCATGACATGCAGGTCCTGTGGAAAGGCAAGACTGTTTCATGAAGATATAAGGAATGGTTATAACACTTACATCCTAAACATAAGCCATATGATTTTTAACACTGCAGAACCTTTTCAACGAAAAGTCTTGAAGACAGGGAAGCCAGTCTACATCTATGGCTCCAAAAGAAAAGAAAAAAAATCCCAATCTGGTTTGGATGAGAAGGAAAGTTCAAAGTTGCTTTCCACTTGAGGAAAAACGCAAAAATGAGGACTCTACCTCATCTATCTATCAAAATTGGAAAAACCATCCTCTACGGTCTCTTCTGCAGGCTCTGTGTAGGATAAATCATCTACCTCATCATCTTCTGTGCCGGTCACTCCTCAGAAAAATGTCCAGTCGACAAAAATGAAACCGTCGAGGAACCCATCGCCGAGGACAGCGGCGTCGAAGAGAACTTCTTCATGGCTACTCCTATAACATCAGTGAGGACGGTCATTTCGACACTGGCTTCAGCAACGGTAGGTGCAATGACCACCACCTCGTTGACCTCAAAAATATGGCCACCCTGTTAACAAGTGCAGCATTGAAGTCCACTCCATCGGCAACCACCCATCAATGACCATTTTCAAGTCATCGTCAACGAGACCTGTGTCGGCGACTATGACTATTATCAAGAAGATCTTTGTTGACGAGCCCGTTGATGAGGCACAAAAAAGTAGCATTTTGTTCTGAACATGTCTCTGTTCAGCTTAGACTGGACTTAACGTCACCCAGCAAGATGTCTCGAATTCCTCCGGCCCATACCCTCCTGACACGGAGGAATCAGGAGACAAAGGGATTTTCGGTCTTGTATGCAGACCTTCACAATTGTGAGTTAAGTCTTAGGACTTGGAGGATCAGGATAATTCTAACAAGGACACTTCTAGTTACTTGGAAGGGAACTATTAATTCACGGCTCGCCAACAGCCCATATCCCCAAACTGATAGGTCTCCATCCAGGAGCACTATCCTTACAAAGAGGCTGATGAAGAACAGCAAGACGCAGGGATGGATAACATCGCAGTGCCCATCTCTTTAGGCACTGACCTAAGGCACATGCTAAATGACTGCTATAAGTGCGTTCTCGAAACACATGGGCCAGTTTCCTTCACTCCGGGATGCACAGAGGCACCTGCTGCGGTACCTTTGCCTGCAAGTCCTATATCAAAACTGACACAGGAAATCAGACCTGCACTTGCCCACCATCAGGGATGATTATATAGACTGTGATTCAGATGATCAGCCTGAGGAAGGAGAATTACTCCAAGACCCAGATACACCGGGTCGGGAATGGGATGACTATATTGCTCCATCATCTCCATCACCATCTCATGTAATTTCTCCTACTGAAGATATTTGAGGTTTCATGAGCTACTAGAATGTGCTTCCAAGAGATTAGATCTGCCTCTCCCAATCAAACAAACGGAATGTTTCTGTACAATTTGAGGAACTTGGCAAGAAGATCTGTTCATATTTTCACTTATATATGGGAGGAATGTTTGAAGTTGATGATCCAGGTTCAGTCACTGCTGTGGTTCCTTGAATGGATAAAAAAATAAGAGGCCCCAGATTCCATACCGGCATTCCTGATAAGGCATCCTCTGCCATATTAAGTGGTAATGCAAGCGGCACAGCAATGCACCAGAAAGGAAAGAAGGCTCAACAACATCGGTAAAAGCTTTACAGTTTTGACAGACACCTCTATCAGAAGGTCAAATGCATTGGCCAATTTGATGGAGACTACTAGCCGCAGATTCCTTAATGTGGAATTATTCCCAGGCATGAGACTGGATCCGGAAAACTTTTCCGCCACAGCACTTCTGCGCGTCGGGGGGGCGGCACCATGGGACTCCGCACTGACGTCATCCGCGTTCGTGACGTCAGCGAGGATACATAAGTCCCACTCCGGGGAGCCTACGTCCGTTTTTTCTCTTTCCGCGTGCAACACGGATCCGGATTGTGTCCTGGCCTGTTTTCGGGCCTTCTATTCTTTTACACGCTTGGAGTTAAGGGGAACAGTGCGAATGCCTTCTGGCTACAAGGCGTGTACCTCCTGTGCACGTCCCATGCTGGCGACGGACCCTTACCCGATTTGCATGAGGTGTCTGGGTGAGCACCATGACTTGGAGAGTTTCGACGCCTGCCAGCATCTTAAGCCTAAATCACGGCGGGAGCGCCGGAGGAAGTTGCTGTTGGCGCGATTGTCAAGGTCGGTGTCATCCCAGCATCCGTCCCCTACCTCTTAGGCAAGGAACCGCCGATTTCGTCTGCGGAATCGTCTGTCGCCGCGGCCCTTTGGTTGTGGCTCACCGGTTGTTAGGTCTTTAAATTTGTATCCGAGGCCCTGTCCTATTTCCGTGGTGGGCGCAGGCTCCCCCGGGACAGGCGCCCCCGCCTGCTGCCTCCCTACCTTCCATTTCCAGGCACTGAGGCGACTATGGCCCAAATGACAGGCTACACGGCGGTGCTGTAGGCTTCTTTAACACTACCTCCACTTCTTGAGACGTCTCCGGGACCCTTGCCTCGCGCTGGGCCTTCCGCGGAGTTGGCGGTGGCTCTGGCGCCGAAGGTTTCGGCTTCAGGTCGTAGGAGAGTTGGGTTGTCGAGATGTAGTCCTTCAGGGATCCTCTCTTCGGCATCTAGCGTCCCTATGGGGCTCCCTATGGTGCCGCAGGTGATCGCCGGGACTCCAGGCTTGTCCCCGAGTCTCCCTCGACCCTCTGAGCAGGCAGTTGCCTCACCAGAGGTCGAGCCGGCACCGTTTTGGCACCGGAAGCCTTCCTCTGGTGGAGTCGCGGGTGGAGGCTGGGGCCTGAGGCTCCTTCCTGAGTCCCTCTCTGTTCTCGACAGAGGTTGAGCCGGTGCCTTTTCGGCACCACGCCTTCGCCGTTTAGGCATTGACCTCGCCCCATTCTCCTGGGGAGCACGTGGTGGCAGGAGTCGGCCCGGCGCCACGGAGGCCTACTCTGAGCGCCGGTTGATGCCGATCAGGCACCGATGGTGGACTCCATGGAGCCGCATTGGCGTCTGGTTCTGAATTCGTCCCCTGAGATCCCTTCTTCTCCGGAGGTCTGTCATCTGTTGGTGTGTTCCTCCCCGGAGACAGGGCGCCGTGTTGTTGCCTTTTCACCGGCATCTTCCAGGGAAGACTCTTCGCCGTCCCCACAGCCTAAATCCTCAAACCCTTCTTTCCGTGGCCCGCGGCTGGCTTCTCCACTGGCCTTTCCGCCCTCCCCTGGGGCTCCTCAATGTTCCCCATTCCTCTGTGGATCCTCCTCTATTCCGGGGCTGGCCGCTCCCCCCTGGACTTGGGGATGGGCGGCTCAGTCTGCAACCGTCAACCACGGAGGAACTACTTTCTCCACCGCAGCGCTCTACTGAGGCCAGTGTTGCCTTTGTCAGGGCTATTTCTATGGCTGCTGGTATTCTGAGGATGGGTGAACCTGTCACTCCATTTCCTACAGACAACCTCTTGGAAATTCTCCACCAGGGCTCTGGTGGACGGGAGTTGTCCCTTCCCTTTGAAGTGTCCCTCCATAACTCTCTTATGGGGGCTTGGGGGCGTCCTGCCATAGGCGATCCGGTGCTTCAGGCACTACTGCATTGCCATTTTCCTGCTCTGCATGACCCGGTCAGTCTTTATTTCCACCCTTCTACTCAAGGCGCTCTACTGCGGAATGCCTTTCTGTGTTTGCCTGTGGTGGTGTTTCCTCCGTCTCAGGCGGCCCTGTGGTTAGATTCATTGGGACGTAATGTCTTCACTTCTTCCAGTGCTGCCTTGAGGGCACTAAACACTTTGTGTGTGTTGGCAAGGGCTACTTCCAGCCTGTGGTATTCTTTTGAGTTTCTTCTTTCTTGTGTCTTTCATGAGGATGCCCATGCTGATCTGCAAGGCTGGGTGTTGGATGGTGGAGATTGGGCCGAGTTTATTCTTCGTGCGGCTTTGGATATTGCCAATGCTCTTGGCCGTACTATGGCCACTTCTGTAGCTCTCCGTCGCCATGCTTGGCTACGCGATGCTGTGTTCCCTGAAAATATTAAGGAGCGTCTGGTAGACCTCCCCTTTGATGGGGTCCAGCTGTTTATTACTCATGCAGACTCCGCCATTCAGCATCTTCTTGCGGGGCTCCATCCTCAGCCTCCTCCCTCTTCTCCTCCTCCTCAGTAGGTTGTTTTACTGATCCTCTGGGTCTTGGTGGTAGGTGTTAGACAACTTGTTTCTATTTTTTAGTTTTGGAGTGGCTCTTACATATTCTGTGATGGTTACTGTGCCCTCGTGGTCCTTGGTTTGCCCCTCTCTTCAGTTGGCTGCTGGTTTTGCCCCTCTTTTTTGGTGTGAAGGTGTTTTTGGCTGATTACTAAGCCTTCTGTAATTCTGCCGCAGGTTTATGGTTTTGTCCTTTGATGCGGGATTGTTTTTCCCTAAGAGTGGTTCCCATGTTTTCTTGAGACGTGTCCTACCCTAAGTGGGGTACATGTAGCTATTGTGTAGCCCTGTCTTACGCTTGGAGGGTGTGGGCTCCACTTTGCAGGTTCCTTGCCCCTCCTGCTGTTGCTGCATTATGATGGTGCGGTTTTTGGCCCTTCTTGGGGCATGGCCTGGCCATCTACGGTGTTGTGCTGTGGTGTCTGTTGCCCTTCGCCTGACGTTTTGCTCTAGTCTTCTGTCTGGTGTTTCTGAAAGAGTTGTTTTTCCTGTGTGTTGGCCTGGCCCGTCCTACTTGTTTCTCTGTCTCGTAGCTGATCGCACTTCTTGTGGATCGGTTCTGTCTGGAACGGTCCCCTTTGGGGTTGTTCACGGAGTTTTGCAAGCCTTACCCTTCTTCTGAGCCCAACGTGGTCTGAGCGTTTAGTTTAGTGGTGCTTCTCAGCGGTTGCCCCACCTGCTATTCTGTTCTGTGGTCGGAGACCTTGGCGTGGCCCTGGCGCTCCTGCTTCTGTCCTGTGGGGTCATTGTGAAGCTACGTTCTTCTTCTGCCTTGTTGCTGGGGCGCTGTTCTGTCTTGGCTGTTGCCTTCGACCTAGGACGGGCTCGGCTGCCCTCTACACTGTGTATGTTTCCCGGTGGGGGGGCTTTGCCACGCTTCTGCCTCTTTTCCTTGAAGTCTGTGGGTGGATCTTCTCCCTCGGTACTCCTCTGGGTTGCCTGTACCCTTTGGGCTTTAGGTGGAGGTTCCTGGTACGTTAACTGGACTTCGTGTGTTCCGGCCCCCTTAGTATTTCCATGTTTTCCCCTTTGGTGAAGCCTAGATGGCCTCTTTGTCATTCTAATGTATCCCCTTGGGGCAGGTATTCGTCTACGATGCTGAGGTTCTCTTCCGCTTAGGGCCTGTGACTCCTCCCCTGTTGCGATGGACTGGGTTATTTTTCCCTGTCCCTGTGACTGGTCCCCTGTTGTGGGTCTTGTCCTCATTTGAGCTGGAGAGGTCCTCTCGCAGACCCTCCTCCCCTTGCGTATGGCTAGGGTATCTATTCTACGTTAAGTAATCTTCGGCTAGTAGTCTCTATCAGATGTACGAGTTACTTACCTTTGGTAACAATGTATCTGGTAGAGACAATTCTAGCCGCAGATTCCTTCACCACCCACCCTTCCTCCCTGTTTCTGCAAGGACCCCTCTCTGTCTTCTGTACTCGCCTGCTTCAGTGTGACGGTTCTCTGCGGTTGCCACCTTTTTTCTTCCTCCCTCCTAGGGGCGATGCTCGCCTTGTTGTCCATCCCTTCCCTACTGGTGATTGGTGGGCAAATGCCTGGGTTTTTGTGCGCACATGCATTTGGTCTTCAATGTAGGGTTTGTTGTGCCCTGCTTCCTTGGGTTTGCTTGCACTTCTGACTCTTACAGTCCTTGGGATGAGGTTCCCTGGCTGGCTCTCGCCCCTCCGTTCGTTTAAGCGCCCCCCCCCCCGTGCTGGTGTGGTTGGGGGGATGACTTATCACTGCTCTTCCATTCTGGCCTAAAACCCTTCTTGGGTCCATGTGATGGTTGCAGACTTATTTGTCTGCTGTGCCCTTTTTCTCATGCCTTCTGCCTCTAAAGAGGTTGTTATGTTGGTTACGAACTTGCTCGCAATAGCTGCGCTCTATTCTTTCTTTCCATGACTTGGTGCCTTAGTACCTGGCTCTATTCTGGTTGGTGCTGCTCCTCACCATTTGTTTCTTTCCCTTCTATATAGCTGGGTTTTCGCACACTGTTCCAGGATTCTCACAGTTTTGTTTGTGACGGCTCCGCGTTGTGGCACAGAAAGTTCTCCAAAGAAAACTGACGTAGGCACGCCGGGCTGGGACTTAGGTATCCTCGCTGACGTCACAAACACGGCCGACGTGAGGTCGGAGTCACCCCGGCGCGCAGGAGTGTTGTGGCAGAAATATTTTCCAGATCCAGTCTCACGCCTGCGAATAATTCTACATTAAGGAATCCTTAGCTAGAAGAGTCTCTACCAGATACATCATTACCAAAGGTAAGTAACTTGTACTTCTGGGTCGCTACGACAGCCAGATGTGGTCCGATCTTGCAGCTTTCCTCGACCACCCTCCCGAAGACAAAAAGGAGGGAGCTAAAGAAATTCTGCAGGAGGGTGCCAGGGCGTCGTCGGAGATCATTGATACGGCAATGGGCATATCTTCTATCTCCCTTAGGCAGATGGCAGGTGTAGCAGTCTTCGGCCAACAGGGCTGGGTAAATGCCACCTCTTTTCACGGTAAAATCCAAGCCAAGATATTGGATGTCCCCTTCGATGGGGAGAAATTATTTGACAAGCACATGGATGATGCCCTTCAGTCCATCAACAGCAAAACACCCTAGCGTCTTGACTCGTTACTCAGCACGGCTGAGCCAAACTGAACTAGAAAGCAACACAAGCGCCACTGCTGAGAAAGGTTATTTACAAACAAGCATAAGTCTAAACGGATGTTCAGAATAAAGCATAAACATCCTGCAAAATCATTTGGCAACTGGGAATTTATTCCTCTTTCAAAAATATTTTTGTTATAAGTAACACATTGTTTTTTAGTGCATGGAGAGAACTATTTACACACTCTCAACATTCATGGCCTTCCAATCATACAAAACACATGCATACACAATAATCAGTAAAACGATGCAAACAACGACTAGGGATTCATCCGACTGATTTATGACCGATACGTGCTTTCATGTATTTTTGCCTTTTTGTATCTAGTCGTTGTTTGCATCGTTTTACAGATAATTGTGTATGCATGTGTTTTGTATGATTGGAAGGCCATGAATGTTGAGAGTGTGTAAATAGTTCTCTATATGTAATTGTTGTTCACTGTACATATATATACAAAAAAACTGTCGTTCTTTCCATGCACTAAAAAACAATGTGTTACTTATAACAAAAATATTTTTGAAAGAGGAATAAATTCCCAGTTGCCAAATGATTTTGCAGGTTGTTTATGCTTTATTCTGAACATCCGTTTAGACTTATCCTTGTTTGTAAATAACCTTTCTCAGCAGTGGCGCTTGTGTTGCTTTCTACTTCAGTCCATCAAGGCTGCCACAGACATAGTGTGCTCCCTAGGAACGCTGTAACATAAGCGTTTTCAGCCCTTTCATGGAGGAAGAGGACAATATACAGAGTTCCTATTACTAGTTGTACAGGTACCAGCCGTACGCAGAGCAAGGATATCGACCACAGTATACCGGGCAACTACAGCATTACAGAGCCTCCAACACTGCTTACTTTAGACAGCCAGTTTGAAGGTGACCTCTGTTGGGGGAAAAGCTCAAGATTGCGCAAGACAACAGTGATGTTTCTCTGGCACTAGTCACCTCTTACCACCACAGACAGCATTTGAACCACTACCTCTTCACTTTTTACAACCAATGGGAGAGCATCACCACGGACAAATGGGTGTTGGACATCATACATCAGGGTCACACCATCGAATATGTTCAAAAGCCCTTTTGCCAAGAAAGCACATCAACACCTCACTCTCCTAAAGAAGGACATTTCTGTGCTTCTCTTGAAGTGAGCTGTAGAGTAAGTTCCTTGCCGACAACTCGGCACAGGTTTCTATTACAATTTCTTCCTCATACAGAAAAAGTCCAGGAAATGGAGACATGTCATGGTTCTCAGACAGCTAAACAAATACATAGAGAAGCAACCCTTCAGAATGCTCTTTGCAAGGGATTCTGCAAACGGTCAACAGCAGGGATTTTATAACGCCTCTCGATCTCTTAGATGCATATTTCTACGTTCCCTTCAACATAAAGTTCTTGGGTTGGTGGTGGCAGGGTGCCACAATCAATTCAAGATCCTCCCTTTTAGTATACGGTCAGCTCCCAGGATCTTTACAAAGCGCTTGGTGCCAGTATCTGCTTTCTTGAGAAGACACTGTCACCAGGTATTGCCCTACCTGGACGACTCTTTGGTCAAGGGATCAACATTCTGCTCTGCTAAAGAGTCTACCTTCGGATGTTGGCAGCTATTCAAGACTCTGAGGCTCCAACTAAATACAGAAAAGTCATCTCTCACTCCAACCCAATAGTTGGTGTTGCTGGGGGCCATTCTAGACACCACGGTCAGCAAAGCTTACCCAACCGCAGAGAGAGTACAAAGAATAATACGGATGGCTGCTTCCCTTCTAAGAAGAAAGTCCACTTCAATGAGGATGTACCAATCAATATTGAGGATGCTATCATGGTGCATCCCATTAATTCCAGACTGTCGCTTACATATAAGACTTCTACAGAAGCAGCTAGATCCCCAGTGGATTCAGGCTCAAAGGTTGTTTGTAGATGATATTTACCCTACGATGAAGAAGGCTTTGTCATGATGGGGAAAAGAAGGCAATATATCTCCAGGTCTCTCTTTTGAGGCAGCTCAGCCAAGTTTCATAATGACAATTAATGCTTCCTTGGACGGTTGAGGAGTGCTCTTCCAATAGCTAGAAATCCACGGAAAAGGGCTTGTCCAAGAAGGGCAGATGCACATCAACCTGCTTGAATTGCAGGCCGTTTTCCTAGGGCTACAGTTGTTTCTATCTAGAATTTGTGGATCCTCTGTTCTGTTGAGAAAAGACAATACCACCATTATGTTTTAACCAGCCTAGCATGGGGGAATGAGGCCAAATTACCTGTCGTCTCAAACCGAGCAAATTTGGGGGTGGTTACAAAAATACATCTCATTGTAAGTTGAACATGTCCCAGGCTTAGACGAAAATGTATGGGCGGATTCTCTCAGCAGGCTAACCAGTCAGTGCCATGAACAGGAAATGGTTCCCAGTCTTCTGTCTCACATGGCTATCCCAAAGCTCGTCTTCGCAACTCAATCCAACAAAAAGTGTGAAAGGTTTGCAAGCAGGTTCTCTCAGAGAGGATCTTGGGAAATGCTCTTCAGATACAGTGGACAGGAATGTTCACCTATGCGTTTCCACCCTGCCCTCTCATTCCCAGGATGTTACCCAACCTGAAGAGTCATCTCATTCTAATGACTGAGACAGTATTGGTAGGTATACTGAACTTCTCTTGCTGTCGGTGTGTCCATCCATCCAATTCCAGACCGATATTGCACCCACAAATAAAGTCTTCCAATTTGTTAGCATGGCACCTCTTGAACATAACTTTGATTCTCTAGTTATACCAACAGAATGCAACTCTATCCTGGAATAGTCTAAAGCTTGTTCAACAAATAAATTATATATGGCGGAATGGAAAGAATTCTGATGTTGGTGCATCAAAAGTGACCTACATCCTTTTAATTCTTCTCCAGAGCTGCTGCTGCCATATCTCTTTCACTTGGCAAAGTCAGGCCTGGCTCATGCTTCAATCAAGGTACATTTTGCAGTCATTTCCAGATTCTGCAGAAAGACTGGGGAAATCACTCCACGGTCCACTAGTCTGGTAAAGAAATTCATGAAGGGCCTGTTAAGAGTCTTCCCAACAATCAAACCTCCTGCTATATCCTGGCAGTTGAAAATGGTGTTCTTTCCCAGCTCATGAAGCCACCTTTCAAACCTATCCATGAGGCGGACATAAAGTATGTCTCAATGATGACAGCCCTTCTATTGGCCCTGAGGTCGGCCAGGAGAGTTAGTGAGATTCGGGCCTTTACAGTTACTGAGCCTTTTCTACAATTCAAAATTGAAAAAGTATTGTTAAGCACAAAACCAAAATTAATTCCTAAGGTTTCTACCTCTTTCCACTTGAATAAACTTATAATGACAACATAGTTTAAGATTCCTTCTTCTGCAGCGGAAAAGGCCCTCTATTCTCTAGATGTCAAACGCTGCTTGAAATTCTATATTCACAGGACAAAACCTTTCAGAAAATTTGATCAGCTTTTCGTTTCTTTCGCATCTCCCAGAGAAGGCTAGGCACTCAAAAGAAGTAGCATAGCTTGTTGGGTATCAACAGCTATTACGTTTTGCCACGACAAATCAGGAAGACCACTGTCCCAAAAAGTGGCTGTGCACCCGACTAGAATCAAGGCGACATCCACAGCCTTGTTTGCAGGAGTATTGATTCCAGAAATCTTCAGGGCAGCAACGTGTTCAATTGTCCATACTTTCACCAAACATTACTGTATGGATTCAGAATGGAAAGTGGATGCTGCTGTTGGGCAGGCAGTCATGCGTCACCTTTAGATTATCTTTTGGTTTGTTTCATTGTTAATATGTTGTATGATAATGTATTATCTAAATTGATTGCTTGTATTCCAGCTGTTATTCTAGCCAATTGCTCTATGCCACAATGCTTCATATCTTATTTCAGGTATACCTCTTTAATAGTGGTTCTGCCTAGCACTCTGTTTATTTACTGCTAGCTACTCAGATTCAAGCATGTGAATCTATGAAAGATTCAATACTATCAATCAATCAATCAATCAATGACATTTATAGAGCGCACTACATACCCGTAGGGTCTCAAGGCGCTGGGGGTGGTGGGGTGCCGCTACTGCTCGAACAGCCAGGTCTTCAGCTTCTTCCTGAAGGAGAGGTGGTCTTGGGTCAGGCGCAGGTCGGTCGGGAGGGAGTTCCAGGTCTTGGTGGCCAGGTAGGAGAAGGACCTTCCTCCTGTAGTCGCTCTTCGGATGCGGGGGACGGCGGCGAGGGCGTGGTTGGCTGATCGGAGGTGGCGTTTGGGAGCGTAGAAGTTGATTCGGCTGTTGAGGTAGCTCGGGCCTTGGTCGTGTAGGGCTTTGTGTGCGTGGGTGAGGAGGCGGAAGGTGATTCTTTTGTTGACGGGGAGCCAGTGAAGGTCTCTCAGATGTCCGGAGATGTGGCTGGTTCGTGGGATGTCGAGGATGAGTCTGGCTGAGGCGTTCTGGATCCGCTGGAGTCTCTTCTGGAGCTTGGCGGTGGTACCGGGGTAGAGGGCGTTGCCGTAGTCCAGTCGGCTAGTGACGAGGGCCTGGGTGACGGTCTTCCTGGTCGCGGTGGGGATCCACCAGAAGATCTTCCGTAGAATGCGTAGGATGTTGAAGCACGCCGAGGAGACGTTGTTGACTTGCCTGGTCATGGAGAGGGAGGAGTCCAGGATGAAGCCCAGGTTGCGTGCATGGTCTGTCGGTTTGGGTGCGGTGCCCAGGGCGGGAGGCCACCAGGAGTCGTCCCAGGCGGAGGGTGAAGAGCCCAGGATGAGGACCTCCGTCTTGTCTGAGTTCAGTTTCAGGCGGCTGGTCGTCATCCACTCGGCTACCTCTTTCATCCCTTCGTGCAGGTTGGCTCTGGCGGCGGCGGGGTCGTTGGTCAGGGAGAGGATCAGCTGGGTGTCGTCGGCGTAGGAGATTATGCTGAGGTTGTGTTGGCGTGCGATGGCCGCGAGGGGGCTCATGTAGACGTTGAAGAGGGTGGGGCTCAGTGAGGATCCTTGAGGGACGCCGCAGATGACTTCGGTGGCCTCTGACTTGTACGGTGGTAGGCGGACTCTGTGTTCTTCCGTCGAGGAAGGAGATGATCCATTCCAGCGCCTTGTCCTGGATTCCGACGTTGCTGAGGCGCTGTACTAGGGTGCGGTGGCAGACAGTGTCGAATGCCGCGGAGAGGTCTAGGAGGATGAGGGCCGCTGTTTCTCCGTTGTCCATCAGGGCTCGGATGTCATCGGTGGCGGCGATGAGGGCGGTCTCGGTGCTGTGGTTGGCTCGGAAGCCAGACTGTGAGGGGTCGAGGGATCCATTTGTCTCGAGGAAGGCGGCCATCTGCTTGTTGACGGTCTTCTCGATGACTTTGGCTGGAAACGGGAGGAGCGAGATGGGGCGGTAATTCTTGAGTTCGGTGGGGTCCGCTGTGGGTTTCTTGAGTAGAGCGCTGAGTTCGGCGTGCTTCCAGCTCTCAGGGAAGGTGGTGGTGTCGAAGGATGTGTTGATGATGTCTCGCAGGTGGGGTGCGATGGCAGCGTCGGCCTTGTTGAAGACGTGGTGAGGGCAGGGGTCGGTCGGTGATCCGGAGTGGATGGAGTTCATCGTGCGGATGGTGTCTTCGGTGCTGATCGGGGTCCAGGCGTGGAGGGTGGTGGTGGGGGGTGGTTGTTCGGTCTTGGTGTGCGTTGGTTGGTTGTTGAAGTTGTTGTGTATGTCCGCGATCTTGTTGTGGAAGTATGAGGCGAGGGAGTTGCAGAGGTCTTGCGATGGGGTGATGTCGTTGTTTCCTGCGCTGGGGTTGGATAGCTCTTTCACGATGTTGAAGAGTTCCTTGCAGTTGTGTGCGTTGTTGTCCAGCCGGTCCTTGAACGCAGTTTTCTTGGCGGCGCGGATCAGCTGGTGGTGCTTCCGGGTGGCCAGCTTGAAGGTGGTCCTGTTGTCCGGTGTAGGTTCCCTTCTCCAGACTTTCTCGAGGGCTCGGCAGTTCTTCTTGGAGCTCTTGAGTTCGTCGGTGAACCACGGGGCTTTCTTGCTGCCGGGTCTGCTGGGCGGGGTCCTCAGCGGGGCGAGCTCATCCGCGCAGTTGCTGATCCACTTCGTGAGGTTGTCGGCGGCCTGGCTGGGGTTCGCTGAGCTGGCAGGAGGGTGCTGGCTCAGGGAGGTGGCGAGCTGGTCTGCTGTGATCTTGTTCCAGCTTCTGCGGGCAGCCTGTTGCTGGTGGTGGTGGGTCGTCGTTCTCTTGAAGGTGAAGTGGACGCAGCTGTGGTCCGTCCATTGAAGCTCTGTGGCGTGGCTGAAGTCGATGTCTGTGCTGGAAGAGAAGACTGCTTCGAGTGCGTGTCCGGCGAGGTGGGTGGGGGTGGACACCAGCTGCTTGAGTCCAAGATTGGCGAGGTTGTCGAGCAGGGTGCTGGTGTTGCGGTCGTTGTTGTTCTCCAGGTGGAAGTAGTAGTGGTGTGTCGCTCTGTCAAATCAGGGTCCCCGTGGGACCCGGTGTCACCCAAACGCTTGGCGGATAGCCTGGAAGTTCTGGAGCCTTATATGAGGCACGTCCTGGACATCTCTTTCGGATCGGGAAAGTTGCCTGAGGGGTGGAAACAGGCGGTGGTGCTCCCGCTCCGGAAGAAACCCCACTTAGGCTTCGAGGTATTAGAGAATCTGAGGCCCATCTCGCTCCTGCCTTTTCTGTCCAAAGTGGCGGAAAAGGTGGTTAATACCCAAATTATGAAGCACGTGGAAGAGACGGGACTGCTCCACGCGACGCAGTTTGGCTTTAGGCCACGCCATTCGACCGAGTCCGCCCTTCTTATGGCTACGGAACATCTGAGAGAGGGTGTGGATGCAGGCCAAACTATGGCTTTGATCCTGTTGGACCTCAGCGCGGCGTTCGACACTGTAGCTCACAACATCCTGCTACAGTGTCTGAAAAGAGGTGGCATCTCTGGCACCGCGCTGAGATGGATCCAGGACTTCCTCAAGGGGAGAAGCTTTCGAGTCAGGCAAGGAGACTGCTATTCAAAGGGGGTGCCCCTGGGCCAAGGCGTGCCGCAGGGTTCGTCATTGAGCCCAACCCTTTTTAATATGTATGTCGCGCCTGTTGCCTCGATTGTGGAGAGTCATGGTCTCCAATTGGTTTCGTATGCCGACGATACGCAGCTGGTGATCTCCCTATCGCACGCGCCCTGTCTTGCTGCCGATGGCTTCCGGTCGTGCATGAAAGATCTTGCCGAGTGGATGGCTATCAACTGTTTGAAGCTTAATGGCAGCAAGACAGAGGTGCTGGTGGTGGGGAGAGCCCAGTCTGCTTGGTTGTCGGCATGGTGGCCATCTTGTCTTGGACCAACCCCAACCCCCTGCCAAGAGGCACGCAATCTGGGGGTGTGGTTTGATGCGGGTCTTACTTTTGGCCCCCAGATCAACCGGGTGGTGGGAGTTTGTTTTGGGATTTTGAAGAAACTGAGAAAGGTCCTTGACTTACTCCCGATTGATGCCCGTCAAACCCTGGTTCATGCTCTGGTGACAGCTAGGTCGGACTATGGGAACCTGCTGTACCTGGGGGCTCCAGAAAAAAGCATGGCACGCCTGCAAGTGCTGCAGAATGCGGCAGCACGTTTGATTCTCAGGCTGCCCAAAAGGGCGCCTTCTAAGGCGGCCCTCCAGCAGTTACACTGGCTCCCTGTGAGGAGAAGAGTGGAATACAAAGCCCTCTGCACCTGTCATCGTAGCTTGAATGGCAGGGCACCCGACCCTCTGAATAAACTGATCGAAGTGTACCAACCAACACGTGCGCTTAGATCTGCAGGGGGCGGTCTACTGAGGATCCCTAGAGTCAAGAAAGCCCGCATGGGAGGTAGGTCCTTTAGATGCCTAGCGGCAAATAATTGGAATAAACTGCCAGCGGACCTGCGCCTGGAACCGGAGGAAGCTAGGTTCCGAGCGAAACTTAAAACATTCCTTTACACTAAATAACTGTCCGCTCAGCTTCTGTGCTCCCTGCTCGCTGCCTCTCCCACTTTCAGCGCGTGGACACGCCGGCGTGCGTAACGCAGCGCTTTACAAGTGTCCCAATAATAATAATAATAATAATAATAAGTTGAGGTCCCCCAGGAGGATGTAGTCAGCGGAGGGGAGGGCATGCGGGCTGACGAAGTCGGCGATGTCCTCGCTGAATTGTGTGCGTGGTCCCGGAGGTCGGTAGATCAGGGTGCCTCTGAGGGTGGTGTTCGGGTCGGTGTGGATCTGGAAATGCAGGTGTTCGGCGGTGGTCAGGGGTTTGTCGGTGCTGGTCGTGAGACGAATGGTGTTCCTGTGGATGATGGCAATGCCTCCTCCCATCTGGTTGGTGGTGCGGTCCCTCCGGACGATCTTGTAGCCCTCTGGGATGGCGATGGCGATGTCGGGAGCTGAAGAGGCGTTCATCCAGGTCTCTGTGAGGAAGGCAACGTCAGGGGCTGTGGCGTCTAGGAGGTTCCAGAGTTCGATGGCGTGTCTGTGGACGGAGCGGGTGTTGAGCAGGATGCACTTGAGGTGGGTGCTGCTGGTGTTCGACTTGGCGGGTGCTGGTGCGAGGCAGGTCCGGATACAGGTGAACTTGCAGGCGTGGCAGCTGAAGGGTCCGTGGGTGCGTCGTGGTGTGGCTTGGTGGCATCCTGGGAATCGGCCAGTGTTGAGTGCGATGAGGGTGGCGGCGGAGTACGTCAGGCGGGTCGGTCGGGGTCTTCGTGGGCCAGGGGTCCTGGCGCTGGTCGCGATCCGGGCGCAGACGGGCTTACCTTTGGCGCGCCTTCGGCGCACAATCGGCGCGCCCGCTGCGCGTGACTGCTGCGCGTTCGCACGGTCGCCATATACTGGAGACAAAACAAGTACACTGTGGTTCTCCAGTATTGTTATCTTTCATAGATTCACATGCCACCCACCCACCTCCACCTTTAGGCTTACCACTCTTATACCTCATGGAAATATTTATATATTCACACGTGTGCTCGAAATCTGAGGTATGGTGGCTCTGCAGAGAAGTGGTCCAGGGTTCTGCCTTGGCTGAAGTTTAGGTCTATTAAACAATGTGAATAGGTTAACAATGTCACTTGCTTTCTCTGTTCTTTCAATGTACATTTTAGTAATGCTTATTTTAAATATCACTATGACGATGGAGAAGATTTAAGCATGTGAATCTATGAAAGATATCTATACTGGAGAACCACAGTGTACAGGTAAGTAACCTGTGTTTTTTCTCAGAACTACTCCCACAACAGGTCTTTGTTGTGGTCCAAGGCTTACGGTAACTCAAAGTTCAAGAAAAAGAAAAAAAAGTCCTAGCAGGATTTGTCTTGGTCTCTCATCACATTCCCTCTGAAAAGATGAAAAGACATGAAGGTACCCTTCGATACTCAATGACAAACTGATTCCACAGCTGACCCCTGATGCATACAGATTAAGGCCGTCAAGGTAGTCATGTTCTGAAACTTTGGTACCTTGCCATTTCCCTCTGGTGTGCCTTCAGGCCCCACAGATCTGCAAAGGCCTCTAGTTTGGTTACTGCTAGCATATCTGTCCTTTCGTCCATATGTGCCTCTTAACATATATCTGATAGAGACTAGTAGCCGCAGATTCCTTATCGTAGAATTATCCCCAGGCGTAAGACTGTATCCGGAAAATTTTCTTTGCCATAACATCTGTTCGCCGGGGGGCGGTACCACGTGACTCCGCCCTGATGTCCGCGGGCATGACGTCAGCAAGGTCAGATAAGCCCCACTCTGGCGCGCCGACGTCAGTTTTCCTCTTTTCCACGTGCAAAGCGGATCCAGATCATCTCTTGGCTTGTTTTCAGGCCTTCTTTTTCACGCTTTGCATAGAGGAACAGTGTGCGAATGCCTTCGTGCTTCAAGTCATGTACCTCTTGTGCACGTCCGATGTCGGCGACAGACCCTCACCCAATTTATATGTGTTGTTTGGGCGAGCACCATGACTCGATGGACTGCGACGCCTGTCAGCACCTGAAACTAAAGTCACAGCAGGAGCGCCGGATGAAACTGCTGTCGGCCTGTGTTTCCAGTTCGGTGTCGTCCCAGCTTCCGTCTCCCACCTCGGAAGCCAGAAGCCGCCGATTCCGCCTGCATCCTCGCCCTTCGCCACGGCCCCAAGGGCGTCGCTCGCAGACTGGTAGGTCCTGCAGCTTGTCTCCAAGGCCCTGTCCTCGTTCGGCAGAGGGCGCGGGCTCCCCTCTGGACGTGCGCCCTCGCATGTCACCACCCTACCTGCCGTTTCCTGGTGTCGGGGCGACTAGGGCCCAAATGACAGCCTACGCTGTGGCTCTGCAGGCTTCTTTAGCCCCTCCTCCACCTCCTGAGACGTCCGCGGATCCCTTGCCTCGCGTGGGGGCTTCCATGGAGTTGCCGGCGGGTTCGGCTTCATGTTGTAGGAGGGTGGTGTTGTTGAGGTGCAGTCCTTCGGGGCTCCCCTCTGAGCGGGCGGCTGCCTCCCCAGAGGCTGGTCCGGCGCTGCTTCGGCACCGAAGACTTTCCTCCCCTGTCCTGGCGGTGCTGCAGGTGGAGGCCGGGGCCTGGGGTGCTTTCCCGAGTCCCTCTCGGTCCTCTACGCGTGCGGCTGCCCCGTGTGAGGTCAAACCAGCGCCTTTTCAGTGCCGTTCCTTATTCAAACCGGCTCCGACCCCACCCCATTCTCCTAGGGAGCACAAGGTGGTGGAGGTCGACTCGGCGGCGCCGGTGTCCACTCAGGCACCGATCGACGTTGAGTCAGCGCCTGTGGCATACTCCACAGTGCCGTGCCGGCGTTGGGTCCTTGATTCGTCTCCAGAAGTTCCTCCCTCTCCGGAGGTTTGTCATCTCCTGGTCTCTTCTTCTCTGGAGACAGGACGCCACATTGTTGCTTTTTCTCTGGCGTCTTCCAGGGAGGGTACTTCGCCGTCCCCGCAGCCTCAGTCCTCGGACTCTCTTTTCTGCAGCTCACAGTTGGTTTCTCCACTGGCTTCTCTGCCTTCCCGAGGGTTCCCCAGGTCCCCCACTCGCCAGAGGATCCTCCACCTTTCAGGGGCTGGCCGCTTCCCCCTCTAGCTGGACTTGGGGATGGACGGCTCAGTTTGCAGCCGTTGCCCATGGAGGAATTGCTTTCTTCCCCACGACGCCCTACCGAGGCCAGTGTTGCCTTTGTTCGAGCTATGTCCACGGACGCTGGCATTTTACGAATGGGTGACCCTGTCACCCCATTCCCTATGGATAATCTCTTGGAAGTTCCCCACCAGGGCTCAGGTGGACAGGAACTGTTCCTTCCTTTCGAAGCGGCGCTCCACAACTCTCTTCTCGGGGCTGGGGGCGTCCTGCCACGGGTGATCCAGTGCCTCAGCCGCTCCTGCATCGCCACCGTCCTGCTCCGCACGACCCAGTCTGCCTTTCCTTTCACCCTTCTACTCAGGGCTCTCTGTTGCGGACTGCTTTTCTGTCATTGCCTGTGGTGTTGTTTCCTCCCTCTCGGGAGACCCGTTCGCTGGATTCATGGGGGCGTAATATCTTCGCCTCGTCCAGTGCTGCTTTGCGGGCGCTCAACACCCTTTGCTTGTTGGCCAGGGCTACCTCCAGCCTGTGGGATTCTGTGGAGTCCCTTCTTTCTCATATCCCCCATGAGGGTGCCCATGCTAATCTACAACACCATGTGTTGGATGGTCGAGAGTTGGCCGCGTTTATTCTTCGTGCGACTTTGGATGTTGCTGATGCTCTCGGCCGTGCTATGGCCACTTCTGTAGCCCTCCGTCGCCACGCTTGGCTTCAGAATGCTGTTTTTCCTGAGAATATTAGGGAGCGTTTGGTTGGCCTGCCCTTTGATGGGGTCCTTTTGTTTAACACTCATGCGGACTCCGCCATCCAGCGTCTCCTTGTGGGACTCCGTCCTCCTCCCCCTCCGTAGGCTGCCTTGTTGTTCCTCCGGGGCTTCATGAGAGGCGTTATCCCACCTGCTCCCTGGCATCTGGTGTTTTGAGTGGCCCGTTTGTATGTTCTGTGTAGGTTGACATACCCTTGGGGTCCCTTGGTTGTCCCCTCTCTTCTGTTGGCTGCTGGTTCAGCCCCTTTTGGCAAGTGTGTATTTTTTAGCTGATTGCTAAGCCGTCTGTGGTTCCTACCGTAGGTCTTATGTTTTTGTTCTCTGCTGCGGGATTCTTTCCCTAAAGAGTGGTTCCCATGTTTTCTTTGGGACTTGTCATACCCTAAGTGGGGTACTTGTAGCTATTAAATATCTTTGTCTTATGCTGGGAGGGTGTGGACCCCTTTTGAGGGTTTCTCGCTTTTTCTGGCATCGCTGTATACCGCTGGTGCGGTTTCTTTGATCTTGTCTGGGCGTAGCTTGTGCTGCTCCAGGTTCTATAATTTTCAGTATCCGCTGCATCGCTGGACCAGCTTTAGCATGCCGTCTGCGGCGTTGCGCTGTGATGTTTCCCCCCTTTTTGTCCGGCGTCTCGGATTGGCTCTCTGTCTGGCTTTACAAGGGGGTAGGCTTCCTAGTATTTCCTGTGTTCTGGTTGACGGCTTCGTCCGTCCTACATATTTCTTCTCTTCTGACTGGTCCCACTTTCGTGGGTTGGTTTGTGTCTGGAACGGTCTTCCTTTACGGGTTGTTCTGGATTTTCCTGGTCTTTACCATCGTCTTGCGCTCGGCTTGGACTGGGTGCTCGGCTTCATGGTACTTCTCTTCTGGTCCGCAGCCGGGGGTTTTGGCGCGTGCCCTTGTGCTCCTGTTTCTTGTTCTGCTGGGGCCTTGCAAGACTGCGTCCTTCTTCTCACGCCTGCCTTTCTTGACTGTGGAGCCGTCCCTACCTTGTTCTCTGGCTCGAGGCTGAGCCAGTTTAACTGTCCCCTTCACTGTGTGTGTGTTCTCCTCTGTAGGGCTCTGCCTCCGTTTCTACCTCTTCTCCTTTGAGTTTTGGGGTGACTTTTTCTTCTTCTGTACTCTTCTGGTGTTGCCTGTTCCTCCGGGACTTTCTGGTGGATGTGCCTTGGCGTTGTCTGTCCCTCCGGGGTTTTCTGGCGGTTGTCCCTTGTACCTTGGCTAGGCTTAGGGTATTGTGGCCTCCCTTCGTCTCGTTCTTGCTTCCTTCTGCTTGGTCGGGAATGGACCGTCCTTCCGGTTCCAATGACACATCCCCTGTTGGAGCCCTGTATTCTTCCACGCTAGTGGGGGTCTCTCGCAGACCCTCCTCCCCTCTGGGTATGGCTAGGGTATCTATTCTAAGTTTATGAATCTGCGGCTAGTAGTCTCTATCAGATATACAAGTTACTTACCTTCGGTAACGGTGTATCTGGTAGAGACAATTCTAGGGGCAGATTCCTTCACAACCCGCCCTTCCTCCGAGTTCTGCGAGGGCCTTCAGCTTTTTCTTCTGCACTCAACTGCCTCTGCGGTGTTTCGCCATCTGCGTGTTCCCTCTTTCACTTCCTCTCTAGTGGGATGCTCGTTCTATTTGTTTGATCCACTCCTTCCTTTATGGTGCTTGGCTGATGGGCTCATGGGTACTTCTGCGTCCCTGCATCCTGGTCATCCAGTGTGGGCCCTACTCATGCTCTTATCCCTTTTCATTGCTTGAAAATTCTGATTCTTCTGAAGTCCTCTGAGTTGGGGTCTCTTGGCTGTGCCTTGAACCTTAGCTTTTACAGGGTCTGCGCCTCTCCTTGCTGGTGTTAATTTGTGGTGGATAGTTGTTACCATTGTGTTCTGGCCTTCTTGTCTCTCACGGTTTATAGATGGGGTTGCAACCACCTTTTCGCCTACTGTGGCATTTTTCACATGCTTTCCTGACCCCTGGGAGGATGTTGAATTTACTTGGGGGGTTGCTTCGCAGTAGCTGTGCTCTGCTCTTCCCATCTATGACTTTCGGTGCCAGAGTGCCTGGCACTCTCCTGGATGGTGCTGTTCCTCTTCATTCGTTTCTGTTTATCTGATTTTTTCGCACACTGTTCCCATATTCTCACAGTTTTTGTTTGTGATGGCTCCGCGTTGTGAAGCGAAAAAGTTCTCAGAAAAAAACTGACGTTGGCGTGCCGGGGTGGGGCTTATGTGACCTTGCTGACATCATGCCCACGGACGACGTCAGGGCGGAGTCACGTGGTACCGCCCCCTGGCTCGGAAAGATGCTGTGGCAAAGAAAAGTTTCCGGATCCAGTCTTACGCCGGGAATAATTATACATGAAGGAATCTGCGGCTAGAATCGTCTCTACCAGATACACTGTTACCGAAGGTAAGTAACTTGTACTTCAGGTTCAGTTGTAACTCCAGAGCCACTTCCATGGCCAACACCACAATTCACATCAGTTCCTGCCATGCCAAAGGCGCCCCCGAAGCCAGAAGAGGACACAATCCCATTGCCCTTAGCAACTTCCAACCAAATTATCTTGACCAAGGTTGCATCCTTGAACAGTTACAAAGTGACTGGCTCCAGTTCATTCTGATTGAAACATAAAAGCAACTTTGTCTGGGAGCATTTAACAACTTTTTGAATCCGACTCTGACCAAAGTCAACCAGGCTTTGGTGACGATGGAGATGACTTAATTCCACAACAGGACGATGACTATTTCTATTTGGATGTACAAGAGGCCAGTGTGTTGGGCACTTCCCCTGATATAGTTTAGTGTATTATTGATATATGCATGATTAATAAAAACCATTGCATGCACTTTTAATTGACAAATTCATTTACATGATACAAAGCAAGATAAAAAAGAATTTAAAAATATCCTAATGGAGGCGGTACTACGACAGCTACAATGGTGGACGCGCTCTAGTGAGGCTCCGCTCATCCACGCCGTAAAATATTAAAATCTGCCATAATCCTACATGCAAACGGAACAAAAAATGCCCAGTTAGTGTCTTTCAGCAAAGACGACTGCAGACAGAGAAAATTAGTGTGGGAATGCCCGTGAACTAAGAGAGGGAGCGAGCGACGGTGATACCGGGCCTGAGCCCGCTGGTGTGCTACGACCGCTGAGGCCGGCTTGCTCGGTGGTCGGACAGCCCACAAGAAAAGGACACTGAGAGCCCAGGGTGAGTGGTGACATTAGCGTTGCCGACGCGACCAGAGGAGAGTCATTTGCGGCGGGAGCTGCCTTGGAGGTGGGTGCCTGCCACGCGTCCTCCAGGCGTACATAGAGTGCACAGATTCGGAAGCTGCCCCGGCACATCCCTCGGGCCCAGCGGGCCGGTCCGACACAGAAGCCTGAATGAGCACGCAGTGTGGAACTCCGCGGTCCGAGAGTCCGCAGTAGCCTGGAACATCTGAAGTAATACCACCCCGGGGATCAGACATTCAGCAATAGATGCGCAAGCTGGGCCCTATGAGGAAGGAAATACAGCACTCATCCTGCGCTGAGAACAAGGTGGAATCCAGACAGGGCCAGGGCTAAATCAGATGCGTTAAGGATACAAGAGCATAGTGCACTCACATGGCTGTTCTGACAGGAGTGAGTCTCCCCCCATGGTGAAGACGGCTTAGTGAGGAGAGAGGGGATATTCGTCAGAGGGGTAGAGACTTCAGAAGGCCCAGCACACCCTTCTGCATGATCTCCAGACCGGAATATAGCAGTTGAACTCCGGCGGTATACACACCAGGAGCCAGCATACGCCCAAACAAATGGCAGACTCCTGTAGGGGCAGGCCTCGAGTTGGGGGTCCGACGCATAGAGTCCTGATAGCAGGGCTCAATTAGCTGGTCACCTCGGGCTGCTGTGGCGACGGAGCTAGGCTGGGTGCATCTTGGAATCAGCAGGGGTCGGACTCCGTGAGGCTCGGCCCGGGAGGTGAAGCTACCCCCTCCTTCCTTGCATTGAACTAGAGTGGCCGAGATTGCAGAGGGTACGCCACAAAATACTTATGTTTTGATAAGCCCCGGAGACCTGCAGTGCCCATAGGCCCATGGATGCCCCAGCACCATGGGTGAAGACAAACAGGGCGGCACAAGCTCAAAACAAAGGACATTGGACCAATACACAGCACCCCAAGCAGAACCCCTGGTGAAGATGCCAGGGAGGGGGTGGGGAGGTGCAGTGCCAGATAACGCTGCCCTACTGGCCGCCATTATGGACTCTCCAAAGGCCCTGGACGCTAAAATTGGAGCAGTGGGATCCGAGGTATCCTTATTACTACAGGACCTGCGGAATGCAGTCAAGTGAATCACAGTAAGCTGAAACCTGCGTGTCAACAGTGGAAGACCAAGTTTTGGCCCTCCAGAAAAAGGTGAACAAAATGGGGGTGGTGCTGCAGGAGATGGCCTTGTGACTTGAAGATGCAGAAAGCCGCACCCGTCGCAACAACCTACGTTTCGTGGGACTTTCAGAGGGCTGTGAAGGTTTGTCTGGATTTACCAGAGGCTCCCGGGGGACGCTATACTTCTACATCGTAGGGTGCCCTTTGTCTTCTATATTAAGCAATGGAAAGACAGACCCGGGTGGGCGATATACTATTGTATTTGATATAGACATCTAGCCACAGATTCCTTAACTTAGAATATCCCCAGGCATCAGACTGGACCTGGAAAATCTTTTGCAGCAGCACCTCTGCGCGCCGGGGGACGGCACCACTCTACAGGTGGAACAGATTTGTGGCATGGTGCAGAGCCCGCATCCGCCACCGGGCGTGATACACCAGAAGGATGCAGGAGGCTATCAGCCCCAGATCGGGAATCCAAGAGATATGAGCAGTTCGGGAAGAAGGTGTTCTCGTCCCTAAGCTTAGGGCTGCGGTCTGTCAATACCGCATGTCTCTTCGGCCGCTACACCCACACCCTGTGGGACGCGGTTGCGGAAGTGCTGCCACAATGTCCGGAGGAGGTCCGGGCTAAACTCGCCCAAACCCTTGTGGAGGGCCAAGATGCAGCGCGATATTCCATCCGGTGTGGGCTGGATACCACGGACTCACTGGGCAGGGCGATGGCAACGACGGTGGCGGCTCAACACCACGCCTGGTTGAGGTCCGCCAACTTTTCGGCCGATGTCCAGGCCACACTTCTGGACATGCCGTTTGATGGCCGTCTCCTCTTTGGCGACAAGGCAGACCATGCGCTTGAACGTTTTAAGGACTCCAGGGCTACGGCCAAGTCCTTGGGCCTCTCGGCCACACGCCAGCAATCGGGTGGCTTTCGCTCCTTTTGTGGCCAAGGAAGGGGCGCCCCCACACGTGCTGCCAGCCACGCGCCGCAGAATGTTCAACAGCGCAGTGGCGGCCGTGGAAACCGCTGTGGCGGCGGTCGAGGACAACGGCGAGGCCAGTCCCCACCACCCTCCGCAGCGCCCGCCTCAAAACCTTCCGAGTTTTCAGGCCCATGTGACGCCGGTGGGAGGCAGGGTTCGCCATCACCTCTCCCACTGGCGCACTGTCACGTCGGACAGGTGGGTGCTGCAAATCGTCCGAAGGGGCTACTCCCTCCCCTTTGAGGCGACCCCTCCAGCCATGCCACCGCAATTCCACCACGTGTCGGTGGATCACTTGCAACTACTGCAAGAGGAAGTCACGGCCCTCTTGGCCAAGGGGGCCATCGAGCGTGTTCCTGGGCCGGAAGTAGGGTGTGGTTGTTACTCCCACTACTTTCTGGTACCCAAGAAGGGCAAAGGGGGCCTACGCCCTATCTTGGACCTGCGGAACGTCAACGGCTTCCTCCGGAAGGAGAAGTTCAAGATGCTGACTTTGGCTCAGGTCTTAGCTGTCCTAGACCCTGGAGACTAGCTGGTAGCGTTGGACTTGCAGGACGCTTATTTTCACATCCCCGTCCTGCCGGCCCACCGGCGTTACCTGCGGTTCACGGTAGGCCACGAGCACTTTCAGTTTACCGTGCTCCACTTCGGCCTTACCAGCGCCCCACGGGTGTTCACGAAGGTGATGGCGGTGGTCGCAGCTCATCCGCGCAGGTTAGGGGTGTCAGTCTTCCCCTACCTCGACGACTGGTTGTTGAAGGCGGGCTCGCCCCAGACAGTCGTCAGCCACCTCCAGACTATGGCCGACCTCCTGCACTTGCTGGGGTTCTCCATCAATGTGCCGAAGTCGCACCTGTGTCCCTCTCAGAAGCTCCTCTTCATCGGAGCGGTTCTCGACTCGGCGCAGTTTCGGGTTTACCCACCCGAACAGCGGGTTCGGGATATACAGGCTCTGATCCCAATCTTCCAGCCTTTATCCCGAGTCTCGGTCTGGTTGACGCTGCGACTTCTGGGGCTGATGGCCTCCTGCATCCTTCTGGTGCATCACGCCCGGTGGCGGATGCGGGCTCTGCAGTGGGACCTGAAGTTTCAGTGGGCCCAGCATCAGGGCAACTTGTCCGATCATGTCTTGATCTCGGAGGGCACTGCGAGACAACTGCAGTGGTGGCTCACGGACCGCAATTGGGTCAGTGGCAGATCCCTCTCCCTACCCCACCCGGAGCACGTGATTGTGACGGACGCGTCCCTCCAGGGCTGGGGAGGCACATGAGAGAGGCAGAGATCAGAGACCTCTGGTCTCCGGCGGAGTCCCGGCTCCATATCAACCTTTTGGAGCTGCAGGCGATTCGTTGGGCACTGAAGGCATTCCTCCCCTCTGTCCGGGGGAGTGTAGTGCAGGTGTTCACGGACAACACCACCGCCATGTGGTACTGCAACAAACAGGGCGGGGTGGGGTCGTGGACCCTATGCCAGGAGGCTCTGCGCCTCTGGCAGTGGCTGGAACATCAGGGCGTGACCCTGGCGTTTCAACACCTGGCAGGCTCTCTGAATTTTAGCAACAAGAAGCACAAAGTTCCCCAAAAGAAGGCTGATAGGGTGAAGTGTAGAGGTGTATAGGGAAAGCCAAGAGGAGGGGAGGAAAGGAAAGAAAAAAGGGGGGAATCCCCTCTTGGGAACTAGAACCCTCACACACCCAGCAAGCTAGGTGTCATGCTTCATCATATGGGTCCTGCTCCTCGTCAGACTGGCGCTGCAATGTCTGACGGGCACCCGCGAAGGCGCTCTTTAGCGGAGATCTTTTGTTCTAGCCATATGGTGCATGCGTGTGAGAGGGCAGAAAAAGTGTAGTTGTGAGAAGGTGGTGGTGATTAATAAAGGTTAGCCAGTCCACAAGGATTTTTATTAACGTGGCCGACTCCCTTGGTTAAAATGGTGGGAGGGGAGATAGGGCGCTACAGAAGTACTGGGCAGGACTATCTACAACCCTCTGGTGAGGTCGACATGTTTCATGCTATCCTAGCAATTCTTCAGGACCTATAGTGACTAGTACTACACAGTGTGAAATGGAGTGAGTATACAACCTTAACTTGGTTGGTCTCTACCGAAGGCCAGTTGGTCCTGCTTCAATATTTGCGACCCTGGGAATATCCCTAAGGTGCCCCGCAGTCTGCTCCTGTGGGACCTGCTCAAGGGAGTCAGGGACCCCAAAGGTGTGCGGTCTCAGCCGTCTACACCTACCCCCACCTGGAATCCAAAGTGGAACCGGAGCGACTGGCATTCTGAATGCCAGGGCGGACGAACTCAGCCGTCGGTGCATGATGGATCACGAATGGCGTCTGAACTCGGACGTGGCGCAAGGTCTCTTTCAGCAATGGGGAGAGCCTTGGTTAGATCTATTCGCCACAGAAGAGAACGCGCAATGTCATCAGTTCTGCGCGTTGGAGTTTCCAAGGCGGCACTCGCTGGGAGACGCTTTTCGTCGCGAGTGGAGTTGCAGTCTATTGTACGCCTTTCCGCCTATACCACTTCTGCCCAGAGTGCTAAAAAAGATCAGGCGCGACCGGGCCCAGGTTATCCTTGTGGCTCCGGACTGGGCACGAAGATACTGGTATCTCCAGCTACTCAGCATGTCAGTCGATTCGTCTGCCTCTTCGGGAGGACCTTATGTCGCAGCAGCAGGGGACGGTTCTGCACTAAGCATGGGCGAATTTTGCGAATCTCGCGTTTGCGAATTTTGCGGATTTGCGAACTCTCAATTCGCAAAATCCGCGAATTCTCGCGAATTTGCGGATTTTTTTTTGTGTTCGCGCGGGTTTCTGCCAGTTCGCGAGGGTTTTGTACAATTTCGCAAACGCGAACTTACCTGTCGGGTCGCAAGTTTTGCGAACTTGTTGTTTCTAGGTGTCCAGCCTGTTTGGGACACTCTTCTTCATCACTGCCACTCTCTGTCACCACTGCCACTCTCTGACTACTCATGCCACCCTCTGGCCCACCCATGCCACCCTCTGTTTCATCACAGCACCCTCTGGTTGTCCAGTCAGTGTACATTATTGTGGCAAAGCAAAGCACACCTTCCCTGCCTCAAGTGACCTGAATTAATTTGGGGCTGATTAATGTGTCACAGAATATTTTTTTAGCTGGCACCTGCTTCCTTAGTGCTTCCTGATTAGTGATCTTTTGCACTTGCTAAGTGCTTTCATTGTTGCAAAATTAGTTACAACACCTGCCCTGCCCCAACTGACAATAATGAATTAGGGGCTGATTAATGGATTTGAACTTCCAGCCTGGCTCCTGCTTGTCTCCCTTAGCTGTAATTCAGGACCTTTGTGGCATATGTGTAACTATTCTGAGGTTCAGAGCAGGGTCACATAATAAATAGTTGCAAGTAGGCAACTGAACTCTGGAGGGGCCCCTCAGGAAGCACTACAGGAAATGGCTACTAATGATGAGCCTGAACTTTTGAACCTGGTAAGTAGTTTCAGTTTTGCTAAGATCGTATTTCTGCAATTTAGCGCTTATTCGCGGGGCGCGAAGTTGTACTGGGAAGCCGCGAACTCACGTGAACAGTGCGAGCAAAATCCGCTGCTCGCGGATTTTCGGATTTTGCGGGAGATTCGCGAATCTCGTGGATTGCGAATTTACCGAAAATCCGCAAAATCCGCGAGCGAAACGGATTTTCCGCCCATGCTTATTCTGCACCTGAACCTGTCCAGTCTCCACCTACAAACTTGGAGATTGAGCAGCTGCAGTTGTGGCCATTTGACTTGCCTCCCGAAGTCTGTGATATCATTCTGGCAGCCAGGCACCCTCCACAAAGTCGGTATACGCCTGCAGGTGGAACAGATTTGTGGCATGTTGCACAGCAAAGGCTGTGGACCCACTCTCTGCACCCCTTTCTGAGGTTCTCCTCTTTCTTCTTTCTCTTGCCCAGCAGGGCTCTGCTCTGGGCACTCTCAAGGGGTACCTTTCTGCCCTTTCCGCCTTCGTACGGCTAACTGATCAGCCTTCCTTGTTCAAGTCCCCCATTGTAAATAGGTTTTTGAAGGGCATCACACACGTTTCCTCCTGTTCCCTTTGTGATGCCCCAGTGGGACTTGAATCTTGTGCTTACTTACCTCATGTGTGCTCCCTTTGAGCCGCTCCAGAACTGTCCTCTCCGTCTTCTTACTCTGAAGACTGCTTTCCTGGTTGCCATCAACTCTGCCAGGAGTGTGAGTGAGCTCCAGGCTTTTTCTTCTACACCTCCTTTCCTCTCTGTTCATCCGCACGAGGTGGTGTTGCGAACAAGACCTTCCTTCTTGCCCAAGGTTGTCACGGCCTTCCACATCGGGCAGTCCATTACTTTGCCCACCTTCTTTCAGCCTCCGCATCCCTCGAAAGAGGAAGAGAGGCTCCACCATCTGGACCCAAAACGTGCGCCCTCTTATTATCTGGATCGCACACGCCAGTTCTGGGTGGATGACCAACTCTTCGTTGGTTACGTGGGCGCTAAGAAGGGAAAGGCGGTGCACAAGAGGACCATCTTGCGGTGGATCATCTTTTGTATCCAGGCATGTTACTCCATGGCCAAGAAGGAGCCCCCTGCTGGATTGCGGGCTCATTCTACTCTGGCCACGGCGACTACAACTGCTCTGGGCTGAGGAGTGCCCTTGCAGGACATTTGCCAGGCAGCTACGTGGGCCTCGCTGCACACGTTTGCACAACACTACTGCCTGGACAGCCAAGTCCGGAGGGATGGCTTCTTTGGCCGTTTCGTCATCCAGGACTTTCTGGTGTGATTATTGGTTCGCAGACCCACCACCGGGGTTGGTATTGCTGGGGTATCTATTCTAAGGTAAGGAATCTATCACTAACGTGTCTCTTTCAGATGCACAAGTTACTACTTGTGTAACAATATATCTGTAAGAGACATTAGTTAGAGATAGATTCCTTACCGACCCACCCATCCTCCCCGTTCTGCGAACCGATATCTAGGGTTAGGGTCATCCCCTTTCAGGGCCCTAGTTTCATGGCACCAGTGTTGCTTCTATCATGGCTCTGCGTATCTGGTGCGGAAAAGCTGTGTATCAGAACTGACGTCAGCGCGCATGGGCGGCATCTAAGTACTCCAACGACGTCATTCCGGCGCTAACGACGCCGACGACGGACGCGGAGCGCGGACGACGCTTACCGACGTGCAGGGGTATTGCTACGCAAAAATTTCCGGATCCAGTCTGACGCCTGGGGATAATCTAAGGTAAGGAATCTATCACTAACTAATGTCTCTTACAGATATATCATTACACAAGTAGTAACTTGTGCTTTAGGCCCACACTTCCTGGCTGCCATAGACAAAGCGTGCGACAGATAAGTGCTGCCAGTTGACTGACGATATGCGGAAATCGTCCTATTTGTAAAACCCAGCCGCCCACCAGAAGACCCATTGTAATACCACCCAATCTCCCTTATAAATTTCTAGTCCAAACTACTGGGCAAGATCCTAGCAGACCGTCTTCGTACTTGCATCCTGGACCTGACCCACCTGGATCTGATCCACCTGGATCAGTCTGACTTCATGCCTCATCACTCCACCAGACATAATATACGGCGGGTTCATAGCGCACTGGCCAAGGTGCATGAGTTAGGTCGCCCCACAGCGATTTTATTAGCAGATCTAGAAAAAGCATTTGACTCCCTCAGATGGATGTACCTATTCCAGCTCCTAGAAGCTGCTAACTTTGATCCATGCTTTCGAACATACACGTTCGGGTGGCGGGACGTAGCTCGACCCCCTTTAGGATTGGCCGGGGCACGTGACAGGGTTGTCCCTATCGCAGCAACTGTTTGCTCTAGCTGTGGAGCCCCTTGCGGCAGGGGTCTGAAGTGACCCGGTGACCAGGGGATTTCAATGGACGCAATCGTGCTCAGACCGCATAGGACTATATTCGGACGATGAGCTGCTCTTTATGACAAACCCTTGGTTTTCTGGCCCTCAGATCTTGCAAATACTAAGGGTATTTGGCGAAACGTCCTGTCTCTATACTAACCCCGGAAAGTCGGTTCTGTTTCCGGTATGTGGGGATCAAGGGTGTTCCACTTGGGGGGTGCAAATGTTGCATGCAACTACTGGCTTTACATACCTGAGTATATATGTTTCTCCCTGCCCGAAAATCTTGTGGGCCAATAATATAAATCCCCTACTGGCTAGCCTAAGGGATGAGACAACCATTTGGTCTCACCTCCCCTGTCACTTTAAAATGATATCCCTCCCAAGAATTCTATATAGAATACAGAATTTTCTGAACGACATACCTGACACATGGTTTTCGCAAATAAATCAACGTCATACATAATAAATTCCTATGGAACGGTGGGGCAGTTAGAGTGGCACTAAGCACCTGCACACAGTCTACTTACTGTGGTGGCATTGCAGCGGGGGAAGTGTTTGCGTACTATGCAGCTTCCCATTTACTAGTCATTAATGAGTGTTGGCATAATTCGCCATTGGATCCAGCATACCGGTCGGAACATTGAGCTATGGAACGTAAGGCTCTTCTCCATCTCCTATATAGTCACACTAGTGTGGATTTCTTGTCACCTGCTGGTAGAGTGATGATACAAATTTGGCGACTTGCAGTGCGGCAGATGGGCTGGCAGGGCCGCCTGACTGGATTGACACCATTGTGGAACAGTCCCTATCTGCGTCCAGTAGCAGCTCTGGGGGGGTTTTCGGAAGTGGGACCTGTTCGGGATATCTACCTTTAGGCGATGTCATGCGGGGAACTACACTGAAATCTTTTACCCAGTTAAAGACTGAGTTTCAATTACACAATTTCATAAGTATTTACAATTGAGACATGCACTCCACCCCCAACTATGCACGTGGAGACTCTGCCCGAATATCACCCGCTAGAAGGGCGACCAGTCACAGGAGACATTGGAGCACACAAAATAGGCCAGATATATCAGACATTGACTACACACACCCAAACTAACTTACACAAAACAAGGGCGGCATGGCTCAGGGACCTACCAGATATGACGGATAATGATTGGTCGGAGGCTCTGGCCAGCCCCCGGAGCGCAGCGGTGTCCTCGCGATACCGCCTAATCCAGTTTAAATATATACATTGTATATATCACACGAGATTACGACTGTGGCGGATGGGAGCTATTTTGTCCCCAGTGTGTATCCGCTGTGAGACAGAAGAGGGTTTGTTTCTGCAAAATGTGTGGAGCTGTAGTGCGCTGCAGCCGTTCTAGCGGAGGGTGACGTCCTGCCTGGAGCAGGACCTGGACTGGGACCTCCCATTTGACCCGCAAATCCTTTTATTGCACAGTACAGATGGAATAGGTGGAAACACATATAAGCAGCATTCACTTTTCCTGGCCCTCACTCACCCTGGCTAAAGGAGACATGGCACAGCAGTGGAAGGCGACATCTCTCCCGACGCTTGGTGGCTGGAAGAAAGCTTTGGATTAATGTATGGGGGCAGAGATCGCGATTTTTCAGGCAAGAGGGTGCCCCCCAAAACACAGAAAAATATGGTCTAGATTGGCGAGCTATCGAGGAATAGAGCTACCGCCTCTGCCAGACATGGACCCAGTATAGAATGGTTCGCCTATGTGATGCCAATCCCTATACAACTCAGGACACTTGCTAATGAGTTGATGGTCGAACATGTGCTAAGTAATCTAGTCTTCTGGGGTTTTAAATGCTCTGTGTCATTTGTTACTGTTGTTGTTTATGTTGGATTGCTTGCAGGTTTTGCAGATGTTCTTATGTGATCACTAATGCAGGTATTATGTATATATCAGATGTGTTGACAGATTACCACGAGCTCCGGCTCAATATGTACCTGGATAATTCAATAACATATGTTGGGGGGAAAAACATCGTAAAAGGCAACATAATAAAATTCACATTGTGGCTTTTACAGTGCATCAGGTTTAAAGTGCCTGTGATTCAAGAGGTAAACTAACAGGAACCTTGTCAAGTTAAGCAGCAATAGAAAAACAGTAAACAGCCCAGCTATGTTGTTATTAAGTGTCCACTTGCAATGTGCATTTAATTGTCTCTGCTACTGTATCAAAGAATTTTGTAGTTCAACAGTTTAGCTGTGTTTCCGCCGGATTAAACCACTTTTTTACTGCCTGCCCGCAGGTCCTAATGCCACTCTGATTGAAGATTGGACGGAGTAAGGTGCGTCTTATGTTTTTTGGGGCATATACAAATGACATGCACAAGGTCCTCGTTCCCTTTTACTCAGAGGCAGCAAGTTTGCTCTCCTGGTCTCCTTTTCCAGTGCGGCAGGTGCGGAAGAATCGGTAGAATGCCAAAGCGAAGCTTTACGAGCTTTTCTTTTATTCTCATTTTGACTCCTGCTTTTAAATAAAGTTGAGCTTTGAGGACTTTGTAGTCCCTGAGCACTGTCCAGCCATGAGGACTTTTGGCTACTGTGTCCTTGTCTTCTGTGATGGATGCCATTTTTATTGCTTTTGTTACGATCTATTTAAAACTCTGGTGATCTGTAGAGGTTGCCCAGAGGTTGGTCAATCCTAGTGGTTTTAGAGAGTCAAGCAAGTACTCCATGGCTGGCGATTTTCCGAGGCATGACAATTCGTCCCAAAGGTGTGAGTTTATGGATCCTGCTTTGGCGCCTCTGATCTTGTGCCAGCTTTTAATATATGTGCCCCTTCTTTCCACTGATTGTTTTTGTAGCCCAAATTCTATATGTATTTGGGTAGGTGACATGTAGTTTGGCAGGTGGAAGATTGCTCAATAGGTGTTAGCGATTGTTTTGTACTGGGCCGCTACATCTTTCCCTTGCATTGATTCACTCCCATACGTTAGCGTTGGTTGTAATGTTGCTTGAATCACCTGTAATAAGGGGTCAAGGGTTAAGCCTGGCTTTCACCCTGGGGATGCCCAGTACGGGTTATCTCACAGGGGTAAAAAATGCCAGGACGGGTTCCCAATGCAAGCGCCGAGATGGCCACGGGTAAGTCGAGCGCTATATAAGAACACACATACATACATACTTTCCTCAGAGGTTTCATTGCTAAGTAGCACGTGGTGCCCTTCCTGCGCAGGGCCTCCAGCTGGAATTTATTCGAGCCTCTGTCATCCAACAAGACTCTGAGGTATTTGTAGGTTAAAACCTGGTCTAAATGGTGCCTATCCAAGTACCAGTTGATCTTTTTCCTCTTAAAATAATTTACTCTCCTAATTTTTGTTTTCTTTAGATTTATATTTAGGGCATTACGTTGAGAGAAGCTATTAATAGCATTTAAGAGATGTTGCAGGCCGATGGGAGTCCAACTTAACAGCACGAGGTCATCTGCATATAGTCAGTTGGACAGTGAAGTTTTTACAAATTTCGGGGCATGTGGTGTACTCTTTTCCAGTTCCCTGGGAAGATCAGTCAGTAAAAGATCAAAAAGCTAAGACGCATCCTTGCTTTAACACTTTAGAGGTGTTGATTCGCCTTCAGAGGTGCGTCCCTGCTCCTAGTTTAATCTTTGACCCAGGTGTCTGTGTGTATCAGTATTAGCGGCTTTAAAAGGGGTGTTGGTATCCCTCAATTTTCCAATGTCTGCCATAGTTTAGCGCAGTATACGTGATCTAAAGCTGTGCTATAGTCCCTGAAACATAAAAATAGTGGGTACTTTCCCACTTTAGCCACATCCGTCAAGAAAACTAGCTGCATAATATTAGTAGGGGTTCCCTGTCCTGGACAAAACCCGGTTTGGTTTATGGGGATGATCGAATTTGCCGATGCCAAGGCTGTTAATTCTTCCAGGATTATTCCCACATAGTACTTGGCTTCTATGTCAATTAGTGAAACAATTTGGTAATTGTGTGGGGTGTTCCTGTCGCTCTGTTTGAAAAATGGGCTGATCATCGCTCCTTTCTATGTCTCCGGGATTGAATCAAATGTGAGTCCTGTATATCCTTGAATACTGTGACTAATGCTTTGCTCCAGAATACTACTTCCTGCTTGTACAGCATTGGCGGGAGTCCATTGGGCCAGGGGCTCCTTCTAGCTTCCCTTTGGTTATTTGTGTCTTAATCTGATTTATATTTATTTCATAGCGATCTTCGTTGCTATTCAGTGATGGTTCAGGGCTTGCTGCCACTTCTACTCCAAGGTGTTTTGTCTACTCAGGGGGGATCCTTGTACTTTACTTTGCTAGTCTTTAGTGGTGTTTTTCTTCTGGGCGAGATGCCTCTGTTGTTTTGGATGGTCCAGGATTCCTCTTTCACCATGTTCACCTCTTCCACTTTATTGTTAAAGTGGTTGTATAAGTATTTTGTCCAGTTAGCCCTGGTATAGGGCTGGGTTCTTCCCCTGGTCCTGCAACCAAAGAGACTGCCTCCTTTGCTGTGGTTATCATTCAGGCAGCTGAGGTCGATGGCTTACAGTTGCCGTCTGTTGAGTTGAAAACGAATATCCTCACTGAAGTTTTCCAGTCTCTACAGACGTCGGTTGAGACCTTGCTGCCATTCAACAAAGACCTGACTGACACACTCATGGCTATCTAGACTAAACCTTTTTCTTTCCCACCTGTAAATAGGTAGCATGACGCCACAGACCTGCTCCGGGAGACACTGCCTTCTTGGCGCAGCACCCTTCTTCTAAGAGCCTGGTAGTTCTGGCTTATACTAGCAGCATTATTCCCAACTCATTCACCACAACCCCTCTCAGAGAGAAGATCAAAGAGAATTGATACATTCGAAAATATTTTAATCCAGTGAACTCCAGATATCTCTGCTGCCACCATTAAGAGGTCCCTCCAGAAGGTATGGTCCTGAGTACCCCCTCCCAAATGGATAACACTCTCACCACACTTTGAATACAAAGGGCCCCTTGCACTATAGGATTGGGGTTGTCACTCCTTTTGGGCATGATGGACGCTTATAGAAAAGGGTCTAGCAATTCTTCCTTTTTGGATATAGGTTAGTGGAGCAAACCTTATTTTGGGCTGTTGAATCCAGAAACTTGCACAGTGAAGTCAAGTAGCCTCTGTTGCAGTCCCAGCGTGACCAGGCATGTACATCTCCTGACTTATGTTACACTCCTGTGTTTGAGCCAAGCTCCTACTTCTGCAAATGCTACTTGAGAGAGAAGACACCGACCTGTCAGAAAAAAGGCACTTGCAACAAAGAAGGAAAAAAAAACATTTTCCAAACTGTCAATCATGGGACAATCAGTATTAGGCTGCCAAATACAGTTAGGATGATCTTTCAGCAGTCTTTATGATGGCGATTTCCTAAATTGCTGTGTGCTGTTGCTCTTCATTGACAAGGCGGCAAATGTAATGAGTACTATACCAAGGAACTGCACTAGTACTTTAGTCTCACACTAAAACATTGGATGCTAACCGCATCATGACCATCTACAGGCTGCTTCTGTAGCACATGTACAGCTTCTTCCTTCAAGACCATGCCTAGGAGTACACTTGTATGCTCATCCTGGGCATATAAGCTGCTAAACATAAAACTGCTAATGTGATGGGCCATCATTGATGGTGCCGTTAGGACTGTGAACTCGAGTCCTGCCTAACTTTAATCTGAGGGACAAGGAGAAACACATTGCCTTCTGCTTTGATGAGGAGAACCATTTGCAATTCCCTCAATTCATGACCACCACCAACCATTAAAAGGCATTGCAACATCTGGTTCCTGATTTTAGCCAGCAAAGCCATCCAATCTTCCCAGACACTTTCGCTCTAAGTACTCGACGACCCTTCTCTCCCTCAAAGAATCAGCTGTAAAAAAAGGAGAAACTTCGGGTTGAAGAACAATCCTGATACCCTGGCATCAAATGTAAATGTAAATGTAAATGTGTTTCGATTTTATATAGCGCACTTTAACCCATGGGTCTCAAGGCGCTTGCTTAGGGAACCCGTCCTGGTATTCCCCTGTGAGATAACCTGGCCGGGTATCCACAAGGTGAAAGCCAGGCATCCCGCCGCGAGGGGCCGTAGTGGAGATTAAGCAAGCTATTGCCCAGAGTCGCAGAGTGTGACCCCGTGAGCCGAGTAGGCACCGGAGCGAGAATTGTCGACTCCGTGGAATTTTTGAGCCCGAGACCCGCCGAGGCGGGGAATCGAACCCTGGTCCACGGCCGATCTCAGCTTCCGGGTCTGCCGCCTCTAACCACTGAGCCACGCTTCTCCACATCAACCAAAGCCAAGAACCCTAAATGGCTTCCATATGGAGAACCACCCTGCCAAACACTATTTGTGGAAGCCCACTCCATGGATAAAAGCTTGTGGTGGAAAAATGTTCTTTTTACTGTCATAACTGAACCCAGATAACCAGCGATGCAGGGATTGTTTCAGCAGTGAAGAAAAGTTCTGGTCTGTTGCTTCCACATTTGGATGTAATTGCATTTAAGTTTCACCCCTACTCATTGACTTCAGTTCCTTTTTTCCCACTTCTTTGCATTTTTTTCTTCATCAATTGATTAATTTTTTTCTCAAAATTCCTTTTTTTAAAACACATTGAGCAATGGAATAATGTGCCCCCCCTAAAACTTGTAAGGACTGTTGTAAACAAATCTCTGTCACAGACACCCATGAGGTATGCCTCTTATATGGGTTTGGCCAAGACTCCATGTCATGCGAGCAATGTTCCCTTATGAATCCTAAGGCAATACGGGAACGTGAAGCAACGCTATACGTTGCTGCAACCCTAAAGAAGTCACTCAAGTCCTGCTCATGGTCGAAGTTGAGTGCACAGACCCTCTCCTGACTATGTCCCTGCAACAGATTCTCATTGTAGTCCAGTTCTTTCAGTAAGTCAAAGTGAAAGCACAAGAAGGTCAAGTTGCACTCATCCCTTCCCGCGACTTTCTGCCAGAGAAGTTGTAAGGATTTCAGGATGCCTCTCGGTTTTACTCCCAGTCCCCCGCCAATGAGCAATTTCTGCAACTGATCCTGATGCCCCCAGTTTTCTTTAAAGAGGCCATGTTGCGAATCTTTGACACACTTCCAGATCCCTCTGGCATGCCTTGGGCCCCCAAGGATTTGCAGATGGCTCGAATCATACCACTGATGGACCTGTCCTCAGTGCAGTCTGTGCCTCGTGAACCCGTCTCGGGTTCTGTTCTGGCTTCAGAACCAACTTCCAATGCAGCAGCGCCAAAGTCCTAGCCGGTCCCCTAGTTGTCACTACCAGAGCCAGAGGGAGATTCCGATTCAATAGTTGTGTCTGACTCCGAGCTGAAGTCATCCCAGCCTTGACCGTAGTTGCTTTTACATTCCATACTGACGCACATAGTCCAAGCTCAATCCGATTCAGATAGAACTATGACCTTACCTCAGAGCTGCCCTCCAGCAACTTTTAGGTTCACACTCCGATCAGAATCAACCAGCTTTCGGAGATGGCACTGGAGATGAAGGGGATTATTTTACCCACACTTTGATGAAGGCAATCTGTACATGGATTTACAAGAGGCAAGTGGGCTGGACACATCCCCTGATACTGGGTTCTCCCCCTGGACCATCAACAGAAAAGAGTGCTTCCTTTGCTGTGGTCATAAGATACGCAGCTGATGCATTGGATTTACAGCTCAGAAGTTAAACAGACGTTCTACCAGAATATTTAAAACCTGGGTAGGCTTCCTCCGAGCCTTTATTGCCATTTAATGAAGCCCTGACTGACACATAAATGGAAACCTGGTCTGAATCTTGGTCCTGGCCACTAGTGAACAGGTAGGTAGCCAGGTGCCACACACCATCATCAGTTGACCCTGACTTCTTCACACAACTCCCTATACCAGAAAGGCTGATGGTCCAAGCTTCCACCAGCAGAGTATATCTCAATTCATTGCTACAACCCACCCCCCACACACACACCCTAGTGAGAGTGTGAAAGAAAATAGAGGTATTCAGGAAACAAATGTTTTCATCGGCCAACCTAGCCCTCCAGTCAGTTACTGCTAGCTGTATGCCTGATAAATATTCCCAAAAGCTTCATGGGACATGATCAGCGAGATTCCAGAGGTGTTTCCGGCCAATCTGGCTCAAAACCATTGAGGATAGTCTGGATGTGGCCAAATACGTAATCCACTTTGGACAAACACTACAGACAGCGCAGTAGTACTAACATGGTTCTTGGACGTTGGGAATGGATGAGATCCACTGGCTTTTCTGGTGATGTCCAGACCTCACTTACATGCATTTTGATGGACCCTATTTGGCAAGAAGGCCCAGGCCAGACTAGAATGATTAAAGGATACCAAGCCACAGCTCATTCCTTGGGCTTCTCTACTCCTGCAAGGCAGTGTCCTCAGCAGTTTGACCCCCTTTTGAGGCTAGTTTAAAGGTTTGGCATACAGACAATGCCAAAGTCTTCTGCCCCTGCAACAGGCACCCCAGTCCTTTCGGGGGCAGGGATGAAGCGGACAGCCGCAGATTCCTCACCTGAATATTCCCCAGCCATCAGACTGGATCCAGATACGTTTCCATAGTACCTTTGCACACTGGAAGGTGGCACCATGCGGCTCCAGAATTATGCTGTTCCGCTCTGGAAGTGATAGATTGGGCCTATGCAGGCACCATTCCTGCATGCTGTCAGATGCTTTCTTTCCATACCTCTAGACTCCGATCTGTAGCTTTTCTCATTTCTCAGAGACCTTTTATTGAACTTTCTTTACCAAATTTCTACAGTATTCAAGGGATGTCACTCCCTAAAAGAATGGGTTTTAAACCCTGTAAAGATTGTTGCAAGCAGATGTCTGTGACAGATTCCACCCGAACTGACATGGAAGGACATAGGAGAATCCTCAATCTGTTCCGCCCCTCCTCTGGGATGGAGCGCCGAGTAGTCCCAACCGTTTCCATAGGGTACGTAAGGGCTCCCCTGTAAGTGGGGCCTCAATTTTGTCTTTGATCAATACTCAACCCTGAAACTACGTTTGTCTTCAATCATTTGGACACTTGGACTTTGTTGGACTTCGACTGGAACTGAGACTGCACCAAGGAAGACTCCTGCTACTCCTGTTCTTGCTGCTCTTCAAGTCTTCCTCATTGTCTGTGCTTTGTCCAGGTTCTTCAACAGACCTGTGGACATCAAGAACACCTAAAGAAATCTCACTTGGAGTGAATTAGTCACTCGCCTGCATTTGCAGACATTGCAACGAAGCTGACCATTCTGCTGCTCCTGTCCTCCTACGGAATTCCTGAGGCTCAGCAACACAGTGGTGAGTCCCTAAAGGCCTGACCTGTCTCACCTGCAATTTGGAGGACCGTGTCCCTCCTCAGGGATGCTGGGACCTGTGCACCATGTCAACTTGTTGTTGCCAAGTCTTGTTTGCTCTTCACTCCAGAGATCTTCGGACTACAAGAAGTGCCAGCCTCCAGCACCTCACTTCTTGAAGAACAGAGTCCTCCCTGCTTCCCCTGCATCGTACGCCTCTGACTTTGGGGAGCTGCTTGAGGTCCTCTTGTGACTCCTGTCCCTTCGGCCTTTGGGTCCTCCTGGCGTCCTCTCTTATTTCAGTGGACTCCCCTGCTTGCCCAGGGCCTGCTTTGACTCTCCTGATTTTGGTGAGTTCCTGGGACCTTGCTGGTTCCAACGTCTGCTCCTCTTCGCTTTCCATGCCAGTTGTGGCTACCAAGGCTTGTTGGTGATCCCGCCTGACACTTATCACCTAGACACCAACATCCAACATGGGAAAGTTCGTGCACAGATCCTTGTCTTCCTCAGCATCGCCTGGTCCTCACAGCTGCTTCGACAAGGTCACGTTGTCTCTTCAGAAACGCTTGACATCTGTGGGCATTGTTCTTTCGTGCCTCCTGGTCCCCTCTGAGTGGCATAGACTCTGTCCCCTCTACTTGCAGGTTCTTCACTTCAAGAATTTACCCTTGAATTCTACTAGACCCCTTCACTGTCTTCTCCAGAGGCATCTTTTTTAAAGTCTCCCATTGTCGTCTACGTCTGGTTCCAATGTCACTTCACCCGATGCACCCGACTTCCTTGTTGCAGGTAACCTGGTTTCTGAACATCCACTGGTGGGGTGGCTCTCCAACCTTCTGTGTATCAAATGGTTTCTTGAGGGTCCTCCAGGAAGGGTCCTTCTTCTCTAAAACTGAAACCGCCACTTCTCCATTGACTTCCATTGACTTCCCTTTGGCACGCAGCTGTATTTCCACTCTGCACACAGCCTCCGTGTGGTTCCTTGTGTCCTGAGCTCCTCTGGATCTTCTGGTCCAAATCCCGTTCTCCTTTGCAGTTCACATTCCTCTTTCTTAATACATGATTTGGTCTCCCTCTGGAGACCAGGGTATATTTGTGCTACTTGCATGATTATTGTAAAGTATTCCTGTTGCTATCTCTGGGTAGGAGATATACCAATGTGTTATTGATTGTGTTGTGTAATAAAAGGAACTATTTTCATATAAACACCGTGTGGTTCTTTTACATTTAACTTACAATATTGATTAAAGTTGGTAAAACAAGCTGCTTTCCACTCCTTCAAGATAAGCCTGAAGGCTGCTCTGCACAGCTACCACTTTGAGAGCTTTCAAAGGCCAGTAAAATCCCCATAAGGATTTTCTGGATTAGTGCAACGTGCATCACTTAAATAAGTGTGCACTATATACTAAGCTAGGCTCCTACAGTACCCCTTTCGCCTTCGCAGAGCCAAGACTCCTGACACTCCTGGTGGCACCAGCCCCATTCTTATCCCAAACAATTCAGATCGGTGCCTTTTGACACTGATTCCAGTGCCAAGGGACCCCCTTGGATCCTTGGTTGGTTCCTTAGCTGTATTTTGAGGGGATAGGTATGGCGGAGGTTGGAAGGGGTCGCTGGACCCTATACAAGACCAGCCTGAGCATGACATGGACTGGTACAAGGAATTGTGTGAGGCCAGTGGACTGGATACCTCCCTGGATTCTGGCCTGCTTTCTCCCCCTAGTGTGTTTACAGAGGAGAGAGCTTCATATGTTATGGTGGTGAGAAGAGCAGCCAATGTCCTGGACCTTCAGCTCCCTTCAGTGGACATCAAGTCGAACATCTTGATGGAGGTCCTGCAGTTAGGTGTCTCCACCTTGGAACCCCTCCTGCCCTTCAAAGAGGCATTAACTGATGTCCTTCTGGGCACTTGGTCCAAGCCCAGCACAGGGGCTCCGGTGAATCTGGTCATCGCCCACTTCCATCGCCCTGCACCCGGCGACCTGAAATTCCTCAAAAATCACCCTATCCCCATGAGCTTGGCGGTCTAAACCTCTATTTCACAAGGCGCGTTCCCTTCTGCATCCCCTTGCAGGAAATCTAAGAAGCTGTATAATTGGGGAAGAAGATTTTCTCTTCCGCCACCCTTGCTTTGTAGTCAGTGAACACTGCATGCCTCTTGGGCTGTTACACCCACTCTTTGTGGGAAACGGTTGCCCAGGTGCTGCCACAGGTTCCGGAGTAGACCAAGGCCTTTCTCTCCCATGTGGTATCAGACGGGCGAGAAGCGACTAAGTTCACCATTCGTTGTGGGCATGACACCACTGACTTGCTGGGCAGAGCAACGTCGTCATTGGTGGCTATTCATCACCATGCCTGGCTGAGGACTTCTGTTTTTTCTGGGGATGTTCAGGCGTCCCTTATTAACATGCCCTTTGATGGCACCCGCTTCTTTGCAGACCAGACATACATAGCCCTGGAACACTTTAAGGACTCGCAGGCTACGGCCAAGTCCTTGGGCCTCTCAGTGACTACCTGTCCCCTGTCTGCTTTTCGTACCTTTCATGGCCACGGAAGAGGCTTTCATCTGCCCCAGCCATATCCTAGCCACAAGACCGTGCAAGTTCAGCTAGCTTTGCACAGCCATGGGTATGGCTCCTTTCGATCCAAGTTCAGGCAGCCAGAGGTCCAATCAGTCCATTCCCCATAACCCCCCTGGCCCCCCATCCAGCCTCAAACCTTCCTATTCCGGCCCATCATGATCATGGGCAGCCGGTTGGTGGCAGGATCAGCCATCACCTCCACAACTGGCAAAACATCATATCGGACAAATGGGTTCTTCAGATAGTCCGTAAGGGCTACTTCCTACCATTCAAGACTACCTCTCCTTTCATGCCTCCAACTTACGACCCACTGATGTAGGACCAACTGACCTTGCTTCAGGAGGAAGTCAGGGCTCTCTTGGCCAAGGGAGCCATAAAGAGTTTTACGGCAGCAGAAGTGGGCTGTGGTTGCTATTACCGCTACTTTCTGGTCCTGAAAAAGGACAAGGGTCTTCGTCATATCCTAGATCTGCGAGCCCTCAACTACTTGCTCAAAAAGGTTAAAGTTCAAGATGCTCACTTTGGCTCAGGTCTTGTCTGCCCTAGACCCTGGAGGCTGGACGGTAGTGTTGGACTTGTAGGATGCCTATTTTCACATTCCCGTCCTACCTGCGGTTCATGGTAGGTCACAAGCACTTTCAGTTCGTAGTTCTCCCCTTTTTGCCTTTCTAGCACCCCTCGGATGTTCACCATGGTGATGGCAGTGGTCTCAGCTCATCTGCGCAGATCAGGGGTGCCAGTCTTCCCTTATCTGATGACTGGCTGTTGAAGGCGTGCTCTCCACAGACTGTTGTCTCCCACTTCCAGACTAAGGTGAATCTCCTGCTTTCCCTGGCATTCACTATCAATGTGCCGAAGCCACATCTGACTCCCTCTCAGATGCTCCTTTTCATCAAAGCTACTCTGGACACAGTGCAGTTTCGAGCCTATCCTCCCAAGCAGTGAGTCCAGGATATTAATGCTATGATACTGATGTTTCAGCCTCTATCCTGGATTTCAGTGAGAATGGCTCAAAAGCTGCTGGCTTCATGCCCTCCTGCAGCCTGCTAGTGACACAAGCCAGATGGCATATGCAGGCTCTGCAGTGAGACCACCACAGAGAAGGGGATCAAAGCACAAAATCCTGCACTGATCTAACGTCCCCTATAGGTCCTGGGCAACAAAACGAAGGTGCTGATAGCCTGAGACACAATCCCCTATGTCCCATGAAGCGTAAGAGAAAGAAATCCCCTTATCACTTCAAATTCAATGCACAAACAATAGCTCCACACCCTTCTGATGAATCAAATGTAAGTATATTTTCAAATATCAATCCTTCTATATTGTTCATATACAAGTTCGAAGAACCACGTCCGTTTTCCCAAAGTGAAGTCAGTCACAGACTCTTGAAGTTTAAAACTTGATCTTTATTTAATTGTCTTGTTAATGAAATAGCCAACACGTTTCGTCAGTTACCGGACTTCTTCAGGGCTATAAAAATGCACAAAACAAATATTTTACAAATATGTTCACATACATTTAAAAAAACAGATAATGCCAAAATATGTCCATTTGTTTAAACTTCTAGAGCACATATAATCACTTTGGGAAATCATTGTATACTCCTTTCTCTTTTCGTCATGACTTCAATGAGATTCTATTGACAACAAATTAATATCTATAAAAAAATATAACAAATTCCGGAGATCTCTAGATCATAGTGTATCGCAACTTCATATTGAGTTCGTATGATCATGTCTGGAATAAAAAGCCAGATATATACTATTTGTTCAAATAGGACAAGTGCAAGTATAGGTGACTTATATATGCAAACATACCATAACAAATGTATAGTAGTCCAAGATGTATGGACCGGTTGTGAATCAATTGAGCCCAGTTGGTCTGTAAACAAAGTGAAAATGCATTGTATATGCTCATCAAATATATCATATTCATTATCAAATCACACTGGACATTGTATTGTACAAAATTCATATTTATATGTTATTATACTACATCTTTTAAGAAAAACAAAATGCATCGCACGGTTCTACCTCTTCTAATCCTTCTTGGTCATTTAAAGTGTAACATCAATTTGACATCATGATATTAACATTCGTTTTTACCCAAAGTTCAAATATCCTAACGTTTGGCCTAGTAATATTAACTCGTATGGTTTAGCAGTTTTTATGGTATATCACTCCACATAATATTTAAACCTTTTTTTTTTATAGATTTGTATTATAACTCCTATATTTCAACCGATGTTTGATGATGAATACCTTTGGATACAGTGTAAATATGAGGATATTGGTATTTTTGCTGCAGTCCAAGATGGTGCTGCTTTGATCAGGACCTACGTCATCTAAAACACAACGTAGGAGGTGCTAAGTTGTCTACATAGTTTTTGTTGACCGGGTTTCTCTGTGACTTTTTTACCCTGGCTGGTTCACAGTTGTATTATTGTAATAAGGTGCTTATGAAGTATATGATTGCTGGTTGACTGCTTGGCGAAGAATATTCATGTATACGATTTAGAACGTGAAGATATTGGCAGATTTGCTCCACTCTAAGATGGCACTGTTTTTTATCGAGACCTACGTCATCTATAGTGCGACGTAAGGAATCATAATAAATTAATTGGATATTAACTAATAAATTGACCAATTGTCTTGGTATATAAAAGTGGGAAATGTACGCAGTCTTTTTGAAAACGCCGAACCAGATGACGGCATGAATGACGATACGCTCACTGCTGAGGTAAGTTTGATCATAGTGACGGGCAGATTGTATTTTTCGTGAGGAAATGGAAACTGACAGAAGATGCTTCTTTCTCGTTTTTGTTTTTATGACTGCAAGCGCATGGAGGGTGGTCATGAGACTCAAACACTGATAAGACTTTGTTTAACCTTGTTAGGCTACGATGCACAAAAGAATCCTGTTTCGATGGCCGCTTTCAAACTGTCTTTCTATAGTATAAGAATGTGGGGGTTGGTGCGCACTACGTTGTAGATTTATGCTACTGTTACCCTTTTTATTTGTATTGGCCCGTTTCACCTATGCCTTATTGAAATTTTTCGGTGTCTGCATTCTGCACAGTGCATCACTTTTTAAAACAATATACAGCCCCAGCACGTATATACAAAAAACTAAGCACTCATGCTTTTCTTGAGATTATACCATTGGCTTTGAGGGAGATTGATGTATATCTGTGTCTTCAGTATATACTTATTGTTTAAGATACTGTTCTCATTGTTTAAAGATGGCGTCATAATTTACACATTGGGGCCATTTGAGATGAGGATGGCTTGCCAAATTGACACAGCACAGGGAACATCAGTTAGATGTTAGGTATAGACATCCAAATAATACTATGGATAATTCTATATCGGGTGTCTTTTCAATATTTGCTAGTAACACAGGTTTCATTTATTATATATTTCTTTAGGATACACCTTTCCTGTGTCTTTTTGAAAACTATACGCCTCTTCTATATTGCAATGGATTTGATAGGCAATTTTTAAAGTAAGTGTGAGATCCTAATCATTATTTGATATAAGACAGATAACTTTTTTCTTCCATGTTGGGTGTAGTTAGGTGAAACCTTATTCTTTGAGTTATAATACAAATCTATTAAAACGAGGTTTAAATAATATGTGGAGTGATATACCATAAAAACTGCTAAACCATACGAGTTAATATTACTAGGCCAAACGTTAGGATATTTGATCTTTGGGTAAAAATGAATGTTAATATCATGATGTCAAATTGATGTTACACTTTAAATTAACAAGAAGGATTAGGTGGAACCGTGCGTTGCACTTTGTTTTTCTTAAAAGATGTAGTATAATAACATATAAACATGAATTTTGTACAATACAATGTCCAGTGTGATTCGATAATAAATATGATATATTTGATGAGCATATACAATGCATTTTCACTTTGTTTACAGACCATCTGGGCTCAATTGATTCACAACCGGTCCATACATCTTGGACTACTATAAATTTGTTATGGTATGTTTGCATATATGTCACCTATACCTTCGCTTGCCCTATTTGAACAAATAGTATATATCTGGCTTTTTATTCCAGACATGATCATATGAACATAATATGAAGTTGCGATATACTATGATCTAGAGATCTCCGGAATTAGTTATATTTTGCTATAGATATTAATTTTTTGTCAATAGAATCTCATTGAAGTCATGACGAAATGAGAATGGAGTATACAATGATTTCCCGAAGTGATTATATGTGCTCTAGAAGTTTAAACAAATGGACATATTTTGTCATTATCTGTTTTTTTAAATTTATGCGAACATATTTGTAAAATATTTGTTTTGTGCATTTTTATAGCCCTGAAGAAGTCCGGTAACGGACGAAACGCGTTGGCTATTTCAATAACAAGAAAATTGAGTAAAGATCAAGTTTTAAACTTCAAGAGTCTGTGACTGACTTCACTTTAGGAAAACGGACGTGGATCTTCGAACTTGTATTTGAAGAATGTATAAGGATTGATATTTGAAAATACACTTAAATCTGCAGTGAGACCAGAAGTTTCAGTAGGCGCAGCATCATGGGAATCTCTCTGATGTAGTCCAGATCTCCAATGGTACTGCAGAGGATCTGCAGTGGTAGCTGACCAACCGAGATTGGGTCAGAGGCAGGTTCCTCTCACTTCCCCAACCAGATCATACAGTAATGACCGATGTGTCACTCCAGGGATGGGGAGGCCATCTGGAAGAGGTGGAGATCAGAGGACTCTCAAGCGGAATATGGACTCCACATTAAATTCCTGGAGTTCCGAGCAAATCACTTGTCATTGAAAGCTTTTCTCCCTTCCCTCAAGGGAAAGCTGGTTCAGGTGTTCATGGACAACACCACCGCCATGTTGTACTGCAACAAACAGGGCAGGGTGGGGTCCTGGACCCTTTGTAAGGAGGGCCTGCATCTCTGGGCATAGCTGGGACTGCAGGGCAAATCCCTGATAGTTCAACACCTGGCAGGTTCGCTGAATGACAGGGTGGATTAACTCCACTATCGATGCCTATATCATGAATGGTGTCTCCATCCGGAGGTGGAGCAAGGTCTCTTTCAGAAATGGGGAGACTTGGTTAGATCTGTTCGACTCTGACACGAACGTGCAATGTCATTGATTTTGGGTGCTGGAGTTTACAACACAGCGATACAAAAGGGGATGATGGACGGAGCGTTTGAGCAAATCAAACACTCACCCCCAGTCAACTGATCTGGGTTTAATCCATCGCCATTCTTTAGCTCACTCAGCCACCCCAGTTCAGACATGGCCATATGCAAATCAATCTGACCCTGTGCCTCATGGGAACAGTCCAGCCCGAACTGCCAAGCCATGTCTTCCCTGGACCGGAAACAAGCATCCTGGGACCGGTTTCGGATTCATAATCCTCATCAGCCAGGCTATCTTGAATCCAGTGGCCAAGTGAGCAAGGGACTCACGTCTGAGCATACCCTGCCAACTTAGGGCGAACAAAGCAATACAAAAGGGGATGATGGACGGAGCGTTTGAGCAAATCAAACACTCACCCCCAGTCAACTGATCTGGGTTTAATCCATCACCATTCTTTAGCTCACTCAGCCACCCCAGTTCAGACAAGGCCATATGCAAATCAGTCTGACCCTGTGCCTCATGGGAACAGTCCAGCCCGAACTGCCAAGCCATGTCTTCCCTGGACCGGAAACAAGCATCCTGGGACCAGTTTCGGGATCATAATCCTCATCAGCCAGGCTATCTTGATTCCAGTGGCCAAGTGAGCAAGGGACTCACGTCTGAGCATACCCTGCCAACTTAGGGCGAACAAAGCGATACAAAAGGGGATGATGGACGGAGCGTTTGAGCAAATCAAACACTCACCCCCAGTCAACTGATCTGGGTTTAATCCATCACCATTCTTTAGCTCACTCAGCCACCCCAGTTCAGACATGGCCATATGCAAATCAGTCTGACCCTGTGCCCCAACACAGCACTCGCTCAGCGACGCTATTTATCTTGCTTAGGAGTCCTATACACCTTTCTGCCAATACCACTCCTGTCCAGAGTGCTCGAGAAAATCAGGAGTGACCGTGCCACAGTCAGGGCTGCCCCTCCATTAGGATCTTCTGTTGCAGCAGCAGGGGAGAGTCCTCCACCTGAACCTGTTAACTCTATGCCTTTTTGCATGGAGGTTGGCCTTGGCAGTTGACAGCATTCAACCTTTCTCTCGAAGTCTGATGTGATTTAGGCATCCAAACATCTCTCTACCAAGACTATGTATGCCTGCCAGTGGCAGACATTTGTAAAATATTGTACAGAGATGTCTATTGACCCTCTTTCTGCTTCCCTCTCTCATGTCCTCTTTATTTTTACCCTTGCCTAGCTGGGCTCTGCTCTGGGCACTCTAAAGGGCACTTTTCGGCCTTGTCTTCCTTCTTGAGGCTGCCAGACCAACCCTCTTTATTTAAATCCCCTATTGTGAACAGATGTTTTAAGAGGCTTGTACTCATGTTCCCGCCTGCCCTATTCATCATGCCTCAGTGGGAGCTTAATTTGGTTCGCACTTTTCTGATGTGTGCTCCATTTGAACCTCTGCACAACTACCCCCTCTGGCTACTTTCCATCAAAACAGCCTTTTTAGTGGCCATAACGTTTGCCAGAAGGGTGAGCGAGTTGCAGGCTGTCATCCAAGCCTCCTTAACTGACCATCTTCCATGATAAGTTGGTGCTTCACACCAGGGCCTTTTACCTAAAATGGTAATACCGTTCTACACGGGGAAATCAGTCACCTTGCCTACTTTCTATGCTCCTCCGCACCCTTTTAAAGAGGAGGAGCAACTCCACCGTCTGGACCCATAAAGAGCACTGTCATTCTACCTTGACGGCACTTAAGAGTTGCGGGTGAACGACCAACTCTTCTTGGGGTACGCTAGATCAAAGAAATGTTGTGCAGTGCAGAAGAGGACTATCTCTCCATTGTTCGTCCTCTGCCTCAAAATTTGCTATGCTCTGGCCAAGAAGCAGCGTCCTGAAGGCTTAAGAGCTCATTCTACCAGAGCTAAGGTTGCGACCAGAGTGTTTCGGCGTGGTGTTCCAGTCCTTGACATTTGTCAGGCAGCAATGTGGGCATTACTGCATACATTCACTAAGCACTACTGTATCCATGCTCCTGGCATGGAAACTCGTAAATAATAACTGACATCAGCATGCTGATGTGGAGCCTATATTGGTGACAGGGATGTTATTTCCGGCACGGACTAAATTGCTGACGTTTGGCAAGCCAACCAGCGCCACCTACCAGCATGCAAAGGTATTGCTCGAGCAAAAGTTTTCAGATCCAGCCTGAGGTATGGAATATTCTAATGTAAAGAATCTGCGGCTAGATTATGTCTCTACCAGATAAGGAGTTACCGAAAGTGAGTAGCTTGTCCTTCGGTTGTCTACTGACTCCCTCTGATGGGCCTTTGGCCCCCACAGAGCCAAGAAAAACGGTCACCCACGCACTGGTCACGAGCCGCCTGGACTACGGCAACACCCTTTACGCCGGTACCACCGCAAAACTCCAGAAAAAACTCCAACGCATCCAGAACGCATCAGCCAGACTCATACTAGACATCCCGCGCAAAAACCACATCTCTGGACACCTGAAAAACCTCCACTGGCTCCCCGTCAACAAGAGAATTACTTTCCGCCTCATAACCCACGCACACAAAGCACTCTACGAACTTGGACCCGAATGCCTCAACTCACGACTTTCCTTCTACACCCCCTCCCGCCACCTACGATCCTCCAACCAAGCCCTTGCAACTGTACCCCGCATCAACAAAACCACCATGGGAGGCAGATCATTCTCCTACCTGGCAGCTAAAACCTGGAACTCACTTCCCACTCACCTTCGCCTCACTCAGAACCACCTAACATTCAGAAAACAACTTAAAACCTGGATATTCGACAATTAATTACCCACCCTTCCTCAAGCGCCTTGAGACCCTCTGGGTATGTAGCGCGCTATATAAATTTCTTGACTTGACTTGACTTGCCTACCTGGATTACTGCTGGTGGTAAAGCCAACTGTACTCTCTAAGTCACCTCTGTCGGCTCCAGTCCTGACGCTGCCCCTGGCACACATGGCCAAGCCATGGTACATCAATGCCGATGCCAACTTTGCCACCTGAACAGGTGGCCCTGATTGTCCTTCCTGATGCTGATTTAATGCTGGTCCTACTTCGACCAATGTCACAGTTGAATCAGATAATAGGGGTTTTAGCACTAGCTTTACCACAAGGAAGGCAACAATCTTTACGCTCTCTTTTTGTCCGAGGCTCTGATAATCACCAGGATGATGAAATCTCTCAGCCCTATGCTGATGACAATTGGTATAATGATTTGCAAGAGGCTAGTGGGCCCTTTTCTCTCCTCCTGGACCGGCAATGAAAGAATCTGCCTCCTACTCTATGGTAATGCGTAGGGCGGCTGATATTTTTGACCTGTACCTCCCGGAGGCAAAAACAAACATCTTGACTGTAGTCTGGCAACCTGGCGCCACTGCTTCTGAGCCATTCATTCCCTTCTTTTTTGTTTTTTAAATGTTTTTATTGAGTTTTTAACCCCCTTTATTCCCCTCCCCCCCTTTTGGTACAGGACACATCATAATCTTTAAACAAACAAACCATTACATCACAAATCCAATTTTTACAACATTATTACATCTGGTGAATCTACTACACTTCTTAAATAAAAAAGTAAAGAAGGCAAAAAGAGCAGTGAGCATAGCAAAAGCGAAGTAGTTAAAGAAAAAGAAAAGAGGACATAGAAGACAGTAACAGGGATCATGGGTGAATAAAACGTTAATAATAGAAATAAAATGCATGGATTGGCAAGAGGAAATATACATATGTCAAGAGGAAAAAAAAAATCTCGAACTATACTATCATCATTTCATCACATTAACCAGATTCCTCTTCCCTCCATCTCCTTACTGGTCCCCATACCTGAAGTCCTAACCTCCTTCCCCTTCTCCCTCTTCTTGCATAAATCGCTTTTTCTAAATTATATGCTGACAACAACCTTCCCAGCCAGTCATGTTGCGTTGGTAGAACTTTATCAAGCCACGCCGATGCGATCATTAGTCGAAATATTGCCATTGTCACAAAAATAAAGTAAGCATATTCTGACTGCACTTCAGGCTCCTCTACTCCAAACATGACTATTGACGGTGTTAACTCAATTTCTATTCCCAAAGATATTTTTAAGAACAGCTCTATTCCTTCCCTCATTGTTTGGAGATGGGTGCATGTTGCAAACATATGTATTATATCTGCCTGATCTGCAGAACATCTGGGGCATGTGACACCCGTAATTACTCCCCATTGCGCTATTCTAGCAGGAGTATAATATAACGAGTATAGGGTTTTATAATGTTGCGCCTGAAGTGACGCTGAGCATAAAATTTCCTGCCCCCTTTTTAACGACCAATGAAAAATTTCTTTATCTATGTCCAACTTGGTCGCCCATTTCTGCTCCTGCTTTTCTAAATCGTCCGGTTTCTCAATAAGTAATTCTGCATACAATTTTTTTATCGTACATCCTACTCCTCCCTCAATCAAATCCAAAACTGAGTTTGAGTTGAATCCTGCTGGTCCACCTTTTTTTGCCAACATAAAACTTCTGATTTGTAAAAACTTTAAAAAATCCATTTGGTCCAGATCATATTTTCCCTGGATTTCGGAGAATTGCAGCATTCCCTGTATCCCCATTATATCTCCTAGTTTTTGAATTCCTTGCCTGCCCCATTTTGCAAATACCGAGTCTGAAAAAATCTTAGGAGGTAGTGTGTTATTATGGAGCAACCAAGTGTATCTATTATATTTGCCTAATCCGTATTTTTTCGTAAAGGCCTTCCAGATATTATAGGCAGCTGATATTGTCTTAAATTTAGTCCTTTTAAAGTAAGAGGAATCCGTACATTTCAAAAACACATTTTCTACTTCAGTTCCTAATACCAATGCGTAGATATCAATTGTCCCAAGATTGTCCTGACATTCCGCTTCCGCTCCTCCCATCAAACCAGACATATACTGTAGGGCTGCTGCTCAGTAGTATAATTTGAAATCTGGTAAGGCCCAGCCTCCTCTCTCCCTTGGTAACGTCATATACCTCATTGCCCTCCTTGTCTTTCCCTTCGCCCAAATAAATCTATTTATTGTATACTCTAGAATATTAAACCATTTTGTCTCAAATAATAGAGGGATTGCCCGGCATCGAATAGGGTAATAACCTTTCTTGTATGGTGGGTAGTTCCCCTCCCGGGTATAAAACCATGCTGGTTAATGCTTACTAAGGTCTCAATATTATTTGCGAACCTCAGGGCCAAAATTTTAGAGAAAATCTTCGTATCGGATTTCATCAAAGTTATTGGCCTGTATGAGCCTGGCATGTCAGGTGGCTTATCCTTCTTTAATATAACCACAATATCGGCCTCAGCCCAAGACGCTGGTATAGAGATTCCTAGCTGAGCCTGCTGCATTGTAATACATAAATCTTGTTTGAGTGCTTCCCAAAAAGTCTTAAAAAATTCTGCAGGGAGTTGATCTGGACCTGCTGCTTTACCTGATGGTAAGCTTAACATAGCGGACTCTATCTCATCCTGATCGAATGGGAGATCTAAATTCTGCCTTTCCTCCTCCGATAACATCATTGTCGGAATCTCCTGTAGATATTCAGTTATTTTATCCAAATCCTTAGGCTACCCCTCATTGTATAATACAGCATAGTACTGCCTAAAGACCTCTCGTATCCCCTCCGCATCTGTAAGGATATTTCCCGCAGCATCCTTGATTTCTCTAATTTCCCCAGAGGCTAGCTTCTGTCTTGCCCGTACTGCCAATGTGTGCCCTACAGTCTCACTACACTCATAGCATCTTTCTCTATTTATAAGATATGTTTTAGCAGCCTTCTCTGCTAGGTTCTCCTGTACTTCCATTTTAGCCTTAGCTACCTTGATAATTACTTGATCCAGTGGACATCCTGCAGCAACTGCCCTAGCTAAGGCCCCCTCTGCCTCTTCCACAGCCAAAAACAGATTAGCAATTTTGACCCTCTCCTGTTTTTGAGAAAAAATGCTAAAACTCAAAGTTTCACCACCGCCCGCAGCCTTAAAAGCGTCCCAGACAACGCCCGAATTAGCGCTCCATTAATCTCAAAGAATGATTTAATCCATTGCTTCATGTGTTGAACATATTGGTCATCTTTCAAGAGCCCCCTTTCAAACGTCCAGCTCCTCTCTGTCTTCTCCCCACTCGCAATGCTTACTGTTAGTACCAGCGGGTTGTGGTCAGAGAGTATCCTGGGCAATCTTTGAATCTTTGTCCCCGCCATTAAAGCATTTGGAATTAAAAAATAATCTAATCTGACACAGACCCTATGTGTGGCCGAATAGTAGGTGAATCCTGGATTGTTAGGTTTTAAAGATCCCCAAACATCGATCAATGCATTATTATTCATAAGATTAGTCAGTGCCCGGTATACTCTATATTTCCTCCCATGATATGAATTATTTTCTTTAGCCCATAGTCCGCCTACCCCATTTATATTAAAATAACCAGCAAGAATAATTCGAGAGGGCCATGTCGCTAGTTCTGTATCCAGAAATTCCAACACCTCTGGGTCATCCTCTGTTGATCCATACAGTGTTGACAAAGTGACCCACTCCTGTCCAATCATGCATTCTACCAGAGGCCATCTCCCCCACTGATCTTCAAGCTTCCTTTTTATTATGAGTCTTTTATTTCTAGATAGTATGGCAACGCCTCTCTTCCTAGAGCCTTGCTTTGAGTGAGCTAACAGGTTAAACCCCAACTGATCTAACAACCCTGCCTTGGATCCCTCTATGTGGGTCTCCTGAAGAAAAACAAAGTCAGGCCTCATGATTTTTAATAATATTCCGATCCGCTGGCTCTTTTGTCTATCATTTAATCCGCAAACGTTCCAAGTAACTACTCTGGTTTCCATTTTTTTTGTCGTATATCCATACACCACGTCTGCATTGTTTATACATTTTACTTGCCTTTTCTATCGCAAGACCCTTCCCTTTCACCATCATCATTTTTTTACCCCATATTTTAACCTTGATCCATGGCCTGTACCAAAACACCCCCCCCCCCGGACTCCCTACCTAACCCCCCCCTACAGGCAATTAGGTCAATCCTGACCTATATGTGACTGTTCCTAACCCCAATGGCCGCCTCCCCCCCCCCCCCCCCCCCCCAGTGCATTTCGGCTGTACCTGCACTTATTATCTAATGCTGAACGACTAGTCCATCAAGGTCTCTCAGATTACTTCTTACTGATAAACCTCATTATCTATGTATCATTTAACGATTTACCGATCAGCAAATTATAATATATTTACAACATGATGCTAGCAGAAGTTACATATATACCTTTTTACTTCCTATTCTGTTTCGGAGCCCCTTGGCGCACTGCAACCACCATGTTGCTTTGCCCTCCCTTTTCCTTATCCTTCAACTCTGCCAAGTACTCCTGGGCCTTAATCTCTGTGAGAAAGAATCTAGCATAGCCTTTCATAACAACTTTCAGTTTGCATGGAAACAGCAAATACGCTTCTGCACCGTGTTTTGAAAAGGAGTTATTAATTGTCTCATTCGCCATCTCCTCTCCACGGTTGCGTGGCAGAAATCAGGCCTAGCAAAAAAAGTTACTCCTTCAACAGTGCGCCTTACCTTTCTCAAGAACCTCTTGTCTTGCCAGATACTTCCCCACATAAATCAGAATAGCTCTAGGCTTGCCAGATTCTTGTCCTTTTTTCTGGGTAAACGGGAAGCGGTGTGCCCGCTGTATTTCCACCTCCAGTTCCAGATCTTGTTCTCCGGGAAGGCGTTCTTGAAGAGCTTAATCACAAAAGTACGAGCATCTTGCCCTTCCAATCCCTCTGTTATTCCCAGGAGTCTAATGTTGTTTCGCTGCTGGCGATTCTCGAGATCTTCGAGTTTCCATTGCGCATCTGTTGCCAACTCCTCCTGATCCTGCTTAAATTTTTGCCATGTATTGACTTCATCTTCCAGCTCTCCTCTACCTCAGTAACTCTTGTTGCCATGTCCACATATAGCTTATTAACTTTCCTCATAGACCCTTGTATCTTCTTATTGGCCTGCTTAGCCCTCCGGCTTTCGGCTCTGGCTTCTATTTGCATCTGTTTTAGCATATTATATATCAGGTCCATAGTAGTATTAGGTTGATTTGGGTTGTTTATTTGAGGGTGAGGATGTGAATGTGAAGCATTCCTTACTTCCCCCTCCAAGTAAACCTGGGAGGTAGCTTAATAGTCCCAATCCAACTTTTTGGGCACCTGCAGTGGGCTTTCAACTCTTCTTGAGTTACCTCGTAACCTTCTAATGGTTTTCCATGAATTACGAGAGGCATTCACCCTGTATGATGTTTTGCCTACCCCCCCCCCATCTGTGGACTTTAGATCAGAGAGGTCAGAGAATCAGAATTGCTTCCCTCTGGGGTTGATGTCAAGCTCTCAGCATCATTCAATGAAAAGAAACATTCATCACTGGGAGAGCCTGGGGGTGCATCATTTTGAATTACTGGGGTACGGGCTGCCGGGTCTTGCGTTGTGCATACATTTTTCTCCCCTCACCGTTTTACCCGTATATCGGTCTCATCATAGATTTTTGGGCGCACAGACAGCTCAGTTGCCTGCTTTGCAGTCACCTCAAGGCTAAAGTGCTCTTTATCATGTTTATCAAGATTGTCGAGATTGTCTAAGTCACTCTCAGGAAAAACATCAACCCCGTCGCAATCAGCCCCGGCCCCGGCTAATCCCAGCCCTTGCAAGTCCTTGCCATCATCCCCTTCGTTTGTATTGAACACTCCGGCCAATTCATTAAGTCAAGTCAGGCAAAGCAAGTATCTGTTTGACCGGCAACAGCACCGCCATTCTCGTCTCCCTGTACCAGCAAAATTTCCACCGTTTGTTTCTCCATCTTGTCCGAGCATTCCTGCTGAGCACCGAACTTGCTTCCTCCATCACGTCCTCCTGTAGCTCTGGGTCCGACAGCATTGCCTGCGGCATCTCAGCATCCTGCCGATCACCTTCTTGCTGAGCCAACGTCGGTGTAAGCACTTGGGTGTCCGGCGCAGATGCCTGTAGCAGCGACGGCGGCGGATATTGACACATTTGTGGCAGAGAAAGCTTCTAGCAAGGTAGGCTGGCGAAGAGGAACTTCTTCATTTTCCCAAATTTTTAAGGCTTTTTTCCCCAGGTTTCCTCGCTCCTTTCTCTCCTTTAAGGGTGCCTCATCTCTACCCGCATTGTCCTCATCTCTTTTTTTCGCGGCATTCCTACGAAGCTGTACTGCTCCCTTCGAGTTAGAGGGGGGCATCCCAGAGTCACTCTGATTCGCAATATCCTTTTCAGTTTCTTTTCCTTTATCCATTTCTTTATCCTTCTTTTTCGGCTTCAACACTCTCGCTCACTTCGGGGCCATCACAATAGCCTGGGCTCTCTGCGAACGGAAGCACAGCTTCTCACCAACTTAGATTTGAGTACAGCAGAGTACAGACCGGGGGTGTCTAAAGCAACCCGAACCAAGCTTGTAGTAATTCTCTGAGAGCGTAGAGCATTTAATTGGAAACACGGATACTTAATAGCCTTCTCTATCCTCATAGTGTTCACCATAGTAATCTCCATGCACCGGAGAGGGGAGAAAGTGCAGCCACTCTCACGGGCTATCGGCGGCCATCTTGCCCCTCGCCATTCATTCCCTTCAATGATGCTTTGACTTATACCGTCCAGGGGTTTGGCCTCAGCCTTGTTCCGGCCTTTCAGTTAACCGGCAAATTGCCAAATGCTACTGTCCTGCTCTAGGAGATCCGGCCTTTTTCCACAGATCCCTTCTCCGGAGAGTCTTGTGATGCAATTTCCATAACATTACCCCAGACAGGGAATCAAAGTGAGTGGAGACTTTAAGGAAATTCTTATTCACCTGAGCCAGTTTAGCACTGCAATCTATCAACGCCTTCTGTTTGTCTGACCGCTATATATGCCCTTTGACACAAACCCTCACCAGCGTTCCAAGAGACCTTCTTCCTGTTCTTTCACAGACAATTCGGGATGATCGTGTTGCGGCCATGTTCGCAGCTCAATGTGGTGTGGACCCCACCCACTCTGTTAGATGAGCTGTAAGCACCAGTGTTGCTATTTATCGCCATGTGTGGCTGTGATCAACTTGGTTCTCGGGTGACGTTCAGTCCCCCCTGATGGACTAGCCGTCTGATGGGACTTTCTTGTTCTGTGACAAGGCTGATTCTACCATTCTACATTTGATGGAGAGTAGGGCGATCGCTCGCTCTCTGGGCCTCCCCTGCAATGATTCAAGAGTATCTTTCGTTGTTTTGGATGCATCATTGCTTACCACCAGCCTGTCCCTCCCCAACAGGGAACACAGCAGTTTTGCGGGAGAGGTCATGGTACCCACCACCCCATTGCCAAGGTAAATGTGACGCTCAGTACACAACAAAGTCCCACCTACCAAACCTCTTTAGTGTCTCACTAGCGCCCCTTGGGTGTTCATGAGAGTAATGGCGGTGGTCGCAGCTCATCTTTGGAGGACCTGATCCAGTCTTCCCCCTACCTCAAGGACTGCCAAATGCGGGCTTGCCTCAGGCACCCACCTCCAAAGTACAGCGAACCTCCTGTCATCTTTGAGGTTCACTATAAGCATGCCAAACTCACACCTGACTAATCTCCTTTATTGAAACTATTAGGTCCAGATTCAAGCCTATCCCCCGGAGTGGAGAGTCCAGGACATTCGGGCTATGATCCTGATTTTTCAGCCTTGGTCTTGGATTTCAGTAAGAATAACTCTGAGGCTGATGGGACTGATGGCCTCCTAGCCATCAAATACACAAGATGGCAAATGAGGGCTCTGCAGTGGGATCTGAAGTCCCAGTGGGCACTGCACCAGATGGATCTCTCCATTCAGGTCCATTTTTGTAGTGGAGATTGCAAAAGACCTCCCGTGGTGGCTGCTGGATAACAATTGGGTTAGTGACAGATCCCTCTCCCTACCCTCAGCTAATTGTGGTGACTGATGCATCACTCCTTGACTAGGGTGGCAACTGAGAGAGGTTGAGATCAGAGGTCTCTGGCAGAGGCTTGACTCCACATCAATCTGTGGGACATCCGAGGGATCCTCTTGGCACTGAAAACCTTCCTTCTTTCCATCAACACAAAACTAGCTAGTTTAAAACTTCACACTCTGAGACATGGTTACCGGGCTACTCATGTGGGTGGGGGGCACAAACACTGCTGCAAGCTCACTAGTAGCATATTCTCTGGGCTCATGAAGTGCATGTTGATGAAGAACTTGGCACACAGGTGCGATGCATTAAAAATATGGATACTTTGGAGGCGATGCGGCAGTGAAACAGGCACTGTGTCGATTTTCTCAGTCGCTAGCAGGTGATGCATCGATTTCTTCAGCCACACAACAGGGCCTGCGTCGAAGTTACTGTTTCTGTCTTGGGCAGTGAAAGGACTGCACCTTACTCTCTGTATTCTGATTGCCAAGGTTCTCCAAAGGCTTGTGTGAGCTTGCTACCTGTTGAAAAGTCTCAGGGCCTTGAAAGACTTCACCTGCAGCCCCTAAACTCCACTGCTGGGAGTTCTGACCTGCCAAGTTGTGCCAATTCTAGTTCTGGACCCTTGGAAGTGGCTTTGCTGCAAAGAGAGAAGAAAATCCACATATCGATGTTCAGCACCTGTTTTCTTGACACACCACTACTGTGCGGCTGAAAAACCAACACATCGCCACTGCATGGCCATAGAATCACCAAAGCCCAAGTCCTGTGCTCCATGTCTTAGATGCCTGAGACACCCGCTCCGACTTCGACGCAGGCCCTAGTGGACTACAAATGGAATTTACACCCAGAGGTGATGCACGGTGTCTTCCATCAGTAGGGAGAACACAGGTTCAATCTTTTCATCCCCTCTGAGAGTGTGCATTGTCAGCACTTTTCCCAAGGAGGCTCTCGCTCAGTGACACATGCTAACTGAAGTGGAATTCAGGACTCCTGTATGCAATCCTGCCACTGCCTGTCCTGACCTGAATACTGAAGATTAGGAACGACTGGACACAATATATACCTGGCCGTTGAGCCATAATAAGAGCAGAACTGGTACTGTGCTGCTTGTGTTCTGATTCAGGGAGGATCTGGCCTGTCTTTCGGCTATGTTGTTCCTATTGGTGCAGGGGTGAGATTGATCTGCATTTGGCTGGGTCCAAACTGAGGTGGCATTGCATGCAAAATAACAATTGATTAGGATGGTGCCTCAGTGATTACCAGTGGCTGAGATTATTTGAAGCATTCCATCCATCACTATTTTGTATACTCCTGCAAGTCATCCTAGTGGCACCGAATTGGGCCAGGAGAGTATAGTATTCTGAACTCCTGGGCATGAGCATCTGCCCTGCAATCAAGCTGCCCTCGGCCTGAAAAATCAGCTTTTTTAGGCTGGGAAACTGAGTGGTAGCACTGGACTTCATTGGACGTTCCTCTTGTAGTCATTCATTTCATCTTGGCAGCATGGTGGGGCAGAGCTAGCCACCATGCTGGACAGTCGCAACTAGTGTAGCGCTCTCCCACGCCCTGGGATTTATGACTTATCCTGAATTCCAAAGAGCACCCCTGAGCCTCTGGAAGTGCCACTTTGCCTGTTTATACCCGCTGCCCACACAGGACTGATTATGTGGCGCTGGAGTCTGCCTTTGCGGCTTTCCGCTGATATGTTGCACATGGTGGTGGCCCCACCCGGACCCCTGTGTGAGACCTACTTCCTTTGCGGGTCGGGGTTCGGACCACAAGGCCTGAAGACTTGCTGGCTGCTGTGCGGCAGGCTTCCTGGTGCCTTGTGGCATGAGGGGGCTGGGACTGCTGGAGAAAGTATAGAACTGTTGGAGCACTGAAGGATGCTTGGCCGGACTTGCTGGGCAAAGAGATGTGTGATGGGACGTTTATTGATACTGCTCCCTTGGAGTGCCGGGCGCCTCCGTCTCTCTTTTTTTTATGGCAGGTGAGCAGTGGAGTTTTGGAATGGCTTGGTGGATGCCCCTGTGGATGGCTCTGGAGGGATCTTGAATGGAGGTGAGTACCAGGGTCCTCCTGTTGCTGCACCCCACATACTACCCTAATTGTGGGGGCCTGCCCCCTCACAGGAGCATCTGTGAATTCCCCCTGGTACCCAGGGGACGGATGGCTGGATGTAGACTTGTCTGCCACCACAGATAGGTGCTTGGCGCTTTATTGGGGCTCTAATCATTTTCCCCCCACACGTTACAGAGACTTACTGTGTCCCTTTTCACCAGCAGCGAATGCGCTGCATATCTACTGGGATTCTGTGCCTCCAGCCTAGGCTATCTAACACAGGCCTCTCAAAGGGGAGATCCCAACACCACATGAAAGGTGAAAAGAGCTGTGCTGTCCCTAAACAGCGCACCCCCCTCCCCCCACCCCCCCACAGGAGGACAAACTCAACACTATACTGGCGCCATTGGGTCCACACAAGATGCTTTAGAGTTCAAAAGCAGCACATTGGTAGTGGACATGGGCCTTTTGCAGGATGATCATGGCAAAATGACTGACTGTCTTAGACAGGTTGAGGCAAACGTGGGGAAGCTAGGCCTCCTGATGAGGGCACGTACAACTGACCTAGATGTCTTGACAGCAAAGATAAAGGTTCTAGAAACACGCATTGAGGACCAGGAGGGCAGAGCTAGGAGGAATAACATACGGGTGATTGGCCTGCGAGAGCACGTGGATGGCTCATCGATGCTCATTTATCTGGAGGACTGGCTGCAAGAGGTGGTTGCTCCAGAGCGACTGTCTAAGAAGCATTACGCCCTTGAGAGGGAGCACAGGGTGCCAGTGTAACCTCCTGCTCTGGCGGCACAGTTTGTCCTATTGTTGCCTGACTGTTGCACTATCATAATCAAGACTTTATTTTTCGACAGGCAAGCTCTGCTGGGCCCTATATGGTGGACAATGCAGGAGTCTCAATTTCCCCTGATTTCACAATGGCTGTGCAGCGACAGAGGGCTTCCTTTTGACTGTGAAGAAGAGGCTAAGAGAAATGGGAATCCAGTATTCTCTATTGTTCCCTGCTAAGTTGCGCATCCAACTGGATGGAAAAACTTTCTTTTTCAATACACCTAAGGCGGCTTGGCAATGGCTGGATGCATACGATTCTAGGGGCCATTCTCCCTCAGACCCACCAACTGTGAGGGTTCAACAGTGCAGGGACTTGTGCAGTGTGAGGGACGGCGGACTATAACCCACGCAGCAGCAGGATCAGGATGGGAAGGGGAGGTGAGCTGCAGGGCAGCGGCGACGACGCTGGTGCAGGGCGGCAGTGGCTATGGGAAAAATGTGAGCTGAGATGATGACACACGATCAGCTGCTAAGATAACCTCTGAACAGATTCCAGTCTTATGTTACCTAAGATCACACCGGGCACTGTGGATGAAATCATATGAACAGCGGTTTAATGTTCTTCTATTTTTTATTTTAAACAATACATCGAGCAAACATATGTTATGGCATAAAACAGCATTACAGAAGCAATAAGCAAAACCGAGGCTTTACACAGATGAGAAAAAAGAAAAAAAAAAGAGACCTAGGCACGCATAAGAAGAGAAAAGGGCAAAGCACAAAAAAAGAAAAGAAATCGGCAAAAAGCAAAAGGGTAGACACAAACATAAAGCACAGTCTATCCTATCTAATCAAATATGGGACTCCATATTTTGCGGCCCATTTCCTGTTGTTTTTGGTTTTTTAAACTATAAACTGCTGTTTCCATATTGTAAATTGCTAGCAATCGAGAACGTCAATTAAAAAAAGTAGGGGGATCGGGACTGATCCATTGGGTAGTAATCACTGATCTATAAATAGACATAGCTATGAATTAAAAACATTTTTCTGTTTGACTTCGTACTGACAGATTATGGGGTTGCTCTATCCCCAGAATAACTAGACTAGATGTTAGCCTCATAGCCTTCCCAGAGACCTGAGTGAAAAAAGTTTATACATCTTGTATATAGTTAGAAATCTTGGGACAAGAAAAAAACATGTGTAGTGTATCAGCAGCAAAAAGGCCGCATCTACTACACGAATTCCCACGGGAATTAGACCACTTAGAAACTTTACCAGGAGTGTAGTATAGATCGAAAATTGACATATAATGTTGAGCCCTCAGGCTGCCAGTGATCAATATCTTATTAGCCAATTCAAGAGATGCAAAAAGGTCTGTGCCTTCTTGCCCAAGCTTTCTATCCCACTTTTCACTTTGGTCAGTCAAGTCATCTGGCTGATTAGATAGGAGCGTTTTATAAATTAGCCCAATCGCTGCTCTTTTCTCTATAATACCAACTAGCGAAACTTTCAGAAACCGTTCAGTTCCTTCTAACAGCAATTTAGATAAATAACTCCTGATTTGTAGGTACTTAAAAAAAATTCTAGTTGGGAGTCCATTTCTTCCCTGCAGATCGGAAAAAGAAATAAGTTGACCGTCAACGAAAAAATCCCCTAAAGTTCTGATTCCTAAATTGACCCACCTGAGAATGATAGGATCCTGAAATATAGAGGTCAAAAGGCAATGGGCTGAGAGGGGGGTGTATGCATTGATGCTTGGGATCCCAAAGCGCCGCCGAATTTTCAGACAGAGTAAGTCGATTGAATTATCTTAATTTTAGTTTTCTTGTAATAGCCTGGTTCGAATATGCTTACCAGACATTTATGAGCAGTTTTGCCTAGTAATATCTCATAAATCGTAGGTCTAGCAAATTCAGGCACTATGCAACTATCCCCTGTAATTAAAACTCCCATATGTTGCAGCAACGCAGCCCAGTGATAAAGCATTAAAGATGGGAAGCCCAAACCACCCCTCAGTCTGGGGAGTATCAGCCACTTAGATGCCCTTCTGGGTTTATGGTACCCCCAAAGAAATCTCAGACAGGCCCTTTCTGCACTGGAAATGTACTTCATTGGGAATTTGATGGGAATGACCCTAAGTAAGTATAAAAATTTGGGAAATATTGACATTTTAAGAACGTTAGAGCGACCATGGAGTGATAAATGTAAATGGTCAAGTCTCTCCAATGTTTGATTAACCTTTTTGATAATCGGCAAGATGTTTATGTCTGGTATCGTCTCTACTGCCGCAGTGATCTTAACACCCAAATAGGTGGCAACTGGGGTTATTGGAAGCCCTGTTGGTCTAAGAAAAGCAGAATGTATGACTTGGGTTTTATCGGCATTAAGATGATATCCGGAAACTGCCCCAAAAAGTTTGGCAGAGTCATAAACAGCCGGAAGAACAGTACCTGCGTCCTTTGTAAAGATAGCGGCATCGTCGGCATAGGCAAATGTTTTATAGGACACCTTGTTGACCGTGATCGCCTCTATCCATGAGTTACCATCTAGTTTACTTAAGAAAGGATATAGGGAAAATAAAAGTGGAGAACAGGGGCAGCCCTGCCGGGTGCCTCTATTGATGGAAAAAAGACGAGACTCCTGTCCAGAGATACAAACAGAGGCTTTAGGGGAAATATATAGAGCCTGTATAGCTCAAATAACTTCTTGTGGAAACCCCTTAGATCTCAGCAGTTTCCAAAGAAAGTCCCAAGAGACCCTATCGAACACCTTTTCGGCGTCCAACAGGATCATTGCCAGAGGTTGTTTATAGGCAAGGACCTAATCAAATAGGGCAATAGCCCGTATGATATGATCGGAGGTGTCTCGACCAGGTATAAAGCCATGCTGACGAATAGAAACTAAAAGAGTGATGACCCTTCCCAATCTGGATGCCATAATTTTTGCGTAGATTTCCCTATCGGCACATATTAGGGAAATTGGTCGATAAGACGAAGGGGAAAGCTCAGGTTTTTCTTTTTTCTTAAAGACTACTATAGTGGTTTTATGCCAAGACTCAGGGGTCTGGCCACCCTGAGTTGATAGAAACAGGGACTCAAGTTCCCCATACAAAATACTGCTAAACGTTCGATAACATTCCAAAGGAAATGAATCTGGTCCAGCAGCCTTTCCCGCAGCCAGTGCAGTTATTGCCAATTCTATCTCCTCCCTTGATATCGGAGAAGACAATACCACAAGCTGATGAGGTGGAACCATTGCTGATACATAATCTTCTAAGTATCCTTCCCCTGAGACAATTTCAACATCCTTGTCTGGAGAATATAATGTCTCCTAAAATACTTGAAACACCTCGAGCACTTAATACGTTGGTCCTGCCTGATAACGATTTTGTCGTTAATACAGCTAATACGGTTTGACACCTCCTTGCATTGCAGTCTCTTAGCCAGCAGCCGCCCAGTGTTTTCTCCATACTCGTAAATATCAGTTCTATACTGAGTATACTTGGCTACCAGTACTTCACCAAAATGCTGTTGTATCCTGTTCTTACAGATTGCTATTTGTCGTTGACACTCCTCCCTTTTTCCTTGATCATCAATAACTAGTATAAGTTCTTTTTCGATCTCACGAAGCTGGGCAATCCAGCCGTTAACCCTGTCTTTAATAACCTTCTGATGGTGAAGGGAAAAGCTAAGGGCCCCCCCCCTCACTGCAGCTTTGAACGTGTCCCAAACCACTAAATTAGAGGCTGTACCTTTATTAATCTTAAAAAAATCTATTATCCAGTGTTCATATAATCACCGTACTCTGCATTAAGCAAGAATCTGCGATCAAATGTCCATGTTGATCTTGCAGGTCTCGAACCAGAGGAGGGGAGTTGCAGAATTAACGGGTTATGATCTGAGATTATTTTAGGATGTAGCTCACAGGAGGCCCTACCAAGAATTGATTCTGCAATGCAGACAAATTTACAATGGGGAGCTGAAAAAAACGTGTAACCAGGCTCGGTTGACCGCAGCCTCTGCCATATATCAACCAAGGCATGCTGTCGACTAAGACCACGGACTGCTTTAAAAGCCTTATTTTTTCTGCCCAGATAGGGAGTATCGCTATATAAGTCAGTACTTGAGCTCAGATGGAGATTGAAATCTCCGCAAGGCGAGTTTGATATTTAACATATTAAACATGTCAGGGTCATCCAGTTTGGAGCCATATAAAGAACCAATAGTATATGATGAACCCCTGACCACTATTTCTGCAAGTGCTCATCATCAACCTTCACTCGCTTAGATACATAAGCCCCTCGCCTAGCCATTATAGCGACACCTTTAACTGTCGTGGTTTGCCGTGAGCAGGCAATAATATCAAGACCAATTTCTGAGAGACAAGCACGATTATTCCAGGGGACATGAGTCTCCTGTAAGAATAATACATCAATATCTAAGTGTCTAATAAGTTGGGCGAGGACTCCTCTTTTTTTCCTTTAATTTAGCCCACAACAGTTTAAAGAGCAAAACCGAATCAATTCATGTCTACCCATCATCTTTAAAGATTACCCCCAACACCTGCCCATTGAAACCCATGCATGAATACATAAAAGCATAGTTTGCAATCAGTGTAATGCAAAGGACAGAACAGAAATAAAGCAAATACTGCTTCAAAGACTTGTCTGCTATTTGCCATAACAACTTGATAGAAAGATTATTTGTGAAAAACCCATCCCCCTACCCCACCCTGGCCCCCACCCCCCTCCCATTACCTACCCCCAACTCGTGCAGGGCATGGGGACCATCAGTCCCTGGTGATGTGGAGCTGGATCCTCTTATCTCCCCCGCTGCGCTACAGAGACTAAGAAAATTCACTAAATACAGGCATTGAAGAGCAGTACACACTTTAGCTAAAAAGAAAAAACATTAAGCTACCTAATAGATAAAAGGAGATCAAACCTGCTTGTCTATTACCCCCCTAACTTTAGTGACTTGGTCAGTAGGCTATGTTTTGGTCTTGGTAACAAAAAAAGACAAAGAAAAGAGAAAGGTGCAACCAAGCTCAATACCAGAATAACACATTAACGAAAACATAATCAAGTTTTTCCTCCTGTTGCCAAAGAGAGCAGGTACTCCTTGGCCTCAATCTCTAACTGAAAGAAGTGTGTCTGGCCATTATGAATCACTTTTAATTTAGCAGGATTTAGTAGGAAGACCTGGGCACCCTTCTGCTGGAACTCTCGAATCATCTGTCTTAGGTGCCAGCATAATTCAACTGTCCTCTGACAGAAGTCAGGGCGCATAAAGAAACTGCATCCTTACCGTCTCTTTTGCGATCGGGCCTGGCCAAGTCATACAAGGACTCCCTGGCCAAGAAGTTGTTCAAGGAAATCAAAATTACTCTGGGGCGATTGTCAGAATGCCCATCAGCTTTGCGTCGATTAAAAGGAAAACGATGTGCCCTTTGAATTTCAGTTTTCCAATCCCATTGAGGGAGATCCGGGAAAGCTTCTTCAAAAAGTTCAACCACGAATTGGTGGACATTCGTACCTTCTTTACCCTTCGAACATCCAAGATTCTTAAGTTATTACGCCTTGCCCGATTTTCAAGGTCAGTGGGTTGAGCAGGGTATCGTCTTTTGCCATCTGTATATTCTCGACCTTCGATCGCTGCGAGGCCAAGTCAACCTCAAGTTGTGAGATTCTGGTTTCCGCTTCTGATATTCTAGAGGAGAAGTCTTAGCATGTTTTTGCAATCCTACGGATGGAATTCTGGAGTTTCCTGCCAGCTCCTTGCGTCCGGGAGCTTTCCGCCCTTGATTTCTCCCTGTGTGCCATCATCACTTAATAAATGGTTGAAAGTGTGATTTCCTCCGGACTAGCAGTGATTAGGCTTTAACCACTAGGCATTCCTTCATCAACTCCAGCGATAGTGCCGTTTGGGGCCCCCAGTCCAGATGAGTAGGAATAATCCCAAGCCATCCCGCCAGGGGTCTCCTCAATCGGATTGGAGTGAGCCGGTAGTGTTTTCATTTGTTTGACTTGTTTAACTGTGTCTGGACTTAAAGGAGAGCAATCAGCACCCTCCTCCCAGTGCAGGCTACTAGAATCTTTGCCATCATCACCCCAGTCTCTGTCTTGACCGTCTTCCTCCCCGGAAGAAATAGAGAAACCTGAGAGAGAGAAAAATGTAACAGCTGTGTCATCATCTTTATTCATGTCCAGCTCCTTACAGACATCAAGCTGAAGAGTGAGTGATGTAGCTGCACTGTGATTTGCCGAGAGGACTTCATTTACCAGCATGCATCTTTCTTGCTGAGTTATCCCCGTGTCAGTATCAGTGGTAATTCTGCCCGGGGGAGTACCTGCACCCTCACCCAAACCGGTAAGCATTACAGGCATTGCAGATTTAGAACCTTGAAGGCATTCACCTACCGATGGGAACGTGCAGGCAGAAAAGGCTGCGGCGTTGTCACATGCAGCCAAAGAATTCAGACCGTAATCAGCTGTTTTTGTGGGACCGGAGCTGCTAAGCCCAGAACCAGTACCAGAATTATCCTTGGAGGCAGACTTCGCTTTCAAGGTCTGTGTCTTGAATAGCCCGGGGACAGTAAGTTTTGTACAGCCAGCGATAGAGCCCTCCTTGGACTCTGTCGTGGCCAGAACTGCAGGCAAAGCGCCGGAGCCCTCCGTACCGATCTCAGTTAAATTAGACCCAAGAGTCCTTGAAGAAGCTTTGGTCGTGATCCCACGACCCCTGTTTCCCTTGGTGGTGACCTTTGGTCCCGCTCGGAAGGGATCTCGTCCCGTCCGCCGTGGAAGAGATGCACAGAGAAAACAAACAGCTCTCCCAACGTCGGCAGACCAAAAAGCATGGAAGCGGAGTCCCCCACAGCCAGGAGCGGCAGCACCGGATTATTCGGCAAGGCAATTGTGACAGTCTTTCAAACAAACAAAAGTTGACACACTGTCTCTCAGTTTCCTAGTCTTTTCACAGGCGCCGATAAATGCTCTTCATAGCCCTACAGGTACGGGAGATACCGCAGCGGTGGAAAGTAGGAGAAAGCAGCTCACTCAACCATCCTTGCGGCCGCCATTTTGCCCCCCTTAATGTTCTTCTATATGCATATTAATACTTTACTGTTTCAGGTTGTGGTTACTTCTTGTATGTGTTAGAATTATGACACAGATGGGGCTACCACATCCCACTATGCTGGCTTCGGCCTGTGTCCTACATGGGTGAAGATCTATGGGCTATCCTCTCCCCCACCCTCAATGGTGTTGCAGGGGTCTGGCACAGAGTTGGCTTCTGGTGCCACACCATGTTATCTTCTGAGTTGGACAATTTGGTCACCGTGCTGTAGCACAATCATTCTTGAGGGTTTGAGTAGGGGGTACAGTTGTGGAATTTTTAAGTTTTTTAAAATTGTTTTTCCTTGTGCCTGAAGGAGGTAAATGTACTTGGGAGTTCTGCAAGTGATTGTGGGGTGTGAGGAGTGGTCTGACCCTTGATGTGGAGGAACAAAACGGAGTATAATGGCTGACATCTGCTCCAATATAAGACTACTCATTTTGAATGCATAAGGTCTAACCCCTCCTTGCACCCCCCAGCAAGCAATACAAAGTACAGGACTAAATTAATCAACGCAAGGTGCAGGTCGCTATGCTACAGGAAATACACCTCAGGGTTTGGCATTACAAAAAAGTTGGTGGGATGGTGTATTATATTAGATACTCTAGCTTTGCCCATGGAGTGCTTATTTGAAACCTACCAGTGCTGCCCTTCCTCCCGCAAATTGAGAACCTTGACCCAGAGGGGAGCTATATTGTTCTGGGAGGCAAATTCAGCAAGATTGATGTGGTGTACACTTACCTCTATGCTTCCAATTCAGATTAACCCACCTTTTTAAAGTCGCTGACACAACACCTCTCCACTCTTCTTCCCTTCTTCCCTTGGTGGTGGGAGGAGACTTTAATTGCATCATCGACCCATCCCTGGACAGGTCGAATCCCTCCATCCACCTCACCGAGGAACATGGTAGCAAGGTCCTTACAAGACTGGAAGATGGAGTGGGATCCGGTGGACCTCTGGAGAGAGCATAATCTACAACACAGAGAATATTACTCAGCTACGCACTACCTCTTCATGCGGCTGGATGTACTTCTCTGCAGGTGTTCTCTGAGTCACAGGGTTTTACACTCTGGATGCCTTGCCAATCCACATTCAGACCATAATCCATTCGCCCTACAATGGTATTCCCCCTAGGCCACCAATCCCAACCTGGCGTCTGTGTACAGAAGCTCTTGAAGACCCTGTGTTCCAGGAGACATTTGAATCTGTTATCTGAGAATATTTCTCAGAGAATGCGGAGACTGCCTCCTCTCCCCTAGTGTAGTAAGAAGCTTTTATGGTGTTGATCAGAGGCCATTGCCTGGCAGCCACAAAGGGCGTCCAGGTGCCTTGGAGCCTGGAGCACTTGTGCATGCCAAGACAAGTGTAGCCTGTGAGGAAGAGGAGAGCATTTAATGGAGCGAGGTCCCATGGGGGAGCCCTGTTGAATGCACTCCCTTCGTGAGGTGTGAGGGGACAGTTACTTCACTAATCGGACTGCTGCCAATGTGCCAAACTGAGTCGCCGATCCTTTTATTCCAAAGGAGGGCTGCTGTGAATTGAACTGTGTGTAGCGCTGCGCCTATCGAGCCTGAGCCCATGGGGAGCGGCAAACCAGTTTGCTAGGAGAAGCCACTGTGAGAAGACTGCCATGTGGTGCACGCTGCAGTTAATGTGCATTAGTGGGCCACAACCCAGTATGCCTGTAGAGGGCGCCACATGCACTTCACTCTGCCAATCGGGCCAGAGCCCGTGTACTGTGAGGATACAGTGACCTTGTATGCCAGAGGGTGTTGTCAGACCAGCAAGTTGTGTGATCTGGTCGGAGTCATTGCTGCGAGGAATGAGGCTGCTGTGGGACCCTGTACACCTGCCCGGGATGAAAGATTCACGCCAGGAGCTTCATATTTACACTCCTACACTCATTTTGGGAGGAACCAGAGACTTACCATGCCCCCAAAAATGACTGCTGAGTGCAACCCACATGTGCCACTCCAGTGCCCTTGGAAGAGGCACGCACAGGATCTCTGGCCGCTCTTATCCTGCGAGGTGCAGGTAAGACTAATTTTGGGCCCCAGGGAACTTGCTGCCAATTAGCACTTAAGTGCTAAAAAATTCTTGGGATATACACTAAGGTATTTTAATTGATTTATCTGGGCCTTATTACTGTCCTGAAAATAATATTGAAGAACTCTCAGTTTTGGTTGAGTCCACTGGTGTAGTATCTTCTTACTCCAGTGTGCGGTCGCTGAGGATGAAGCAGGCCACGAGAAGTTGTGGGTTTAAGCGACCACTCAAATATCAATTTTTGAGCCTATAGTTAAAGAGATCTTTTGCATGTAGGGAAGTAGTTTCACCCTTGCACCTTGTGTGTGTACAATCAGATTGAAGTCCTACTGAGGCTTCACAAACGGTTTTGGTGGAAACGTAAGTCAGCCCTTTCAGGAAACGCATCACAACAGATGACTTAAACAAAGATTGCTGATCAGAAATACCTTAGCACCTTGTGTGTGTACAACTTAAGGACAGGAGGATGTGCCTGTTTTTTTTCCCCTGACTCTCCCTTGGTATATATACTTCAATCTGGTTCTCCCATTCCTGATGTTCACCCCGTTTGAGCCTATGCACAGTTGTCCTCTGAGGTTGCTCACAGTAAAGACAGTATTCCTCATAGCGATCATACCAGCTCATCACATGAGTGAGCTGCAAGCACTTTCTGTCCAGCAACCGTACACCATCTTTTTTCCGGACAAGCTAGTGCTAAGGACTAAGGGAGAGTTCCTCCCTAAAGTTGTAACATCTTTCCACTTTCGACAGTTTACCATTCTTTCGCTGTTCTTCGCCCCACCACATCTATACAAAGAGAGAGACAGACTCCCTTGCCTAGATGCAAGGATAGCTCTTGGTTTCTACATTTAATATCCAAGGAGAATCAGGTGTACAATCAGCACTTTGTTTGGGCTCTCTGTGATGAAGAATAGAAAAAGCAGTGCAAATATGAAACCTTTCCAGATGGATGGTCCTTTGCATTATTTATGCTATGGGCTAGCCAAGAAAGAGCCTCTGGAAAGTCTGTGCACTAATTATACCAGAACAAACGCTCCTTCCACTGTCCTGGCCCTCAGAGTGCTTAGTTTGGGCATTTGCCAGGCTGCAGCGCGGATCTCAGTTCATACATTAAGGAAGGCAGGTCTGCTATGAGGGGGTACCTTGTCTGGTAGGTCCTGTAGGATTTTCCCATCTAAGTCATTCCACGGAGCCACTACGTAGGGGAGTGGTAGGCACTGTCCGATATCTATTCGCAAGGTGAGAAATCTGCAGTTAGAAGTATCCATTAGAAGCAGTGCAGTAGCACGATTATATATAGGTAGTTATAGTTAGGGCCTAGTTTCCATAGGAAATCCGCATCATTCTATTTGGAATAACTTTGGCGCCAGTCAATGAATCTTTGCGAAATACTCCAAGAAGATGGCCTACTCCACTCCGCTCCTTCCCTGAAAGTTTCGGAGTGATTCGTCAAGCGGGGGCCGAGAAAAAAACGTGTTTTCCCCATGCAATGTTGCATAGGGACCTTTAGACACGGCTACAGTCCGAACTGCTGAACGGAATTACACCAAATTTGGCAAAAAGGTACAGTTCGGTTCGCAGATTACGCTTTTTGTTAAATGGTGTAAATCCGTTCAGTAGTTCCTGAGAAAATCAAAAGTAAAATCGTAGATATATCTATAGATGAACCAAAGCACAAGAAAACTGAAAAAGAAACATGAAAAACAAGAAAAGGGGGCAGGGTAGAAACACCCTGAGCCCCTAGGCCTGCTCAGGGGGTCCCACAAGAAACCCCAGGGCCCCCCCAATTTTTTTTTTTTTAAATCGCAGGATACTGGGGGACTTAATCCCCTTGCACACTGGGGGATTAAGTCCCCCAGTATGCAAGGGGACTTAATCCCCAGAGGGGCCCCCCAGCCCCAGGGACCGCCACACCCGTGGCTTTAACATAATGTATGCGGGGGGGACTCACGCCCCGCTCGCAGCCCCGGGGACCACCACCCCCCCAGGGCTTCTTTTAATTATAATAATGGAGGGCCCAGAGGGGCCCCCCAGCCCCGGGGACCGCCAGCCCCGGGGCTTTAACATTATGTATTCGGGGGGCTCACGGCACCCCCACAGCCTTGGGACCGCCACCCCGGGGCTTCTTTTAATTATAATAATGGAGGGCCCAGAGTGGCCCCCCAGCCCTGGGGACCGCCAACCCCCGGGGCTTTAATATTATGTATGCAGGGGGCTCACGGCCCCCACACAGCCTTGGGACCGCCACCCCGGGGCTTTTTTTTTTGTTAAATAAAAAAACAAAACCTGTGTGGGGGGCTCAAGCCCCACCACCTCTTTGGGGCTCTAATATTCAAAATAGGAGGGTCCGTGACGGACCCCCAAGCCAGGGAGACCACCCCCACCGGGGCTTTAAAATGTTAGGAGGGGGCTGCGGGCCTCCCTCCTGGAACCTTGTGGTGGCTCTGGGGACCGCCACCCCCCAGGGATGGCTCCTGCAGTGTCTCGGGGTGCCCACCCCGGGACACTGTAGTTTGCTATGGTTTTTGAAACCTGCTCTCCCTTTCAAAAACCAAAGCCGATTGCTTTTCTGCAGAAAAGCAATGCCGGCTACCACAGGATGTGGGAAGCCGGCAGGGACTGTGGGGGGCTTGGGGACCCCCCCCCCCCCATGGTCCCCAACGGAGAGGGCCAGGCCCCGGGGGATGGGGTACCCAGGGCCATAAGTGGCCGTGGAGGGGGGTCACGCGGCCCCCCCTCAAATAATGAAAAAAAAATTCAAAAGGAGGCAGGCCGGCCCCGGGGAATGGGGTCCCCGGGGCCTGAAATTAGCCACGGGAGGGGGGCCACGCGGCCCCCTTCCCGTTAAAAAAAATTCAAAATAAATATTGGGGGTCAGGCCCTGGGGGATGGGGTCGCCAGGGCCAAAAAAAAGGGGGCTTCTTAAAAAACACAAACAAAAAAAACGGTATTGTGGAGGAGGCCACGCCGCCTCCCTGCACCACTCTGCACCACTCTGCAAACGCACCCTCTGGCGTATTTGCAGAGGGGGAAGTAATTCCCCTTGAATACTGAGGGTCCCTGGGGGCCAAGTAGCTCACCAGGACCCTCCAGTATGCGCCAGGGGGCTGCCTTGCAGAGAGGTGCAATGAGGCCATGCCCCTTTTTACACCTCTCTGCAACGGTGCCCCCTGGTGCATACTGGAGGTTCCTGGTGGGCTAGTTGGCCCCCAGGTACCCCTGTATTCAAGGGGATTTAGTTCCCCCTCTGAAATCCAGAGGTCCCCTAGGGGCCAACTAGCCCAACAGGTACCTCCAGTATGCACCAGGGGGCACCGTTGCAGAGAGGTGTAAAAAGGGGGCGTGGCCTCTGAACACCTCTCTGCAATGCAGCTCCCTGGCGCATACTGGAGGTACCTGGTGGGCTAGTTGGCCCACAGGGGACCCCAGGATTGAAGAGGAATTAATTCCCCAACTTAAAATGCGCCACAGGGCGTGTTTGCACACGTCACCTCAGGCCCGTCCCCTTCCTTCACTATTGTGCAAAATATTCCTCTAAAATCAGCCGAACTACAAATTCCGATTTACTCACCTGTTATCACGAGAGACGTCAGTGCTGCATCTTTGAGCCCAGTACGGACCCTGAAAAGTAAATCTAAGCGTACTTACCAGTAACTTGTATTTCCTTCCATAGGAATCTATTGTGTGGTTTTCACCAGAAAAGTTTCTAAGTGTCTATTTTTGAAACGTACAAATATTCCTCTAAAATCAGCCGAACTACGAATTCCGATTTACTTACCTGTTATCAGGAGAGACATCAGTGCTGCATCTTTCAGCCCACTTTTGATCCTGAAAAGTAATTCTAACGATACTTACAGTAACAAATGCAAATGAGGTGAGGATCCGTCGCCGACATCAAGCGCCCACAAGACCTATAAGACTTGAAGCCCGAAGGCATCCGCACACTGTTCCCACAACACACGAGGTATAAGAAGGGAAAGGCCCAAACAGGCTCGAGCATGAACTGGATCCGCGTTGCACGCAGAAAAGGAAAAAACTTACATAGGCGAGCCGGGGCGGGACTTATGTGACCTCGCTGACGTCACGTACGTGAGCGACGCCAGGGCATAAGCATCAATATCTTCCCTTCCCAACACCCTGAGATGCCTATGTAGCGTCCCCGATCATCCGTCCATGTGGAGTCTGTGGAGAAGGGGAATGAATTCCTAATCAGTATACACCCCCCCCCAGGAGCTGGTCGTAAAGCCGGCATGAGCTACTAATCCCCATCTACAGCCCCATCTGTTTAGTGCCTTACAGGAATTACCTACCAGATGGGTCTCCTGAAGTAGTATGTCTGGAGCCTGCCTCTTAATGTACTGGAGGATCACGCTAAGCTTAATCTTATCCCCTAGCATCTTAACATTGCAACTCAGGATTCTGGCGCTTGTATCCCACTGTGTGCTCATTGGATCTAATAAGACTTTCCGGCTCCCCTGCATCAAGGCCGAATCGATTTGTTGATGGAAGAGCAAAATCAAACAACAACTGTAAAACCCCAACCCAATAACCCCCATCCCTGCGTCCCTGCACTCTGGGCGCTGAACTGCCCATGACTAAACTTGCAGAGTGCCTGTCACCCAACAAGTTAACTAAGAGGAGTAAAGAGGGGTGTGTGGTGCCCCGTTCCCCGACCCCCCTGTTTGTGACCAATATGAAAAGTTCCCTGAATGATCGAAAGTTATGAGGTCTATATCCCAAAGTCACGGCGAGAGCCCCCTCATCAATAAGATCTGACAATTGCCCCAAATACCTGGTCCCTTAATGGGTATATGTCCACTATTCCTGGGGTACAGGACCCACAGATTCCAGTCCTCTGTGATATTGGCTTGTCTGGGGTCACATCCTCCGAGGGTACAGTCTCATTCTTTTTGAGTTTCCAACCAGTCGGCAACCGCCTCCGGATGATCAAAAAAGCAGGCCCTTCCTTCAGCCTCGACCCGGAGCTGGGCCGGGAACAACATAGAATATTTCATGCCTCTGTCTCTGAGTTTCTTCTTGATTGCCACAAAGGACCTTCTCTGCCTCTGTACCAGTTGAGTAAAATCTGGAAAAAAGGTAATGTCCGCATTTTCGTATTTGAGTAGCGGGGCTGTTCTGGTAGTCTGAAGAATAGTATCTCTGTCCCGAAAATTAAGGACTCTTGCCAGCATTGGTCGAGGAGGGACCCCAGGCTTCGGGCGACCCCCGGGGACTCTGTGCACCCTCTCCATGACAAAGAATTTACTCAATCCTTTGGGCTGCAAGTGTTTAAGAATCAAATCCTCCCAAACAGGTCAGGAGGTTGGCCCTCTGATTTTTCCGGCACCTCCAGGATGCGGCTGTTGTTCCTTCTGAGGCGTCCTTCATAATCATCCAGCTTGGTTTTGGTGAATTTCCGAAAGGTTTGCAACTCCTGGATCGCGCCCTGAAGCTGTGACATGTCGTCCACTAGGTTCGCCGTGGTGATTTCTACCTGTTTGACTTTTTCACTCATTTTTGTGAGGTCAGCACGGATGAGCGTGACGTCTATGGAAATCGAGTCCATCTTGTGTTCCAGCGAAGTTTTAGCACCTGTTATAGCCTCCATTATGTCTTTCAGGGTGAGTTCTGCGCTTTCATCCCCAGTGTCTCCAGTGCGTTTGTCTCAGGATGTTGGGTCTGGCAGCGTATCCTTAGGGAATGTACAGTGGTCCAGCTTGTTAGTTTGTACTGACTTAGACCCCCGCGTGGACGACATAGTGGCTGCGTCAAGGACTGATTCGCACATCCCCAGTTGCTGTGAAGTATGTCTGCTGCGATTCTCCCCCTATTGTAGACAATATCGACAGGCGGCGCGCAGGGAGGTTCAGTCTCCCCCACGGGCGCTGTAGGCGGGTAAGTCCGTGGGGAGCAAGCAAGGGGAACCTCGGGCCACCAGTCTTGAGCTCCCGGGGCTCCAGAATGGGGGAGGCGCTTAATGGGCCCCCGTGTCCACCGCTGCTCTCGTCTCAACCCACGTAGGCCGCCTCCTCGTTAGTTACTGGTGCAGGCCAATTCGGTCTGTGTGGTCGAAGGGGTTGACACTCTGCCACGGGTCTGCAGGCCTAAGCCCTCACTTCGTCGGCCTGCACTGTTAGGTTGGTTGGTACGGTCACCCTTACTGCCTTTATGCCCCCTTGGGAGCGAGGCCTGACGACTGCGGGACCCCGCTCTTTGCCAGTATCTTATTCACCCTGTAGGGTCTTTATCATCATGGAATCAGCGATCGCAGCGTGGGCCAAGGAGAGGGGTTGAGACCTCCCTCCCAGAGCTGTGTGAGGAACCAGAGGGGGGGGGGTACAGATTTCTCCCAGGCCTCCGGGATCCCGCCCCCCCACCCCCCCTGCTGCACCCCCACTCCCTCGGTAAAGGAGAAAGCCACTATATCTCTGTTCAGGCTTCTTCGTGCACTGTTGTGCACAGATTCCCTGCTGATGGTGGTAGTGTGGCTGCCTATGAGCTGGACTGCAGGTGGGTTCGCCCTTCCACTGACCGTCACTAGCTCAGGGAGTTCAGACCAGGGCCTGTCTGCTGTGCCGGATAGGCAAGCCCTCGTGCACCTGTGCGTAAGCACTTTCGCGGCTGCTGCGATCACTTCGGTCCTGGCTTAAATGCTCAGTGCAGGCCTTAAGCTGTGATGGCTGCAGCATTGGCCGCCGACCGTCGATCGTTCCCGTTTGAGCTGGAGAAGGTTCAGGGCACCCTCCAGTCACAGGAACATCTCTCAGGAACCAGACTATTGTAGCGGATGGTAGCTGAGCTAAGCAGCGACCATCTCGCTACGCTGCGTAGCCACGCCTGACCCCACTTATTCCAGGTTTATATATTTTGGGTGGGAATGGCCACCACAAGAACATAGCCAGGTTTAGATGTTTTACGGTCGTGACCCTAAACAGCTTAGGCAAGGGGAAAGATGAACATCTGCGTGATATTCACTTGCTAGGGATCTCAGGGTGCCTTTATACAATATATTAAGATTCTTAATTGCACTGTACCTTTTTACGATCATGTTAACACATGGAATATTTTGATAATGATGCAGCAAATGTAAACATATGGCTCTCAGAATATTGAATACAACTGCACAGATCTTTGTATGGGATCCCCTGCTAAACCGGTGCAATGTGGGGTCCCACAAGGGTCGGCATTAAGTCCGACCCTGTTCAATATCTATGTGGCCCCCCTTGCTAGGTTAGTTAAATCGCAGGGGATGGAGGTTATATCATATGCAGATGATACACAGATTATGGTGTCCTTGACCCACTCGGTGAGCACCACCGCTTCCAGCTTCAGGAATTGCATGCAAATAGTTGCAGAATGGATGATCCGCAATTCCCTGAAGCTGAATAGCGATAAAACCGAGGTGCTGATCTTTGGCAAGGACAAAGATGTCTGGTCCAGTGAGTGGTGGCCTCCATCATTGGGAGCCTGTCCTACACCTTCGCTTTCTGCCAGGAACCTTGGAGTCATCTTTGATACTTCCTTGGCTATGAACCTGCAGGTAAATCGAACGGTGGCCACCTGTTGGGGAGTCATCAGGATTCTAAGGAGAATCTCTCACTATCTCACCACCCAGGCACGCAAACAGACTGTAGTCGCGTTGGTGTCTTCACGTTTAGACTACTGCAACGCTCTGTATGCAGACATCAACAATTGCCTTATTCAACGCCTCCAGAGCGTGCAGAATGCTGTGGCGAGATTTGTGTTGGATGCCCCTAAGTCCTTCTCTGCTACCTTAGCCAGGAAGAACCTCCATTGGCTCCCGATCCAGCAGAGAATTGTGTTCAAAATCCTCAGCTTGGTTTTTGGAGCACTTGCGGTAGGCCCATCTGATGCCCTAGGATCTCTGTTAACCTCCTACTCTCCAAGTAGGAGCCTTCGGTCTTCGAACAAGAATCTTCTGTGCATCCTGCGTAGCAAAAAAGTCAGATGGGGAGGCAGGGCCTTTGCTACCGTGGCCCCCCGTCTGTGGAATGCCCTCCCCTACGACATAAAGATGCAGCCTTCGTTGCCTCTTTTTAGGAAAGCATTAAAAACATGGTGCTTTATTGAGGCCTATCTATAAGCTTGTTATGTGGATATATCCTTTGGATTAGGCGCCTTGACGCCCCTTGGGCTAAGTAGCGCATTATAAGATGGAATTCATTCATTCATTCATTGGACTCCTAGCTCAGCTAAATTCCTAATAAATCTGCTGCAGATGGTACCTTTAATGCCTTATGATCTAGTACATTTTCACAAAGCCGAAAGTGTGAATTAAATACATCTTCAAACATTATCCCAGGAGAATCTCACAATTGCATAATCAAATCACATGCTATACTGGAAATACCAAAAGTTTAAAAAAATACAGAAATATCAAAACAGGCTTTCTCTCGTGCTCCAAGCCTATGTAAGCCTTTGGCCAAGTCTGGTAGCTGTGTGCGCTAAACCATTCCCTCCAGGGTTCTGGGGTTGGCCTTATAACCATAGATTTGAATACTTGTAGGTCCGCTCGGCCACTCATCCTTCAGAGGTCTATTGACTAAGTACCATTGAGTTGGGGGCTAATATACATCTGTTCTTTATCAATAGTGCTGAGACATCTGCTGGAGTGAACATGAACTCTGCAAACTGTTACCTTGCATGTAATGGTGTGAGAATGGGTGGTAATGTGGCCTCTTTCAGAGCGACCCAAAGTTAATTTATGTAAAACTCTCTTCAACCCTAAAATGACCTCAGTTTTATTATTTTTTTTTTTAATTTGTTTTTATTGCAGAATTAGAAACCACAGAATACAAAGGTTCAACCAGTCCACTCGCAATGTCCCCCCGTTTAAGCATCAAAACATATTACATACACAGCCATTCAGCCCGCATCCCGGAGGCCGGGCGGCGTAGTACCTTAAATAGCAGGAAGGCATCACGGTGGGCGTCCCTTAGGGACAATGGTCGATAGGTCATTTTACGTATCCTCATTTTACCCCCACCCCCGCCCACAACAAAGAACACCGTCAGCCATCCCACATACGCAGGCAATGCTACCAGCCGCTTCCCGACCCGCCCCGTGCACTGCAGGGCCCCCCATAACTGACCTGTGCTCCTGCACCACCTCCCTCTCATCACCCACATTCCATAGGTCCTCACAGCTCAGTGTCGCCAACGCGATCAACCAATCTCCTGGCTTCCGACCCACCCCAAACACCCACTAAACAACCCCCCAGTGTCCCCCCCCGGCAACTGCTAATGGTGTGTGTCCTGTCCGTAAGTATAGTATGGATCCCGCTACAGTGTCAATGACGACTCCGAGTTAGTACGCCTCGCGGTGTCCACAGGTCCCTTTCACTCAGTCTTCATCCTCCCCTAAAGAGTCACGCAAGGCTTGCACCACCAATTCCCACGCACGCGCTGCATCCAAGGCTTTCTCATTACCAAGCTTGACAGCCTGTTTCATTCGGAGCACACTCTCACAATCAGACCACCGCAACAATTCATTCTTCCACCGCCTCGCCGACGGCCCACTCCTGGACTTCCAATGCCATGAGATCTCCCTTTGTGCCAGTATCAAACCCAAATCAATGAATTTGCTCGTCACCTTAGTGTGTTTGATATGCGGGAACCAGAGCAGTAGGCACGCCGCCATGTCGAAGTCCACCTCCCTGTCGGTTACTTTGTTTAGAAGGTCCCCCACCTCTGCCCAGTAGGTCTCCAAATGAGGACAACCCCAAAACAAATGATCCATGTCCGCTGCCGGAGACGAGCACCTCGGACACCGTGCGTCCTGCACCTGAAAGTACCGCCGCAGTCAGATAGGCTCTATGTAGCACAAAGAAATGCACTTGTTGGAAACGCGCATTCCTCGTGCCTTTCCATGTGCGCCGCAGAATGTGGCTCCACACCGTGTCTGGAATGGGTCTGCCCACACTCTCCTCCCATTTAGCTTTGAGCCCCTGGAGCGGTTCCAGTCCCTCGTTCAGCATCCTGTTATGGAGGCAGGTCACAGCCTTAAAGGTGCCCGCTGCCATCACCACATACTGGCAAGCCATAGTGGTATCCGGTTCTATGAGCCCTCCCTTCCAGTGCTTCTGTATAGCCGCTACCACCGCCGCATGTAGCAGAAACCCCCTGTCTGACAGCCTGAACTGCTCCTGAAGCACACCGAAGGGCACCAAGGTGCCGTCGACATACAGGTCTCCCACCACCTGAAGCCCAGCCTCCTCCCATTCCATCAATGGGGACCAATCACCCCCATGCGGCAGGGCCGTGAGCATGCCTATCGGAATTTCCGGCGCATAAGGTCGAGTTGCCTTCGCTCTCCTGAGACTCCTCTGCCAGCATAGCCTGAGCGTCCGTTCCTCCATAGTGAGGCCCCGCAGCTCCAGCTTTTGCTGCATGACGATGTAAGACAGTACATGGCGTGGTATCCCCAGCTCACGGTCACCTTCCGGTCCCCTAAACACCGGGGCTACATGTTGCGTGAGGATCTGAAGCTGCGCCGCCAAGTAATACAGTTCAAAATCAGGAACAGCCATCCCCCCCTCAATCTTGGGGCGCAGCAACGTGGTCAGCGCCACTCTTCGGCGGCCATGTCCCCACAGGAAACCAATTATCATTGTCCTCAGATCCCTAAAGATCCTCTGAGGAATCCAGATGGGTAGCGTCCGGAAGTAGTACAGGAGGCGGGGAAGTGCCACCATTTTCAAGAGAGCAATCCTACCCAGCACCGTCAGCGGGAGGGTCGACCAAAAGGACATACTGCCCCTCAGCGCCCGGATGCACCGACCAATGTTGCCTTCCAATAGGTCTGCAGTCACGTGGTAGATGCGGACTCCCAGATAAGTAAAACAAGATGGCTCCCAGATTACCCCTAAGTCACGAGCTGGGCCGGGTGTCTCCGCTCTCAGCGGGAACACGCAGGTCTTCGCCCAGTTGACCCTGAGGCCCGACAACTGGCCGAATTCTGATAACAAGTCCATCGCTCCTTCCAGGGCCTGCTCCGTGTCGTCTAGGTATAGCAACAGGTCGTCCGCATATAGCGAGATGTGATGTAGCCGCCCGCCGCTATTTATCCCTGCGTATCTGTCACCTGACCTAGTGTGTACCGCCAAGGGTTCCATCGCCAGAGCGAACAGGAGGAGGGAAAGGGAGCACCCCTGTCTCGTGCCCCTACCCACCGGGTACGCCGCAGACACCAAACCACCCAAACGTACCCGCGCCGTCGCTGAGGAGTATAAGACCTTCGTCCAGCGGCGGAACCCGTCACCTATGCCAAACCTCTCCAGCACCCCATCCAGAAAAGCCCATTCCAAACTATCAAACGCTTTCTCTATGTCCTCGGACAAGACCGCTTGGGTCCCATCCACGTCCAAAATGGCGTCCATAATCCCAACCAGACGACGGATATTCATCGCTGTGTTCCTCGTAGGGATAAACCCCGCCTGATCTCTATGTACCAGGCCCGCCATGTGTGGGGCCAGCCTGGCGGCCAGAATCCGGCTCAGGATTTTGTAGTCCACCGTCAGCATGGACAACGGGCGATAGGACCTCACATCTGTTGCATCCCTGCCGGGCTTCAAGAGCGGCACAATCAAGGCTTCCCTCATGGACCCAGGCAAGCCCCCTGACTCATAAGCCTCCGTGTAAACCACCAGCAGTCTGGGCGCCAAGCTGTCTACAAACTGCTGGTAGAATTCTACTGGCAACCCGTCCACCCCTGGCGTCTTCTTCCGAGCCATATTTTTAATGGCCACCCGTATTTCCGTAAGCGTGATCGGGCCGCCCAACTCTTTCGCGTCTTCCTCATCAAGGACCGGAAGCTGCCTCGCCCCTAGATACTCCGCAATTTCCTGAGCCTCCACTCCCAACTGACTCTGGTACAATTCCTCGTAATACACCAGAAAGCATTCCAACACCGCCGCCTGAGAATACACCATCTCCCCCAGTGCGTTGGTAATGCTAAGGACCGGGCAGCCCCTAAGTTCAGGCGTAGCGAGTCTGGCCAAGAGCGTGCCCACCTTATCTCGTTCAGCATGCGCTCTGATTGCGTATTGCCTGTAATCGTAGCACCTCAGCCGTTCCGTTTCGGTAGCGACCACCTCCTTCGCTTCCAACAACCGGGCCTGTAAGTCTGGCCTGGCTGGCCTGCGCCGCTCCAAGTCTCTCAGTTTCTCCTCCGCTTTCGCAAGAGCATTCAATACAGTCGTACGAACATTCGAAAACCGGCCCAGACACACCCCTCTCACCACCACTTTCATCGCATCCCATTCAGTGGACCTACACGTGGCCGTACCCTCGTTCTCGCCAAAGTAATTATCGATACCCTGTTGGATAGCGTCACTAAACACTGAGTCCTCCAGCGTGTCTGGCTGGTGCCGCCATGTTGGAATCGCTGAACGCTCCCGCTGCCACTGGATATGTACCAATAGGGGATTGTGATCCGAGGTGGTTCTAGCCAAGTATTCTGTGTGTGAAATCAATGGGGCCAGGGATCCGCTACAGAGCACTGAATCTATCCTCACATGTAGTGCATGGAGAGCTGAGTAAAAGGAATAGTCCCTGGTGTCCCTGTGCTGTTCCCGCCACACATCCAGCAACCCCCACCTGTCCTGCCAGTCCTTCCTATGCAAGGCCAACTTACGTACCGGGGAATCGACAAGGGGGGGGTGAGACCTGTCCAATACCACATCCGTAATCGAGTTAAAATCCCCCCCCAGTACCACCGGGCCCGCTAGGAAAGAGGCCAAGGACCCAGAAAGGCCGTCGAAGAATCGGGCCTGGTCAGTATTCGGCGCGTACACACAACAGAGAACCACATCTCTACCATACAGCCTCCCCTCCACCGCCACAAACCTGCCATCAGGGTCCACCACTTGGTTCAGCACCTGGAACGGTATCCCCGCCCTCACCCAAATCAATACCCCCCTGGCATATGCTGAGTAAGTGGTGCCGAACACCTGGCCCCGCCATCTTTTCTGCAACGCCGCACACTCCTTTTTCGTCAGATGGGTCTCTTGCAACATAGCAATCTGCACCCCCCTTCTCACCAGATATGCGTGCACCTTGTGGCGCTTAACCATGGTACGTAGCCCCCGGACATTCCACGTTAGGCATTTTAAGCTAGGTAACTTCCCCATACCAGCTGCAATTAGTCCAGATCAAACCACGCCAGTTCACATCCCCCCAAAAGCAGTTGCCCCCCCAAAACAAACTCTAAAAAGAAAAACACCCCAAACCCCACTCCCCAGGACAGAGCCCACAAACCCAGTGTCAGCCCCAATCCAAACCTCAGTCCAACCACACATTCCCCTAACCTGTGGTCTCCACCACAGAAGGCCTTAAGGGCCCGAGGGGGGTGAGTTATCGCCGACCCCAGCTAGCGGAGCCCACGCCCCGCGCTCCCATCCCATCCTGCCGACGTGGCACCCCATCCGGCAACCCACCCATCACCAACAGGATACCGCCCTACCATCAGGTCTTGTCCAAGTCCCAGCACAATCTCAACCATGAAATATCCCATCAGAAGTCTGGGGGGTCACCACCGGCCCCTTCGAGCTTTCCGCTTCCGAAAGGTCCTCTGCCTTCTCCGCCGGATTCCGTCTCCACCTGTTCACTGTCCTGCTGCGACCCCGTGATGGCCGCCGTCGCTGCAAGCGCATCTCTCTTTTCTGCAGCCATTTGAGCCTCCCGTTTCTCCCGCTGGCGCCTATTACGGGACCGGATGCGTTGCGATTTTCTGACCTGAGGCTGTGTAGACCGGTCTCGCCTACTTTTGTGGGACCGATCCGTCCCCGCTCTATATGACTCCAGCCACTGCCATGCCTCATCCGGGGTCTGAAAGAAGTGCGTAGTCTCATCCAGGATAACCCGCAGCTTGGCCGGGAAGAGCAGGGAGTACTGAATGCCCTCTTCTCGCAGCTCCTTCTTCACCGCCAGGAACAATGCTCTGCTTTTCTGGACCGCCTGGGTGTAGTCCGGGAAGATTGTAACCCTACTGTTCTCAAACGGGCCCGACATCCGAGCCTTCTGAATGAGGAGGTCCCGGTCCTTATAATGGAGGAGCCGCACCACCATCGGTCGGGGTGGGCGGCCAAGCCCCGGCGGGCGAGCAGGCACCCTGTGGGCTCGTTCCAACGTAAAGAAAGGAGTAAGCCCCTCCGGCGCCACCACAGTCCGAAACCAGTCCTCCATGTAGGCCACCGCATCCTCCCCCTCAATTAGTTCCGGCAGGCCTACGACCCGCACGTTGTTCCTCCTATTGCGGCCTTCGGCATCCTCCGCACGCCGTTCCAGCGAGTCCAGCCGGGCCAGGATGTCCGTAATTTTATGTTCCGCGGTCACTACCGACGGTTTCAGGTCCAAAAGCACCTGTTCATGATCCTTGACCTTATCCGCCAGCTTCGCATGATCCGCTCGCAGTAGCCCCAGCCCCGTGGCCACTTGCACAATGTCCTGCTGCAACGCCTCCTTGGTCGAGGTAATTGCATCTAGTATGGCATCCAGGCGTCGATTCAGTCGCTGCTCCTGGTCCAACTCCTTCGGGGGGGTCTCGCCCACCTGGGATGGCGCCGCCAGGTCCCCCTGTCCGCGCTCTCCGGCCACCGGTCCTCCCTTGGCCGCCATCTTAGGGTACTGCGTCACAGGCCAGAAGGCCCGTCCGGTCTCGGCACTCGTGAGCCGGGGCAACCCTCCCAATATGGCACAGGATCAAATGCCACCGCCGGTGCCCGTAGTACCAAGGGCCAAGCGGATGAGCCCCGTCAGACCCGACCCCCGTGAGCTCGGAGAAGAAGGGGAGGGGGGAGGGTAGCGGCCGGCAAGTGTCCTCGAGGCCCGAGCGGGGTCGAGTCCTCTGTCCCCCGGTCTTCAGGACTGTCACCGCAGTCCCCACCGCCTCGATTTCTCAGCTTCAGATCCTTCCGCCAGTGGGCACCAAGGCAGCTCACTGTCGCCGTCCGGAGTTGCCCGGCTGCTCCGCCGCCATTTTCTTCTCACTCTCGGCGACACCTCAGCCGTCGCCCAACTGGGTCTCCACGGGGCCAGCAGTCCCCCGACCACCTTCCATCAACGCCCAGTGGACCCCCTACACTTCGTAGGGCAGGAGCGTCGACCCCGGGTCGCCCAGGGTGCTGAAATCAGGAGAATTAGCGGGATTCCGCGCTGAGCTGCGAGCTCACGCCGCCATCCCGATCGGCGTCCAAGCCACGCGACCTCAGTTTTTTAAATGTGAACTCTAATATGTCAGATTGTACCCTTCCATGCCTATCTTTGCTATGTGTTCTATTTTGTGTTACAGTCTGTAGCAGCCCAATGTATCCAGAGGGCAATAGTGTTAAATAATTACATATATAAATAAAGGAAACTTTATTAGGGATTTTATTTTATTTTTTAATAGAAATTGATATTTTTTAACAAAAAGATTTGGGATTACACCCCAAAAATAAAAACAGAAAAAACATGTGGTGGCAATGGTGTGAAGCACAAAGGACCATTTCATTTGGTCACCAATAAATGGAATTTATAGATACCTTTTAATGAGTTTGCGGTCTCTTCACAAAGACATTTTTAGGAAAATGATTGGTAATGCATGTGTTTTAAAGAGCATTAAGTCAGTGATTTTGGTGAAAATTTATAAAAGGAGAACATTATTTGACATAGGATATTGCGTGTTCTCAACTGTAGGAAAAATGCCTTTTTGGCACATTCCCTCAGATTTTTTCGCCTTTTGCTGGACCCTATATGTTTGCTGGCCTTAGAACTTGGTGCACTTTAACCCTACCAAATAGTTGTAAAGTGCCTGTGTTTTGTTTTAACATGGTCAAATTGGCATAACCCTAATTGGCATGTAGAACTTAACTATAAGTCCCTAGTATATGGTACAAATTGTATGCAGGGCCTGGAAGTTAAATACCACTAATGGCCTGCAGCGCTTACTGTGCCATCTACTACACTGGCAGTCTAAACATGGCTTTCAGCCTACCATAGTAGCCTGGCTGAAGCAGTGTAAAAAATGGTATTCCACCTTTCAAAATAAACCATTTTGACGGGGCAAAAACATATTAATATGTCACCCCTATATAGATCTTTTTTAGCCCCCAAGGCAGGGAAAGGGGGCAGAACAGGATACCAAGGAAATTGTTATGGATCCAATTACTATGCTTTTGTTCTACCAGACCTCTTTGGATTTATTGTGGTTACAGAGACTGCCTCAAACAGAATTTATGGGGCTCATTAGGATGGCGGAAGGAAGTGCCTCCACAGCCCTGGAGTATGCGGAACATGCCTGATCTGCGTCCGCCTGTCGCGGTCACTCCGTCCGCCATGTCAGGATAGGAAAGATTTCCCAAATTCCGTCCGCGACGGAAGAGCACGCTCCGCGAGCCATCTACACGCGACCACGCGGCGGACGTAACCAATCCAGAGACTCCGCCGTACGGACTGACGTGTAGGACCGTCCTCCAAATCAAGATGGCGGAAAATACACATAAAAGCGCTGCGGAAAAACAACCTGCCTGAACACTGCGGATGCCCCACAGCGAACATACCCACCACGAGCTGCTCGCCGACATGGACCCAGCACTACATGCTTACCCGATACTCTTCGCGATCCACCACGTCCTAGTCCTGGCCCACTACCGAGGACGACGCAGGTACGCTACAAACCATTCACTGTCTGGAGGGGAGTACCTGCAAGTGTCGTGACGTCGGAAGGGGGAGTGTCAGGTATCAGAACCCACTGATTAGATAAATTCAAAAACACACCTGTATCACACACGCAGGAATAACTCTGACAAAGCACGACACATGATTGACTTGCTTTATTACACATAATCGGGGTATAATCACAGTGTATGCATGAGCATGGGCATGGTGGCCACCACAGCTGGTACAACAGAGGCAGTACATGAGAGGGCAGCCTACAGTATCAGGACACCAACAGGGCATAGTCGACATCAGAGCAGGTACATCAGAGGCAGTACATGAGAGGGCAGACTGCAGTATCAGAACACCAACAGGACCGGAATGGTTCTGAAACAAAATAGAAAGGGGAGTGGCTTAGGCAAACAATTCAGGATTCGGATGAATAAAAGGGATCAACTCCCTGTGTTCAACAGGGGCTCCATACCTTAATCCAAAAGTATGAGAACTCAAACAATGGCGGGCAGGAGAAAATCCAAAGTGGAATAGTATTTCCCAATAGGCGTGATCAAAGTCGCTGTGGGGGAAGACAATACAAAAGACAACATTTAGTGTCTACTCTTTCGCAAGAGTAGACACTAAATTGTTGTTTCAGAACCATTCCGGTCCTGAGGAGAACCCCCATTTAATTAAAAGGGGTTCGAAACGCGTCGACCAGCTTCTGTGTCCCGCATCTGGTCACCAATTTTTGTTGGAACAGTTGTTCGATTCATTTGGTTCTACAAGACAGACTGTGACAATTACAACTAGAACAGATCGTTAAAACATAGAATGAAATTTTCTCTATTGAACTGAATGACCGATGCTCGGACGCATTGTTTCTCTATATATTTTTTGTTGTTGTGAATGCATGTTGTATGATTGTTTGGCCAAGTGTGTCTGAAATTATTTATCTGTTTGTATATTTTGTATATATAATTCATTGTTTTGTATATTTCGTATTTTCTATGCACGACGAATAGTGTGCTCAAAAAACAGAAAAAGACAAAAAGTTTGATTTATTAATAGAATAAATTTGTCTGTGGTTAAAGGAAAATAGGTTGTTTTTGTTTCAATCGAAGCAGCCGTCGCCACACATTGACCAGTCATCTAAATTTGACACCCCAGTGTTGGCTCTTGTTTTGTTTAATATATGTGAGTGAACTGAGCAGCACCTCACATCACACTATCATGTGGATTGCGTGAGGTACCTGCATCGGACAGACTGCCAGCACCAGAAACTGGAGTGTGAGACACAGCCACAGCTCGAGTGACTGACACATGGGCCACAGACCCAGACACACTGCCAGCACCAGAAACAGGAGTGTGACACACAGCCACAGATGCAGTGAATGACACGTGAGCTACAGACCCAGACACACCGCCAGCACCAGATACAGAATGGTGAGACACAGCCACAGCTCGATTGACTGACACATGCGCCACAGACCCAGACACACTGCCAGCACCAGATACAGGAGTGTGAGACACAGCCACAGCTCGAGTGACTGACACACGCACCACAGACCCAGACACACTGCCAGCACCTGATACAGGAGTGTGACACACAGCCACAGCTCGAGTGACTGACACATGCGCCACAGACCCAGACACACTGCCAGCACCAGCAACAGGAGAGGGCACAACTGATACAGTGCTACTACATGATGCATGACAGCAAACAACAGACACAGTGCCACTATCTGACACATGAGACTCAAGTGCAGCAGTGCCACTGGGACCACTGAAATGATGAGCCACAGGGCTGTATGGGCCAGGAGGCAGGGTGGCTCTGGGAGCTGGTGATACTTGGACTTGACCGACATCGGGGTGGGCATGTGTCAATGGTGTGTGTCTACGTCTCATGGGGATATGTGAGTGCGCCCTGGACAGGACAGGACTGGCAAGTGGTTCGGACGGAAATGAAATGTCACCCACCATGGGTGGTGCATCTGCTGCCGGGGGTATGCAATCTGTTGACGTGCTGGAGCATGCATGTCGTTTGCTGTGTGGCTGCCTTCTGGCCTCTGCAACATGTTTTGTGGGGGATGCTACAACAGGGCCCACATTCCTCTGCTCCTGACGGGCCCTGATGGGAGTGGAGGTAATGGGCGACTCCACCGCGGAAACATCTGTATTCCATTCCCTCAACAACATCAGCCTTAGTGCAGCAAGGGGTGATGTATGCCTGTCCTTGATAGCGCCAGTGTCCATGGGAGAAGCCTTGTCCCTTGGATGTTCCTTTTCCGTAGGAGGAATGCTGTCTCTGGACTTTCCCTGTTCACTGGATGGTGCCCTGTTCCTGGCAGCAGACTTGTTGTCTCTGGTGTACCTGTCTCCTGAACACACCTTCTCCCTGTGTGTGTCCATGCCCTTGGGAGTGTCCCTGCTCTTATGAGGTGCCTTTGTCTTTTGACTGTCCTTGCCCCTGCCCTTGGGAGTGGCTCCTTCCTTAGTAGTGTCCCTGTCCTTGTGAGTGTCCCTGCTCTTATGAGGTGCCTTTGTCTCCTGACTGTCCTTGTCCCTGCCCTTGGGAGTGGCCCCTTCCTTTCTAGTGTCCCTGTCCTTGGGAGTGTCCCTTCTCTTATGAGGTGCCTTTGTCTTTTGACTGTCCTTGTCCCTGCCCTTGGGAGTGGCCCCTTCCTTACTAGTGTCCCTGTCCTTGGGAGTGTCCCTGCTCTTATGAGATGCCTTTGTCTTTTGACTGTCCTTGTCCCTGGCCTTGGGAGTGGCTCCTTCCTTAGTAGTGTCCCTGTCCTTGGGAGTGTCCCTGCTCTTATGAGGTGGTTTTGTCTTCTGACTGTCCTTGTCCAAGGTAGTGTCCATGGAACTGGGAGTAACCCTTGTCTTGGGAGTACCTTTTGTGTGGGATGCCTGTGTAGCATGTGGAGGCATTTCCCCCAACACCACTTGTGGATCCCGTGTGTGTACTCCAGTGTATCTGACGTTGTCTTTGTGAACAGATTTTGCTGACCTAGGGTATGGTGTCTGAGCCCTCCGTGCCCTGACGTGCTGGCTGACGCTGCTTCTAGTGCAATAACCTGTATTGGAGTCCTGGTCAGAATGTACACTCCCCCCTGACACATCCAGTGTGGTAGATGGGGAAACAGAAGTAGCACCCAGTCCATGCGACTGTACAATGGCAGACGACACACTGCTAGCCAATGACTGAACTGTCCTGTGTAGACCAGCAAGATCTCCATGCATCCCTTCCATGAATGCCACCACCTGCCCCAACTTCCTATCGTGGTCTTGGAATGCATTTATCATATTGGTCTGCCCCACACACAGCTGTCGCAGCAGATCAACAGCCTCAGCACAAAGTGCATTTTGGCTCACCGAGGCTGGGGCAGCGGTGGCGACACCGAACGCCACTCTGCTCCCCCTACTCCTGCGTGCACGAACAGTACATGGTGCATTTGGCGGCAGTGTGGGTCCTGTGTGCTGTGTCCCGACCGAAGGTGTTGATTGGCCACTCCCAGTCTGTGTCAGTCTGCGTGTGCGTGAAGTCTGATCCGGATGCATTGCCTCCAATCATCTCCACCGTCTGTGGCTGAGTGGCCTCTGCCAAAGCTGAAAAGAACAGAAAAGAGGTGTAAGTCATGGGCACACTCATGTACAGTAGGCCAAGGAATCCCTAATGCAATAGCTGACAAAGTACATGTAGCCCCCAACCTGCACACGGCCCACCCCTACCAGTCATCCTCACATGAAATAAGCGCTGTTGGCCGTGTAACCTGTACAGCATGCGGACAAGGCAGGAGCACGTACATCTGCACACATGTCTTGCCATGGGGCGACGGACCACTACAGCATGTGCATCAACACTCAACTGCTTAGCGAGTGGCGTATCAACATGCCGGACCTGGAAGTGACCTTTGACTCCGCCAATGGCACCCACATGCCATTGCAACGATACATACGCTACACTGGAGTCACTAATGTGTCTGGGCAACAATACATGCATTGCACTACCATGCAACATACACAGACAGTATGCTTACCGCTACTTTGCTGTTGATCCACACGCAGCCGGTCGGACAGGTCAGGATGCGTCACAGCAATGATACGATGCATGAGAGGGGTCATTGAGCGTCGGGCCAGACGTGGCGTTCTTGGAATCATCCCTAGTGTCACTTCCGCTACATTCTTGCTCAGCCTGGAAATGTCGTCCCAGCATTTGTGGCAGTGTGTATGTCATCTATTGGACACCCCCACTGCCCGTACATCACGTGCAATGCTCCGCCACACGTCCTTGCGAAGGTGCAGCTTCACCTACCATGAAGGGAGACAAAAGGGTGCAAGTCAGTGGACAGTTGGCCAGTCACACAGATAGGGACAACACGTATCTCTCAGCAGACATGCACATTCCAATAATCGTGTTGGGCCCACAGCACACCGCCAAGATTGCAGAGGCCAGGTGTAATGGACCACCTCATGCACACCAACATGTCCCCCACTGCACTTACCACCTGTCCGGGTGCACCGTACAGCCGTCCGAAGTTGCGGAGCACACCGTCCACGAGGACATCCAGCTCCGCGGCGGTGAAGGGACGAGACCGGATTTCTTTGACTCTCGACATGGCAAGTTCATGGAGTATGGCAATAGAGCAGCAGTCGGTGGTCAGCACCGCAGCAGCAGGTCGAGGTGATGGTCACAGGCAGCAGTCGGTGGTCAACTCCACAGCAGCAGGTCGAGGTGATGGTCACAGGCAGCCGTCGGTGGTCAGCTCCGCAGCAGCAGGTCGAGGTGATGGTCACAGGCAGCAGTCGGTGGTCATCGTAGAATGTGTGCTTTTGCAAATCACACATATATAGGGCCCTGAGGCAATGTCAGTGGCATACGTCGCCAGCCATTGGTCAGCTCTGGATGCGTGTTTGGAAAAGGGCCAATGACTGGCCCTGGTGTTGCGATGCACAGCATACGCTACATTCGATTAGGCATACGCGGGCCTTGTTCACACTTCCCATTGGCTGCACGTGCACAGACCGTCACGGTGACACACTGGCACCCGCATGTGGGAGCCTCCGGGACGGATGCTTCACTTGTAACAATGTTCAATCACTGGCGCCAACATGGCGGGGCACGTTTTCGGCGGGGGAGGTGCAGGCCAACACATCCTTTAGCTGATGTCAATGGACATGGCAGGTCATGACCCCCCTTACAGTCACATTGCATTATCCACCGTACACCGGCCGGCCCAGCCCGGCCCAGTACCGGCGTGCCGGCCATGTCAACCACCGCCGTGCCAGGCCCCGTCCACTACCAACGTGCCAGGCCCCGTCCACTACCGCCGTGCCAGGCCCTGTCCACTACCGCAGTGCCAGGCCCCGTCCACTACCGCCGTGCCAGGGCTGGCACGGCAGTAGTGTACGGAGCCTGGCACGGCGGTGGTTGACATGGCCGGCACGCCGGTCCTGGGCCGGCCCTGGCACGGCGGTAGTGAACGGGGCCTGGCACGGCGGTAGTGGATGGGGCCTGGCACGGCGGTGGTTTACATGGCCGGCACGCCGGTCCTGGGCCGGGCTGGGCCGGCTGGTGTACAGTGGATGATGCTATGTGACTGTAAGGGGGGTCATGACCTGCCATGTCCATTGACATCAGCTAAAGGATGTGTTGGCCTGCACCTCCCCCGTCGAATACGTGCCCCGCCATGTTGGCGCCAGTGATTGAACATTGTTGCAAGTGAAGCATCCGTCCCGGAGGCTGCCACATGCGGTTGCCGGTGTGTGACCGTGACGGTCCGTGCACATGCAGCCAATGGGAAGAGGGAACGCGGGCCGCGTATGCCCATTCGTAAACAGCGGAAGCAGTGCACCGCCATGGCGGCGCCAATGATTGTATCTTTTCTGATGCTGCACCGTGTTGTATTGTGTGCAGTTGCGTTATGACGGGTGTATGCTTGATTGTGTGACTTCATATGTCATGCTCTATTCCATGTGTGTCCATACTATGCCCATCGGTGTGCAAACAATGTGCATCACATGTGCATGTCGACGTCGGGTATTTCCCTACACACGTTTCTAGTTCTTCACATCTACACAGTACATCCCGGATGTATCGGCAAATTCTGATTCTGTTGTCAGCGTATGGTATATGTGAGCTAATGACTATGGTGGGGGTACACATGTGTTCAGTGCATGTGTGTTGCCTATTGTGTCACCATGCATGTAATGTACGTATGCCCACCATTATTGGTGTTGCCATTGGTGCATGATGAGATGGGGTGTGTATCTTTATCGTTTGTGTGCATGCACTTGCATGTGTGTATGTGATGTCGCTCCTACTCATTTGGGTCATGTCACATGTCTTGTTGGCAGTAATGTTGACCTGAGACTAAGTAGCATTGCACATGTTGAGACACATCATGTTGCTAGTGGCTGCACATTGTTGCTACGGCAATCCATGTTGTAGTGACAATCAGAGATGTCACACATATGACAATTATACACTACATTTTACTTGTCTGGACAGTTCGTTGACATGTGATTGAGTTGCACAGCCATGCCTTGTTTGTGAATTGACTTCCATTCCATCTACTCCCACACAGGAGGGCTCCAAATGTCCATCGCCCATACACTGTGCTGGAGGATATGGTTGACGAGGAGGTGATCAGGAAATTCCGGCTGGATCGACGTCGATTGATGGAGCTTGTAGACCAATTGTCTCCTCACCTGCAGCCGCGAAGAACCTATCCAGGTTCCATTACACCCACAGCAAAGGTGATGGCGGCACTACACTTTTTTGCTACAGGGACCTTTCAGTACACAGTTGGACATGCCGGGGGGATGTCACAGTCCATGTTCAGCATGGTACTTCGGGATGTTCTGAAAGCCATGATGCTGTACAAGGATGACTACATACATTTCCCACAGCCGGCAGAGTTGGCAGCGGTCAAAGCAGACTTCTATGGACTGGGTCAGATACCACACGTAGTAGGTTCCATTGATGGCACACATATCGCTATCATTGCACCACGGGCACGTGAGCAGGTGTATAGGAATTGGAAGCACTTCCATTCCCTCAACGTGCAGGTGGTATGCCAGGCCGACAACATCATATCCCATGTGTGTGCAAGATTTCCTGGCTCTACACATGACGGCCACATTATGCGGAGCAGCATTGTCCCCCAACTGATGGCAAATCTGCGTCCGGCACAAGCGTGGCTTGTTGGTGAGTATGCTGTGGTGACGGGAGTGATATATGTGTGGCATGGTGTGGCCACCAATTCTGGTAGTGATGTTTCTGTCTCTCTCTTCCCCCAACATAGGCGACTCGGCTTACCCAAACAGGCCTTGGCTGCTGAGTCCCATACGTAATCCAACTACAGCGGGGAAATGCGACACAATGATGCCCATGGAAGGACACGTCGAGTGGTAGAACGTACTTTTGGCCTGCTGAAGTCTAGGTTTCGGTGCCTGGATAAGACCGGAGGGGCCCTGCCTTACTCACCAGGCAAAGTATGCAGGATCGTGATTGCCTGCTGCATGCTCCACAACCTGGCTGTGCGCAATAACATTGAACTGCTCTTGGACCCAGATGAACAGCAAGTTCCTCGCCCTCCCAACCCACCCATGTCGACTGATGAGGATAGTGGTGAGGAGGAAGGTGTGGACCAGAGGCGCCAGCTCATTTATCGCTACTTTCCTTGAATGTGAGTGTGCACCTCTTGTGCTGGTTGTGTATGCCCTGTGTATGTTTTCTGGTGTTGTGTCATTGTGGTGTGCATCATCTGTGTGTTCTGCTATGTGATGTGTGCATGTGTGTGTGCTTATTGATTTGGACATGCAAGTCTCCTTGATGTGTGTCCTCTCATCCAATCATTTTGTGATGAGTGTGGTTTGTGGAATGTTGCACTGCAGTGTGTTGTGATGAGTGTGATTCTGTTTCCTGACGTGTCTTTGCTGTTTCTGTTTTTCCCTAGGTCACTCCCGTTGCGGCATGAATATGTACGACTTGGATCCCTGAACCTGGTAACGTCTGTTTCTGATTCAATCATGTGAATAAACATGGAGGCAACACATCATTGAGTGAGTAAGTGGTATTTATTTACAGAGTGTGCATTGGTGATGGTGCATATTTACAAATAAGTGTGGGGTGGGGGAGTGTGAGTTAAAGGTAATGGCAGATGAAATGTCCGTGCTGACACCACATAGGGTGGTGTCTGCCTAGTCCAGCAGACCTGTGCCAATGATTGGCTAGGTGGGACAGGATAGTTTGCTGGGTGAATGGCTGGCTCTGGCAGTGTCACAGTCATTGACGGCCCCTCTTGGAGTGTGTGGAAGGAGCATCCACACTGCTCTCGCCCACTTCCAGCCTCGGACGGCCCTTCCGTCTTGGAGGCGGGACGGAGTCAGCTGGGGGCGCAGGCTGCTCTGGTTCCACATCCGTCGCCAGGGGCGCAGGTGGCGGTGGTGTTGCTGCCCGTGGCGTTGGTTGAGGGGGGTGGGGGTGGGGGTGTTGTGGGCTATCCATCCCCTCCACATGGTTGTGTTCTGGGACATGATGTCTACAATTTGGCCAAGCCGGCTCTCAATGGCCTGCAACATGTCGGTGTTCTCCACAGAGTCCTGGTGGGCCCGGTCTGCCTGTGCCTGCCCACGCTCGTAGTTTGCCTGGACCCTGGCTAGGGCTTCCAATGACTGTGCCACGGGATTGGGTGGGTGTCCTTCCTCTGTACGTTGTTGCCTTGTGCTCCTGCCTGCCTGATGTGGCCTGGGCTCTCTGGTGTGCCGCACACTCTCCCTGCGTGGCTGGGATGGCGCTGGCACGGCGTCGTGCGGTGGGTTAGGCAGGGTGGCAGAGACAGGAGTGGTGGTACTGGTGGTGGTGGTGGTGAAGGTGGTGGTGGTGGTGGTGGCTGTGCAGGTCACAGTGGCCGGTGTGGTGGGAATTGCAGAGGCCGTAGTAGTCGGTGCTGGAATCACCTGGGAGCCAGATGGCCCTGGCTGCCTGCTTGTGCCCGCACCATCCTCCGCACCGGAGCTGGCTGTGGAATCGTCCCCAGAGAGTCCTGAGTGAGGCGAGTCTTGAGGCCGGATGGTGGTTCCACCTGTGAGATTACGATCACCTGGAAAACAAAATTGTGCAGATAAGTACTGTGGGCATTACGTGTTATTTTCAAATTGATTACTTTTCAGTGTCCAGTCGCACTCACCCCACACACCACCACCGCCCTCCCTATGGACATGGGGGCCTGTTGGGAGTTGTAGTGCCATCCTCTCACACACCCCACACACCACCACCGCCCTCCCTATGGACATGGGGGCCTGTTGGGAGTTGTACTAGTGACCTCTCACACACCCCACCCACCACCACCGCCCTCCCTATGGACATGGGGGCCTGTTGTGAGTTGTACTAGTGACCTCTCACACACCCCACCCACCACCATCGCCCTCCCTATGGACATGGGGGCCTGTTGGGAGTTGTACTAGTGACCTCTCACACATCCCACCCACCACCACCGCTATCCCTATGGACATGGGGGTCTGTTGGGAGTTGTACTAGTGACCTCTCACACACCCCACCCACCACCACTGCCCTCCCAATGGACATGGAGGCCTGTTGGGAGTTGTAGTGCCATCCTCTCACCACCGCCCTCCCTATGGACATGGGGGCCTGTTGGAGTGGTTTAGAGGTTGGTGAGTATGTGGACTGCATGCGTGGGTTGGGGTCTGGGAGATGTGTCTTCTGAGTTGTGTGAGGCACACCATGTTGTTGTGCTCGTGGTGCTTGGTTTGTACTTACCAGCCTCTTCTCCTTTCTCAATTCCTTCAAGGGTCTCTGGGTGCAGTATGCTCAGCACCTTGTCCTCCCAGTCTGTGTAGGGTAAGGGCTCCGGGGGGGTACCGCCGCCAGTGTGATGTGCCCGGGGATGGTTTTTGGCACGGATTGCTTTAACACGGGTTTTGAGGTCATGCCACCGCCTCTGAATCTCCTGCTTGGTCCTCCGCACGGTCCCGGACGCATTCACCCTAGTAACTATCCTGTCCCACATGTGATTTTTCCTGGCTACGCTGGTCTGCTGGACTAGGGCCCCGAATAAGTGGGGTTCTACACGGATGATTTTATCCACCATTACCTTTAACTCTGTGTCTGTGAATTTGGTGTTCTTTTTTGGAGCCATGGTGTGTGGTGCTCGGGTGTGGGTTTGAGTGAGTTGGGAGGTGCAGGTGTGTGGTGTGTAGGAATGGTGTGGTAGGTCTTCGTGTTGTGGGTGTGTTTGGGTGGTGGTTGTGTGTATTCTATCGGTGTGTGCTGTATGTTCTTTTGTGTCTCTTGCTAGCAGCTATGCTGTGATGCAGAGGATTTCGGGAGTGGGTGGTAGTTCTTTTATGGTCTGTGTCTTGGTCCTGTCTCAATGGTTATTGGCAGTCAGGTGCTAGGTGGGTGTGTTGACTGGTGTGCATTATGTGGTACTTGGGGGTGGGTCATTGTGTCTTGTGATTGGTTTTGATGTTTCAGGTGGGTGATAGTTCAGTTTCCTGTGTTTGGTATTTACTTCCGTCGCACTGTTTGGCATTGGTTTGACGGTAGGGATGTTGTTCGTGTTGGCCTTCCGCTGTGAAGCACGTTTTCTCGTTGCATTGTTACCGCAGCGGACGTGGATTGCGGTGCCTACCGGGGTACTTGCGGAGTTATCCTAATGGCGGACACGGAGACTACGCAGGTATAGCGGGAGATGTGGATGTTCTTGCGGTCATGTGCGTATGCGGCGGCCGGTGTTTCTTCGGTTCCGTCCGCTTGCGGCGGTCTCAGGTGTACTCCGACCGCCGCGGACGGAGTTTGGTGTGCTCCGTCCGCCGCGATCGGTGTTTCCTTCATATATTATCCTAATCGCTATGGCGGTTTATCCGCGGACCAGTCCGGAGTATCTTGCCACCTTCCGTAGCGGACGGAACACGTTTCCGTCCGCGATCCTAATCGACCCCTATGTGTTAGATTTAGGAGGAAGCGAGGATTACAATAGTACACCCCCCGTATTTGGCACAAAGCAGCAAGACAACTTGCTGTGCTGCGTCAAATGGAGAGGGCAGGAAAGCACCATATCTACTAAGATATGGCACATTCCTGCTCTCCCTCTGCGCTGGTGCACTTGTGGATGCCAAAGCAGACACCCTTTCACTATGGTGCAAGTGTGCCTGCATCACAGCCAGGATTATTTGAGTGTAGAAAGGGACACCTTCCTGCACAAAAACAATCCTACAGTGCTTTTCCTCTTTCTATGTGTGCTGCAGAATGCAGTATGTATAGAAAGCGGAAAAAAACGAGGAGACATAAACATATTTCTCTTCATTACACCTCCCCTGGGAAGAAGTAGCATTTTGGCGCATTCCCAGGTTTACTCATGTTAGTAAATCTAAGAATGTGCCCAAAAATATAGGTGGATGTATGGGCACACCCATGCTGCACCCATGGAAAGCCTTCCCAGGGCAGAGTATTGCAAGGTAGCGACTTGTGCTGTCTTGCATTACTTCATATTTACTTTTTTTTTTTTTTTTAAATATCTTTATTCAGACAAATTTTCCCCCCCCCCCCCCCCACATTTTTCTTTTACATCCGGTATGTTTTCACCATTGTACAGTCATTTGCATCACATACAGATTTGTATTAATAAACAAATGATCAAAACGGAAACAAAAAACAAATAAGGAAACAAAAGAGAAGAGAACCAGAATACATATTTACACCAATCATGCAGAAAGGCTACGACAACCACTAAACTTCCAAATTTTGTGTCCTACTTTCTCTCCGTGAAATCAGTTACCAAATTTCTCAGCTGCTATCCACAACAGGTTTCCTAGATTTCCATTTCTCAATAGGTAGCCATATCTTACTCCCCAGGGCTTTTGCCTTCCTTCCTCTTCTATCGTATATGGCCTTCTCCAAATTATATGTAGATAGTAGTCTTGCTACCCACATCTGAAACGACGGAGCTGATTTTTCCTTCCATGCCTTAGCTACGATTATCCTAAATACTGCAGTTACCATGAATAAAAATTCTGGATATCTTGTATTTACATCTAGGCTTACCCCCAAGATTATCAGCTCTTCAGTTAGTTTTGATTGTATTCCCAGTGATTTATCCAGAAACTCTTCTATCGCTAGTTTTAGAGTATACAATTGTGGGCAGTTTGCAAACATATGTGTTATATTGGCCTCTGTAGAGTTGCACCTTGGACACGTTATCCCAGAGGAGCCGCCCCAGCTGGCTATTCTGGCTGGTGTAAAATATAAAGAGTAAACTGTTTTATAATGTTGTGTTTGAAGTGTCGCTGAGCATAAAATAGTTCGACCATAATCTAAAGAAGTTTGCAAGTCTTCCGGTCGGGCCTTTACCTGTTCTCTCCATTTATTAGTGTATTTTTCTCTGTCGTCTATCTTATAAACTTGGAGCTCTGCATACAGCTGTCTTATTGAGCATGGAAGGCTGCTTCCCAGGTATTCCATTATTCTACAGCTCTTCATCCCTCCTACACCCCCTGTTTTTGTGTGAAAATAACTCCTCACTTGAAGGTATTTGAAGAAATTATTCCCAGCTATATTATATCTCTTCTGTATATCTTGGAATGTTAAAATTTCCCCCTCTGTGTCCATTAGATCCCCCAATTTCCTAATCCCTTTTGAATCCCATTCCCTCATAACTGTGTCACGGAAGATTTCCATTGGGAGGTCGTTGTTCATATAAAGCCTTAAATACCTGTTGTACCTTCCTAGTCCTAGTCTTTTCCTTATTGCTTTCCAGACTTTATAGATCGCGCTCAGAGTCTTGAATTTTGTGCGCTTAAAATATGCGAAGTCCACTGTTGTTACTAGGGCGTTTCCTGCCGCATTACCTAAAAGGGCTACATATACATTAGCCGGTCTCTTTCTTCCCTCCTCCTCTTCCTGCGCACCTCCACCTAATAGCCCTTTGGAGTATTGTAGAGCTGTTGCCCAGTAATAGAATCTAAAATCCGGTGCTCCCCAACCTCCCCTTTCTCGTGACAAAGTTAAAAAACGGTATGCCCTACGTGTCTTCCCCTGAGCCCAAATTAGTTTGTTTATTACTGATTCTATTTTATTAAACCATATCCCTTCAATAAAGAGTGGAATTGTCCTAAACAAATATAAAAATTTTGGAAAGGTAACCATTTTAACAAAATTAATTCTACCCATGAGAGTCAAGTGTAAATTGTTGACCCTCTCCAAGTTGGTTTTAACTTTGTCTAGTAGTGGTTTCATATTTATCTCAACTAACTTTTCCAAATCCGCTGTCACCTTAATACCCAAGTATTTTGTATCTGAGACAACTCTTGGATCTGCAAATGTAGTATATCTATTCTGCACTATTTGTGTTTTTCCCTTATTTATTGAATAACCCGATACCTCTCCAAATTTTCTTGCCTCCTGTTCAATCATGGCCAATGACTCCTCTGGTGTAGGTGTTATGACAGCCACGTCGTCTGCGTACGCAAATATTTTGTACTCCTTTCCATGCAATAAAACTGGCTTAATCCACCTATTTTTTGTAAGCCTTCTCAGATAAGGATCTAAATAGATTGCGAATAGTAGAGGTGAAGCTGGACATCCCTGCCTAGTTCCCCGCCTAATCTGTACTGCGTTGGAGTATGCTCTGTTAATGCGTATCCTAGCACTAGGATGTTTATATAGCGCCTGGATTGCGGTTATATACCCTCGACCAATACCAGCCCACTCCATAGCCTTCCATAGGTACGCCCAAGAGACCCTGTCAAAGGCCTTTTCGGCATCCAAAAAGATAGCTGCGACAGGGTCCCCCAAGGCTGCTTCAGCATCCAAAATAGTGATTAGCTGTCTAATATGTTCGGTAGTTCCTTTACCAGGAATGAACCCATGCTGTGTAGGGGACACCACCCTCTCTATCACCCTACTCAGTCTATTAGCCAATGCTTTAGAGAATATTTTTGCATCGGCATTGAGCAGAGTGATAGGTCTGTAAGAGCCCGGCTCAGTGGGGGATTTATCTTTTTTTAAAATGACAATTATATCAGCGCCCGCCCAAGATTGAGGAACTATTCTGCCTCCCTGTGCCAAGCAGCAAATTGACCAAATGTCTTTAGCTAATACCTCCCAAAAAGTCTTATAAAATTCTACCGGGATCTGATCCTGGCCTGTTGCTTTTCCAGAGGGTAAGCTGAATATTGCATCCCTTATCTCCTGCATTGTTAGCTGCACATCCAATTTGTCCCTTTCTTCTATGCTCAATCCCTCTTGTAAGCTTTCCCTTAGATATTCCAGGCTTTTCGCCTCTATCTCTCCATCATTTTTGTCCTGCTCATACAACCTCTCATAAAATCTTCTGAACACCTCCTGGACCTCTTCAACTTTATTAACGATTACCCCGCTATCGTCCTTAATTTCTTTAATCTCGCCTGCAGCTAACGTTTGTCGAGTTCTTATTGCGAGCAAGTGTCCCACCCTCTCATTATATTCATAGCATTTTTCTTTATTTGCTAAATATCTACTTGCTGTTTTTTGTGCCAAGGTAGTTCCTGTCTCTGCCTTCTGTGCCTCTATAGCCACTAAGATCTGGTCGATGGGCTCTTGTTTTTCTATTGCATCTAATAGCCTTTTTTCTAGCTCTGTCAAAGTTCTAATTTCATCTTCCACCTTTTCCCTTTCTCTTTTATTTCTACGTAATGTATAACTCAGTGTCTCCCCCCGTATTCCCGCTTTAAAACTGTCCCAGACCATATCTGCCGAGGCTGAGTATCTATTTATATCCCAAAATTGAGTCATCCATTCTTTCATCCTTACAATATAATCCTCCTCTTTCAGCAGCCCTCTCTCAAATGTCCATGTTGAGTTAACTTTTCCTATTTTTTGTGACGTTGCAAGGCTTAATACCAACGGGTTGTGATCCGACATTATTCTTGGAAGGCATTCTATTTTGGCCCTACTGACTAGAGAGCTTGAGATAAAAAAGTAGTCCAGTCGAGCTACTGTTTGATGTGGCGCTGAATAAAAAGTGCTGCCAACGCCTACTGGATTAAATTCCAGCCATATATCCACCAGCGCATTATATCTAGCAAGATTTTGTACAGCTTTATGCACCTTTTTTTTCCTTCCCTGGTATAGACCTCCACTTGCATCTAATATTCCATTTAACCCATTAATATTGAAATCCCCACAGCAGATCACTGGCTCTGGCCACAAGGCCAACTCTCTACCAATAAAATCTAATAATGCCGGATCGTCGTCGTTTGGGCCATATAGCGATACCAGAGTACATCTTCCCATAGCTGTTTCTATGTCTAATATCACCCATCTTCCATCCAGATCCTCTTTTTTCTTTTTAATTTGGGCTATTCCTTTTCTAGCCAGAACTGCCACCCCCTTATTTCTTCCCTCTTGACTTGTACTAGCAAGGATCTCAAGCCCCATTTGGCCAAGTAGGAACTTTTCTTCAGCTGCTATGTGTGTTTCTTGTATACAGGTTATATCTATTTTCCAATAACGCAGCAGTGAAGATAGCTTCTGTCTTTTTTCCATATTATTTAGCCCACAGATGTTAATCGACATTATCCTAACTGCCATATTTCATATTTAGGACTTGCCAGCTCCACATCCGCTTTTCTGACTTTTTGTCTTTTTCTATACATTCTTTAAGTGTTACACACCAAACTTTACAAATCTGTATTTCTTTAAACCACCACCTCACACCCATGACCTCTTCCCTTCCCTCTCCCCCCCCCCTTGACGCCCCCCACCCCGAGAACCCCCCCTCTATGACAGGCAAATAGGTCATCCCTGACCTATGCGTGTCCGCTTAGCACTGTAGAGTCGCCCCCCCTCCCCTGCCCTCTTATCGCCTTCTACATTTTCTTGTCAGGCATAATCAAGTTTCCTTCATTATTTCCTCCTGGCCCCTCTTTGTTCTTGTAGTTCTGTCAGAAACTCCCCCGCTTTAATTTCAGAAAAGAACATTCTAGTGCGACCTGCGACTATGACCTTCAATTTCGCTGGGAACATTAAGTATGCCTCTGCACCATGGGACTTAAACTCGTTAATCAATTGCCTAAGCCTCCAGCGTCTCTCCACTGTTATGTGGCAAAAGTCGGGTCTCGCGAAAAAAGTTACCCCTTCCACTGATTTTTTGGCGTCAGGCCTGGCTCTCTCCATAAGCTCTTGTCTTGCCAGATAGTTCCCAAAAAATACCAGCATAGCTCTGGGCAGTGTTCCTGAGCCTTCCTTATGGTTTTTCTTTACAAAGAGTGGATACCTATGGGCCCTCTGCACCTCCTGTTCCCAGTTCCAGGGCACCTCCGGGAATGCTCCCTTTAGCAGCTTAACAACAAAGCCTCTGGGATCTTGGCCCTCAATCCCTTCCTCAATTCCCAGGAGTCTAGCATTGTTCCGTCTCTGACGATTCTCCAAATCCTCCACCTTCCACTGTAGATCTTCCATGGCCTTATTCTGTCCCTCTTTGGTCGTTTGCCACTCATTTACTTCATCCTCTAAGCGGCCCGTTCTTTCTTCCACTTCAATGACTCTTTCCTCTACCTCTTCAAATTTTTTATTTATTTTCCTAATTGAGGCTTGGATTTTTTTTGTGTCGTGTCTGGCTCTGCGGCTTTCTGCCCTCGCCTCCATTTGCATTTGTTTCAGTGTGGCAAACATCAAGTCCAGCTTCCCCCCCTCGTTTAGTGTCTCTTTTTCATCTTCCTTATATAAGCTAGAGGTAGCGGAATAGTCCCATACCAGCCTGTTAGTTGTTCCCTTATGCATATTCTGTGAGGAGCCTGCTCTTCTTCTTGCTGCAGTTTCACGCTTTTTTTGCGTGCCTCTCCCTCTAGAAGTGTCGCTATCCTCAGAGCTTGATAGTGAGCCTGTCATTTCGTTTTCCTCCTCACTACTTGCTAATGTAGGCTCAGATTCAGACTCTGTTTCCTCTGGGACAGAGAAAAACCCATCGCCGTCAGCCCCTTCAGCCCCGACAGTAAATACTGCCCCTTCCATCTTGCCATCGAATGCCTCCTCCTGCGCAGTAGTCTCTTTGCCTTTGGCTTGTAGCTGCTCTCCTCTGATTTCCTCCTCTACCTCTTTAAGGGCTTCCAACATTTGCCCTGTATTCGATGTCAAACCCCCACAGTATGCCTCTCTCACCTTCTGAGCCGGATCGTAGTCCTGCAGTGCCGGCGTCTGTCCATGCTCCAAGGCGCCGCCGTCTGATTGTGCCTGAACTGCCGTCTGGTGCTCCGACGGAGGCTCCGCGGGAAGCGTGAGCTCCGTAGATTCCGGTTGCTTGGCAACGTTTTCGCTTGCGTCCTCGAGGACGCTCTGCGCTGCTCCTGCGGGCTGTTTGGCAGACGCGTCTTGCCGAGAACCTGTAACTCCAGGGCTTCGTGATGCCTCCGCTCTCGTCTTGCCACCAAAAGCCTCGGACACTAAAGGCTGCCGATACACGGTATCATTCCTCTTTCTTTCCGCCGCATCTCGTGTCGCTGGCGCGTTGGTAGCGCTTCTCATGTCCTTATTTTGATTTAGCATTCTCTCTTTTTCGCCGGCTTTCTCAAGCTTTCTCAGTTGTGTCTTTGTCAATGTGGAAACCGTGGGGGTTATCTTTTTGTTGTTCGTTGGGGCATTTGTTTTGGGGATAGCGCCTAATTTGCTCACATCCTTTTGCATTGATTCCTTGCTTGTAGCGCTTGTAGTGCTCGACATGGATAACTGTTGGGCTTTCTCTTTTCCTCGTGTGGCCATACCTGCAGTCAATGTCTTAAAGATTCTGAAATACCACGATTTTGTTTTCTTGATTATATTTGCCAGATTAATGAGGCCTCCGTGGTATAACAAGACTGTGAATTGCATCCTGTTTGTGGTTCCCCATTAGCGCCTGTATTCTTTTCCCAATAGCAGGAGAGGGGTCTAAGTGCGACTTACTCCCACAGCGCCTCGGCGGCCATCTTGCCATTACTTCATATTTACTATGTCATGCAAGGTGGCTTAGGTTTGCCCTTGTGTGACCTGGCATGATGAAAGGGCAACAAAAACCCTTGATAAATCTTACCCAGAGTTTAGTGTGACCAAATACTTTCGCCATCCTGAAAATGGCCAAAGTGGGTAAGAATAGCCTTGAGAACTTTTATCCACTTGGTTAGAGCATGCCTAGGAATCATTTTCACCCATTAGCTTGTGCCAGGCATGAATGTGGCACCTCCAGCAACAGACTTCAGAACACTTTTTGCATCTGAGGAAAAACATAAGAGGACTGAGGTCTGTGGTCTGAGCATGGTCCTGAAGGACACGGCCTGCTCCCCCTTGTACGTAGGATAAAGAAGTAGACTTCAAGGATCCGTTGGCTCTCTTGTGTATGCTACAGGGCCATAACAAGCTGCAAGAGACCTTTTCCTGAAAGTACCCATCTGACAAGTGCCAGCTGGACCTGGAGTAGACCCTGCAGTTGACCTCTGCCTGACACACTATTAGTCTCTAACTGCCTGCACTGAGGTCCTTAGGAGTGTATTCCTGTGGTTGGTTGGGACTTAAGACCTTGTCAGACTGTAAATTCTTTGACCAGGACGAGCCTGGTTGGTGTATCTAACCCGTGCTGCATCACAGTTTGCCCCAAATTGTGCCTTGGTCCTGGGCTACTGTGATCATTGATTATAATTGTCGCTTTGTGCTTACTGGCACTATTTCTATTTAATATATTTTTTTTTAACCCCTTCGACGCTGATGACGAGCTGGGCTCGTCATGGCGTAGCCTCCTCGCACGCTGATGACGAGCCCAGCTCGTCACGCAAAGTGCGATTTAGAAAAACTCAGCGCAGGAGTGGAATTCCGCTAGCGCGCATGGAGTTAAATCACATCGCTCATTGCCTATTTAGGATATTTGCCATTTTGTTCATAACATTTTACTCCATTCTTCTAATTTAGCTTGGGATTTTTATTGTTTTTCATTTTGACTTTGTTGCTGTTTTTGTATGCATAAATACTTTAAACATTGCCCTAAGGTGAGCCTGTTTGCTCTTTGTTATGGCTCCCAGTGGGTGGAGCTCAGGTTAATTTAGTGACTTTGAGGGTTTGCAGTGACACTGGCTGTGATTATTCATTTAATATGATAGTGACCCACTCGAAATAATAATCCAATTTCTTACACCCACCAAGTAATTGTTGTAAAAGAACCATAGCAGTGACAGGATTTGCAAAGAAAATGAAAGGTATACAGTGCTGGTAATGGGAGCAAGCATTGGTAAATGCAACAGGTTTCGCCCATATGATTAATAATAAGCTGTTTATTTGTTGTAAGTTGTAGCTTGGTGAGCAGTTGTGCAACATAAGTTACTGAAACTCTGTTAAAGTGTTATGGCTTGTATAGTGAGAAAGGCAATATATTATGCTGTTACTGGCTGTATTATAGTTTGGGAAAGTTAGGTAAATGGGGGAGAACAAAGAAAACAATCATGTACCTGATTAGTACAGTGTGAATGCAGATGGGGGCAGGGGCCTAGATTAGGTGAGACTGTGCCGCATGTCACTGGCTGTGCCTTGCTCTGACTGGAAAGACATCTTGCAGCGATAAGTGCTAAGTTTTGCCACAAGGACTTAATGTTTATCACTGTAGTCTGAAGGGAAACTATTAAAAAGAGAACTAGAGATTTGTTTTTTGAATGAGGGCAAATTATGTCAAAATGATGGGAGCTGTATCTGTGGAAACAAAAATAAATAAAACCAGGGGGGAAGCAATGAGGAGTGATGTGGGAGGAGGGTTCAAGACACAGGGAGGAGAGAAATGGCCTGCATATGCACCTGTCAGCAGTGCTTGTTGCGAAATTCAAACAAGAAACACAAGTGAAGACGCTAAGTGGGCTTCTGGAGGGAATTCTTTGTTCTTGGTTCTCCCAGAACACACATTAACGAGTAGAGAATAAGATGCGGTGTAGCTGCCAGAACTACTGACTTCGGACTTCAGACTTGGTGGCCATGGTTCAACTGTCGGCATCAGCTCAACATCCTTTGATTCTGGGCAAATCATTTACTCTACCTACAACTACAAAAAAATGAATGTGTAATGTAACTGGTGCTCAAGTGAAAGCACATAGTACATGTTACAAAACTGCAAGCATGAGAATTTAACTCATTATGAATGCATAACAACTACCCCTTCCTCACACGACAAACCACAGAAAACGTGGTGAAATCAAATTACTTGCCGGAGGCTGTAAACGGTGCTTTTTTAAATGACAGCCCATTTTTGGGAGTTTTGCAGTCGCATCTTTTGGTTTTTAGCATTGTGTAACAGCTCGGGTGGACTGAGTAAACAGTTTGAAAGAGGTGTGATTTGGGTTGAAGGAGCACTGCATAATAAAGGTGTAAAACAGCCTACCTTGGCACTCGCAGCACGATCATGCCACAGCTGAATCCAAATCTACCAAAAGGGCTGAGTTCCGTGTTGGGTGGAGGGCGAGCAAAAGGCATGGAGTGGGCAGGGTAAGAGGAATGCACGTACCAACAATGAGGAAGCAAAGATGACAGGGGAAACAAGAAGAAAAAGCGCTTGCTGATGGATGCTGCTCAAACAAAGTGCTTATCAGAAGGGGACAAAGCTGTTTTTTTCGCAAATTCACATGATGCCAAAACTCTAACAGCCTTATTCATGAAGGGGCCGTTTTGCGAGCCCCTAATAGCGAATCATAGCGATTCGCTATTAAGGACTCGCAAAACGGTAATCATGTAGGAATCGCATAATAAAATGCGATTCCTACTGATTCCTTATTTGCGATTAGCAAATTGCTAATCGCAAATAAGGAATAACTCGCCATTCATTCCTATGGGCCAAAAGGCCCATAGGAATGAATGGGGAGTATTCCTTATTTGCGATTAGCAATTAGCTAATCGCAAATAAGATTGCGATTTGAAGGGTGCCAGGGGTGTCCACAGGACACCCTGTAGCACCCCTCAAATGAAATTTCACACAGGTGTTGCACACACACATGTCCAAAGGACATGTGTGTGTGTAACATGCAACTCAGAAAAATGCATTTAAATGCATTTTTCTGAGTTATCGCAATTTACCGCGAGGTCTGACCTCGCGGTAAATTGCGGCAAGAAATTGCGAATTCGCAAATTTAAATTGGATGTTGAATTGCATTTAAGGAATCTCTAATAGAGATTCCTTAAATGTAATTCCTCGCACATTTGCGACATCGCAATTAGCGATTTTTGCATTTGGGATGCTGAATCCCAAATGCAAAAATCGCACTCGCAAAGGGCCGGATTCTCAGAATCCGGCCCTTTGCGAGCCGATTTAGCCTTCATGAATAAGGCTGTAAGTTGTTTTGAAGTTCAAAATGTAGCCAGCTGTAGCCATTTATAAGCCACTGTAGAAGTCTTGTCTTGGGGATAGATGTTATAAACGCCTAAGAGCAATTTAAAATAAAATAATGTTCACTTGCTAGGCAATTGGTTTGGTTATGTGCAAATCCACTGAAATTAAAGGGCGTCCCATGATGCAGTTGAGTGGATTGTATTTAGGGCGTATGACATCCTTGCCATGCCTCTGATTGATTTGCCTAAAGCACCCTCCATTCTGACAGCTGAAGAAAGAAAGGCTTAGAGAGATGGGAGAGGATGTGGTGTTGTGGCAAGGGCTGTAGACTGGATAGCTGGGGAACCCGATTCATGATTAGGCTTCTGCCCAACATCCTGTAAGCAAATCGCTTAATCTTCCCATGCCTACAAATATAAAAGCACAGTGTCACCAAGAAGTAGGTCGAAAAAAGTGGTGTGCTTTCTCGAAATCAAAATAACAAAGAAGTTCAAGCAGATGGAAAGGTCTACTTCGGGCTTGGGACACTGATAAGAAGAAGACACAGAGAACAACAGAGAATGGTATGCTACAACCAGTAGAAATGGATAGAAAGTAAGTGGCATGCACACAAACGAATGAAAAGGAAGTTCAGGATGCCTCTTTTAAGATTTATATTAAATACAATAGATTTCACAAGCACAGCACAAGCGAAACCTAAAAAGTACCTTTGTTACTCACAATGGCAAAAAGGGATTGTTGGAGGCTGCTAAGGACAAAAACAACAACCAACACTACACAGCAGAGCCATGGTCAGACTGGGACTTAGCCTTGGTAAACATGCTTAGACTAACTCCAACATGCAGTGCTCAAGTGAAAAAAGCAAGTTTGACACTCCCTGGTTATCTCAAAGACACTCCCCTCAAAACCTGTAGGGGAAAAAAAATCAATTTTACAGCCATATTTTTAAATATTTTGTTTAAAAATAACTAGGTTAGACAGACCATTCTCAAGGAGAGCCAAGGACATTCTGTATTATTTCAGAGTCTGCCAGACTCCTTTGGACCACTATGTCTCACTAGCATCATATCATGCATGTTCCTGTGAGAAAATGTTATAGCACTACAAAATACTGGGTGCACAGTTGATTACTATATTTGTGCCACAGAAAAGCATTGCCTCTGAGAAGAAAATCACTATCAAGAAGCCAGTGCAAGGAGCAATAATACCAAACTACGCATTTTGCTCTTTGCTGTACCAGTTAATGCTCACATATGTGAGGCTGGTTACCAGACAATAGGACTGCTCACTGTGTGGTGTTGCCGGTGGACATACGTGAGTTGCCCCATGCCACAAATGCTAGGGCATTGCATGTAATACACTATCCTCATGTTATTAATCATAGAGGCTCAGGCGTTGCTGTGAAATTATCATGGCAGTGGAAAATAGGTGGCACATTAGCATCTATGCTACCCGCCACCTGTATATAATATACTCATGGTCAAGCTAGTATTCACATTTCTCCACAATGTTCCAAGCATTTATCCTTGTTACTATATATTGTCATACTTGTTTCAACTCTGCATTTTCCCTGTTAAGCACAAATGTACATTCTTTCCCCCATATAAGTCCTAGAATTGAAATCTTCTTTATCTTCCAGCTTGTAAAGCATTGGTGTCATAACAGTGTCTTTTTACCTATAGTGTGTAAAGCTCAACCACCCCCTTCTAACATATAAATCTCCAATTCGGAATCAATTTTCTAAATATCTGTGGTGAGAAGTTTGACATGAGTATGTGGTAACCGCCTGGAAAAGGACTTTGACTGTCTAGAGTGGGGTTACCTGTCGTCGGTGTTGGAGAGATATGAGCTGGACGTAAACTTCCTGCAGATGGTTGACCTCCTGTGTCGAAGCCCAGTGGTTCGTGTGAGACTGGGGCCATATGTCTCGGAAGGCAGTTGCGGGGGCAGGGGCACCAGCCAGGGGTGCCCTCTGTCCCTATTGCTTTTCGCACTGGCCATGGAACCTCTGGCTGCGGCCATGAGACAGACCCTGGGTGATGGCATCCATCAGGTATCACTATATGTTGACGACCTGTTGGTATTCTTCAGGGATGTGGGTCACATACCGGAGCAGCTGCCCAACTACTGTGCGTTTCGCTGATCTCTCCGGGCTCCAGGCGAACGCAGGCAAGTCCTGCCTCTATGCATTCAGCAGTGAGGTTGACGATCCAGAATACCACCTCCATGGCATGAGAGTCCAATGGGAAGCAGACACATTTAAGTACCTGGGGATCCAGATTTACCATCAGCCGGCTGATCTATTTGACGGGAACTTGGGACGAGCGGTGGCAGCCCTCAGATCTGCTTCTGGTCCATGCTCCTGCTAACGCCCAAGGGTAGAGTGGCCCTTGCCAAAATGGTCATGCTCCCCCGCCATCTGTACCACTTTGCTAACCTGCCCTTATTTATACCTGCTTCATTTTTCTCCATGCTTAACAAGGTCCTGCGTGACTTCATTTGGGGCACGTCCCAACACCGGCTGGCGCTTGGGAAGCTATTCCTACCCACAGACAGAGGTGGATTAGCCTCTCCCTGTTTTGAGCATTATTACTTGGCTGTGCAACTCCAATGGATCGCCCGCTGGTTAACAGACAGGGAGAGAGGACACTGCCACGGGCACGCCGCCCTACACCCTGAAGCGGGTCACTACGCTCTTCCACCCACTAACGACGCCAGCGCGTCCTGCCACCGCTACTGCTGGCGGTGGCATACAAATGCATCCGTAGGGCACTGCTACTCACGTGAACAGTGCTCCCCTACGCACCTGCGGTGCCACTGGAAGGCTCGCCGGGAGATGAGGGGGTTCTCACGCGCCACATGTTGGAGCAATATTTACAACAAGGGGTGGTGAGGGACAGAGTCTCTGAATTAAACAGAATACTCTCACCCAGTCAAGAGATCAGGGCTAGATCCAACACCGTTTTTTAGCTCACTGCACCATCCCAGTTTCAGAACCTGGCTGTATGCAAATTAGTCTGTTCCTGTCCCAGTGCATGATGGGAACAGGGCAAACCAAACTACAAAAGCCAATTCTTACACTGGGAAGGAAACAAGCTACCGGGGACCGGTTTCTGGCATTTCAGCCTCTTCGGCCCGGCTTGCTTGAATCCTGATGGTGCAATGAGCAAGGGACTCACATCTGAGTATACCCTTCCACGCTTAGGGTGGACAAAAATATTTACAACAAGGGGTGGTGAGGGACAGAGTCTCTGAATTAAACAGAATACTCTCACCCAGTCAAGAGATCAGGGCTAGATCCAACACCGTTTTTTAGCTCACTGCACCATCCCAGTTTCAGAACCTGGCTGTATGCAAATTAGTCTGTTCCTGTCCCAGTGCATGATGGGAACAGGGCAAACCAAACTACAAAAGCCAATTCTTACACTGGGAAGGAAACAAGCTACCGGGGACCGGTTTCTGGCATTTCAGCCTCTTCGGCCCGGCTTGCTTGAATCCTGATGGTGCAATGAGCAAGGGACTCACATCTGAGTATACCCTTCCACGCTTAGGGTGGACAAAAATATTTACAACAAGGGGTGGTGAGGGACAGAGTCTCTGAATTAAACAGAATACTCTCACCCAGTCAAGAGATCAGGGCTAGATCCAACACCGTTTTTTAGCTCACTGCACCATCCCAGTTTCAGAACCTGGCTGTATGCAAATTAGTCTGTTCCTGTCCCAGTGCATGATGGGAACAGGGCAAACCAAACTACAAAAGCCAATTCTTACACTGGGAAGGAAACAAGCTACCGGGGACCGGTTTCTGGCATTTCAGCCTCTTCGGCCCGGCTTGCTTGAATCCTGATGGTGCAATGAGCAAGGGACTCACATCTGAGTATACCCTTCCACGCTTAGGGTGGACAAAAATATTTACAACAAGGGGTGGTGAGGGACAGAGTCTCTGAATTAAACAGAATACTCTCACCCAGTCAAGAGATCAGGGCTAGATCCAACACCGTTTTTTAGCTCACTGCACCATCCCAGTTTCAGAACCTGGCTGTATGCAAATTAGTCTGTTCCTGTCCCAGTGCATGATGGGAACAGGGCAAACCAAACTACAAAAGCCAATTCTTACACTGGGAAGGAAACAAGCTACCGGGGACCGGTTTCTGGCATTTCAGCCTCTTCGGCCCGGCTTGCTTGAATCCTGATGGTGCAATGAGCAAGGGACTCACATCTGAGTATACCCTTCCACGCTTAGGGTGGACAAAAATATTTACAACAAGGGGTGGTGAGGGACAGAGTCTCTGAATTAAACAGAATACTCTCACCCAGTCAAGAGATCAGGGCTAGATCCAACACCGTTTTTTAGCTCACTGCACCATCCCAGTTTCAGAACCTGGCTGTATGCAAATTAGTCTGTTCCTGTCCCAGTGCATGATGGGAACAGGGCAAACCAAACTACAAAAGTAAATCGATTTTGGCCACTATAGGTGTGGCAGGGTATACTCAGACATGAGTCCCTTTCTCACTGCTCCATCAGGATTCAAGCAAGCCGGGCCGAAGAGGCTGAAATGCCAGAAACCGGTCCCCGGTAGCTTGCCTCCTTTCTGGTAAAGAATTGGCTTGGTAGTTTAGTCTGCCCTGTTCCCATGATGCACTGGGCCAGGGACAGACTGATTTGCATATAGCCAGGTTCTGAGCTGGGATGGGGCAGTGAGATAAATAACGGTGATGGATCAAGCCCTGATCTTTGGACTGGGTAAGAGTGGTCTGCTCAATTCAGACACTCTGTTCATCACCACCCCCTTTTGTAAATCTACATGTTGGAGCAATGGCATGAAGCAGACGTCCAGACGCTGGGCGACCTATACAGAGATGGAACACTGATACCATACGAGGCACTGGTTGCTGATGATGGGCTTCCCACCGGGGGGTTCCTAATGCATCGCTCCCTTATGGCACACATGGCGGCTAAGTGGGGGGATATTACGGTGGAACCTAAGCAACACCTGACCATGCAATACCTTCACGTGATGGGTAGGGGTTGGCACGTGATTAGGTGGTTCGCCGCATCCTTGAGGGCGCATACAGAACTGGATCTGGCCCCACTGCGAGGCAAATGGGAGCAGGACTTAGGGCGAGCACTCGCCGTTAAAGAGTGGGAAAAAATCCTTACAAGTCCAGTGCGTATTCCAAGAAATATGCGCTTTCGCCAAATCCAAGTCTATATTGTTCACAGAGCCTATCTCACTTCTGACTTAATAAACAAATACTTCCACAGAACCGATGCGTCCTGTCCCAGATGCGGTGAGGTAAACGCAGATCTTCTCCATCTTCTGGGGAGCTGTCCAGGGCTGGGCACTTACTGGAGGGACATTGGCGAGCTACTTAGGCAGTGTACCGGACGCACCATCCCCTGTAATTGGCCTGAATAACTCTTGCATCATTTTAAGAGAACACCCAAAGATATGGTATCGTCTCGCTTCCTAAATCTGGGGATGGTAGTGGCGATGCAGCTCCTCACGAAGAGGTGGAAGGCGCACGATCCACGTAGCGTGCGGGCATGGACCCTGTCCCTCCAAGCTTGGGCGGAATGGACTGCCATACGACGGGGAGAAACAGTGGGGCTCCGCAGGGAACCTATTGCGGAGCACTGGGAGCGCATGCTTAACGCCCTACAATCAGCAGGAAGAACTGTGAGTGAGGGGGTGGCAGGGGATTAGAAGGGCACATTGGGCGATGGGGGGGTGCGCTGCGGGTAGAACACCTGGCTTCTTGATTGGTGCACTACACAGTGCTGCAGCGCAGGGAAAATGGAAGTTGGAGACGCGGGGGAGGAGGGGGGGGGGGTTGACGAGGGGCCGGGTGGGGGAAGGGGTTACCACGCAATGTATATTTGTGCACATGCCGCTGTTTGCTTGTTCGGATTTGATACAAATTTTCTACAGTTATATAAAAATCACTTTTGTACACAAGGCTGGGGTATTTAGGCTCCCCTATGTGGTGGACATGCCCAGGCGCATACTCCAAACCTTGTAATATCTATGTGGAACGCTGCAGCGCCTACAGAACATATTGTTCTGCCCATGCACGGACGTTTGAAATAACTAATTAGATGTGATGTATGAACTGTCGCACTTATTGTAATGCCTAAATAACATAAATGCCAATAAACAGATTTGACAACAAAAAAAAATCTCTTCCTGACCGCCTCTAAATGACCGGGACAAGAGCAGAGGCTACTGGTACATTAAATGTTATGGACTGGAACTGCTAAAGGATATTGCGGTCCTCCCGATTCATATTGAAACATCACTGTAGGACCTGCTCTCCTCTCCACCCTCTCTAGCACACAAAGAGGCACCCAAACCAGCTGCCATCCCAGCAGCCCCACAGAAGTGCAGCTTGACTGGCAGGACATTAAGATCATGAAGTGGATGGCATTGCTTTATAGGACTGTGCAAACATTCTTAGGAGGACTGTTATTCTTGTCATTGACAGTACCAGCACTTGCCAGTTGTGCTGCCTTACTTAAAATAGCAGTAGCACAGTATTACAATTTGAAGTGTGACTCAGCATATGAGATTTCCGCTAAAGGTTGCCTTAACTTGTACCATAATGGCATAGCTGTGCATGGCACTTAATCCCACGCTGCAGTGTTCCTTGTTGGCTAGTACTGGTATTATTACCAGATTTAAAGGTACCCAATTTAACAAACTGAAAAATATGGAAGTCAGAGAGGCATTGTCAGGATTTGAACCTGTTATCTGCAGGTCATATCAGATGGATGTCAGGGGTTTGTTAGGCTCTTTTCCAACGTTATTAAGACAACATGGACCACCCCTTCTCAGCAACGGCTGCAGTACCTTTTCATACACAGTATCAGTTCTGCCCAAAAGGGTTGCTATGCTTTCATGGATTATATTACAACTTTTCATATGGGCTACAAAAAGTGTTCATGAATAGTAGAAACACCTATCAGAAGGCTACTGTTCTGTTTGGGACAGTGTCTTCAGTTCCAAACATGGTGGCTAATCATACAATGGGACCACAATGCCATTGTTTAATAGGAGATTATAGGAATAAAAATCCCTAAACATAAATACATTTTTGATAGTACTCATGGATAAAAATAATCATTTCAACTGAAAGTTCCAATGATCAGAAAATGTTTAAAATGTATTTAAAAAAATATATTCAAACAGAAAAACATATATAGAAAAACCAACCCACTAGAGTGAATTGCGAGCAGGTATTTAAAAACTAACAAAACAATAAATTTACAAAACATACAGGCAAGAGACTGTGACCAATAAACATGTACAACACTCGTGTCACTTATTTAGACAAAATAATACACTTCTACACCTAAAAATGAAAAAGGTTTTAACATAATCTAGGGGGTCAGAGTGTGTGTCAATAAAAGCGTGCCCGGGCAAAGCCCGTCTGCGCCCTTCGGATGCTGGGCTGGGCCAGGTCTCTTGGCTCATCTTTTCAGGACCCCTGTGGTCAGGCGAAGATTTTCCTAGAACACGGTTCGTTGGATTGAGGCCTTAAGGATAGGAACAAGGTATTTGCATGACTCCTTTCAATGGTGATCGTTGACTGTGTTCTTTTTAGTACTGTTTTTAGCCCTATGATTTAAGCCCAAGAAGTGCCCCCTGTAACCCTATTTGTAGCTGAAGAGTCTAAAAATGTGTATTGCGGGTTTACTTAAGTCAAAGCGACTCTTGACTAATTAGCAATGGGCAAAAGGAAATTCGTCGTTGGGGGCCCTCCAGGGTCTAATGTAGTAGGGTCAGTAGGGACGATAGACTCCTTTTTAACCAGAGCGGCAAATGTCATTATGAAGGAGATATCTCTGACTGAGATAAGGCTCTCCATGGAAACTGAGAAATTAGCAAAGGGGCTCTGTTGGGCATGGAGTAACACAGGAGGAAATCAGGGCTCCAGTAAGAGAAAGGTGCCCCACTATACCTCATTGACGGAAGGCCCAATGGATGATCTGGAATCATTTACTTGTACTACTGCAGCCACCTTGACAGTAGGTGATGATCTGGACTGCCCTCCAACCAGAAGAAAGCGAACCAGTGGCAATAGACCCCTGAGGAAGTCTCTGCGGACAAAAACAATCCCGCCACCAGCTGAATATAGCTTGAAACTGCTGTTGGATAGTCTCTTTGTAAGGCTAGATACTATGACCAAAGATTTGTTAGCACAGAAAGGATTGAGCTAAAATTGTATTCTTTCGTCTCCACACATAATAAGTGGCTTTCAGGGCACGACATAGCAGTCGGAGGGAGGGGGGGGGGGGGCTGTCTGGCATCTGGTGGCTTTGCCCATGTTCCTCAGGCAAGTAGTACCCAAGTCCTCCGGACAATCAGTACTCAGGTCCCAGTGGGGTGTCTCAGCCTAGCAATAGACACTAATCACATTCCAGGGGAGCGGGGGCGATCATTGCATCTCGGGTGGCCCACAGGGAAGGGCAGGAAACTGCCCATGAGGATCCAGCACCCACACATACCCTTTCCCACCCTAAACTGGTTATGAATGAAAACCAATGTATACTTGATCTCCCTCCCCAATCAGCACCCTTAGTTGCTGTTTTATTAGGGTTCCTCCACTCACACTGGGCAACAAGGAAACTTCCTTGGACCTTATCCACAAGACCACTCACTGGTGTAATAATAATGTGATCAATGTTTCTAATATATCTCCCATCGTTATGGCCAGAAGAGTGGGTTGGATTGGCCACGAGACTAGGAAAAACGTTGCGGGGGACTGCATAATTGTCAACCTTAGGCATTCCGCGCAGGTTAAAGCGCTAGCAGGTTGCCAATACAAGAATGGCTCCAAAACTAAAATTAGAACAGTCTCCCTACAGTCTTTTTATCCTATTTAATATCCCCTAGTAAATTGCGAATGGCAGTTGCCATTCAAGCTGATCAAGTCCCATCAAGACAGAACTGTGAACCCTACACTACTTTTAATTAATCAATACCTACCCCTAGCCAACCCCCAGGGCCTTGACGCAAACGAATGACTAGTGACCACAGCAGGAAAAATACAGGTTAAGAAGTCGCCATCTAAGGCTTCTACTGAGCCAATTGTACCTACTCCCATATTCCAACCCCCGCTGGTTAATCTCCAAAATCCCATCCTTACCCTAGCAATACTAGATGATCCTCCCATGAATTGCAATGTATACTGGAAACACGTTCTTGCTACACACCATATTATTGCCTTACAAGAAGCGTGGCAGTCCAATTATTGTTTTTATTTGGATGGCTTTATTTCATTTTGCAAACATGCAATTTCTTCTAACATGGGAAGAGCTGGGAGGGGGTCTTCTTTTAATGTTCTCTCTTAAATTTTCCCACCAAGCCAAATTGATTGACTCCCGTTCACCCCATGTGCTAGCAGTGGAATTGTCAGGAAAGAATCTCCCCACTTTGTGAGTGGTAAATTTCTACAATTCCTTCTCCAGAACTCATGAGACAGAACATCTGCTGGCCTTAGAGGATTTTCTGGAAAGCTATGGAGAAGGAAGAAAAGCCTAGCATGACACGTTAATCTTAGGGGATTTTAACACCCACCAATGATGCCTTAATTGCTTCTCAACGTTTGAGGAGGAGGATGGCTCACAGTTGTCAAATCAATTTGAGCACACACCATCAGGCATCTTTTTAGAAGGCCTCCTCTCAACCCATAATCTGCACTGTCTACAGCAATCAGATGCGTCTACCCTGGTCCCTACCTACGCAGGCAATGGTAGCTCAAGCACAATTGACCACATTATTAACGCCGGCTGTAAAGAACTTAAGCGTTACGTGGAACTGCCATAGTGATCACAATCCTCTAATACTGGTTCGCCTCCTCTCGACTGTCCTAAAAGGGGGGGTTGAGAGTCAAATCTCTAATATTAACATTAGCTTCAAAGACTAAGCACGAAGATTGAAGTGGGAAAGTATTACCCCAGAGAGCTTTTTAGAGACTTTGTATACTACCTGCGCTCCGGAGTTTTAAGAATGTATGGATCCCGCCCCACAAGCCAGAGCTATCCTAGATGCCTTTGATATAATTACCAAGCAGGTAGCCTCCAACCTAACCATCAAAACCAGAGCAAGATGCCCAAAACTTATAAGGTGGTTTGATGACACTTGTTCGGTTGCCCATAAGGAGCTAATGCAGGCCCTTAAGCGAAACCTGAGGGACGTAACATTAACTAGGAGCTGTAGGAAGGCCCACAAATCTGCAGTTCAGGAGAGGAAAAAGCACATGAGGGAGCAGGCTTAGAAGGAGCTCAGTCAAGCCAGTGTCTTGGCAGACAGCTCTAGATATTGGTCTGTGGTCAATAGTCCTCTCTTCTCTGACTCTGCAAATTCCAGCAGAGACTGCACTATACCTGCCGAGAAATGGGTCCAGAATTTGGCAATATTTATAGTGATGCTAACTCAGCAGAAACCGTGGGACAAACAGTTCCCGGTCTAGCAAGTACCTCCCTCCATTCTAGAACAGACGAGGTTCACAAAGCTATCACTTCAACATCCGGTGAAAAGGCCCCTGGCCCTGATGGGGTATCAGCGGACTTTTACAAGGCCGATCCTAAAGTCTGGGTCAAGATCTTAACTCACGTTTTTAACGCAGCATGCTCCTGTGGACTCCCCTTGTCATGGGCAAAGACGGTCATTATCCCCATTTTTAAAAAGGGCGCCCGGGATGACCCGGCATGCTATAGACCGATTTCGCTCTTAGATACCGCTGCAAAAATCATGGGGATCGCCTAACAGTCTGGCTTGATCACTCTGATATTATTTCCGATCTCCAGTATGGATTCAGACAGAGGAAAGGGACACTGGACCAATACCTTAACCTCCATCTGGTGATCGGGAAGTATACTTTTGCCAATGGGGGGTGGGAGGTTACATCGGACCTTCATGACTCTAACCTCAGCTTTTGACTTTGTTAATGGGTCTAAGCTGTGACTGATCCTACGGGACATGGGGCCAGATGTAGAACTGATTTCTTTCCTGCACACTGCCGACATGAACACCATGGCTGTGGTACGGTTCAACATAGACGGCAGCCAGACAGATTCCTGAGTAGTAGAAAGGGAGGTCTGGCAGGGATGCATTCTGGCCCCCTTGCTGTTTACGCTATATATCAACAAATTGTGGGACTCTCTAATATCCAGTTGTAAAGACATACCCAGAGCTGGTACTAAGATGATCCCCGTACTCCTGTATACTGATGATGCGGTTTTACTGTCCAGAACCGCAATGGGTCTGCAACAACTTTTAAATTGTTTTATAGATTTTATGGATTCACTAGATTTAAAAACAAATTTTAGGAAGTTACATGCTATGACCATAGGTTCTTGAAGGGCGGCCAAGGCCAAATTTTATTGTAAGGGGTCCAAACTAACCAAGGTGTCCACGTACCCATACCTAGGGGTACTTTATGATGACCAAGGCTCTTGGTGCGCGCATAGAGCACTTAAAAAGAACATTTAAGCCAGAGGTGCGGGGGCTACTGTGGACTACAAAAGATTAGGGTCAAAGCCCCTTCCTGCACTATTGAGGGTTTATAACGCAAAATGTATCCCCATGGCTACGTATGGATGTGACTTCTGGGGCTACAAGGATGCAAAGGGAATTCAGGGGGCCGAGAATAATTTTATGCATAAACTCCTTGCAGTCCCTACCGCTACACCTGTTTTTAGGTTTAAAGCATTTTATTAAGCATTCACAAATGAAAAGAAAAATAAACAGTTGTCACAAAGAAGCAGTGCATAGGATGCAACCATATAGTAGCGCACCAGCGCGTCAGGGCTCTGCAAAACGTAACGTTCATCCAAATGTGATGGTTGGTGCGTATGCTGCAACAAGATGCTCCAAAATGAACAAACCCCCCCAAACTTCCCCACTCCTCCCCGACCCCACAAAGCCCCCCCCCCCTCCACCCCCGTCCAGTGCCTCAAACCTTCACCCCCTCAGCCCCCCAAACCGCCCCTCCTCCCCAGCTGCTCCCGGGTCTAGGCACGCTGGCCATCTGAATCTGCTAATGTAGTCAACCTCAACAAGCGGAGATATCTGGGGCATGTAAGTTCTGTGAATTCCCCTACAAGCAGTGAGTGAATCGGTTGCCACAGGTCATTAAACTGCTCCACCTCTCCCGCCACCATAAGCGACAATTTTTCCATTCCCAGGACATGCCATAATCTATGCAACCACCCTGTAGTGGAGGGGAGTGTGGTGGTGCGCCAGTGAATAAGTATATTTTGCACAGCAGAGCCCAGTGCTATCGCAATTTGCCTCCCTCTACGAGACCTCAGAGGATACATCAGCCCATTGGGTAAGCCCAACAGTACGTATGCTGGCAAGCGGGGCAATTCAATATTGAAATTGGAGTCAATCTCATCCAGGACCTCTTTCCAGTAGGGGGACAGCAGTGGGCAGTCCCATAAAACATGAGTGAGGGTGCCTATCTGCCCGCAGGCCCGCCAGCAGGTGTCGTCGATATTGCGATTCATCTCATGCAGTCTCTGAGGCGTGTAATACCAGTATGTGGACACTTTAGTGAATGTTTCCGTAAGCCCAGTGTGATATGCGGAGTGGCGAGCTCGATAGGCGATGTGGTCCCAGTCCTTGTGGCTTAAGGGTCTCCCCAGTTCTCTTTCCCAGCGTTCCCTACCAGGGTTATAGAGGTCAAAGGAGGAAGGCTGCAAGAATTTATACAAATCTGAGATAAGTTTTGTATTTGAGGTGCGTGTTACGAGCCATTTCTCGTAGGGAAGGAGCTTCCTATCTGCCGACTCACGTACCTGTGGCTGCAGCGCCCAATGGCGCACCTGCATGTAGCGCAACCATTCCACTTCAGGCAATTGATATTCCTTCCTGAGATCTGGAAACGGAATGATGCTGTCCTGACCATATACATGAAATAGTGCTCTGCATCCCGTAGCCCGCCAGCGCGCGAAGGCCCCTGGTTCCATCCCAGGATGGAAATCCGGGTTGTCGATCAGTGGTGTGAACGGTGAGGGGAAGGTGGTGAATGCGTGAGTCGCGTTTGTGGCGTCCCACACTCATCGGGACCCGTGTGATAAAAGACGCGTATAAGTTGGGTGGGCGATGTGTCCTACGTAAAAAGGGCACCTCCTGCAGAGTCCGGCCCGCCACCGCCTGGTCTTGGAAAAGCAAGTGTTTGTCGGACTCCCACTTGCTCCACTCCACTAGGTATCGTAATTGTGCTGCCTGAAAATATTTGCGCAGGCCCGGTACTCCCAGTCCTCCCGCCTCAGGTGCCAGTGTAGTCAGGGACCTCTTAAACCTGGGTTTGCGACCCTGCCATATAAAGCGCGCAATGTCCGCCTGAATCTGCAGTAGCCATCCTTTCGGGGGCTGCAGCGGCAGGGCACGAAACAGGTATAGCGCCTGCGGCAAGATGGTCATCTTCACCGCCGCAATTCTGCCCAGCCAGGACAAGGTGCCTTTGCTACAGCGACCCAGTTCCTCCTTTATTTTCGTACCTAGGGCGGTATAATTCGCGGTCACCATAGCGTGCAATGTGGGTGCCAGAAGTATGCCCAGGTAGGGCACCAGATCTTTAGACCAGTGCATGGGGAACCGGACCTGCAAGTCAGTTCTGGTGGCCGCAGTCAGCGAAAACTTAAAGGGCCGCCGATTTCCCCATGTTCATCTTGAAGCCTGCGATGGCAGCAAAGGCCTCCAGTTCATCAATGCACGCAGGGAGTGCCCTCTCTGGATCAGCTAGTGTCAGTATGATGTCATCTGCATAGAGACTAATGGTATGAGTGTACTCCCCCATCTTAATTCCCAGCGCATTCGGGTTCTGGCGTATCCTCTGGGCCAGGGGTTCCATATAAAGTGCGAATAGGAGCGGGGACAGCGGACAACCCTGCCTAGTGCCCCTTTCTATCGCGAACTGTTGGGAGCTGAAGCCGTTAACTCGCACCACTGCCGATGGGAACTTGTAGCAATTGAACACTAGGGTGCGAAATTTCTCGCCGATACCGGCTTTTGCTAGAACCTTCTCTAGATATGGCCAATGCACCAAGTCAAAGGCTTTCTCCGCATCAACTGCTAGCAGCATCCTCTCCCCGGGTATCCGGGAGGCTTTCTCTAGTATATGGACCACCCTCTTGGTGTTATCCACCGTTTGCCTCCCGGGGACAAATCCGGCCTGATCCGGGTCCACCAGTCCCGGTAGATGAAGCGCCAGACGGGCCGCCAGGATCCCAGTATACAACTTGAGATCGATATTCAAGAGAGAGATCAGTCTGTAGGAACTACATTGCGTCTGATCTTTCCCCGGTTTAGGGATGACCGAAACCGTTGCTTGCAGCAGATCTGGGGGGATGGCTCCAGGAGCGGAGAAGGAATTAAAGAGGCGCGTGAGGATCGGGGCTAACGCAGGGCAGAATGTTTTATAGAAGAGGGATGTGTAACCGTCCGGGCCCGGAGCCTTCTCGTGTTTAAGCCTGGAAATGGCTGTAATCACCTCCTCAACTTGAATGTCCCTTTTGAGGTATTCCGCCTGTTCCGGAGTGAGAGAGGGAAGGTCAACCGAGGCTAGATGGTCCGCCTCTGCTTGTGCCGACGGGGGTTCGCCTTTATAGAGGTCAGCATAGAATCGGCGAAAGCCCTCAGCTATTTGGCTGTCCTCTGTAACCGATACCCCCGTAGGTGTCGATAGCTCCTTCACCAAGTGCCTCTGATGTGCTTCCCTGAGTTTGTGTGCCAGAAGCCTGCCACACTTGTCCCCACCCGTATAATATGCATGCTTCAAGCGTAATGCAGCATATTCCGCCATGTCCATATCTAAGGCTGACAAAAGTTTCCTCGCAGCCTTAAGTTGCTTCCAGATTCTGGGAGCTCCCGTCCTCTGGTGAACCTGTTCCAACTCTCACACTTTGCTGGTGAGTTCATCCCGCTTCTGCTGTCGTTCCCTATTCTCCGCGGAGGATATGGCAATAAATTCCCCTCGGAGCACTGCTTTCAATGCCGCCCATTGTGTCGCCTGGGTGGTGTCATTATTATCATTGTGCTCCTGGTAATCCCGTATCGAATCATGAATATGCTTCACCACCATCTTTTTATGCAACAGGGTATCCCTGAGGCGCCATACCCCACGCTTGGGCGACATCGGTGGCAATTGAAACGTCCCCGTAACAGGGGCGTGGTCCGACAGAGAGAGAACCCCTATCTCAGAAGCTGTGGCCAAGTCGCAGACCGGCCTTGTGACTAATAGGTGGTCAAGACGTGCATAGGTCTTGTGTGCATTGGCGTTTGCCCGTCTGCGAGATCTCCCCAGTCTGCGGGTACCTCTGCATTGACCTGTCCAAGGAAGAATCGAAGACCATGTTCAGGTCTCCCCCTATGATTATGTGCCTGTCTGGTGTGGCGGTGACATCCACCACGACCAAGTGAAGGAATCGTTCTTGGTTTTCATTGGGGCTATACATCGATCCGATGGTGAATATCAATCCTCCGTATTTGACCCTATAAGCGAGGAGTCTACCTTTCTGTTCAGCAAACTTATGGAGGACCTCTCCTTTAAATGTTCTGGACACTAGAATTGCTACCCCAGCGGTCTTAGTAGTATTGCAAGAGAAAAATTGCGTGGGGAACTTGTGGGAGCGCATCCTCTGACAGTCTCTGGCTAGGAGATGAGTCTCCTGTAGGAGACAAATGTCCACGCGGGTATTTTCCAGTAAGGAGAGCACTGCCTTCCTCTTGACAGGGTTATTTAACCCCTTTACATTAAGGGTGACTACTGTAAGAGCTGTCATCTGTGTGAGTGAAACCAAAGTTCAAGCAGTGGGTCACAGCCCAAGAGGGGCGGGTGCGGTGCAGATAATGTGTAGGAGCTCGGCGAAGCTGTAACGGCTGGTTCAATAGCACTGGACGATCCCTGTTCCTCCCCCCCAACCCCCCTCGAACTTCCCCCAAACCACCTACCCTCTCCCTCCCTCTTCCCCAAACCCCCTCTACACCCCAACAAACCCCTCATGCAAACAACCAAGCACCCTCCTCCCCTTCCCTCCAGCAAACCCCTGAAATCCCAACAATTGTCAGTCCCAGTCATGCCCAGCGGGAAAGTCTGTGGTGATTTACTAAAGTGGACGTCCGGCCACTTACTCCCTCTCCCTCCTCCCCTCCACCCCCCTCCCTCCAAGACCCGAACCTGCTGCATCAGTAAGGCTGTGGTGTTCTCCCCCCGGAGCGTCATTATGCTGTCAGCGCCACATCACCGTTGGAAGCATCGTCTCTGGCTGCTTTGGAGATTGCATTTGACATGCCAGCTCTAATGGTGAGCGAGTCCGGCCTTCTGGAGCCGGCAGACACTCGTCTCCGTGATACCCTCTGCCAGCCGTCTCTGGGGCCGCGTCTCTGGTTTGGTGTGGCCATGTCTTCCTCCTCCGCCGTGATCCCCAGAACCTCACACGTGTCTTGTAGCGATCTAAGTTGATGCATCGTGCCATTCCATCTAAAGATAAGGCGGAAGGGGTGACCCCAGGCATAGGACGTTTCATGCTCTCTCAGAAAGTCAGTGGCGATCTTAAATGATTTCCGTTTTTGAAGAGTGATGGCGGACAAGTCCTGATACAGTCCCATAAAGTGAACGCGGGTTGTTTCCGGGCCTCTGCCATGATGCGTTCCTTCAGTGGGAAGTCTGGGAGGAACGCTAGGATGTCCGGAGGTGGTGCTGATGCTCGTCGCGGCGGTCCTACCCTGTGCGCTCTATCGATCTGGACTGGGAACTCCGGCGGTTCACCCAGGATAGCCCGAAACAGGTCTCTCAGGTAACCAGCCGCATCCGAGCCTTCTTCTGCGGACGGAATTCCCCGGACTCGGATGTTGTTTCGTCGAGACCGGTTCTCAAGGTCCTCATTGTGCGTTTGCAGGTCTAAATGCTGGTCTCTGAGGTGCAACACCTCCTGTTGCAGCAGTACGATGTCCTCATTGAGACGGTGGTTTGTGCTCTCCACTGTGGCCACTCGCTCCCCCAATTCTTCCACCTCTCTGCGCACCTCCCGAACTTCACCCGCTACTTCCTGTTTCAATGTCTGAAAATCGTCTCTGAGGGTGCTGAACAGCGAATCAAGGAACGATCTGGTGACAGGCGGTTCCCCTCCATTCGCACTCTGCGACCCTCTGGCTGGGCTTGAGGATGGTTGCCCCCTGTGTCCTCTTTGCTGGGACCTGTTGAGCATTTCGGGGAGGGTGCGCTCTCCCCGCTTGGTGCCTCTGCCTGACGCCATCTTGGATCGAGTGTAGGCCAGCTCTCCCGTCCCCTCGATTCGACACTCCCTGCTCTGCCGGTGCTGTCCTGGGCCAAGCAGGGGACTGTCGCCCCACTAGGCTCCAGGCGTGGCCACTATGGCAGGCGCCATTACGCCGTTCACTCTTCCCGTAGGCCCTGCCGGTCTTCGACTGCCGCGGGTTCTGCCAGGCGCGGGTGTCGCCCCCGTGATCATCTCCTCCGCATGACCTCGATCACACCGGACGGGGGAAGCGCTATGTGGCCCTTCGGTTCGACTCAGGACCTCGCAGCCTTGGTCGCCAACGTAGGCCTCTCAGGCTGTCCCCGCCATCTTCCACCTCCGCCCAGTCATGCCGCGTGTGACGGAACCAGCGGCTGAGGATCGTTCAGTAGGCATCAATGCAAGCTCCGGGACCTCCAAGGCCACCGGATTTTCTTCAGTGCTTTATGGGCGCCCGCCGAGCTGGGGGACCCCCTCTCTGGGGGGACCGGGGAAGCAAGACGCAGCGTGGGGCTCCAGGCCTATACCCTTCCCACTCCGGTTCTCTCCCAGCGGGTGCTCAGTCGAGTAGGCCGAAGCTCATGCACTGCTCACCGCTGCTCCCACGGGGCCGGCCCGGTGGTCTCCGCCGGCATTCAGGGCCGTCCGGGCGTGATGGTGCAATACCTCCTCTGGCTGCGCACTCCAAGCGGCAATGGGCGCAGCGTGCGTCCGGCCGACGTGCTTCGGGATCGGCCTCCTCCTCCTTCAGCTTCCCGGGCCGGACCACCAACGCCGTCCGGCGGGCTGTCCTGAGGCTAAACGGAGATTAGGACCAGACCAAGGTCTTCACGTCTGGTTCCGCCACCTCTCCCAGTGCCGTTAAGCTCCGGCGGGGGGAGAAAAGGCTATATTTCAAGGCTCGGGCCTAGTCGGATCAGGGAGCTGTGAGAAGAAGCGTCCTCTCACTCCGCCATCTTGGCCACGCCCCCCTACACCTGTTTTTAATCTACATGAAGAATTGGTGGTGGGTTACATCTCGGATCAGACTGCGGTCGCCCCCCTATTACGCTGGCTGAGAATCTGGGCCCGACTGATCCTAAATTTAAACCAACTTATAATATCTGATTGCACTGCGCTGGAGGGGGCTTTACACATTCCCTGGTTGAAATATATAAAGGAATAGACAAGATGTCTCTGCCGTCCCGAGTTGTTCCTGACCCCCGGGCCCCTGGGCAGGACCGCCATTAGAGATTTTAAACAGCAGTTTATAGACAGGCAGCAGTAAATACTTTTTCCCAAACTATGAAATGTACTTTTAATGAGACAATATTTATGGTCCTGGTTCACTGTAAAGCACTGCTGCACTTTACATGATGTATCATTTGTAGGTTTTTTATGTGACCATTGAAACAGTAATGTTAGATGCCTTTTATCGCCTAGTATAGATATTTTTAAATTTTTTTTTTAAACTGTTTGCTTTTATGGCTCTTGGCTGCTGAATAAAATACTTCTGACTTGACTTGCATGGTAATCTGCATACGCGTGATAAAGAATACCATTATGGGGCACCCTTAGTTATGTGGTGTAAAACCGGTCACCCATATCATCCTTAAATGACCCAAAACTGCTAGTCATCCTGAGGTTCGTGGTATTATAATGTCATTGATGATTTGGCAACTGAAATGTATAATGTTTTAGATGTCTGGATCATCTTACAAAGCTGCCCCATGGGATATAATGTCTTTTTTGAGTTTAGACACCCATTGTTGCTCTTTTATATAATGGGCTGACATCTTTGTAGTAGTCCTCTCGCAGCGTACATTGCTCCGTTGCTCGCAAATCCAGTCTTAACTGTCCTGATGGTCATCCCAATGTAATTGAGACCACACGGGCAAGTAACCATGTACATTACTCTCTCAGCGTTGAAGTTCGTAAATTTTCTGAGCTGCCACTTTATTTTGTTGCTTAGTGTCAAGATCTTGATTGGTGGCAGACATTGCCATTACCACAGGGGTAATGACCCATCATGGGAGCTAGGGTCCCTTGAGTGGTCATCCTTGTGTTTGAGTTCTTATTTGGACGTGTATGCACCAGGTTGTCTTTCAAACCTTTGCCTCTTCTGTGGGAGAACATTGGGCGTGGTATTGTCATGGAGCCACTGTTCAGAATATCCCCGTGCTTATTGATGATTTTGAAGACCGCATTTGCTGCTATGTTGTAAGTCATTATACAAATGGGCCTGTCCTCCTTCTCTTTTGAGACAGTTGGCTCTAGGAGAGACTCTTTGTTATTGTTTTATGCCCTCTTTTTTCGCTCGTGAGATCATCTTGCTGGGATATCTCCACACAAGTAGCTTTTCAGCCAGATGATTTGCCTGAGCCTTGTAGTCTCGTAATTCAGAACAGTTTCTCCTGAGTCTCAGGAACTGTCCAAAGGGAAGATTCTCCTGGAGGGGGCGGGTGGAGCTGTCCTAGAGTAGAAGACAGTTTTTTGCAGAGGCCTTTTCATGTGTTGTTGTTCTCAATCTCCCATTTCCTTCCACTATGATGTTTAGGTCCAAAAAGACCAGTTCTTTTCTGCTCATAGTACAGTTCAATTTCAGGAACTCATTCTGTGCCAAACTAATAAGTTCCAAGCCGTTTTCTTGTCGCCTTCCCAGACCACCAGCACATTATCAATATACCTCTTCTAAAGCTTTATATGGTGCAAAAAGTGTTGGGAGGTACGAGTATCTTGTGGTTTTCCAGATGATGAACATAGAGTCCTGCTATGCTTGGGGCAAAGGTACTGCCCATACTGGTCCCGTGTTGTTGGAGATACACTGTGTCTTCGAAGAAGTTCTGGGTAAGTGCCCACTTGCAGCATGCCATGATCAGGTTTCTAGGTGTCTGATAGGTCCACTCTTCCTCAAATTGTACCTCTTCAATATTGTTATGGGTTTCTGTATGCGGGAGACTTGTATAAAGGCTTTCCACATCCAAAACCATAAGGAGATGTATGTCAGGGTTGTACTGTAGATCTTTTAATAGATTTAGCACTGCCTTGATGTCTTTCAAATATGTCCCTGTTTTCTGTAGCATGGGTCTGAGGAACGCATCTGCAAATTTTGAGAGAGGTTCCAAAATCGAATCAATCCCCGACACAATGGGGCGTCCAGGAGGTTTTCTCCAAATCTTTATGGATCTTAGGTATTTTTCAGAAATAGGGGGGTTCTAGGGTTCTTGTTGTTTAGAAACTCCCCCTCCATTGCTATGATTCAATCGTGTACTAAAGCCTCCTCAATTATACTGGTGAACTTAATCCTGAGGAATTCCATCGGAACTAGCGTAAGTGGCATGTAATTCCTTCTGTCCCCAAGAAGTCGTGGGCACTCCTCTCTGTATGCTACGGTAGTCTGTATCACTGTTGCACCCCCTTTATCCGCTGGCTTGATCACAATGCTGTCATCTCTTGACAAATCATGTATTGCTTTTTCCTCTTCTCTGGAGGTGTTATGAAATACCCGTATTGTTCTGTAAGGTTGCGATATGGGACTCAATCTACATGTTTACAAAGCACCACTGCCTTGATAGTTTGGTCTGGTAGAGGGGAACTTAGTGTGTTTTGTCCTGCAGGACTATTTAGTTTGAGCCACTACACAGACCCACCACCTTAAGAGGTATTGCTTTGATATCTATTCACAAGGTGAGGAATCTGCGATTAGAAGTATCCATCAAAAAAACAAATTAACTACCTCCCATAATACTCTTTATTGTGGAAACCCAGTTTAACCACAGATTCATAACCACCCTCCCACATTCCTCATTCTGTGGCATGGCCTCTTTTTTAAACTATAAAAAGGTCCCAAGGTACAGATCTACACACGATCACATCTGTTCAATTATTGGGCTCCATGTCCGATGGCATGGATAGAGTCAAAAAAGAAACTAACATCAGTATGCAGGGGTGGTGCTTATATGCGGCTCAGATGTCCCATTTGGGGTAGGACAAAAATGCATGGCACCACCTGCTGGCATGCAGGAGCAATGCTAAGAAACATCTCTAGATCCAGGAGATTTACAATGTGAGTAATCTGTGATTATATGGAGTATCCCCCCAGAAAGAGCATTACAGGAGGTAAGTAACTTGTTTGATGAGGTAATCAGGACCATCACAAAAGAAAACCATTTGTTAAAGAGCATTCTTTGAGGTGCCTTGTGACAAGCCTTTGTTTCAGTTTACATGGTTCCTGGGAGTCAGAGTTATACCTCCTCTAGGCTTACATACGAAATAGACATTTGAAAGGGTGTCATCGCCCTTGCTTAAAATGAGCATGCGTTAAAGACATATTCTGGAATGTGGACAAATTAATAATTGCTTTGTCACTTTTTTCCAAGAAAGTTTTTATGAAAGGATTCTGTTTTTAAATAATGGCATTCCAGTTCAAGAGAGGCAGATTATTAAACTGATGTACAATGGGCTAAACGGCATAAGAAATCATCTAAAATGTAAGGGCTTTCATCGTGAGCTTCTTCATAGGGTGTTTGTCAAAAGTAGAATGTTTTGCCTGCTTTTTCAAAACATTGCATGATTTGACCAAGTTGTTTTTATTTGGAATATGGGTTATGTCACACTAAACTGCTAGGTTCTTTCTACAGATGCAGTGGCATAAGTAGATTCACCCATGATAGTGAGGGAGGGTAGGTTACTGACTGGCCTGATCATCTTGAGAGTTAGACACGTAGTTGATGGAGAACCCATTTGTTCTCCTTTTGGTAAGTTTAAATATTCAAATATTATATTTTCCCTGCCCAGCTCCTGCCTAACATCCCATCTGGCAGCCATCGAAACACGTCTAGGAATGCAGATGATACACTCAAGGGACTCCTGCCTGTAGACACATACAGGCTCTGAAATGGAAACTGACTTACACGACTCCTGTGAAACATCACAAACTGTGAGTGAGAGACGGTGAAAAAAAACTAGCTAGTTTGACCTGTTGTGCATTTGGCAATAAAAAGGCAAAACAAATTTAATGATGTTTTACACAATTCAAATCCTCTTTTCTATAGTCGGAGGTAGGTGGCCAGTAGTAAGTACCAAGTGTGTCACACAAGTTCAAGACCACAATCGCTGTCCGCTCACCATCCTAAAGCAAGGATTCCCTTCGGTCTTTTAGCACGGATTCTCTGCCATGGTTTGATATGAATACTCATTGTTTAATGCACAGTAGTTTGATGCACCTCTTCTATGGGAACCCTGATTTGTATGCAACCTACATTTTATCCCTTTACCTACTGAAGCACCTTCTGCGCTTTCAGCAATAGATTACTGATGGATGCATGGGGGACTGTTACAGTTACCAGCAGTATTTTCACCTGCATCAGTTAGGGACCTTTCAAAGAAGAAAAAAGAAAAAGCTTTTGGTACTAGCTTCATTATATCCTTAGCTGCTGTTTCACTAAATGGTGTCAACCATTGGGGGCCTCTGGGACGAGAGCTTGTTACCCTATTTTTGGAGGGTTTAACTGTGTTCCTTGTTCTAACCTAAAAGTAGGTTGCTATGCAGTTTAACAAGTCCATTAAAGTGTGTATTTTGTTCCTGAACTCCTTTTGGAAGGTCCTAAAATCTTATTATGTTACCCTCCAGCAAGAATGTTATGCTTAGTTACAAAAAGAATTAATTGATTTGTTTCAAAATTTGAGTAGAGTTATGCTGCTGAGCCTCCGCATAGTTACACCCCCTCCTTTCCCACTGGATGAGCACCTGTGATGTTTACTCCTGCCGTCTTCCTGAAGGCTGTATGCTTCTTTCTGATAGAGACTTCTAACTGCAGATTCCTCGCCTTGTAAATTTCCCATGTGTCAGACTGCACCCAGAAACGTTAATAGCAATTTCCTTGCAGGTGGCATTGCCAGGTGGCATTGTGCGGTTCTGCCGGTCTCGGATGTGACGTCAGGGCCACTATATGACTGCCACCTCTGTACAATGATGTCATTTCCTTTCATTCCGAGTCTTCCAGCTGTCTCTTAATAGGTACTATTCCGCAATAAAATTCGTTTTCCCCCCACAAAACTCTTCAAAGTGTGGAGATATGGACCCAATACCATAGGGTTTAAAACTGTTGTGACGGACACACAGGAAGTCTGCCTCTAGTGCCTCAGCGCCATGAATGACATGAAGTTTGTGTCACTTTTTGGTGCCTAAGAAGGGTGGAGCCATCCTTCCCATTTCAGATTGTTGCCCTCTGAACATTTTCCTCTGCAAGAGGACACAGTCAAGATACTCATGCTGGCCCAAGTTCTGTCTGCTCTGGATCCAGGGGACTGGATGGTGGTGCTCGTCTTACATTAACATACTTTTCACATCCTTGACCTGCAGTCCCACAAGGGTTGCCTGTCATTTCAATTAAGTCATGAGTACTTTCAGTTTTCCCTGCTCCGCTTTGGCTTGACCAGGGCACCTCAGGTGTTTACAAAGGTGATGGTCGCAGCCCATTTGCAGAGGTTGGTTATGCCAGTCTTCTCATACCTCAATGAGTAACTACTGAAGGGGGCATTGCCTTAGACAGTTGCAAACCACCATCAGACTACAGCCAACTTGTTAACATAGTTGGGTTTCTCCACAATGTACATAAGGAATCGCCTTGATGACACCCTGAGGACTTTTACAATTCCTACCTAGACGTGGTTTAATCACTTCAAGGCCCAGGGCCGGTCCTAGAACTCCTGGGGCCCCGGGCGAAAGGGAAGATGTGAGGCCCCTCTAATTTGCATGTAACTTCCAGTCGCAACCAGCATGACTCGCGTGTGGAGGGTCTTGCGGGAGTTCGGGAGGTAGGGAACAGGAAGCAGGCAGCCTCCCTCCCCTCCCCTAAGCCAATCCCAATGCTGCAATGGCATTGCAGCCTACATAGAGAAAGGCCAGAGTGTGCATGACTGGTTTGGTCGAACAGTCAGCACCCTTAGCAGTTGGCAAGTCACTCCTCCCCTGCCCTGAAGCAGACCCGCCCCCAACCAAACACTTCTGCTTTCTCGCAGTGCTAGAAGTAGAAACATAAAACGGTCATTTTAGCATTTTGTGTTTCTGCTTTTGCGAGAAAGTAGTGGGGCGACGCTCCTCCGCCCTAGTGGAGGTCCCGCCATTGGTAACATCACAAGAAGTGACATCTCAGAAAGTGACATCGCAGGACTATTGATCTTATTTGACATCACTGAAGAGACCTAACGTGGATATCAGTAACATGGACAAAACGCTAAATATACAAATGAAATAAGTCCATATATTTTAAAACTGTTAAATGGATTACATTTGTCTCATTAGATGGAAAAGATAGGTGCAGGTCTCACAAAGATGTATATTATTTACTCCTCGTTAACTGATTGTTTCCAGATGAGCGCATGATACACTTTCCAGTTCTGCCTCATAAAGGGGGAGATCCTGTTGAGGTAATGAGGGGCGGGATCATTCAAAATATAAAATTACACAAGAAAAAACCTCTCACACCATGGATATAATTGCACATTTCAAAAGGCTCCCTTATCTTTCTGTGCCATTATTGTGCTACCTTAGGGTGACATTAATACTTCGTAATTTGTTTTAACGTAAGTCCTCTCACCAGAATCCCACACTCCCATGCTAAGGGACGTAGGGCAATTTTTTTTGTGTGTGTGGCCAGAATTATGTTAAGTGCAAAAACACAACACATATAGTACAAAATTACAAGACACCATTGCAAACAAATAAAGATTGTACATAAACAAAAAAAGACTTAGAACAACCTAGACCACTGCTAAATCATACATTGACATGAAGGTATGCTACAGATTCAAGGGGTTGTCAAATCAACGTTTTTGATTTGGTGGTAGAACTGTAGGAAGTAGAAGTGGCCAGCTTTAGCACTGGTGGAGCCCTGTGCGACAATGTTGGTGCCCCCAATGACTTGCTCTGCCACGGATTCCCTCACTACCACCCATTAACAGTGCCCCTCAAGTCTCCATAACTACACTCTCTCTCTGATGCATTTAATTTGCACCGTCCCTCGTTTTAGCTCTGTGCGCCATGCACGCACCTTAGCACTGAAGCGCTAGGGTGTGTGCATGAGTGTAGCATAGGTTTTGTACAGAAGGGTACCCTTCTTGTGCAAAATACTATGCTGGGTATGATACAAAGCTTTTCCCACTTTGCATACGTGCTGCGCAGTGTAGCGCGCATGCAAAGTTGTAAAAGCATGGAGAAATGAAAGCATTTCTCTTGTTAGCTCCTCCTTTGAAGAGGCGTTAACTTTTGTCGCAAAACCATGTTCATAGATCTTTGTAAATATGGTTTTGCGTCAAAGGGTATGGGTGGTTACATGGGAACGCCCATGTACCACTCCCTCGGCGCAAAGTAACGCAAAGCAGTGCTTTGCACTACTTAGAGGGTGCTTTCCAGTGCAAAACAAGTTTTCACTGGAAAGAAAATAGCAGCAAAAAAAAATTGCGCTGGTTAGCGTCACTCTTGTGATGTTTGTGAAGGTTTGAAAATCTCCCCCTTCATGTTTTATCTCTCTCTCACCTCTAGCCTCCATTCACTGTTTCTGCCTCTCAAGCTTCCACCTCTCCCCTACATCCCTTGCTATTCACCACTCTTCTCTCCGGCCTCTTACCTTGCTTCACCTCTTGTGCCAGGACGCAATAGAACAAATAACAAAAGAAATGCCAGTGCTGATGACATTTATTCAATTATCACTCTTAGCATCCACACTAAGAAAGCTAATTCAAAATGGGGTATTTGCTTATTACTTGCACTTTTTATTTGAAAATTAACAATTTTTTACACAATTTTTTATTTTATAAAAAGAGAAGCATATAAGAAATTAGGACACATCAACAAACTACATTCGATAGAAACTTCATGCATTCTAAGCCTTCAATCATATCACAATCGCCGCAACATTCCTCACAATCATACCTCAATCAATCATACCACATACTACCACTATAGTAAAACAGAAAGTCTACTGGATCAGCATAAATTTGTCAAACATTTAGTGCTGTTTTAAGAAGTCACATTCCTATCTGTAAGTGAATTTAGACTCATACATTAGAACTTTATACAGTCCAAGGTAATGTGCATGGGATGGTGAGAGATCAGGGAGAGAGATGCCCCCTAGATACTCGAGCAGACCAGTAGAACAGGGGCCTACGCGTTTCAAATCCCTTATTGGTCGTCAGGGATTCTCATCAGGGCCTCAGGCACCAATGACTGAATTTATGGCCTAATGAAGGCATAGACTGGAGGCTTCTCAGGAGGGAAGGGACCTTTTTAAATGCAGGGCACTCGCCAGAAATGAAAGGACTGTGGCTTGGATGGCGCTTCGTGTTAAAATTTAGTCTTTTATAATTCGCTGGTCGATGTTCTAAAAAGGAACATTTATCTTAGAAGACTGACATCAGTTTGTAGCGTGTTATGCAGGGGCAGCGTCAGCACATACCAGTCTGGTCAGCGTGTGCTTAAGAATATAATCCTGTCGAGTCGCTCACGGGTTGAGTGGCCGGGCGTTACATATTCACACTGAAGTGTTCGCAGTGAACAAGGGGCAGCGTCAGCACATCCCCGTGTAATCGGAGGTTGCTTAGAGAGTCAATCCGGACGGCTTCTCCACAGTCTGGCGGCGTGTACCGGGGTGCTATTCTCCTGCGCAGTCGCGTTCAATAGAGGCTCCTGCAGCACAGATGGGCCCACAACAATTCTGAGGGCCCCATATCACCAGGGGGCTCCCATTCAGCCTAGGGCCAATGAATATCTGTGAGATGTGGGAGACTCTGGGGCTTATCACATTCTGCAGAACGGGGACCCCATCATTTTGTGTTACACAACTGCTCTTGTGTTACTTTTCAGATGTGTAAAGCAATGAATGGTGAGTGGCTTGAGGGGTTTTATTACTTTGGTGTATCTTGGAGGGTTCATTGCACTCCCCTTGGGGTGATAAGGATGAGTGTGGGATCACCCCCCATCCCTCCCCCTAACTGAATGTTCGCATCTCCAATAAACTTTTAAAGACCAAATTGCTCATTCCTTGAATTCATGTAAATTACATGAAAATAAAAAACCAAGCGCTTATAACTATAACTGGAGTTTATTATTTATGTTTAACTCCTTTTATGTTTGTTTTGTGTGAACATGCTTGTTTGAGAAAAAAACCCAGTTGCAAAAAAGAGAAACAAATAATAAGCCCTTTATCCATTTTCTGTCTTCTCCCTTCCATGGAAGGAGCAGCGCCTTTTGTGATGTGTGATCACTCTGTGTTTTTGTGTTGTGAGCCCTGCAGGATGCTCTGCGTTTCATTCATGCAGGGCTCACTTCACACCTCGCAGTTCAAGTAGCTGCCTAACTGCTGGTATGGAGATGCAGCGATTAGGCTGATCACGGCCACAAACACAAACCCGCCTTGCCCACACTGCAGCATCTGAAAGGATGAGGTGTCATATTGCTTTTTCATTCCATGGCAGCCGGGTGAGGTCAGGGCGGCCCCGCCGTGGGCCTCGCACACTACACCATGGCTGCAAACCCCAAGGAAGGCGGCTCCCTCCTTGTCACTCTTACAATGGCACAATTTCAAAAGGTTGATGGGCTCGTGGGGGGCCCCATCACAGTTAGACAGCCGCGAGGCCCTGGGCAGCCGCCCACTCTGCCCATGCCTAGCGCCGGCCCTGTCAAGGCCCTATACTCAGCAGTAGAAGGGCCAATCAATGAGCCATTCTCCCTTCCCCCATTTTCACTGGATAGAGCCACCGACCCCTTTACTGCGCGGGAGGTTACGAACATTATTAAATCCTTGGTACCCCTGAAAGCAGCTGGCCCTGATGGGCTTCCAGGAGACTTACTTCGAGCCTATCGAGTGAATGGGGCACAATGGTTTCTGCTCTCCTGAACGCCATCTTAGAGGGAGGTCCATGTCCCAGAGTCTTGGAAAGGGGCAGAGGTTGTTCCAATTTTCAAAAAGGGCTGTCGGGACCAACCAGGGAACTACAGGCCGATAAGCCTCATAGACTCAACCCAGAAAGTGGCGGGAAAGGCGATCCTGGGGAGGATTCTTCATTGGGTGGACGAAACCCACATATTGTCCGACCTTCAGGCAGGCTTTCAATCCAGTACGGGAACTATTGAGCAAGTGTTCAGACTGATGCTTCTCTATTGGAAGGTGGTGGAGCTGGGCAAAGGCAGTCTCTACTTGGCTTTTATAGACTTAAAGACTGCCTTTGACCTGGTTCCTAGGGAGGAACTTTGGAGGGTCCTGCAGGGTCTCGGGCTGCCCCCTTACATTCTGTTGCTCCTCATTAAATTACTTAATGAAAACTATGCACAGGTGCGATGGGGCCAGAATGGGGAAAAGACCGATAGGATCCCGGTCAACAGGGGCATCCGACAGGGATGTGTATTAGCTCCCACACTATTTCCCCTGTATGTGAATGGTGTGGTAGAGCACCTGCTTGACGAACCAGCAGATGCACCCTCCCTGGGGGGCGTGCGGATTCCAACCCTGTTGTTTGCCGACAACACCCTCCTCATTTCAAAGACTCCCCAGGGCCTACAGAAGCTTTTGAACCGCTTCCAGGATTTTTGCTCAAAAAGAGGGCTGGTCATAAATGTGGATAAAACGAAATATTTGATCATGCACCCTCCACGTAAACTTGGTCGTCCACCTGTCCTGAATTCTGTTCCTCTTGAGAGAGTCTCCGAATTTGACTATTTGGGGATTCGCATGAGCGATGCCATGAGCTGGTCACCCCACATTAACAAAATGACCCTTAGCCACAAAAGAGTGGGGGGCGCATTGTTAAGGGAGTATCACAACTCATCTAAGCAATGTGTAGCTCCAGTAATTGACATTTATAAAGCTAGAGCTGTCACGGCATCACTTTACGGGGCTGAGTTATGGGGCCTTGGTAACTCGGAGGCTCTATCCAAGGCAGAGAATACATTTTTGAAGGACCTTCTGGCCATCCCCCTGAGCACCCCAACAGTCCCGGTGCTTTTGGATGCGGGATGCAAATCAATTAAGGACCAGGCTCGCCTCCGGCCCCTCCTCTTATGGGCTCGCCTGTGGAGGGTCCCTGAACTGAAAACTTATGCGGATGGGCTGCTGGCATAAGATCAAGTGGCTAAGGGACATCAAAAACCTCTTGGGGGACTTGGGTCTGGGGTCCTGTTGGACTACAAAATCTGCCCCACCGAAGGCAACCCTAAAAAAACTATATTGGGAGTGGGTCTCTGCCCAGCTCATCAGCAATCCACGTCACTGCAACTCCACCGCAGCCTATTTGAAAATTAAAGACGTTGTTGCCCTTGAGCCTTATTTGGACCTGATTACAATACCTCTTGACCGGGCACTTTACATCAAATTTAGAGTGGGTACCTTACCCTTAGGAGACCTGCTCTCAAGATGGAATATGCCTGTGCAGGTATCACCACACTGTGCCCTCTGATCAACTAGCCCCGAAACTGTCGCACATTTCTTCTTTGAGTGCCCTGATTACTCTCACCCAAGAAGACGCTGGCTCAAACCTCTTTGCCGACAATTGGGTACTCGCCAGCATACGGTGGCTTTACGGATTTTACTAACTGACACTTCCTCCCCCATAGTCTGTGGTGTTTCTAAATTTTTTAAATGGGCATGGTTGATCCGCTTAAAAAGACTGTCTATTTCAATTTAATTCCATTTAATTAATTTATTTGATGTACAAACAGAACTCTTTTATCTCACCTGTCTTTTAACTTGTAATAGTTTTTTTCTTCTTTTTTTACGATGTGCTGTTTTATATACCCTTGTAATGCTTTTATGATATCTGCATATCGAAATAAAGCTATCAACCAACCATAAGCAATTCCTGACTATTTCACACCGGCTTCTTTTCATTGGATTCATCCTGGATACGGTCCTCTTCAGAGCTATGCTTCCACGTCAATGAGCCTAGAATATTCGGGCAATGAGGCTGATATTTTAACCATTGACTCTGGTTTCAGTGCGTGCGGTTCTGAGATTTCACGTGGAACATGCGGGCTCTGCAGTGGGATCTGAAGTCTCAGTGGGCTCCGCACCAAGGGGATCTATAAGAGTCCATCCAGTTATCGAAGGAGACTGCAAAAGATCTACAGCGATGAATGCTCGGCCACAATTGAATTCACGGCAGACCTCTCTCTGTACCTCACCCAGAGATAAAGGTTGTGACGAAAGGATAGTTCTTATGTTGGGGAGGCCATCTGCGAGAGGAGGAGATCAGAGGACTTTGGTCTCCAGCAGTAGCTCGACTCCACATCAACTGGTCACTGAAAGCATTCTTCTCAACCATCAAGTGAGAACAGGTGCAGGCTATCATGGACAACACAACCGCTATGTGGTGCTGCAACAAACAGGGCAGAGTGAGTTGTGGGTCCTGTGCCAGGAGGCTCTCTGCCTGTGGAAGTGGCTGTACGCTACTGACCACCCAGCTCCTGGCAGGATTTTTAAACACTAGGACATACAAACTCAGCTGCTGTTAATTAGCAGACACAATTGGCAGTTACACTCAAATGTTGCACTGGTAATTCCAGCACTGGGGAGAACCCTTGCTCCATCTATTTGTCATTGCATAGAATGCTGTGTTCAAACTTTTGTGCGCTGGAGTTCCCAAGGCCGTCCTCCCTGGGAGATGTCTTCCACCAGCATTGGGGATTGGGACTACTGTATGCCTTTCGCTGCTCCTTCTCCTGCCCAGAGGGCTGAAAAAGACAGGAAATACTGTGCCCACCTACCCCATGCTAGTGGCCCAGACTGGGCAAGAAGAATCTAGTACCCACATTTTTTGGCCATGAGCACCTGTCCTCCAATCTGGCTGCCCTTTTCAAGAGAACCTCCTATTGACGCAGCAGGGTCGGGTCCTTCATCCAAGCCTACCCAACCTATACCTCCTGGCATGGAGAATGAGTGGTGATAGTTGATGGCTTTTGATCTTCCTCCTAAAGTAATTGGTGTCATTCTAGCAGCCAGGTAACCTTCCACTAAGGCACTGGGAGTCCGTTGCTTGGTGTTTCCCTGTCATGTTCTACCCCATGCAAGCAAGTTTGTCAGCCATCCTTCTGTTTTGTCTTTCATTGGTCCAGCATCCCTCTCTGTGGCCACAGTTAAAGGTAATTTATCCGCCCTTTCAGCCTTCTTATGACTACTGGATCGGCCATCCCTTTTTAAGTCACCTGTTGTGATGTGTTTTTTTAAAGAACTGATCCACATGTTCCCACCAACACCTTTTGTGATGCAGCTGGATCTTAATTTAGTTCTCACTTATCTAATGTGTGCGCAAATCAAACCTATGCACAGTCGCCCTTTACACTTGTGAACAATCAAGTTGGTGTTCCTTGTCGCAATCATATCTGTTAGACAAGTGAGTGAACTCCAGGCATTGTGTGTCCACCAACCAAATAGTTAATTACAGACAAACTAATCCTTTAGAGAAATGAAGCTTCATTGCTAACTCTAGAGAAACAAGGAAGGGAGCATTAGTATATCGACCCCCAGGTCCACCCGGGAATTTTTCTCTCCAACTTGTTGAAATACTGGCCCCACATATACAGATGGACTCTGATTTCATCTTGGTAGGGGACTTCAATGTCCATAGTGAACTTTCCTCCTGTGTGGAGGCACAGACACTCTTGGCAGATCTAACCACCTTAGGTCTGCACCAAGTTAATCAGGGACCCACGCATATAGCCGGTCACACTTTGGACCTTGTGCTATATAATTCCACTTCTATAAAGTGTCTACCTCCCTGCCAAGTGGATTGGACTGACCACTCGATCATTGAGTTCTATACTCGACCCAATCAGGTGTCTAAGGGTGTACAGAAAACCTTGGCCGATGTTAGAAGACCTTGGAATAAACTAACGCCTGAGAACTTCAGGGAGAAATATATCGAACCTAATTGGGTTGAATGTGGCGACAATGTCACTGCGGCACTGGCCGCTCTCAACGAAGCGGTAACTATCTCCATTAATCATGTTGTTCCTTTTAGAACATACAAACCCCGACCTGCCCCAAGACAAGAAGTCTGGTACACAGACGGTCTCAGGCAATTAAAAATCACGGCACGGAAATTGGAAAAACGATGGAGACTCACACATAAGGCTGAGGATAAAGACATTTATAGGACCTCCCAGAAAAATTACCATAAAGCCATTCGATCTGCCCGGAAACATCATATAGCAGACCAAATAACAGCTGCGGGTAAAAATGCGAAAGTCCTTTATCAGATACTACAGACCTTTGTCAAGCCTGCAGCCTGTGAAACAGAGGGGATTGAGTCCCAAGAACTCTGTAATAACATCTCGCAGTTCTTTGTAAGGAAAATAGAAGGCATTTATGCAAAGATCTTAGCCCCGAACTCCTCCTCTAACATCCTGAGAACTGTTGATAGTATGGCTCCCCCACACCTCTGTTCAACAGAAAATAATGCTAACAAGCTTGTTGAATTCCCCCCCATATCAATCGAGGATATAGGCACTCTAATTAATCAAACCAAGAGTGGATGCCCGTCAGATACTGTTCCAGCTCGTATCATGTCTCTCTTAAGGGATGATCTAGGAGCAGGGATTCAACGGGTGCTTAATCTATCCTTAGGATCAGGTGAAGTTCCTCCTGATTGGAAGCGTGCTTTGGTGAGGCCTCTACGGAAGAACAACTCCATTCCATGGACTGACCTCACTAACCTGAGACCCATCTCGCTTCTCCCTTTCCTAGGGAAGCTTGCCGAGAAGTTTGTTAACCGGCACTTATCTAATTACATCGAGAGTGCAGGGGGACTAGATCCCTCTCAATCGGGTTTCAGACCTAGGCACAGCACCGAGACCGCCTTGCTGTCCGTCGCTGACAATCTCCATATGCTTCAGGATAAGGGGTACTCTGTGATCCTGGTGTTATTAGATTTGTCAGCGGCGTTTGACACGGTGTCACATGAGATCATGACCTCCAGACTAGTTAACATCGGTCTGGGTGGCAAGGCGCTGGCATGGCTAAGGAGCTTCTTCAGCAAACGCACTCAGAGAGTAATACTGGGCCCCTACCAGTCAGAGGAGGTGGAGATCTCAAAGGGGGTGCCACAGGGCTCCTGCTTAAGCCCAACGTTATTTAACATCTATGTGGCACCCCTAGCTAACATCATGAGATCCCACGGGTTTATCCCTGTATCGTATGCAGACGATACACAACTCCTCTTCCCGTTTAAAACCATGACTCCTGAAGTGCGTCACTCCTTTGCCCAAGGGATGAAAGAAGTAGCACATTGGATGGCAGCAAACCTCCTTCAGTGCAACGTCTCCAAGACGGAGGTGATGCTCTTTGGGGAAGCCAAACGACTGTGGACTCCGGACTGGTGGCCTTGTGATCTTGGCCCAGTCCCTGAGCCAAAAATGGTAGTAAAAGATCTGGGAGTCAAACTGGATCAGGAGCTCACCCTAAAACATCATGCTACTCATGTAGTAAGCTCCTGTTTCCATGTTATTGGACTTCTCCGAAGGGTGTTCCCATTGCTACCTGATTCCACCAAGAAAACTTTAGTTCAGTCGCTCGTGCTGAGTAGACTGGACTACTGTAATGGTCTGCTGCTAGCCACCAATGAAGGGGTCATCGCTAGACTTCAAGTCGTGCAGAACACGGCTGCCCGCCTTGTTCTCAATGCCCCGGCCAGGACTCCTTCAAAGCCGCTCCTCAAAAAACTCCACTGGCTCACCATAAAACGAAGAGTGCTGTTTAAAACTTGTTGCACTATTCACAAGTGCTTGTCTGGTAGAGGCCCAGAGGACTTAAATAAGAAATTCATTCCATATATTCCAGCAAGAACCCTGAGATCCGGAGACCATGAACTATTATGTGTCCCCAGATTTCGGAAGACACGACAAGGTGGAAGAGCTCTGTCAGTGGCAGGCCCGAAACTTTGGAATGAACTTCCACTGGAAATCAGAACATGCAGGGAACATTTTCCCTTCAGGAAAAAGCTAAAAACTTTCCTGTTTAATTACTGATACTGTTGAATAAAAATACACATGACAGGGCTATCTGTTTTCTGATGTTGCCAATGGCGCGGAGATACTCCCAAGGGAGTCGATTCCCAGCGCGGTATAAGCTTGCAAAATAAATAAATAAAATAAAGGTGGTTACACCCTTTCATATAGCTCAATCTATTACTCGATTAAAGAAAAAGGGGTAACCCTGTGTCCCTCAGGACCTAGGTAGGTAACTGTTAAATACAATAGTGGTTCTGTTGGGTAAGACAAATCACTTTGATAATGCTAATAAATGCACATTAATGTTTAGAAACTCTCTGAGACACATAGGCAATGAGAAAATAAATGCTCAAGCAATCTACTGATAAAGTTCATATAGCCAAGTGATGATTTCATGTGATTTTATATCGGAATGCATTCATGTTACATCTGAATTGATTCATTCAATGATGACATTGGATTCCTAATAAGACCGTCAATCACAGGTGAAAATTATGTGACAATTGGTGAAAGGTGCTCAGTGCATGAAGCAATGTACAGTGAAATAAAGTAATACATATATACAATTATATACAAGGGTTAAATTGGCCCGAATCTATTTCACTCTAGAAGAAGGTACTACGTCCTTCCTCTCCGCTCTGTAACTAAAGCGTTTTAGTTACAGAGCGGAGAGGAAGAACATAGAACCTTCTTCTAGAGTGACCGGTTTTTCTACAGTACGGAACACGGATTTGACCGTTCGGCACCCCATCAGGCAGAGGCCTGTCCTCCTGATTATCATACTGTCCACCCACACACACCTGTCTTGAAAAAGACCCGGCGCTACCACCAACCGGGGGGCATTTGGGTCGAAACGTCGACGCTCACCTGTGGTCCAGAAACTCCAGGATCTATTACATGAACACTAGGACTCCTTGGATGTGAAATATGTACTCCTCAGCTGTCTTGGATGCCGAACTATGATGATTTAGTGGTGCTCGTGAAAAATAGTCAGCAGGGTTCTGGTCTTTACCCGGCTTGTGTACAATTGTTTAATCATACTCTTGCAGACTCAGAGCCCATATCTCAATGCGAGATGGCTTCTTGGCAATTGGATTTCCAAAGATAGAGATTAGCACTTGGTGATATTGTTCGTGAAATGTTTCCCATACAGACACACATAAAAATGTTTGCAGGCCCACACTGCAGCTAGAATCTCCTTCTGTGGCTGAGAATTAGCACGTTTGGAGTCAGACAGGCTCCGACTGGCATAGACCCAAATGTGTCCCTGAGCATTCGGATGACCATTAGGTTGAGCCAGGATAGCTCCCAGCCCCACTGGCCTTGCATCCACTGTTATCTCAGTGCATAGTTTGAGTCAAAGTAGGTCATCTCAGTTGCATTCTCAATTGCATGTTTTATTCCTTTGAAACACAGATCACATTCAACAGACCATTGAAATGGGACATTTTTTTTTGTTAACTCTCTTAATGGAGCACTTTCAGTAACAAAATCGTGAATGTACCTTGAGTAATAACTGGCCATACTTAGAAAGGATCACAGCGGGGGTGTGGCCAACCACGAGAGACATGGCCACTTTCGGAGGCTGCTCCGACCGAGCGCACCTGTTCCAGTGCATATCTGCCCAATAATCCGCTCCTACACTGGTAGAAAAAGATATTGTTAAGAGTCGGAATCCACCACAGATCGAAGGAGCCATGAGACTGCTGATTCCAGCTGGTGGTTCCAGCTCTCGTCCTGACGACGCACATCGCGGCCCGGTGGAGGCGTAGCAGGGACTGCACATGCGAGGAACCTGAACTGCTGACTGAGGCTCCGCTCTGGGCAATCAGTTCTGCCGGAGTCGGCCGCGTCTACAACTGCTTGCAGCACCGGGGACTGAGTGGAGGCTGGGCGGGAGCCCTGGGGAGAAAGCTGTGACGAGCGGTGGCCGGCTGTGCCTATAGTAGTTGCATCGGGACACCTCGTCCCACAACCCTCACCACCCAAATGATACACAGACAAGCATGTTGGGATGAAGAAGTTGCAGGTTTATTTGTGATACAAATAACAGAACGGGTTAACTGACAGGCGACCCCCTATGCCCGCAACCCCTTGTTGCAGGGCGCCTGAAGTTGAGCCAAAGAAGCGGACACCAGTGGCCATAGTCCGGTGTGGAACTTGGGAGGAAAACCTCCCACCGGCGGACCTATCGTCCACCCGCCCCACCCTCCCGACAAGGGAGAGTCAACTCACACCTTGCCCAGCCAGGCGGGGCGTTATTGGCAAACCCCCGGTTGCTCAGGCTTACAACCGCCTTAAGGACTAACGGGGTGCCGTCGAAACCAAGTCCCCAAGAAGGGCCCCTTGGATTATGTATGACTCAGCAAGGTGCGTTTCGCACCGGGGCTTCAGGTCCTGTTCCTGCGCCTGTCCTGTATGGGGATCACCTTGTAACTCCTCCTGCAACCTAGAAAACACAAATACATCATTAAATTTCCCCCTCCCCACTTCCCCCCTTTCAGCGGGTGAGCGGTAGGGAGGGGAGTGAAGGCGCGGGCCTCGCGTCCGGGGGAAAGAGAGGGGGGGGGGATGCCCTAATGGACCTAAGGGCTGACGAGGACAGCCTAGCACGACCGGCTGATAAGAGTGGGCAGCAGCAAAGAGGCCGCCAGGAGGGGGGGCTCCCCTATATATGTCTCCTACGGGGGGCGGCCTTTCTTAGGGTGACTCCGCCCCCTGGCCCAACTCCCTCCCCTGGGCTGGCCAGAGGTTCCCCACGCCCTACTACGGGGTTTGCCCTCCTATGGGGTCCCTTGCAGGGACCTCGGGCATCCCGCATAGTAGTTGCATCGGTACACGTCGTCCCACAACCCTCACCACCCAAATGATACACAGACAAGCATGTTGGGATGAAGAAGTTGCAGGTTTATTTGTGATACAAATAACAGAACGGGTTAACTGACAGGCGACCCCCTATGCCCCGCAACCCCTTGTTGCAGGGCGCCTGAAGTTGAGCCAAAGAAGTGGACACCAGTGGCCATAGTCCGGTGTGGAACTTGGGAGGAAAACCTCCCACCGGCGGACCTATCGTCCACCCGCCCCACCCTCCGGACAAGGGAGAGTCAACTCACACCTTGCCCAGCCAGGCGGGGCGTTATTGGCAAAACCCCGGTTGCTCAGGCTTACAACCGCCCTAAGGACTAACAGGGTGCCGTCGAAACCAAGTCCCCGAAAAGGGCCCCTTGGATTATGTATGACTCAGCAAGGTGCGTTTCGCACCGGGGCTTCAGGTCCTGTTCCTGCGCCTGTCCTGTATGGGGATCGCCTTGTTTTTTCCACAGCCCTGGGCGTGGTACCCGCTGCGCCCAGAGCCCCCACTACCTAGCCCTTAGTTCTCTTTTATCTGCATCCGGCTGTTTCTAGCGCCTCCCCTAGATCTAATAGGAAAATCGCCATGCCTACTTTGGACAAGTGTACCCCGTCAGATTCCCAGCAGCCAATGGATTTGGCGTGCAGCAAGCCATGCCTGATGAAACCTACCCCTCTCTGTTCGCTGAATTTGCACATTGATGCGTTTACGCACCTGCGAGTCACGTCTAATGCCTCCTGCGATGTTGCCCCATGCCAAATTGGTCTGGGGGATATTTCTGACCAATATATGTTGCACTGTCCCAATTCGCCACTCAAGATGCTCAAATCTTTCCTCATTATGTCTAACAACCGCCTTTTTCCTAAAGCCACCAGGTCGTTCCCCCTAGGTGTACTACCAGGATGTTTGGCCTTCGCCTGTACTCCCTCAATAATCTACGCAGCGTCCCTATCAGTGCCGCCCAATGCATCCCAGGGAAGCCAAACCACGATATATTGGTGTTGATAAAGCCGTGCTTCCAGTGTTGGCATTCACCCATCTCGCCAGTCTTTTGACATAAGAGTGCCCCATCACCCATACCTCTGTCCCTGCAATGAAACACAGTATTGTTGTAAGATTAAAGTTTATTGACACACTTAAAATCACTGCAAAACAAAGCACCACCAAGTGGCGACAGGAATTTGAAACACCTCATATTAATCCTGTAATGGCTTACAAATTATTTTCTAAATTACACGTTGTCAACCGTATGTCTGTTGACAGGGCGTATTACACTCATAGGCCTGACATATCTTCTATAGCAGTTTGAATCCCACCGACCTACTTTTTTAATAGCTTCGTCAGGAAGACCTACCCTAAATGCAGTAGTAGCCGCACCTATCCTGAAGGAATGGGAGCTAAACTTGGCCCCTTTTGTTGTGTATCCTGCCAGGAAAAGGCACCCCTGCATCACATGATCTACCTGATACTTTGTGACCGGGGAGCCATCAGAGTGTATAAGTAGTAACCCTTCTGTATGTGGGCGGCAGGACAGGAAAGCGGCGAGCAGAGCCACCGGGCAGTACTTGTCGTTGCCCAGCCGCTGTAATGAGATGTTCCTACCCTTGCCTGTCTGGTCTGTCTTGGAAGATAGTAAGAGGATCTCTGCTGACTGCGCTGTCAAGCGAACGTCCTTCATCAGAAGGGCCCTGGAGTTGACCTCTTTTTTGGACCGGGCTACCAATTCGCCTATCCTAAAGGCTCCAAAAAATGCTAAGCTAAAAGTCACTGCAAAGAGGGCTGCCTGATAGGCGGAATGTGTGACAGTAGGCAGGGCGTCTAGCATGTAGTATCATAATCTATGGGGGCCCTTTGATCTGCTAGTTTGGGCATCACTCTTGCCCAGCCTTTGAGTGCCGCCCTTGTTGAAAATAACGTCGTTGGGTCCTTCTGACCCAGAAGCCGGGCGTGGTGCCCGATGGCGGACAAGTGCCCGGCCATCCATAAGTGGCTCTTCCCTTCATCCTTCGCCCAGACCATGAATGCCTGCACTCTTTCCACTTGTCTCGAAGCCTCCCACTCCCATGGGCCCATGATTTCGCAGAATGTTTTTACACAAGTCTGGTATCTCCTCATAGTCCGAGGTGCCAAGGACATCTGGCCTAGTTCTCTGATGCGCTGCGCCACCGCAGCAGATGCCAAAGCCGAGCCGGGAAAGGCGTCATCTCTTCCCTCGCACTTGGCCAAGCCTCTCGAAACCGCTGCCAATGGAAACGTGAAAGTGCGTCAGCAGCCGTGTTTTGGACTCCCGGGATGTGCCTAGCCTTACATTCCACAATATTGTATAAACATACTTTGACCAGTTCTCTGAGTAAGCATAAAACAAGTGCACAAGCGGCGGGAGAAGGACGCAACCCTGATAGTCCCTGAGCGCCTGGGCCTAGCTTACCACCTTCCTGGCCGATCGTGGTCCCGGTCCGAGGCCACCAAAAGAAGCAGGGGCGGCTGCAGCTACAAGCTGGGCAAACGACGAGTTCACCCCCGGGGTGGCATGGTAAGCCGCAGGATTGTGCTTCCAGCAGGTGAAGGGGGCTGAAGCAAACAACAATGGAAGGTGAAGCCTGGCCGCCATTGCTATTTTTGGTGCGTAGAGCTGGCATTCTTTTAGTGGCCACAAGAAAGACAGGCCCAACGTGGAGCTGTACAATGCCACCTCCCATCTGTAGATGGATAAAGTCTCTACAGAAAAGGTGTTACTTAAGGTACCTGACAGGATATCTATGTGCCCTAGCCACCTCAATAAAGCAGTGATCTGGCACAGAAATTAGCTATGGCCAGTATTACCCACCCAGTCCAGCATATGTTCCTCAGAATGGGGGACGTATTTGACCTACAGTTGGAACCTGACATCATATAGCATATTTTGCATCTTCTAATACATTAGATTGTCTGTAGCATCATTTAAATATTGAAATGTCATAGTCTGATAATCTGTGTAATTTTTCTTGAAATATAGTTTCATATCCAATAGGTACATAAATCAGGGAATATTTATTGCTTAACTGGGAACCTAAGTAAACTTAGTGACTATGACTAACACCATCTATTGCAGTACCTATGATTAAACAATGTGTACGGATTTATATAGTCATCTACCCGTCCCCCTTTACATGGTTTGGAAAGTCCAGTTCCCAGGTGAAGTCCTGCACCTGAGGGCTTACTGCAATATGACATGTAAATGATACCAGGTCATTCTTGCTATTTCCCACGTCTTCCCTCTTGTAAGTGTACCATCTACTCATTGGTTGTGAAATCTCAGGATCGAGTCAACTAGTGAATGCACACCCATCCAAATTGCTGCTGTCCATGCTGCTTTTCCAACCTTCTTCATTCCTCCTGTCAATAAGCGTTTAACTTGGCTTACTGAAAAGGTGTCACGATCCATACGCATGATAGACACTACCACTATTTTGGGGCATGTCACTATCAGGTGCCATCCTTTCCTTCCACTCACAGTTCTCTCAGTTACATCCGGATTTCTGAGAGGGTGAATGAAGCCTGTAATCAGTTTGATTATGCTCTAACAGACGTGGATGGGAACATAGAACTATGTGATGAATCAGATATAATGTAATCCGATCTGTCTCCTGTTGGATAATGTTCCTTCTCCTGCTATTTATCTTTCCATGCCGCCCTGTATAACTGAGGTTTTGCATCTGTCTTTAGTGATTATTGATTGTTCATTTCTGGCCAATACAAATATCGTGCACACGCAGGTTTCATCCATCATGTTAATATTCTACCACAATATGGAGTTTTAAATATTGTCCTGCCAAAATATTGACTACCATAATATTGTGAGAGTAAGACTATATAGGTAAGTATAGATGTATCTCTATTTCAGAACTCTTTCTCATAGTATTTACCCCAAAGGCCCCTTAGGTCATCTACTTCTCATTTAGCAAAGATCCCTAAAATAAAGAAATCTAGATGGGGCGGCAGAAATTTTACCAATCTCGTCATTAAGCTATGGAATTCTCTCTCTTTACCCTTGAGATCCCAACATAGTCTTCCTTGTTTCAGAAAGTAACTAAAAACCTGGTTATTTCCACTATCAGCGATTTCATATTTTTTTGCTCCTTTCCTGCTGTTTCTAAAGACCCACTTCGGTATAAGAGAACTTCATAAACTCTCATTCATTCATTCATTCATTATCTCCACATCTAGGTACCTTAATAATATGTACTGTCAAGGAGTACATCTAATCTTACTCATTACCTTCACAATGTTCTGGTATATCATATTCTGGATGCAATTTATTGCAAGACCACATTTTGCCATTTGATATTGTGACACATTTCCATCATGTTCCTTCAGGTTGGATTTATGCAGTGCTCTTCAATTCTGGACCATTTTATTGAATATAAACACACTTTTAAGATAGATAAGAACATTGGGAAGCATTATTGCAACTACTGTTTGACAGGGGAGTTTGCTTGTAGTGTTTGCCCATGTCAATCGCCTCCCCTCACCAGCATTCGTTATTTCAGAGCAGCCATCATGAAATGTTCAAACTTCTCTAGATCACATTTCTTCATCAAGAACGCTTTATGTTTTTTCTTCAGTTGGTCCCTTACATCAAGGACCAGCATTCCCCGGGTAAATTCTCCCCGCAAATCCACATGCACGCCACACTCCAGGTACTCGGTGATGATGCTGTCATCAATAGCAGCAGCCATGGCATAAGAATCAAAGCACACAAAGCCTAAAGCACTCAGTTGTGCCTTAGTTATTATTCTTTTCATGAACTTGGCTTTCACACTATCTTGGTTTATCCAATTTTCAAAAAATTCCTGCAACAAGCAAAGGATAAAGAGGGTCATACATCGACTGGGTACCTACAGTTACTTTGTTTTCTGCAAATGCTTTGACATTTCACTGGCAATAAGTGATTTGCTTCAATTGTTCTTGATTTGAAATAGGCATGAAATGCACCTTTATCAGTCAGTCAGTCAGTCAAACAAGCTTTATTCAACATAGTCATAAAAGCATTACATATATAAATTTGTTATATAAGAATAGAGTTAGAATTTATACAGAAGTTTAAAACAGGGAATTCATTATAGTAATAATTAAAAATAATCAGGTTAAGATACATCAAGTATTCAGGTATAAAGTGCATTTTCAAAGACCTACCCCTTTACATTTTTGTTTCTAATAATCCAGGCCCATCCTAAATATTTCGCCACAGCTATATATATTACAGGGCTTGGGTTTGTACAGATGATTCTAGTAGCCACAATTCCACTCCGAGTGCCTTTATCAATAACTCCTCAAAGAACACATCAATGAACTATTCTGATTGTACATACAAAAGACAAAGCAATAACTACATAAAGTGTTACAGAAAAGATAATCGCCTGTGCACATGAAGTGGGATCTGGCCTCTTTAAAATGTAAAAAGCATAAGAGAAAGCAACTTTACAATTTAAAAAGCATAAGAGAATGCAACAAATGAGTTAGCGGGCTGTGGAAAGAAGCCAGCACTGAGTTACATCGAGCACTTATAACAGTTGGTCATGCTCACCATTCCAGCAGTGGCCTCAGTGTGCCTCGTGTGTTGCTTACATGTAACATGTACTCTTCCTTATTAATCACACTCAAATCAGCTAATCTGAATAGCTATTACAGATTACACAAAGTGTAAAAGATTTATAACAGTCCACATGACTATTGTGTGGCTAACAACAAACACAATTACCCTCACTTGAATTGGTGCAAAGAAATAATACAGAGTGTATTGCATCTAAATTGTAGACCAGGCTTAGGACTCCGAGGGTGAACCCTTGAAGATTGTGTGTACATCACAGTGAAAATCCATAGAGTAAATACGTGATTTTCTCATATACCTACCTCTGATGCTAAACTGGTTTGTACTGTTGTGTCTTTTTTGCTTAGAACCAAAGGGGCCTAATTAGCCAGAGTACTAGAATCTAAGAAACAAGCATTGGCAATGCAATAGGCCTGGCTTTAAAGGAATGTTATATGGCAATACAAAACATTACAAGTAAGTAGCATTGGAATGAATATGTATTTCTGTGGAAGCAAAGAACTGTAGAATTATATTGCTGTAGGTTAAAAAGCCAGGAGATAGCTGCACTCTCAAACTAGACATAAAACTCCATGTAGGTTAAGGACTGCCCTCTTCCCATTTATGTTGCTAAAAGAGAAAAGCAACATAAATTACGTAGTTATCTAAGACACTAAACAGCATTCCAATGTCATGTGTGTGTCCCTGAAAGTCCTAGCTGACACCACTGGAAAAATAAACAAAATGATCACAACTGCGTGGAGGGCAAGCCCATTTTTATGGAAGAACACAAATTCTGCCCAATCAGAACATGTACTTCTGGCTCACAAAATGTGGGCGGAGTCAAAGCCCCTCTCTAGTAATGCTCAGAACAATATCTGGTGACAGCTGTGCTGTCAAGCCAGACCCAAAAACGGGAGGGCACTTGAATCTTTAGGTTGAATGCCTATCAGACGAGTAGTTCTATGACTCTTTCACATCCTTGTGTGACTATTCATTTTGTTTTTGTTTGCAATTGGGTACGATTCTTTTTGTAGCGGAATGCGGTTCAAAAAGGCCGTACAATTCTTTACGTAACAAAGTGAGACTCAGACAGCTGACACGCGTTTCCCTCCGTCTGGGTCATTTGGCCTGGAGTTTCTGGAGGCTGTCAAACAGTCTCTAAATATTTTTCATATTGGGGTTAATCTAGTGGTTCAGTACCTATTTCGTGGATTCTCCGTTGAAGTAAAGTGAAGAGCTATATCATGCATTTACTATGTGGCACAAGTATGTGGATAATCATAAATTCAAAGGTCTTTACTTACTATGGAGTCGTAAAATCCAGACTCAAATTAACAGAGCATACCTGGCACAGTGGGCAACTGACGGGTCCATGACACTTGTGGGCACCTGGCATTTATTGCCATGTACGCCATACCGAACCGAGGAAGGCTTTTATGGGACAAGTGAATTTAAAGCACAAGCTTATAACTACTATGTTACTTCTGGTTTGAATATATATATATATATATATATATATATATATACATATATATATATACATATATATATATATATATATATATATATATATATATATATATATATATATATACCGAAAACACATTTTCATTTTCACATTAATGTGCATCCGAAATGGAGACCAGAAACGTGCACATTAACATGTACCACTTGATCACAGTGATCTAATCAATCATTGCCTCATTTGACACTGCTGCTAGTGGTTTGCTACCATGGCCCATCACAAACTGAAAATGATCAGGAAGATTCGCCCCTTTCTTCCGGATGCAGCAATTAAAACATTGGTTAGTGCTTTAGTTCTGTCATCGTTAGACTATTGTAATGGTCTATTTCTCAATGCCCAGGTCAGGGTCACAAAAAAGTTACAGTCCATACAGAACGCGGCTGCACGACTGCTTTCTGGAACCTCTAAGTTCAACCCTATATCGGATACGATAAGGCAGTTTCACTGGCTACCGATCCAAAACAGAATAAAGTTTAAGTCCTTGTGTATAGTCTACAAGGCACTTAACAACCAACGGCCGCACTCTCTTAAAGACCAACTGACACCTTACATACCTCGTAGACAGCTACGCTCCTCTACCTTACACCAATTAGTAATCCCACGAACAAAAACAGTGTCTTGGGGTGACCGCCGCTTTTCAGTGGCGGCACCCAAACTCTGGAATCCCCTCCCAATACATCAGGATGAGTCCCTCACTCTACCAGTTCCGAAAACTTTTAAAGACATGGCTCTTTAATCAATGAGTCGGTGATTACAAGTAGGAAACAGATGAATTTTAGCGCCGAGACGCCTGCGGGTATTTGCTGCGCTCTATAAATGCCAAAAATAAAATAATAAATAAATAAAATAAACCCCGGTTAAAGTTAACTCGAGCCTCAGCATCACAAAATGGATGCTGCCACCACAGACACAAGTCTGACCTCCTGCTGCTGGGAGTCCTTCCAGCGAGGAGAGCTTGGACAAAGGGTTTCCTGTCAGGGGCGGTGCTAGCACCATCCCAGACAGGGCTTTGTGTATCCCAGGTAGGCAGGGCTCAGGAGGAAGGTGACTGCAAGTGGCACCCCGGTGCTCACTATGCATCTGCCGGTTTGAACCAGTTCCAGGGGCACACCAGCCCCTGAGCTGGGGAAAGTCCGGGCAGGGGAGAGGGGTGTAACCACCCCCCTTCCTGGTCCCACCCATGGGCAGGACCTAGTCGCGTGCCAGCCCCTTTCTTTAGAATAAAGGTAGGAGCGGGGACCCTTCCAAACTAGATCATCTTTGAATCCTGAAACTACTTTCCACGAAAGGAACTCAAGACGTCTTCTCAAGATTTCTCCCTTGTGACTAAGGAGTAGTCACCCTGCATCAGCAGGCACCAACTAAGTATCTTGCGGTTTGCTGCACGTCCTTCCTCCGGAACCAGACCGACCAGCACGACGAGACCAGGACTCCCTGCCATCTCTGACCTCTACCTGCCTCTACAGCACAGCTGAGAACCGTGGGTGCGACGAGACCAGAGGAACCGGCGACCATCAGAACCAGCACGACACTGATCCAGCACGACCGCCGAGGGACCCTCGAGTGGGTGCACTGGCGTAAGAGAAGCTCCAACCCCAAGCAGCACGAGCACCGAAGACCAGCCCCCCAGCATCCACCAGATCTGCGTGGGGCCCTTTTTCTTCTGCGTTGCTTGCCACGTTGTCCGGTCACTTGCCCGTTGGCTAGTGACCCTCCAGACGACGTCCTACGTTGTTTCCCCGCTGATCTAGTTCCTCTAGACTAGCCCTTGTCTCCTCTTGAAGGGGAACTTCCTCGGACCCTCCTGGTCCACTCCAGACGCCATTTTGTGTCACCACGTGGGCTTGCCGTAGCCAAGGCTTGTTGCCTCCTTCAACGGATCCAGCATCGCCAGCAGCAGACATCCGACGTGGGACAGCTCGCAGACCTCCAGCCTGGTCGACATCAGCGCCCTGGTCCGTGCAGCAGCAGAATCCAGTGTCACCTCTTCACCTGGCTGAGTGACCTTGTCCGGTGCCATCCTGGTGCCCACCTAATCACTGGCTAGTGATTCAGAACTCGGTCCCCTCTGCTTACAGGTATCCTTCTTCACTGATCCGTCCCTGGATCAGCCCGGAACATCTTCACTGGTCGCCTGCCAACAACTTTTACTTCAGGCTCCTGGTTAGTCAACGAGGATTCCCGACGTCACTTGAACCCTATGCAGCCGCAGCCCCTGGGCTAGGTAAACCGAGTACCACGGTGCTCCAGCGTAGAACCACTCTCTAAGTGTCTAGATCCACTTTCGTTTTTGACCTACCTAGTCGGGTTCGCCCGAGAACACTAACTTTGCATTTGCTAGCATCCATAGACTTTGTCCCGCATTGCGCGTGAGAGTTTCCACTCTGCACCCGGCGCCCCTAGGCCTCCTGCTTCTAATCTAAGGGTTCAGCATCGTAGGCCTAGCGATTCTAAAGTCTCTGAGAACTGTTACTTACCTGCTAGTGATTCGCATTCCACTTCCATGGTATATGGTTTTTCGTGCCCCTCGGGCATTTGAGTAAATTGTGCGACTTTCAGTATTTCTTTAAGAGTTTTGTATTGTGCTTAGCACCCTGTCCTCATAAAGAGTCCAGGGTTGTTGTGTTATAAATAAATATCCTTTTATTTTCATAACAACTTGTGTGGTGTCCTTTCACTTGGTGTTCAAGGGGTATATGTGATGGTATAACAGCTGGCTTAACACGCCCTCTAGAGTTTAGCCTAAAGACTGCTCTTGCCCATGCTACTAGGATAGCTGGTCTATAAGGTTGACTTACAACCAATCATCAATAAGGGTTGTTTGGACTGATACATAGTGATCACTAGAATAGTGAGCACTGCATATCAGGCCAACTTCTCACACTGATCATCAAGCGTTACCGACCCTATTTGGAAATACAAAGGCAAAAATTCCTCCTTGCATTGAACGATGGGTACCACAGTTACAGGAGCAAGCTAATACCATTATGCACTGTCCAGGGAAGGATCAGAACCCTGCTAACTACTTTTCCAGAGTGCCCATACAGGGTTACGGTTACTCCATCCAAGGCGGCTGTGCCTAGATCAACTTCATTGTAAAATCCAATGCACCAGCTGTCATTTTGTTACCCCAGATAATTACTGCCACAATAGTGACATGTTAAAGCGGAAAGATATAATTGCACATCAGTCATGGGACCAACATACCGCTCATCTGTGATGGTGAATTTCAAAAGTACAAAAATGTAAAGGATGAACTATCCATAACTCAGGAAGGAGTTATATTGTCAGGGTCGAGAATCCTCATACTAGAGAGTCTGAGACAGAAAATATTTGAGATAGCCTATGAAGGACAACATGGAATTGTTGCCACAAAACGATCTCTCCAAGACAGAGTTTAGTTTCCTTACATTGATGATAGGGTTTAAAAGTAATTAAAGGCATGTCATTTATGCAAATGCCTTTCTACAAAAACTATTAATCACACCTTGAACATATCAGACCTCCCGAAGCATCATGGGAGAGAATAGGCACTGACATTGTTGGTCCACTTGACAATGGACATTATCTATTGGTGATTACTGACCTACATGTGTGAATGATATTGATTAGTGTTCTTCAAACAATCTACCGTCATTATACAGTTTCTAAAAAGCTCTTTGGAATCTTTGCAAATCCCTGGAAAGCTGGATATTCGCTCCTAATGTAGGATGAAATCTTCAAGAGGAAATGTCAGATTTTTTCCACCATTGCAATTGTGATCAGGACCTTAAAATGCAGGTAACCCAACATAACAGTGGTAGGCTAATGCAAGCACGATCAACAGTTAGATCGATATCCACGTTCTTACCTTACTCAGGGCGTGTTTATAAGCAAAGTCCATAGCAGCGATGTACGTGGGGCATGTGAATTCATTCAGTACTATCTGGGCTGCTTCCGGATCTAAACAGAAGTTAAACTCTGCACAGACAGTTTTGTTGCCTCTTCCTGTTATGGAAAAACAAACATTATTTTGTAGTCATTAGAGCAATTCCTACATAGGATTAGTGTATACATTTTATGGGATGATCTATTTATTTATTTATTCTTTTACTCATTTGTAGGGTGCAACGAATCATTTCCGGGGGGATCTCTCGGCCTGAGAGAGGAACGCCCAAATGCAGTAGGAACCATTTAAAACATTCATACTTTCCAATACTGTGCCCTTGCGGTCTGGCATTACAGCTCAGCTATATACTAGTACTACTGCTTCAAATATATAAAGAGTACACTTTGGGTCAGCTCTTTCAGACAATGCTCTGAGACGTTTGATCAGCATGGCAAAGTCCCATCTAAGCTCTATGCAGAGGATTCTCTTCGTAGGGACTATTTGCCATTTCCAGTGTAGCAGCAAGGCCAGGACATTCAGGAAATGTTCCCAAGGTTTCTTGTTCACTCCTGGGTCTCAGTAAGGATGGTTCTGAGGCTTCTTGGGCTCCTGGCCTAATGCATATTCCTTGTTGCATACACCAGAATCCACATGTTAATCTTACAATAAAACCTAAGGTTTCAAGCAGGGTTCGGTGGGGTCCTCTATTCTGTGCCTGGATGCACAATGTCTCTGGAGGTGGCCAGCAGAAAATATTTTTGGTAGTCATCCGCCTAGTGGGTCCTTGAATGCTAGACTGGATGATCTAAACAGGCTTCAGTGATTGGCCGTGAGTTGGGTCTCCCTTCAGAGGTGGTACAGGGCATTTTCAGACTGTAAGGTATGACCTGGCTAAATCTGTTTGCCACTGTTGAGCACGTGCAATGCCAAAGCTTCTGTGCACTAGTGTTTCTTCCAATAAGGTCAATGGCAGACACATTCCATCTGCAATGGGACTGAGGACTCCTGTACATGTTCTTGTCATACCTCTCCTGCCTTGAGTTCTGAGGAGAGTCAGAACAGACCAGACCATCATCATCTCAATAGCCCTGGACCAGGAGACTGTTGTACCCAGAGATCCTAAGTCTGAATATTTGCCCTTCAATCTGGCTCCCACTTCAAAATAACCTTCTTTCTCAGCAAAAGGAGAGGGTTCTACACTCAGATCTCCACAATCTACAATTCTGTGCATGGATATTGAGTGGCAACAGTTCACCTACAACCTGAAGTAGTAGATATTATTCTTGCAGCCAGATGCCCATCCACAAAGTCCAGCTGCTGTGGATTCTAAGAAGGGTATGTGGCCAGGTGTGGGGCCAGTATTCTTGACACTCTGCAAGGAACACATTCTGATGTATTGTTTGTTTTGTTGTTGGCCCTGCAGTGGGTACAGATAAGGGTTACTAGTGGCCCTTTCAGCCTTTTTATGCTTGCCTGATCAGCCCTCTTCATTTAAATCTTTATTGGATGAATTTTCTGAAGGGCCTACCGCATTTGTCTCCTCAAAGGTCATTTGCCATGCCGTAGTGGGACCTGAATCTAATCCTGAATGTGTTATGTGCACAGCTTTAAGTCTAGGCGCAATTGTTCACTGTGGCTCCTGACAATCAAGGTAGTCTTTCCTATCACCATTACGTCTGTACACTGCATGAGTCACCCACAGGCACTCTCTGTGCAATCTCCCGACACCACTTACTTACCAGACAAATTAGTACTTGGAACGTGGGCTTCCTTCCTGCCAAAGGTGTTATCACCCTTTCATGTCATCCATCGATTACCCTGGCAACATTTTGTTGCTCTGCCAGAGTGGACCAAGAAAGGCAACATGGTGCAAAAGAGAACTCTGTCAAGGTGCATAGTCCTCTGCATTAACATCTGCTATGTGCTAGCTAAAAATAAACCTTCAGAAGGGATGTGGGGTCATTCTGCCGGGGCCAAGGTCACTACAATTGCACTTGCATGTAGTGGCCAGTTCTGATATCTGCCATGCCGAAATATGAACACCAGTGCACATATTCACCAAACACTACTGCTTTGACAGTCATGTCCAAAGGGGGGCAGTTAGCTTGCTCAGTCCCGCAAGACTTTCTAACCTGTGTATCCATCAGAAAAACAAGTTACTTACCTTCAGTAATGCTTTTTCTGGAGGGTACTCTCTCTAACTGGAGATTCCTCTCTGCCCTCCCACCTGCCCATTCTGTACATCGTATTAAGGTTCCAAGTTAAATTTTGGCACAATATCGTTTGCCATTTGTTTGAAGTGCTCTGCATCCGAAGACAAGAAAGGAGAACGATTAAGAAACTGGCAGCACAGGGGTGAAGATTATATGCGGCTCCGCTACTTCACTTCCCGAGTGGTATGAAGTCACTGTGGAGCCTACGGGCACATGCAGAGCACTGCTGAAAAATCTCTGGATACACTCTGGCTCCTGGGAACATCCTAAACATGAGGAATCTGGAGTTAGAGAGACCTCCCAGAAAAAGCATCACCAAAGTTAAGTAACTAGTTCATCTTATTTTTCCTCCTCTTTACATCCCAGTCCACCTCTCCTCACCCACTTCCCACTTTTGTTTCATTTCCTACATACATTTTGAAGTAATAACATGTGCAGGGCTAATCTTATAATACAGTTCAAATAGATCAGAACCCCTGGAATTCTGCAAATAGGAGAACAAATTATTCACCAGATTTGGCTGAATTATTTAGCAAAGAAAAGCAAATAATGCCTTCTCTTCAGAAGACTACTCAAGAATTGGCTCCTCCCCAAATAGCCACCATACTCAAACATAAATATACAGCATATCCTTTTGCATATAAGCATTTATTTGGACTACAGATGTGTACCTACATATGTGTATTGATTTGAATAAACGTGTATAATAATTATGTTTTTAAAGATATTGATATTCATTAGTTCTGATTAACAAATGTACATATTAATGATAGTTGCATTATTCTTTGTTTAACACGTATATAAGTGACTGCATATATAAGTAAATCCTTTATCATAACTATTTATCTACAGCTGCTTCACTATTGAATGAAAAAGGTACAGTAAAACTTGAAAGTCTGAGTTTATTCAATGCAACTTTAATCTACATATATTCCCTTCCTTATACATATATACCTTCCACGTACTTATGTATCTTTACATTCATTACTTTGCTTTTAATTCAGCATATCGAATGCACTACCCTATATCTCACTCTATAGCTCTGGCAATATATCCTCTACTTCCACTCTGACTCATCTCAAACCTCATTCTACTACTCTTTCCAATACACTACCCTATTTCTCACCCTATACCTCTACGATTGACTGGGAAGGACTGGGTGGCGAAGAGATACCTAGTATGGGGCAATTGGTAAGCCTCCAGGGTAATCCGTAGCAGTATTAAGCTGCCTTGCCACTAAAGCCTGGAACAACCTGCCCAAAAATCTGAGACAACAAACCCAGGAAAAACCTTTCAGAAAACTCCCAAAGACCTGGATTTTTAACCTTTCCGACGACTACACTAAAGCAGCCATCTAATCTCATACCGTCACCATGACTGTCCTACCAGGAATTTCAGCGCCAAGATGCTCCCTCCGGAGCGAACGCCGCGCTTTAGAAATACCCCCACAAATATCACAAATATCACTTGAGTAATCCTTCGTGAAGTGAAGAGACGGCCTGTGTCCGGCCACCTCAGTCAATGTACGCCTTTATCTGGAGTGAGGACTTAAGGGCACTGGCCCTAGACCATAGGCCTCAACTGTGGACTATATGTCCTTCTACACGAAACCCTAGTGACTTTATTCATTGCTGGTACCCACATACGGATTTGTGAATCTGGCTACCATATATTGCCCTGAAGAAGCCTTTGTGAAGGGTGAAACGCGTTGGATGTTCTCCACATGTACAAAAAGGACTTTTGAAAAGTAAAAGACTTGCAATCAACATCTGACGACTTAACTTTATGTTGTGTACACTATAATCTGTTGATTTTGTGTGTTGTCTCATCACCTTTTTCTGATTATAACATTCACTGTTGGGTTTGCTACCGAAAATACATCAATTGGGTCAATCTCCTGCCTTCCGCCTTACAGACTGCTAAATTTACCCACAGGAAGAGGGCACTATATAAGTAATCACACTTAGCCAGTGCTTAGTTTGTAAAATAATAAATGCAGGGTCCAAAGTTCAGCTTAGAAGACCGAGGCCAGGGCTATCAAATGCCACTTTTGTCTAATACCAAGGATGTGTAGTCTTGATTTCACCTTGTGCCTCTTTCAACCACCGACAGACACTCCCTGTCCCTTTATCTCACTCTTGCAGGTTCTTTGTAATCCCTGCTCTCTCTCTTTGACGTTCCGTTTTCCTCTTCCTCTATTTTGTGTTTTTCTCTCTTTTGTTCTGGGTCAAAGTCTGATGAGGAAAAATAATTGCCAGTCCTCAAAAATAAATGCTGGTGGCCCCACCTGCAATCACTGTCTCAAATTAAACACTACATTCAGCATGCAGAATTGCCTGCTAAACTGATGTAATTCAACGTCATAATGCAATAAAAAAAACAACACACTGCTCAATTTTTAGGATTTGCCTGTACAGCGCTTGCGCTGTGCTTGAGAAATCTATTGTTTTAATATAAACCTAAAAGGGACATACATCCATCCTCCTCTCTTTACAGGCTTCTCATTGGTTTCTGTGCATGCTACTTACTTTTCCTCCATTTAATATTGGTTGTAGCATACTTTCCTGCATTGACCAATGCTTGTTCCTCATCTGCTTCTTCTACCAGGTCTCCGTAGCCAAAATACTGTTTACATCCGCCTTGCTGGAACTATTTGTTTATAAAGTTTTGCCTCTTTATGTTTTTTACTCTTGCAGCATATTCATATATTAAATCATCAGAGAGATTAGGTGATTTGCATAGAATCACAGGATGTTGACTCACCGAGACTTGAACCAGGATCCCCATCTATCGAGTCAGTAGCTCGCCACACCATCACCACTCCTGTGTTATTTGTCAGGGAGCTCTTTCCTTCTCCCAAATGATGATTGATAAAAACAGCACTTTATTCATCACATAGGTAAAATTGATGCATGACCAATGCTTGTTCTCACTGCAATATTGTGCCCCTTTGACTGACAGGAGTGATAGATGCCCCGCCAGTTACCTTCCAAATTTCCTCCCATGATGTACAAATTCTTTAACTTCTTGGGTAGGTCCCGATCCAATTTCACTGCCAAAGCCAGGTTAGTTAGTGGTGCTGTTGCTACCAATGAGATCTTAGGAAAAGCAGATGCAACACAGTTAGTGTACATACATGCATACAAGTAAAATGAAGCTAGGGTCCAGTTTTACAGCCAAATCCAGGCTAGTTAGTGTCTCAGTAGCTACTCAAGGAAATATAGGTAACAGTGCTTAACCATGAACGTAAATTTAAGCCCTTAGCACATCCGTGGTATGTCAGCCATTTTAAGACACCCAACATTTCAAGCAATATTATGTTGGTACTATTTAACTCTTGTATTGGACACCATTTTGGGTGTTAGCATAGTGTGAAATCTACAGCTCACAACTTCACAGCTCTAGCTGTAAGACGAGAGTTAGGGTGCACATGCATATAAATACACAAAACTGTGACATGCAAAAATAATAAACACAGAGGGCGCCGTTGAAGAATAAACTGCATTCCAGTGTATGTTAAATTATCCATATGGACCTGGTGTTGATCAGGTCATAGGTCGAAGCAAGAAGCAAGCACGGCTGTTGAGTACCTATGTTGGACACCAGAGCATTGCTGGGAGAGACTGATAGGGGTTTGTGCCTTATATCCTTGTGTACCAGTCGAGGTATTTTGAGTCTAACCTTCTGCCTTATACTCAATGAGTGTGATGATTTTAGTGTAAGGTATATATATATATATGGTCTCCATGTACTAAACTCAAAAGGATTCTGGGTGGCTTCTGAGTGGCTTGTAATTTATGTTACCGATTCGCCTAGGAATTCATCACACCGATCACTGCTGCATCCATATTAGTCATCAAAGTCTGGCATTGCTGTGGAGAGCACAACCAGCATTCCTTGAGTTAGACAAAGGTATGGATACATGTTCTTATGTGTGTGGGACAAGACAGAACCAAATTGCACTTACAAATTATTGGGATTTTCTGAATTGGTGGGAATCTAAACAATATGCTTGTTTCACAAATGTGAGATTTTTTAAATCTCTTAAACGTCTAGTGTCGCAACTGTTTTTTGTGAGTGCAGTCCTGAATAGTAACATGCATGTCTTAGTCGCAACCAGTTTTATTTAAAAAAGTTGGCTGGTTGTCAAACTGCTGCCAGACTTACTAAGGCTGAACTACAATCTCATTTTCAATACTGTGCCAAATGAGTGCTTTGTAGTTCAACCATTTCCACTTATAAATCCAAACATGTGAAAGTCAACGATTTGAACAGTAAATATGAAAGAAAAGTAACATATAGGAACACTCAGACCCTCATAATGCTTGCTGTGTTAAAACTACAAGGGTAATTCTGCACCTGGAATTACTGTCACCACCGGGTAAGGTCATTCCAGGAAGCAGAATGACCACACTCATACAGAATTATAATGGAAAGCTGTGTTTATGAATCATATATCAGTGGCAATTCCTCAGTTTCTCTCCCTTTTCCTCAGACCTTTTACCAGGTTTTTCCTGCGGTAATGTCTGTGATGGAAAAGCCTGATGGTACAGTTTTCCTGTTACAATTGAATTTTTGATTTAGATAAAAACTATTACTTTATCCCAAAATCAGAACTACAACTGAAACCCTAACGAAAGCAGTTGGGTTTTACTAATAATAATGTTGATTGAATCAATCTTAGAGATGTTGTAGTACATTTAGAGCTTTGGATAAGGCTATTATCAATTTAGTTTTAGTTTTCAAGAAAAATGATTTAGGGCCTGGTTTAGAGTTTGGCAGACACAGGACTCCATTACAAACTCAACAGAGTACCCTGCTCGCCAAACTGTTAGTTCCTGCTTCTCATTTAGAGGTGGGCCAACCGAAAGCTTTCCTTCGACGGAGCCCCCACAGGCTCTTTCACCGGAAAACTTCCTCCAACAGCCCAATGGAGTAGGGGTGAATGTAGGAAGGGCATTACACTGCCCACCATTTTGTTTTCTTCAAAATGTCTTTATTTACATTTTGCAAATGTTACGGCATATACAAATGCAGAAAATTAAACCTTCAGGATATGGCCTGACACACAACGAAGAATAATCAAACAAAACTGCAGCATAGTAACGTCTTGTCCCCTCCAAATGTGAACTGCTTCTCAGTAGCAAACAATAAGCTGACCTGAATGGGCCGGGATCAGGGTATGAGTCGGGGGTCCACGCGGGTGGGCGGCGTCCCCCCACTTCTTTCATAGAGTGGATGCCGTCCACCCTGCCAAGAAGTTGGGCCCCACTAAAAAGGTTGCTGAATTCGTCCCGGTATAATTTCCAAACACCGGCACATATTCAGCAGTGCCTGCACATTGTTGCTTTTCACTTTGTTCAGTCTCTGTTTATGAGACTTGCATGCACTGTTAGAATTTCAGATGTGTTGATCTTTCCCAGTATTTGCACAAAATAAATTGCATTTATATACACTTATTACCCTTGAGGAGGCGTTGTAATAATTTAAATATCACGAGTTCTTTTAAAGCTCTACAGCTATAGAAAGCTTAACGCTGACAAAAGGTAACATTATTTTATATGTAGCGTACAAAAGTGTGAATCTTCTGCCTAAATCAGGAGGGTTTGCAAGTATACTCGAAATGTGCTCAAATGTACTCATGTTACACCTCCTAAACATATATGCGAGGGCTTAAGATCTGATATTACTCCTTGTGATGCCAGTTCCTGTGACGTCACGCGATGTGATGTCACGCGCCGTGATGTCACGTGCTGCGATGCCACTTGCATACTGATTAACTAGGTTAGTCCCCCCACTTCTTTTTTTAGGACTTGTGCCCTGGCCGGGATGACTCATCTGAACCACATCCAATTTGCAGGGTGGGGGCCGCAAGTATCCTTTTTGATATTACAATGTCAAATCAAGCTTGACAGGTCAGCTGGGTTGACATATAATACATTGAGGTGTACTTAAAAGGCAGAGAACAGGATGGCAAGACAATACTTGTGTATCCACTATTTGGTTGCTGATGAACCCAGCTTTGCCCTACCAGACTTCTGTCTTTGGGTTTTACATACAGCACTAGGGCACACTTGAAAGAAAGAAAACAGGGTTCCAAAACAATGCTTCTGTATCCATTGCCTGGTTGCTGGAACACCCTACTTTTGTTCTACCAGACTTCTGTCTTTGGCTTTATTGTGGGTACAGTGGCAGTCTCAAACTGGATTTTAGTATTATATGTGGGAGGTCACTATGATTACCATAGTACACTGCCCACACCCACCCTGAGCCCTCAGAGTTCAAGTTCAGTGTGGCTGAAGGATTTCCCCATTTTAAAAATGCTCAAAGTTGGTAGGGTTGATCCTGAGAACTTCTACACCATTGGCTAGGGTGGGCCCAGGAGTCCCTTTGTCCCACTAGCTTGAGCGAGAAATACATGTGGAACCTCCAGGCACCCACTTTAGACTACTCCTGGAAGAGAGGAAGATCACAAGAGGAGTGAACCTGCTGTCAGCAACCTGAGGAGAGCCACTGAAGGACTGGACAAGCTCTTTTTTGTACCCAGACAAAGAAATGGACTCCAAGGGTCATAAGGCTGACCTCCTGTTCAAGCTACAGAGATACAACAAGCTACAAGAGGCCTTTCTTGCAATTGCCCAGCTGACTAGTGGCACCTGGAAATGAACTGGACCATGCTATTGGCCTCTACCCGACACCCTGTGAGTCTCTAAGAGCCTCCCCTGAGCCATGAGGGGCTTTAGAAGAGTACTCCTGTGGTTGTTTGAGACTTAAAGGACTAAAGTCAGAAGGCAATCCTTCGACCAGAACAAACCTGGTAGTTTGACCCGTCCTCTTTCGTGGTCAGTGTCAAATTGTGCCTTGGTCCCTATCTACTGTTACCATTGCCTATCATTGGCCCTTTATACTTCTATGGGCTATTCCTAGTTAAAGCTTTAGAAACTCATAACAAAACAGGTGATGGACCGAATGTGGATCAATGTCACACATTCACCCCAGTCCAAGGATCTGGGCCCAAATCCATCGTTTTTTTGCACTCCACTCCACCCTGGGTTAGACAATGGCGATATGCAAATCAGCTCTGACCCTGTGCCCCATGGGAACAGTCCAGTCCGAACTACAAAAGCCATGTCCTTCCCAGAACGGAATCAAGCATCCGAGGACCGGACCGGTTTCGAGGTAACACCTCTCATCAGCCCGGCTAGCTTGACTCCAGTGGTGTGGAGTGCCTGGGACCCACGTCTGGGCATCCCCAGCGCACTTATGGCGGCAATTGCAAACAAAACAGGTGATGGACCGAATGTGGATCAATGTCACACATTCACCCCAGTCCAAGGATCTGGGCCCAAATCCATCGTTTTTTGCACTCCACACCACCCTGGGATAGACAATGGCGATATGCAAATCAGCTCTGACCCTGTGCCCCATGGGAACAGTCCAGTCCGAACTACAAAAGCCATGTCCTTCCCAGAACGGAATCAAGCATCCGAGGACCGGACCGGTTTCGAGGTAACACCTCTCATCAGCCCGGCTAGCTTGACTCCAGTGGTGTGGAGTGCCTGGGACCCACGTCTGGGCATCCCCAGCGCACTTATGGCGGCAATTGCAAACAAAACAGGTGATGGACCGAATGTGGATCAATGTCACACATTCACCCCAGTCCAAGGATCTGGGCCCAAATCCATCGTTTTTTTTGCACTCCACACCACCCTGGGTTAGACAATGGCGATATGCAAATCAGCTCTGACCCTGTGCCCCATGGGAACAGTCCAGTCCGAACTACAAAAGCCATGTCCTTCCCAGAACGGAATCAAGCATCCGAGGACCGGACCGGTTTCGAGGTAACACCTCTCATCAGCCCGGCTAGCTTGACTCCAGTGGTGTGGAGTGCCTGGGACCCACGTCTGGGCATCCCCAGCGCACTTATGGCGGCAATTGCAAACAAAACAGGTGATGGACCGAATGTGGATCAATGTCACACATTCACCCCAGTCCAAGGATCTGGGCCCAAATCCATCGTTTTTTTGCACTCCACACCACCCTGGGTTAGACAATGGCGATATGCAAATCAGCTCTGACCCTGTGCCCCATGGGAACAGTCCAGTCCGAACTACAAAAGCCATGTCCTTCCCAGAACGGAATCAAGCATCCGAGGACCGGACAGGTTTCGAGGTAACACCTCTCATCAGCCCGGCTAGCTTGACTCCAGTGGTGTGGAGTGCCTGGGACCCACGTCTGGGCATCCCCAGCGCACTTATGGCGGCAATTGCAAACAAAACAGGTGATGGACCGAATGTGGATCAATGTCACACATACACCCCAGTCCAAGGATCTGGGCCCAAATCCATCGTTTTTTTGCACTCCACACCACCCTGGGTTAGACAATGGCGATATGCAAATCAGCTCTGACCCTGTGCTCCATGGGAACAGTCCAGTCCGAACTACAAAAGCCATGTCCTTCCCAGAACTGAATCAAGCATCCGAGGACCGGACCGGTTTCGAGGTAACACCTCTCATCAGCCCGGCTAGCTTGACTCCAGTGGTGTGGAGTGCCTGGGACCCACGTCTGGGCATCCCCAGCGCACTTATGGCGGCAATTGCAAACAAAACAGGTGATGGACCGAATGTGGATCAATGTCACACATTCACCCCACCCCAGTCCAAGGATCTGGGCCCAAATCCATCGTTTTTTTGCACTCCACACCACCCTGGGTTAGACAATGGCGATATGCAAATCAGCTCTGACCCTGTGCCCCATGGGAACAGTCCAGTCCGAACTACAAAAGCCATGTCCTTCCCAGAACAGAATCAAGCATCCGAGGACCGGACCGGTTTCGAGGTAACACCTCTCATCAGCCTGGCTAGCTTGACTCCAGTGGTGTGGAGTGCCTGGGACCCACGTCTGGGCATCCCCAGCGCACTTATGGCGGCAATTGCAAACAAAACAGGTGATGGACCGAATGTGGATCAATGTCACACATTCACCCCAGTCCAAGGATCTGGGCCCAAATCCATCGTTTTTTTGCACTCCACACCACCCTGGGTTAGACAATGGCGATATGCAAATCAGCTCTGACCCTGTGCCCCATGGGAACAGTCCAGTCCGAACTACAAAAGCCATGTCCTTCCCAGAACGGAATCAAGCATCCGAGGACCGGACCGGTTTCGAGGTAACACCTCTCATCAGCCCGGCTAGCTTGACTCCAGTGGTGTGGAGTGCCTGGGACCCACGTCTGGGCATCCTCAGCGCACTTATGGCGGCAATTGCAAACAAAACAGGTGATGGACCGAATGTGGATCAATGTCACACATTCACCCCAGTCCTAGGATCTGGGTGGTGTGGAGTGCAAAAAAACGATGGATTTGGGCCCAGATCCTTGGACTGGGGTGAATGTGTGACATTGATCCACATTCGGTCCATCACCTGTTTTGTTTGCAATTGCCGCCATAAGTGCGCTGGGGATGCCCAGACGTGGGTCCCAGGCACTCCACACCACTGGAGTCAAGCTAGCCGGGCTGATGAGAGGTGTTACCTCGAAACCGGTCCGGTCCTCGGATGCTTGATTCCGTTCTGGGAAGGACATGGCTTTTGTAGTTCGGACTGGACTGTTCCCATGGGGCACATGGTCAGAGCTGATTTGCATATCGCCATTGTCTAACCCAGGGTGGTGTGGAGTGCAAAAAAACGATGGATTTGGGCCCAGATCCTTGGACTGGGGTGAATGTGTGACATTGATCCACATTCGGTCCATCACCTGTTTTGTTTGCAATTGCCGCCATAAGTGCGCTGGGGATGCCCAGACGTGGGTCCAAGGCACTCCACACCACTGGAGTCAAGCTAGCCGGGCTGATGAGAGGTGTTACCTCGAAACCGGTCCGGTCCTCGGATGCTTGATTCCGTTCTGGGAAGGACATGGCTTTTGTAGTTCGGACTGGACTGTTCCCATGGGGCACAGGGTCAGAGCTGATTTGCATATCGCCATTGTCTAACCCAGGGTGGTGTGGAGTGCAAAAAAAGATGGATTTGGGCCCAGATCTTTGGACTGGGGTGAATGTGTGACATTGATCCACATTCGGTCCATCACCTGTTTTGTTTCCAATTGCCGCCCTAAATGCGCTGGGGATGCCCAGACGTGGGTCCCAGGCACTCCACACAACTGGAGTCAAGCTAGCCGGGCTGATGAGAGGTGTTACCTCGAAACCGGTCCGGTCCTCGGATGCTTGATTCCGTTCTGGGAAGGACATGGCTTTTGTAGTTCGGACTGGACTGTTCCCATGGGGCACAGGGTCAGAGCTGATTTGCATATCGCCATTGTCTAACCCAGGGTGGTGTGGAGTGCAAAAAAACGATGGATTTGGGCCCAGATCTTTGGACTGGGGTGAATGTGTGACATTGATCCACATTCGGTCCATCACCTGTTTTGTTTGCAATTGCCGCCCTAAGTGCGCTGGGGATGCCCAGACGTGGGTCCCAGGCACTCCACACCACTGGAGTCAAGCTAGCCGGGCTGATGAGAGGTGTTACCTCGAAACCGGTCCGGTCCTCGGATGCTTGATTCCGTTCTGGGAAGGACATGGCTTTTGTAGTTCAGACTGGACTGTTCCCATGGGGCACAGGGTCAGAGCTGATTTGCATATCGCCATTGTCTAACCCAGGGTGGTGTGGAGTGCAAAAAAACGATGGATTTGGGCCCAGATCTTTGGACTGGGGTGAATGTGTGACATTGATCCACATTCGGTCCATCACCTGTTTTGTTTGCAATTGCCACCCTAAGTGCGCTGGGGATGCCCAGACGTGGGTCCCAGGCACTCCACACCACTGGAGTCAAGCTAGCCGGGCTGATGAGAGGTGTTACCTAGAAACCGGTCCGGTCCTCGGATGCTTGATTCCGTTCTGGGAAGGACATGGCTTTTGTAGTTCGGACTGGACTGTTCCCATGGGGCACAGGGTCAGAGCTGATTTGCATATCGCCATTGTCTAACCCAGGGTGGTGTGGAGTGCAAAAAAACGATAGATTTGGGCCCAGATCTTTGGACTGGGGTGAATGTGTGACATTGATCCACATTCGGTCCATCACCTGTTTTGTTTGCAATTGCCGCCCTAAGTGCGCTGGGGATGCCCAGACGTGGGTCCCAGGCACTCCACACCACTGGAGTCAAGCTAGCCGGGCTGATGAGAGGTGTTACCTCGAAACCGGTCCGGTCCTCGGATGCTTGATTCCGTTCTGGGAAGGACATGGCTTTTGTAGTTCGGACTGGACTGTTCCCATGGGGCACAGGGTCAGAGCTGATTTGCATATCGCCATTGTCTAACCCAGGGTGGTGTGGAGTGCAAAAAAACGATGGATTTGGGCCCAGATCTTTGGACTGGGGTGAATGTGTGACATTGATCCACATTCGGTCCATCACCTGTTTTGTTTGCAATTGCCGCCCTAAGTGCGCTGGGGATGCCTAGACGTGGGTCCCAGGCACTCCACACCACTGGAGTCAAGCTAGCCGGGCTGATGAGAGGTGTTACCTCGAAACCGGTCCGGTCCTCGGATGCTTGATTCCGTTCTGGGAAGGACATGGCTTTTGTAGTTCGGACTGGACTGTTCCCATGGGGCACAGGGTCAGAGCTGATTTGCATATCGCCATTGTCTAACCCAGGGTGGTGTGGAGTGCAAAAAAACGAAGGATTTGGGCCCAGATCTTTGGACTGGGGTGAATGTGTGACATTAATCCACATTCGGTCCATCACCTGTTTTGTTTGCAATTGCCGCCCTAAGTGCGCTGGGGATGCCCAGACGTGGGTCCCAGGCACTCCACACCACTGGAGTCAAGCTAGCCGGGCTGATGAGAGGTGTTACCTCGAAACCGGTCCGGTCCTCGGATGCTTGATTCCGTTCTGGGAAGGACATGGCTTTTGTAGTTCGGACTGGACTGTTCCCATGGGGCACAGGGTCAGAGCTGATTTGCATATCGCCATTGTCTAACCCAGGGTGGTGTGGAGTGCAAAAAAACGATGGATTTGGGCCCAGATCTTTGGACTGGGGTGAATGTGTGACATTGATCCACATTCGGTCCATCACCTGTTTTGTTTGCAATTGCCACCCTAAGTGCGCTGGGGATGCCCAGACGTGGGTCCCAGGCACTCCACACCACTGGAGTCAAGCTAGCCGGGCTGATGAGAGGTGTTACCTAGAAACCGGTCCGGTCCTCGGATGCTTGATTCCGTTCTGGGAAGGACATGGCTTTTGTAGTTCGGACTGGACTGTTCCCATGGGGCACAGGGTCAGAGCTGATTTGCATATCGCCATTGTCTAACCCAGGGTGGTGTGGAGTGCAAAAAAACGATAGATTTGGGCCCAGATCTTTGGACTGGGGTGAATGTGTGACATTGATCCACATTCGGTCCATCACCTGTTTTGTTTGCAATTGCCGCCCTAAGTGCGCTGGGGATGCCCAGACGTGGGTCCCAGGCACTCCACACCACTGGAGTCAAGCTAGCCGGGCTGATGAGAGGTGTTACCTCGAAACCGGTCCGGTCCTCGGATGCTTGATTCCGTTCTGGGAAGGACATGGCTTTTGTAGTTCGGACTGGACTGTTCCCATGGGGCACAGGGTCAGAGCTGATTTGCATATCGCCATTGTCTAACCCAGGGTGGTGTGGAGTGCAAAAAAACGATGGATTTGGGCCCAGATCTTTGGACTGGGGTGAATGTGTGACATTGATCCACATTCGGTCCATCACCTGTTTTGTTTGCAATTGCCGCCCTAAGTGCGCTGGGGATGCCCAGACGTGGGTCCCAGGCACTCCACACCACTGGAGTCAAGCTAGCCGGGCTGATGAGAGGTGTTACCTCGAAACCGGTCCGGTCCTCGGATGCTTGATTCCGTTCTGGGAAGGACATGGCTTTTGTAGTTCGGACTGGACTGTTCCCATGGGGCACAGGGTCAGAGCTGATTTGCATATCGCCATTGTCTAACCCAGGGTGGTGTGGAGTGCAAAAAAACGAAGGATTTGGGCCCAGATCTTTGGACTGGGGTGAATGTGTGACATTAATCCACATTCGGTCCATCACCTGTTTTGTTTGCAATTGCCGCCCTAAGTGCGCTGGGGATGCCCAGACGTGGGTCCCAGGCACTCCACACCACTGGAGTCAAGCTAGCCGGGCTGATGAGAGGTGTTACCTCGAAACCGGTCCGGTCCTCGGATGCTTGATTCCGTTCTGGGAAGGACATGGCTTTTGTAGTTCGGACTGGACTGTTCCCATGGGGCACAGGGTCAGAGCTGATTTGCATATCGCCATTGTCTAACCCAGGGTGGTGTGGAGTGCAAAAAAACGAAGGATTTGGGCCCAGATCTTTGGACTGGGGTGAATGTGTGACATTGATCCACATTCGGTCCATCACCTGTTTTGTTTGCAATTGCCGCCCTAAGTGCGCTGGGGATGCCCAGACGTGGGTCCCAGGCACTCCACACCACTGGAGTCAAGCTAGCCGGGCTGATGAGAGGTGTTACCTCGAAACCGGTCCGGTCCTCGGATGCTTGATTCCGTTCTGGGAAGGACATGGCTTTTGTAGTTCGGACTGGACTGTTCCCATGGGGCACAGGGTCAGAGCTGATTTGCATATCGCCATTGTCTAACCCAGGGTGGTGTGGAGTGCAAAAAAACGATGGATTTGGGCCCAGATCTTTGGACTGGGGTGAATGTGTGACATTGATCCACATTCGGTCCATCACCTGTTTTGTTTGCAATTGCCGCCCTAAGTGTGCTGGGGATGCCCAGACGTGGGTCCCAGGCACTCCACACCACTGGAGTCAAGCTAGCCGGGCTGATGAGAGGTGTTACCTCGAAACCGGTCCGGTCCTCGGATGCTTGATTCCGTTCTGGGAAGGACATGGCTTTTGTAGTTCGGACTGGACTGTTCCCATGGGGCACAGGGTCAGAGCTGATTTGCATATCGCCATTGTCTAACCCAGGGTGGTGTGGAGTGCAAAAAAACGATGGATTTGGGCCCAGATCTTTGGACTGGGGTGAATGTGTGACATTGATCCACATTCGGTCCATCACCTGTTTTGTTTGCAATTGCCGCCCTAAGTGCGCTGGGGATGCCCAGACGTGGGTCCCAGGCACTCCACACCACTGGAGTCAAGCTAGCCGGGCTGATGAGAGGTGTTACCTCGAAACCGGTCCGGTCCTCGGATGCTTGATTCCGTTCTGGGAAGGACATGGCTTTTGTAGTTCGGACTGGACTGTTCCCATGGGGCACAGGGTCAGAGCTGATTTGCATATCGCCATTGTCTAACCCAGGGTGGTGTGGAGTGCAAAAAAACGATGGATTTGGGCCCAGATCTTTGGACTGGGGTGAATGTGTGACATTGATCCACATTCGGTCCATCACCTGTTTTGTTTGCAATTGCCACCCTAAGTGCGCTGGGGATGCCCAGACGTGGGTCCCAGGCACTCCACACCACTGGAGTCAAGGTAGCCGGGCTGATGAGAGGTGTTACCTAGAAACCGGTCCGGTCCTCGGATGCTTGATTCCGTTCTGGGAAGGACATGGCTTTTGTAGTTCGGACTGGACTGTTCCCATGGGGCACAGGGTCAGAGCTGATTTGCATATCGCCATTGTCTAACCCAGGGTGGTGTGGAGTGCAAAAAAACGATAGATTTGGGCCCAGATCTTTGGACTGGGGTGAATGTGTGACATTGATCCACATTCGGTCCATCACCTGTTTTGTTTGCAATTGCCGCCCTAAGTGCGCTGGGGATGCCCAGACGTGGGTCCCAGGCACTCCACACCACTGGAGTCAAGCTAGCCGGGCTGATGAGAGGTGTTACCTCGAAACCGGTCCGGTCCTCGGATGCTTGATTCCGTTCTGGGAAGGACATGGCTTTTGTAGTTCGGACTGGACTGTTCCCATGGGGCACAGGGTCAGAGCTGATTTGCATATCGCCATTGTCTAACCCAGGGTGGTGTGGAGTGCAAAAAAACGATGGATTTGGGCCCAGATCTTTGGACTGGGGTGAATGTGTGACATTGATCCACATTCGGTCCATCACCTGTTTTGTTTGCAATTGCCGCCCTAAGTGCGCTGGGGATGCCCAGACGTGGGTCCCAGGCACTCCACACCACTGGAGTCAAGCTAGCCGGGCTGATGAGAGGTGTTACCTCGAAACCGGTCCGGTCCTCGGATGCTTGATTCCGTTCTGGGAAGGACATGGCTTTTGTAGTTCGGACTGGACTGTTCCCATGGGGCACAGGGTCAGAGCTGATTTGCATATCGCCATTGTCTAACCCAGGGTGGTGTGGAGTGCAAAAAAACGAAGGATTTGGGCCCAGATCTTTGGACTGGGGTGAATGTGTGACATTAATCCACATTCGGTCCATCACCTGTTTTGTTTGCAATTGCCGCCCTAAGTGCGCTGGGGATGCCCAGACGTGGGTCCCAGGCACTCCACACCACTGGAGTCAAGCTAGCCGGGCTGATGAGAGGTGTTACCTCGAAACCGGTCCGGTCCTCGGATGCTTGATTCCGTTCTGGGAAGGACATGGCTTTTGTAGTTCGGACTGGACTGTTCCCATGGGGCACAGGGTCAGAGCTGATTTGCATATCGCCATTGTCTAACCCAGGGTGGTGTGGAGTGCAAAAAAACGAAGGATTTGGGCCCAGATCTTTGGACTGGGGTGAATGTGTGACATTGATCCACATTCGGTCCATCACCTGTTTTGTTTGCAATTGCCGCCCTAAGTGCGCTGGGGATGCCCAGACGTGGGTCCCAGGCACTCCACACCACTGGAGTCAAGCTAGCCGGGCTGATGAGAGGTGTTACCTCGAAACCGGTCCGGTCCTCGGATGCTTGATTCCGTTCTGGGAAGGACATGGCTTTTGTAGTTCGGACTGGACTGTTCCCATGGGGCACAGGGTCAGAGCTGATTTGCATATCGCCATTGTCTAACCCAGGGTGGTGTGGAGTGCAAAAAAACGATGGATTTGGGCCCAGATCTTTGGACTGGGGTGAATGTGTGACATTGATCCACATTCGGTCCATCACCTGTTTTGTTTGCAATTGCCGCCCTAAGTGTGCTGGGGATGCCCAGACGTGGGTCCCAGGCACTCCACACCACTGGAGTCAAGCTAGCCGGGCTGATGAGAGGTGTTACCTCGAAACCGGTCCGGTCCTCGGATGCTTGATTCCGTTCTGGGAAGGACATGGCTTTTGTAGTTCGGACTGGACTGTTCCCATGGGGCACAGGGTCAGAGCTGATTTGCATATCGCCATTGTCTAACCCAGGGTGGTGTGGAGTGCAAAAAAACGATGGATTTGGGCCCAGATCTTTGGACTGGGGTGAATGTGTGACATTGATCCACATTCGGTCCATCACCTGTTTTGTTAGAAATTCATAGCCATGGTTCAAATTTTGGATTTTTGTCATTTTGGTGTCTTTTATTTATTACAATTCTCCCTATTTTTCTTATTTGGTGTGAGATGTTTATTGTATTGTTTTTCAAATGTATCACTGTTTTGGTACTGCATAGATTCATGTAGCAACTTTTGAACTATGTAGCAATCCTGGTCCTGATGTATATATAACTTGTTTAAATATTGTTCTCTCAATCGCAATGTAATCCCAAACACGCTAACAAAGTTAGAATATAACGCTCCCTTATACAATTGGTCCTGGTGAGCTATATAATAAAATAATTACAACCGCAATAATAATTATAATAAACCCATGCTTTTCTATGACGTTGAGTTACCCCTCAAGCGTATTTGGTGCTGGCTAATGGCCATGGAATTTTACATTGATGATCTCTTTGCTTGACTGACTGACATGGTTTAAATAAGTCAATTCTACCACACCGGCATTACTGAAATATTTACTTTTGTCCTTACCTCTCCAACATGTTCATTAATAATTCTGATAATAGCATTTACAGCATGCTCTTTCTGTGCGTGTTCCAGTCGAACGTTGGCAGTTTCGCCAACATCTCCCAAACCATCACTTCCAAAGTGAACAAACGTAGGGTTAACTTCCCCAAGAAGGGAGTTTGAGGCACCAGGGAATACTGGAATCTGTAGGGAGAAATTTAGGGTGTATATTAGATGAGTAATTAATGGTCCCCTTGCCGAGTATCTGCTTTTAATTGGAACTATAAGGGAAAGAAGTATAAAAGATGTATTCCATGATGTCCTTCAGAGCAAAGGCAAATACATTAAATCATAAAACGTTTTGTAAAAGATAAACACTTATTTACCTTTAGACCAAATGACAAACTTTAAACTGCCCAGTCCGGTTTAACTCCATTATTTGTTAAACCTGATTATGTGCATTTTTTCCCAAAATGTATTTTTGTTGACAATTCAGGGTGTAAAGGCATTCAACGGTTGGATATCATTTATGCTGATACAACAGCTTTCAGTTATGCCATTTGGCAATCAGGGGTAGTAGGACATGCATGGGAGGGACGATGGCCAAATGTCAGCTAACAGTGTTCAACAGGAACCTGATTATGTGCATTTGTATTTTTATTCTAAGGTGGCGTAACATGACTACCCTACTCAAAATGCCTAGTGAACAAGTCAGTTAATACATGTGTATTTAGTTAGACTTCTGCAAACAGATGAACAAGCAATTAAGATTCCAATGAGTATTGGACATATAGGGAAAAATGTAATCTATCCAGCAGTTTGTGTAGTAAACATTTTTTTTTCATGCAAGGAACGAGAATGGTTATTTCAGGCCGACAAAAAATGTCTGCTAGGTTAAGCTTGTCCAATAGTATGTCATTCCGGTGTATTCGTCTACGGATGATAGGGGTCATGTCTCTGATGTTCACAGGACCACCTTTACTGTGATCCCTAAAAAGGTATAATAATCAATAACCAAATCAGAGCTCAACATCCAAAACAAAAGAGGGAAAGCCTATGTGTTTCTGCAGAGTCATACATTGCATACAGTCGGTGGTAATCTCTGAACGGATATACTGAGTTATACACATTTGAAAGATCAACATGACATGTTATATGACAAAGAGACCAGGTCAAGCTCAAGTTAACGTTAATGCAAAGATATAAAAAACCAAGAGAAACTGTCCTTCATGAATACATAGGTCACTGTGAGACTCGCTGGGAAATATCACCTCTAATTTTACAGAAAGCAAAATTGAGGTTTGCTACAATTGATTAACAATACTAAATTAATATATTGGAGAATGATCATAGGTAGAAGGGCATTGCTTTTAGACTATATTGTTATAACGTAACTGGTGCTCATGTAAAGCGCTCTTGACACCTTCAGGTCTAGTTTGCGCTATATAAAACTCCACAAAAAAAATCTTAATACTGGAGTATTTTAACCTGGTGACAGATCTAACAGTATGGATGCTAGGTAGCAGTGACTATTGGATAGAAATACTTCAAATAGCTTTCATCATGACTCAACATGCAAATGGTTAGAACTGCTGGTTTTTTTTTTTTTTTTTACTGATTAAGCTTTTAATGCCCTCGGCACTTTAAAAGGTGTCTGAGCATTTCCACCTAAAGTACATTGTAAACAAATACAAAGACTGTTTTATGCTACAGTGGCATTTTTTGTATAACAGGCCCCAATGGGTCTGCAATGTCTTTTGAAAATGTTAATGTATTTTGTCAGCATAATTATTTGAAAATGTATATACATTGTAGATTACAGAAAATACATGTTTAACTGGTGAATAGACGATCCCCCTTTGGAGGTGGTGCCTAATTACATTTATCTAGGAGTTAACTTTGCTTAGAATTTGACATATGCCTCTCCTATAAATCAGATTATAATCTGAACAGAGGTGGTTGCTTGGGCCCTGAATAAAGTGGATGCAAAATGATCATAGCTAAATTTAAGGCCTAATCCGTGCCTATCAACTGACGATTACATAGATGATGATGTGTGGCTTGGTGTTTTGGAGACAATAGTATATTAAATGTACAAACATCTAAAATAGGCACCTGGATGTCAAGGTTACAGTTGCTTAAAGGTAGTCCTGTTGTTGTTTTACATTTAAAATTCGTTTTTATGACTATTTTTAATATTTATCTAGCAAGGCTGATCTTACTAAAATATAACTTCCAGCTACCAGATGAAGAATAACTAAAATGAAGGAGAAATTCAGCTTTGAATTGAATTGAATTGAATATGCTCTCATATAACGCATGGCTACCCGGAGGCATCCCAGCGCTACGATACGGAGCAGATGGAATTTATGGGAAAAGCCATGTCACAGTTGTCTGCGGAACGAGAGGTGGTTGGTTTCCTGACGGATGGGAAGAGGCAGGGAGTCCCAAAGCCTGGAGGCGCTGTAGGAGAAAAGGCGTCCTCCTGTGCAGGTCTTCCTGATTCTGGGGACATCGGCCAGATGTAATTCATTAGACCGAAGACTCCTGGTTGCTTTGTAGGGTTTGATACGGTTGTTAAGAATAGGAGGACCTTTGCCCTGCAAATTTTTATGTGCGATTCAAAGAGCTTTAAAGTATATTCGCTCTTGCATCGGGAGCCAGTGGAGTGTTTTTAGGGCTGGTTTAGCTGAGGAGAGGTTGTTTGTGCCTGTAAGGAGTCTTGCTGCCGAGTTCTGGACCACCTGAAGTTTGTGGATAACTGAGGTGGAGGCTCCTAAATAAAGGGCGTTTCCATAATCCAGCCTCAATAGAATGAGCGCTTGGATTAGGATCTTTTTTGAGCTCTCAGGTAGGAGGGGCAGTATTTTGCGTGTTGACCGGAGCAGGCTGAAGCAGATGGCAGCTGTTTTTCTGGCTTGGGCTCTAAAAGTGAGCTTGTGGTCAAGCCAGAAGCCCAGGCTCTTTCTTTCCTTTTTAGGAATTGGAGCGGGTCCCACACACGACGGCCACAGAGTATGTGGGTTGAAAATTGCTTGGTTATCCAGTAACATGAGCTCCGTCTTGTCACCATTGAGTTTAAGGTGGGACAGACTCATCCAGCTGGCGACTTCTTTAAGACAGGAGCTCAGGTTAATGTGAGCCTACTCTGCCTGGTTCAGTGCCACAATAAGCTGCTTATCGTCCGCATAGCTGATAAGTTGAATTCCAAAAGGTGCAACTATCTCAGCCAATGGGGACATATACACGTTAAAAAGTGTGGGGCTCAGCGAAGTCCCCTGAGGAACCCCGCACTGCAGTGGTAGTGGTTGTGAATAGGTGCTACCTTCAAACACCTGGAAGTATCTTCCTTCAAAGAATGATTCCAGCCAGGAAAGGGCCCTGCCTGTCACTCCCAGCTTTTTGAACCAGTGTACCAGGGAGCGGTGGTTCACCGTAACAAAGGCTGCACTAAGGTCTAGGAGTATGATGGCTACGGCCCCTCCAGTGTCCAAGATCTTTCTAGACTCCTCCACCACCGCCATTAGTGCAGTCTCCATGCCCTGGCCAGTCTGGGAGCAATGGAGTAGTTTGAAGGTTTCAAGATGTGCAGAGAGTTGGCGGTTCACATATCTTTCCGCAACCTTACTAATACCAGGGAGTAGGGAAATGGGACGGTAATTGGCCAGCTCCCTGGCATCTAGATGGGGTTTTTTCAATAATGCTTTCACCATAGCGATCTTCCAGTCCTGGGGGACTAAACCAGATGCTAGAGAGGCGTTGACTAGATTAACAATGGGAGGGATGATGATAGGCATGGGGACTTGAGAATATTAAATGGGGCCGAATCCAGCGGGGAGCCACTCTTGATCATATTAAGGCTAGGAGGAAGGAGTTCCTCAGTGAGTGGAACAAAGGATTCAATCTGGGGGGCATTATTCAGAAGTTCTACTCTGAGCTGCGCGGAAAGGTGTTCTTTATTAACCGGTGGAAGGAGGTTCAGTATGAGCTGAATTTTGGTGGAGGAAAAAATCCGCTAGCTCCTCGCAACGGAGGCCTGAAGAATCAGGTGCCAGGGGAGGGGGTGGGGGTGGTCTGGGACTTTCATACGTTTTTTTATGATCCTGAATATTATTATACGATATTTTTTCTTCGTAGTAGGATGCCTGTGCTGCTTTAATTGCGGCTTTATAGGAGATGAAATATGCCCTATAGTCAGATTTTTTTATCCGTTGAGAAATCTTTCCTCCATATTCTTTCTAATCTTTTGCACCGCTGTTTTAGTTGGCGGAGTTCGGTGTAAACCAGGGTGAGTTGTTTGAGACAGCTTTTTGTATTATGGATCTCCTGGGTAGTATTGTGTCTAGTGAGTTCTCGATCCATGAGTGGAACTCGCCGCTAGCTATTAAGGGATCAGGATTGAAGTTCCTGAGTCCATTCCTCTATACTTAATTTAGGCCATTGGGGGCTTGAGGGCGGGAGGTTAGCACAGTCGGGCGTGGGGAAGATGACTGCCATGCGAAAGGGAATAGGAAATGATCTGACCAGCAGAGGGGCACAGGCTCCTTTCCTTTTAGTTTTGCTATATTTGAGAAGATCGGGTCCAGGAGGTGCCCTTTAGTGTGGGTGGCTTGATGGATCTTTAGAAGCATCTCGTATGCTGCAAGATCATTGGCTATTATGTCCTGGGGGTTATCGAAATGAAGGTTAAAGTCTCCCTAAAGATTACAATTGGGTGAGGTACTGGCTAAGTTTACCACAGATTCAAGCAGTGAACTACAGAATGGTCCCAGGGCTCCTGGGGGGCGATAGAGGAGAATGCTGGTGAACGTGATTAAGGGGGTGAGCGCAATGGAGAAATGGGCATTCTCACAGTCTGAGAGGGAGCTACCCAGAATGCGGCAAACTAGGTGGTCTTCATAGATAATAGCAATCCCTCCCCCTTTGCTGCCTATTCTATCAACACGCTGAATCAGATAGCCCGGGGGTAGCGCTTGGACAACATCTGGGTCGGAGTTAGGTACCAACCAAGTTTCCGTGAGGAATAACACATCATGTGCGGTGTCTTGTAATAAAATGGAGATTTCTGTGGCATGCTTTGGCATGGATCTACAGTTGAGCAGTGCCATGTTAAGCTGATTCCCACCCATCGATTGCCATTGAAGATAATTCATATGGACAGTGAGAGCACTTCTGTTGCCTTTCCTCCAAGGCAATGGAATGTTTACACGGTGAAGTTAAGGTTATCCTAATTTGAAGGAGTATGTCCTGTGAGTATTGGAGGGGAGCGGAGGAAGAGAGGGCAGGTGTTCTGGGCCCAGGGCCCGGTCTGGCGCGGACGGGCGCAGACAGGCTTGCCTTTGGCAGGCCTCCAGCGCGCCACCAGAGCAACCGCTGTGCACGTCCGCTGCGCGCTCCGCTCTGCATGTGTTTTTATCAGGTGGGGTGGAAAGAACTAGACCGCCAACCTGCGGTAGCCGCAAGTCAACTCCCTCCACTTATTCGGGATGGGGATCCGTGGTGGACCGAGGAGGTATCCGTTACGCTAATTATCTAGCTCGTCGCAGCACAGTGAGTGTTCGCACATACAATTCCAGTTATTTTAAAAATAAGTGCACAGTGAGTTAAAAGTTCAAGCGGGCATCAACAGCTAGCGCGGGCAGTGTGATCGCAGAGCTTGAAACAGGCGCCACATCTACCTTCCACGCGTCCATCTTACAGCTTTGAAGGTCATGCTGGAATCCATAATATTTACTATACATTTCAATATTTAAAGTTCAATGCAAACAAAAGCCAAAAAATTAGAATATAAACACACATGGTACTTTTCATGAATTGCAGATTTATCGCAATAATATTCTCTATATAATCAAGTCAAAGGATGGAAATTAAAATGAAGAAGAAACAAGTTACTAATAATGGAATGGAAGAGCTTGGGCAAAACTGCTCTTAGAAAAGAGAATCAGTCCATTTTTCAAACAAGGAGTACAAACAGTGTTAAACATCTTATAGTTTTCTGAAATTTTAGTTCTCTTGAAGTGTATTTTGTTACTGCCAAGTTTTACAGTAATTGAAAACAGAAAGAATCTTCTACATAAAACTAGCTATGTAGATATTTGTTTCTGTTGTCAATTAGGAACCTATTTGAAAGTTTTTAAATAAGTAATTAAATGCTAGATTTTGATGTGGACCCTGTGAATGGAGGTATCAGTGCCCTGTGGTTCGTTTGAACTACAAACCAATGGACATAAAGATGAAGGTGAAAATGGCAAAACCCTCAGTGGAACACAGTGGGTTCCTTCTCAATAGTAACGCTGCTCCGTATCTGTAAGAGCAAGAGTAGTGCACACCACGGGGGCCCATTCACCGTTGTCCTGTTTTTGAAAGACAATCGCCCGAGGCCAGTAGGGCTGGCGTCCACGGACACATCTGATTCACGGCAAAGTTCAAAGTAAGGGTTTAGTGCTGACAAAGCTTGTTTTTTGCTTGAAATGCTTCTTTCCCAAATTGTATTTGTTTTAGTCAGTTCTTGAAGAGGAGCTGTGAGTGTGGTCAAATTTTGAATGAATCGGCCACAGTATGTGACCATCCCCAAGCAACTGCATACGCCTGTAACGCTGGTTGGCCCCAGGGCTGACTAAATGTCCAGAAGTTTTGCAGGATCAGGCATGACCCCATGTTCAGAGAAATGGCAGCAGAAGAAACTAATTTCTTCAGAAAGAATATTACACTTTTCACGGTGCAGGGTAAGTCCACTGCCCTGAAATCGCTTGAACAATGCCTTCGGCCAGTCATGATATTGTTTGGTGGTTGAAGCATGCATTAGGATGTCATCACTGGCATGGATGACCCCTTCAAGACCAGCCAGCATGCCCCTGATGGTATGTTTAGGCTTGCGGGCTACTACAATTGGGGATACCCATGGTGTGGGACCTTCTACTTTCTCAATGATGTCTGCTTGGTTCAGTTTTCTCAGTTCGTCCTCTACCTTTGGGCACAGATGGAATGCCAATCGGCGATGTCTTAGTGCAACCGGCTGGATCGACTTGTCTATATGGAGGTATATGAGACGGTCTTTTAGACAACCAATGCCTTGCAATAGCGGCGAGAACTTACTTAGATCATCTACACTTCACAAATGCACACTGAGAGTAAAAGTGAGTAGATGAAGTCGTTCTGCTGTGCGACAACTCAGTAACATTCCAGAGCCAGTATTGGTGATGTATATCTTTGCACATGTGGAATGTGATTCATGAGAGATTTCTGTAGTAAAGACCCTGCCAGTGGTGCTGAAGAACCAGAGGCAAACACCTGGTTGACAGCGGGCGCAGGACAGGCTGTAGCGGGAGAGTCATCAGTAGAGACTGCACAAGAATGTTTCAATAAGGGCCAGAACTTGGTGGCCCAATAGGAGGATTATGCATTTGGGAATGCGCCGTGGAGGGTAGTCTCCTGGCTGCATACCGTGTATCACATGAACCGCCACAACCACATCATCTTCATCATCTATTCCTTCCTCGTCATCTGGGGCCTCTGGGGTCTGCATAACATTAATAGATTTGGGTTTTGGTGCCTTTTGAGGGGCGGCAGAGATGTATATTTTGGCAAAATGATTTAGATCATTGCAGGCAGTACATCTCTTGCCCTGAGCAGGGCATGACACCTGATGAGGGTATGGTCCAACGCACATGTAACACACCTTGGCTTGAGGCGGATCTTTTTTTTTTACAATTCCACAGCTGTTACTGCAGTGACAGGTTCAGTCTTTACTTGTCGTTGGAGAGTCACTTCCATATGCACAGCATGCACTTTAGAGAGTTCCATTGACCTCCCCATCATGAGTATATCAGCCATGGACATCCCCGGGACCTGTAGAATGTTCTCCCATAGTTTGACAGATATGCAACCCTGTATAAACTCAGTGCGAAGTGTTCCAGGCAGCGTGCAAGCGTGAGCAAGTTCTTTCAGTCGGGCTTAAAAGGTGTCCATTGATTCCTCAGGAAGCTGTCTGGCTTGGCGTTGTAGGAATCGTTCATAGTTGGTATTCACAATTTACTCAAAATGCACAGTGAGGGGTTGTTTCAGAGTTGCATGTGTAAATGGTGTGCCAACCTCCACTACCAATTTCCCTAGCTTGTGACTGGTGGCACCCCCAAGATGTAGGAGCATGGGGCGGCAGCTGTCATTTTCCAAGGCTACTGCAACAAAATACATTTCCAGTCTCTCTACTCAGTCTGTTCGTCGTGATGCCTGTGCAGATGGGGGGGCCTTCTATGATAAAAGGCTCAAGTGAAGGTACTGGTCAAGCAGGTAGCAGTTTATTCAGAGTATGAAGGTGGAGCAAAAGTAGGAGCCAAGCAACTTGTGATGAGAAAGGCACCATCAGGCGAAAGTCATACGGTGGGGCTAGGGGGTTGGGCCCCCAAGACACCACTACCAGGAACCATTCCGTTTGTTTGCCTTAAGGGGCAGTAGCAGCACCATAGAGGTTGGGAAGGCTCTCACCTTCTCATTGATGGAGGCAGCAGGAGACTTTGCTCAGCCCAGAAGACAAAAGAAACTTGCCAGTGCAGGCAAAAACAGCTGGACCCTCTAGGCAGCTTGCCCTGTGCAGGAGACAAAAGGGCAGCCGCAGCATGCTCTGGACACAGAGCTGAAGGCGGCAAAGAAATGTCACCTGGTGGGCCTGCCAGGAGAAGGACAAACGTCCTCCACTGGTCAGAAGGACAATCGATGAAGCCCACCTCAATCCGCAGGAGCAGCTTCAGACCGTGGTGTGTGGCAAGGCCGGAGAGGAGAAAGGATAGGCGTGCAAACGCTAACAGCATCAGCAGGAGGCGGACAATTTGTGGATGCTCTGCAGGGCAAGATCGGGTGCATGGGTGGGAAACAAACCACCCTTGTTGCCAGTTTGTCATGTATTAAGGCACCGCCTGAAGCTGGAGGCGATCGTGTAGTTTAAATAAAGAGTAAACACTGGTTTTCATGAACTATCTGACCATGAGGTCCGGGCCTCGGGTCATTTTATTATCTCCCGATCACGTCACGGACAATACCACTTGGGCCATGCATGACGGGTTCCTCTACTTTTTCCCCCTTCACTTGCACATAAGAATAAGATGCTCCAAAGTTCCAAACAAAACATACACCAGGGCACATTTACAGGCACACAGATAAAAAGTCTCTAAATCTGCTATTTTGCTGAACATTGACACTTTAAAACAATATGTCTTTACTTGATTTTGCCCCCATAGATGCTGTTTGAGGAGTCACTACAAAATTACTAGTGCTACCAGCACTAATAATTTAACAGAGCAACCAATCTGAAAGATTTCAAAAGGGGTTCTAAAAATGACCAAATAATGTTCCCAACCTTCTTCATTGTGTAGTTTATGGTATATTTCCTGATTGTTCTTGCTTATTATATCACTTATGTCTTGACTGGCGTTTCAAAAACACCACATTTTAAATATTTAGCTTTTACATTTTGAAATGAGGTAACCATAAACTTAAGCTTCTTTATACATGGTTCCACTATGTTTTACCACAGTCTTCTTTCTCACTATATTCTATTCAGTTACAATGCAAGAATTCCCCAAAACACCAGACACAAGGACAGTTTGCCTTTTGGCTACTCGGTCTCCACTAGCAACAAGATGATGTTGACGCAATGTGGTGCCTGTGTACGGCCTCTTAGGTTGGCACCAAAAGGAGATTCTCATAATGGTCTTAATGTAGCAATGACACTGGTTCTTTTTGTGCCTTTGCCATTTTCTTCCTTGGAAACGTACACATTAGTGGCAGGCAAATTCACTGCTATGCATGGCCTTCTTCAGAAGTTGACCCCTTCCTTTCCTTAATGCTGCTTACCTCAGTCCTTTCACAGACTTCTAACAAGCGCAGTACGTTCTTGCACACATTATCAATGGTTGTGTTTCCAAAGCAGCATGTGATCCCCAAGATTTCCACATTAGGATCTGCCAGGGCCATCATGAGTGCTTGGGCATCATCCAACCCGCAATCAACATCAACCAGAAGCAACTTCTTAGCCATAGTGGACCTAAGAAATGACAGAGAAATGTGTAAGTCTATGAAAGATGCAACAGCTGCAAATTTGTGATATGAGCAGCAATTCACAGATGATCTCTTAGGGGCTGATTTATTAAAACAGTGAAATCTCCAAATCATAGTCTAACACATCCATATTCTAGATTGTACGTGTACACAACCACATTTTTTTTTTTAAAACATATATCATTGTGTTTTTATGGTACCGCTTGGGCTGTTGCCTGACATGTACCAATTTAAGACAGGACAATGGCAAAGGACCAAACTTATAAACATCATTGGCTACCATTTGTATATATAACAACAACAAAAACAAGAACTTTGCGCAGACACTTCCACAACACCCACAGTTAGGGGCATGATTAAGTATCTGTGATCGCCACAATGGGAAATACAATATGCAGTGTGTTATGCCACGGGACGTCTGATGAAGACTGCTCATCAAAGGGTTTGAGAGGGAAGGGGGGAAGGTCTATACCTTGATAAGTAGCCCATCTAGACCAAATTTTTCTATGCTTCTGAGTGCAGCCCCTCGCCTGGAGACCAGTATCTCCGCACCCATGCATTTGTCTAATTCAATTTGCCATTTCCCTATTGTCGGGGGGAGGTCCCCTTCCACAGCTGACCAATGTCGCATTTGGCAATAGTGATGGGAAGGAAAAGCAGGTGTTGTTTGTATCGATTTCCCCCATGTCGTCAGTGCTATGAAGTAAGAACAGTCTAGGGGTTGTGTGGGAGATCCCAGGACAGCACCTCTTTTAGACAAGCCAAGACTTTACGCCAGAAGGGCTGTATAGCGGTATAACTGCTTCCAAATTGTGGAATTCACTCCCTCTGGACATGCGTGCTCAACCCAATCTAGCCTCCTTCCGTAAACTCCTAAAGACTTGGCTGTTCCCTCAATTCTCCTCATTTGTCCACGCCTGTTCTCATCATTAGCGCTTGGACGCTCACGGGCAGCCATGTGCTCTAGAAATCCTTAAACATAAACATACTGTGTGGAAAAACGTCCCCTCCTCTTTTCCACAGCATAAGCACTAGGGGGATGTTATCACCCCATCTTCAAAAGACAGAGGCGTGTATAATAAACGCAGAGAAGTATTTAAATTGAATGAGATGGTATCTAAGGTACACCACCGCACCCCGGGGACTAGCTATAGCCTCAGCCCAGTCATCGTCGATCACGCCTGGGATATCTTCTTACCACACTTTCTGGTCCTGTGTAGGGTCTTAGTGGAGTGCGTTCAGCGGCGTCACTAGGGGGGTGCGGGGGGTGCGGACCGCACCGGGTGACACCATTTGATGGGGGTGACACCGTGCAGTCCCACCCAGTATTATGCATCAGGTGTGTGACAGTCACGCATTTTAAAAACTCGTGCTGACTTGTGTGCCAGCTCTGCTGCTCCCGGGCGCTGCAGGCCCACTTGCCAGCAGCTGGCTCAGATAGTTAACAAACAGTTAAATCTCTCTGGCTCTGAGAGTCAGTGAGGTGCTACAATGTTAGAATCTGCGTCGGACTGCCCTGGCTAGATTTAATGCCGTGGCGCGGTTTTGGCGCTGGGGGGGCTTATAATCGGATGTGACCTCACGTTTTGCTGCCTGAACACAGGAAGTGAGGTCCCTGGTCGTCAGAAGCGGCGGGGGACTCGAGATAGACAGTGAGCTGCTGCCTCCCGTGGATCGTGTCAAAACCGGCAGGTACTGGTAACACACTAGCATTCTTAAAACCTACGGCTGGTTAGGATCAAGGTTGTGTGACAGTTCGTTGTTTATTGTGATTAATTGTTGATATGGAGAGTAAGTGGAAAGAGAAAGGTCAGGTTAAGTCTAGGAGGTCCTAGGAAAGGTGTAGGAGCAGAGAGAAACGGGAAAATAATTTTTAAAATGAGAAGAAACGGATACAGCTTGGTGCTATTACAGGCTGGCCGTGAAGAAAGGCACTAGAGCTCTATAGTTAAAGATTCGTTTATTAAGTACCTGTTAGAAATGTTTAGCATTAAGGAAAGGGAAGGAAATGTTGAACTTTAAGGGGAGGATAACGGTGAGAGGGAGGGGCTAGAATTCATGTTATTACAGTGTTAGAGTGACAGGGTGTAAGGCTAAAGCAAAGGGTGATGTGTTGGAATCTTTGATTGCTTCAAGATATAGCTGCCTTTTTCATAAATAAAAGTATTGAGGGGCTTCCCATCCCTATGCCATACAAGACCAGTCACGCTGTTTATTGTCGGATGTGACCCCCCAGGTGCCAGCTGAGCCAGGGGCGTAGTTGCCATAGTCCAGCCAGTGCAGCTGTACAGTTGGCGCTGGGGCCAAGAAGAGGGTAGGGGCCCTCGCCTTCCTGCGCGAGCTGCTGTTTACGAGCACTCAATTCACTTCGCCGTTGGGCGTCTTCTGTCTGTATTCTCTGTCCGTGGCTCTGCAGAAGGGCCTGGATTTCAGCTTCTTGTTTGTTTTTCTAAGGGCTCGAAGATGGCGCATTGCCGTCACTGACAGGCTCAGCCGGGTGGGAGTAGCAGTTGTAACTCATAATGCAGGGCCACTTTGCCTCAGGAGTAAACTGCCTGGCTAGTTGATTGTAAGTGCCTGCTGAAAGTTTGTATAAAATTAAAATAATCATTAGAAGTGGCAAAAACTCCGTCCAGCCAGTAAGCCGACCTTAAGAGTCTTGTTACTCTGATCCCTGTGGCCTGTCGGGAGAGGGCGGAGATGTACATTGGGCAGCGGTGCAAAGCCTACCACTAGCCAAGGAGTAGTTCTGTCTCGCCTCATGCTATTTATTGGCTGTATCATACTGCCTCCTACCAGTGTACGAGGGACTATACAATGTCACAAAAGCACACTGAATCATCACCCATAGGATTCTTTATCATGTCTGCAGACTGTGCAGACAGCCACACCCATACACTGCGTCATCACATATAGCATTCTTTATTTCATACATGCATACTATGCAGAATGCCACTCACATCATTCTCGCATATAACATTCTATATTTCATACATTATTATTTCAAACCTGCATCCTATACAGAAAGTCACACACGTACATATATATGTTCACGCATACACATAAGCACACCATCCACCTGCTTAAAACAAAACAAGCGTTGGCAAAGCCAGTACTTCTGGCTTTAATGTGGAAATACATGAAAACAGACTGCCACGCACTAAGCTCTGGTTGATCCCTGCTGGAAAGTCAGAACATGTATGTGTACAATGAGTCATGCTGTATATTCGCAAACTGTATTTTATGAGGTTTGATGATAGCTGTGTTGCTTTTCTCACAGAGATAGTTTATTTCACTTGTGTAACTTGTACTTTCGTATAACTATGTTTGAATAGGTGCATGCTCGGGTACAGGGGCTCGTCGGGCGCGGGGTGGGAGCTCATGTTAAACCGGCCAGGCCAGCGGGGAAGCTCACCTTATTTCGCTGTTTGCACCTTAAGTAAAGAGCTTGCATCGGGCTGCCTGCCTTTAAATTCTGCATTCTCCGGGGACGGTGTTTCCCAAATCCTGCTCCCTCACAAACCGCAAACGCCGCCTTGTGTATCCCAGCATGGGTCTCTTACCCCCCCTGAATTGTTCTCCGGCTCCAGGGGTAAGTCGTGAGGGGGTGACACCATGAGTTACCGCACTGGGTGACACCAACCCTAGTGACGCCACTGAGTGCGTTGTCAATGTCTGGGAGATCTGTCCAATTTTGTGGGCACCCAAATCACCCATGAGGAGGCGACCATCCAGAGGGTGAAACTCTGGAAGGTTGTTCGAGGTGAGAAGCATGGGGGTGAGAGCATGACGCAATTGAAGGTACTTGTAGAAGTGGGTTTTATGGAGTTGGAATTCTTTCTGCAACTGTTGGATGCATTTTAGAGTAGTGCCCCGCTCAACGTCCCCAAGTGTGGATATGCTGACCAGCTCTTACATGCGAAACCCCTTTAACGTTGCCACCTGGCGCAAGTACGTACCATGCCACAGGGGTGTTACCTGATTCAGACGCCCATGCCACCCCATCCACCGAACGGTATACTGCCAGAGTCGAATCGTTGTTCTGCTAGCATGGGGTCGAAAATCGAGGCTCTGTGTACTTTATAATAACTGGAGAAGGGGAACCCCCTCCATGGCTACATGTTCTAGAGCAAGAGCCGGATCTGTAGATATATTGTACCACCATTCGTTAATGACCAATAGGTGAGATGCCACATGGTATGAGTACACGTCTGCCGCAGCAACGCTACCGCAGTAGGTAGTTTTGTACACGTCTGTAGCACCACTCTAACAGCCCCCCCACCCCCCAAGAATTTATTATGTATGTCTTTTTTTGCGCAAACCATGAGCGCGGTATATGATAAAGGAAGTTTTGTAACCAATAAAGCACTCTGGAGAGATAGACCATTTTAAAAATCGCAGAGCGCCCATACAGCGAGAGAGGTAGAGATGACCATATTGTTGTCTCGGAGGCCAGCAAGAAGTGGATTAATGTTGTGCGCCCATGCGATCGTTGGACAAGGAGGCATAAAGATACCGAGATATTGGAATCCCTCTGTCCACTTACCACTTTTTTGGCAGATATTTGTTTCACACCGTTTTATGCATCAGTCCTATAAAGTGCTAAAAGTCATGCCCCTGTTAAGGATAACAGTAGAAAAAAAAGATGTAATCAGTGATGTCACTGACCATGTCATGAGTGATGTAATACGTGATGTCATCAGCAGTGCATTGCGGGGGCGCGATTTATAGTTAGCTCAACTAACTATATTCTCTGGTTTTGTACAAGTGAAATGTCCAACTAACTATAACGTCCTTGAAACCTGTGGTTTTTTCAGTGAATTTCGAAGGTTTTTAAATGCCAATTTCTAACTATAACGTCCCTGAAACCTATGGTTTTTCTACTGAATTTCAAAGCTGTTTTAAATGAAAATTTCTAACTATAGCATCCCTGAAACCTATGTTTTTTACAGTCAATTTCAAAGGTTTTTTAAATGCTAATTTATAACTAATACGTCCTTGAAACCTATGGTTTTTTCAGTGAATTTCAAAGGTTTTTTAAATGCTAATTTCTAACTATTCCTACATAAGTAGGACATTTGCAGAAAGAGGCACGAGGGGTACAGAAAGAAGCAAGAGAGGTGCAGAAATAAGCAAGAGAAGTGCATAAAGCAACAGAGATGCATAAAGGGGGAAGTGGGGAGGAGAAAGAGTGATACAGAAAGAAGCAAGAGAGGCGCAGAAAGAAACAAAAGAAGTGCAGAAAGAAGGGAGAGAGGTACAGAAAGAGGCAAGAGGGAAGCAGAAAGAAGGAAGAAGGGTGCAGAAAGAGGCACAAGGGTTGCAGAAACAAGGGACAGAGGTGCAGAAAGAAGCTCAAGTGCTGCAGAAAGAAGCACAAGTGCTGCAGAAAGAAGCAAGAGTAGTGCATAAAGAAGCAACAGAAGTGCTGAAAGAGGCAAGAATGAGGGAAGAGGGGTGCGTAAAGAGGAACAAGTGGTGCAGGAAGAAGCAAGAAATGCGTAAACAAACAAAAGAAGTGCAGAAAGAACAGAGGTGCAGAAAGAGGCACATGGGTAAAGAAAGAGGGAACAGAGGAGCAGAAAGAGGCAAGAGGAGTGCAAAAAGAGGGAAGAGGGGTGCACGAAGAGGCACGAGGGGTGCAGAAAAAAGCAAGAGAGGTGCACATAGAAACAAAAGTGCAGAAGGAAGCAACAAAGGTACAGATAAAGACAAGAGGGGAGCAGAAAGAGGGGTGCAGAAAGAGGCACAAGGGTTGCAGAAAAAAAGGAGATAAGTGCAAAAAGAAGCATGAGTGCTGCAGAAGGAAGCAAGAGAGGTGTAGAAAGAAGCAAGAGCAGTGCAGAAAGAAGCAACAGAATTGCAGAAAGAGGCAGCAGGGATGCAAAAAGAGGGATGCATAAAGAGGCACAAGCAATGCAGAAAGAAGCAAGGGATGTGCAAAAAGAAATATAAGAAGTGCAGAAAGAAGGATCGGGGTGCACAAAGAGGCAAGAGGAGTGCAAAAATAGGGAAGTGGGGTGCAGAAAAAGGCACAAGGGTTGCAGAAAAAATGTACAGAGGTGCAGAAAGAAGCACAAGTGCAGCAGAATAAAGAAAGAGAGATGCACAAAGAAGAGTAGTGCAGAAAGAAGCAATGGAAGTACAGAAAGAAGCAACAGGCAAGAGGAGTGCAAAATGAGGGAAGAGGGGTGCATAAAAGGCATGAGCAGTGCAGAAAGAAGGAACAGAGGTGCAGAAAGAGGCAAGAGGAGTGCAGAAAGAAGCAAGAGAGGTGCACAAAGAAACAAAAGAAGTGCAGAAAAAGCAACAGAGGTGCAGAAAGAGACAAGAGGGGAGCGGGAAGAGGGGTGCAGAAGGGGGCACAAGGGTTGCAAAAAGAAGGGACAGAGGTGCAGAAAGAAGCACATGTGCTGCAGAAAGAAACAAGAGAGGTGCAGAAAGAAGCAAGAGAGGTGCAGAAAGAAACAAAAGAAGTGCAGAAAGAAGTGCAAAAAGAGGCAAAAGGGGTGAAGAAAGAGAACAAAGGAGGATAAAGACGCAAGAGGAGTGCAAAAAGAGGAAAGAGTGGTGCAGAAAGAGGCACTAGGGGTGCATAAAGAAGCACAAGAGGAGCACAAAGAAACAAAATAAGTGCAGAAAGAAGGAACAGAGGTACAGAAAGAGGCAAGAGGTGTGCAGAAAGAGGCAAACGGGGTGCAGTGAGAAGTGCAGAAAGAAACAAAAGAAGTGCAGAAAGAAGGAACACAGGTGTATAAAGAGGCAAGAGGGGTGTGAAAGAGGCACGAGGGGTGCAGAAAGAAGCAACAGAGGTGAGAAAGAGGGAAGAGGGGTGGAGAAAGAGACAAGAGAGGTTCAGAAAGAAGGAACAGAGGTGCAGAAAGAGGCAACATGGGTGAGGAAATAGGCAAGAGGGGTGGAGAAAAAGGCAAGGGGCGCAGAAAGAATCAAGAGAGCTGCAGAAAAAAGAAAAGAAGTGCAGATAGAAAGAACAGAGGTGCTGAAAGAGGCAAGAGGGGTGCAGAAAGAAACAAAAAATGCAGAACGAAGCAACGGAGGCACACGTCCTAACCAACCACAATACCTAAAATAGACCACAGACTGTAAAACCCACTACACATCTACAATATCTGAAACTGATCAGAAAGATGGAAGATGACCACAATACATCAAACTGACCATAACACCTGAACTTTAAATCAATGCATGAAACCAGGGCCTGTGCCTGAAACTGATAATAGTATACCTGAAATCAGCAGTATTACCTGAGACCAACCACAGGAAATGAAACAATACCTGCCAACCATCAAGATACAGGAAATTGACCTCAAACCTGAAATAAAGCACACTACATGAAACCCATTGATGATGGTGACTGCAGTATCTGAAACTGACAGCTGTACCTGAAAAAGGTTATTATATTTTGAAATTGGCACCAGTACCGAATACTTACCTTAGTGCCTAATCCTGGCTTCAATCCCTGAAACCCACTAGAATATCTGACCCCCAGCTACAATACCTGAAAAACACCCGACTGCATCAAACTAACTACACAACATAAAATGGACCACAGTTCTTCAAATCAGCCACAATACCTGAAAGTGATCACAGTACATGAAACTAACTGCAATGCCTGAAAATGAGTAGGATATCTGAAACTGACCACAGCCCTTGGGGAAAAAAATGACAACAGAAAGAAAACGCAGTTTCTGAATGAGACTGCAACATATCAAACTCATCAGAGTACCTGAACTTGACTACAATAGCTGAAAATGACTACAATACATAACAAGCATTAGAAATGCAATCGGGCTCGGATTTATTTGAGTTTGAGCTAATGGCATTGTAAATGCCAATGTATTGTTGCTATGTGTTATGGAGTGTGTTCATGTGATGTGTACTGCCAGTGATCTCCTTGTGAGTGTGAGAATATTGCACCGTTACTGCCTGTGATGTCCTTCTTGTGAGTGTGAGAAGCTTGCACCTCTGCTGCCTGTGGTCACCTTGTGAGTGTAAGAAGCTTGCACTGCTGCTGCCTGTGATGTCGTTCTTGTGAGTGGGAGAAGATTGCACCTCAGCTGCCTGTGGTCTCCTTGTGAGTGTAAGAAGCTTGCACAGCTGCTGCCTGTGATGTCCTACTCACTACTCTACTCACTACTCTACTCACTACTCTGCACTCACTACTCACTACTCTACTCACTACTCTGCACTCACTACTCACTACTCTACTCACTACTCTGCACTCACTACTCTACTCACTACTCTGCACTCACTACTCCACTCACTACTCACTACTCCACTCACTACTCTACTCACTACTCTACTCACTACTCTACTCACTACTCTACTCACTACTCTGCACTCACTACTCTGCACTCACTACTCACTACTCTACTCACTACTCTCTACTCTACTCACTACTCTACTCACTACTCTACTCACTACTCTACTCACTACTCTGCACCCACTACTCACTACTCTGCTCACTACTCACTACTCTACTCACTACTCTACTCACTACTCACTACTCTACTCATTACTCTACTCACTACTCTACTCACTACTCTACTCACTACTCTGCACTCACTACTCACTACTCACTACTCTACTCACTACTCTACTCACTACTCACCTCACTACTCACTACTGTACTCACTACTCTGCACTCACTACTCTACTCACTACTCTACTCACTACTCTACTCACTACTCTACTCACTACTCTGCACTCACTACTCACTACTCTACTCACTACTCACTACTCTACTCACTACTCTACTCACTACTCTACTCACTAATCCACTCACTACTCTACTCACTACTCACTACTCTACTCACTACTCTACTCACTACTCACTACTCTACTCACAACTCTACTCACTACTCACTACTCTACTCACTACTCTACTCACTACTCTACTCACTACTCTACTCACTACTCTACTCACTACTCACTACTCTACTCACTACTCACTACTCTACTCACTACTCACTACTCTACTCACTACTCTACTTACTACTCTACTTACTACTCACTACTCTACTCACTACTCACTACTCTACTCACTACTCTACTCACTACTCTACTCTACTCTACTCACTACTCTGCACCCACTACTCACTACTCTGCTCACTACTCACTACTCTACTCACTACTCTACTCACTACTCTACTCACTACTCTACTCACTACTCTACTCACTACTCACTACTCTACTCACTACTCACTACTCTACTCACTACTCTACTTACTACTCTACTTACTACTCACTACTCTACTCACTACTCACTACTCTACTCACTACTCTACTCACTACTCTACTCTACTCTACTCACTACTCTGCACCCACTACTCACTACTCTGCTCACTACTCACTACTCTACTCACTACTCTACTCACTACTCTACTCACTACTCTACTCACTACTCTGCACTAACTACTCTACTCACTACTCACTACTCTACTCACTACTCACTACTCTACTCACTACTCTGCACTAACTACTCTACTCACTACTCTACTCACTACTCTACTCACTACTGTACTCACTACTCACCTCACTACTCTGCACTCACTACTCTACTCACTACTCACTACTCAACTCACTACTCTACTCACTACTCTGCACTCACTACTCACTACTCTACTCACTACTCTACTCACTACTCTGCACTCACTACTCTACTCACTACTCTACTCACTATTCACTACTCTACTCACTACTCTGCACTCACTACTCACTACTCTACTCACTACTCTACTCACTATTCTGCACTCACTACTCACTACTCTACTCACTACTCTGCACTACTCTACTCTACTCACTACTGTACTCACTACTCTGCACTCACTACTCTACTCACTACTCCACTCACTACTCACTACTCTACTCACTACTCTACTCACTACTCTACTCACTACTCACTACTCTACTCACTACTCTGCACTCACTACTCTACTCACTACTCACTACTCTACTCACTACTCTACTCACTACTCTGCACTCACTACTCTACTCACTACTCTACTCACTACTCTACTCACTACTCACTACTCTACTCACTACTCACTACTCTACTCACTACTCACTACTCCACTCACTACTCTACTCACTACTCTGCACTCACTACTCTACTCACTACTCCACTCACTACTCCACTCACTACTCACTACTCTACTCACTACTCTACTCACTACTCTACTCACTACTCACTACTCTACTCACTACTCACTACTCTACTCACTACTCTGCACTCACTACTCTACTCACTACTCCACTCACTACTCACTACTCTACTCACTACTCTACTCACTACTCTACTCACTACTCTACTCACTACTCTACTCACTACTCTACTCACTACTCTGCACTCACTACTCTACTCACTACTCACTACTCTACTCACTACTCTACTCACTACTCTGCACTCACTACTCTACTCACTACTCTACTCACTACTCTACTCACTACTCTACTCACTACTCTGCACTCACAACTCTCACTACTCACTACTCTACTCACTACTCTACTCACTACTCTACTCACTACTTACTACTCACTACTCACTACTCTGCACTCACTACTCACTAATCTGCACTCACTACTCTACTCACTACTCTACTCACTACTCTACTCACTACTCTACTCACTACTCTACTCACTACTCACTACTCTACTCACTACTCTGCACTAACTACTCTACTCACTACTCTACTCACTACTCTACTCACTACTCACTACTCTACTCACTACTCACTACTCTACTCACTACTCACTACTCTACTCACTACTATACTCACTACTCTACTCACTACTCTGCACTCACAACTCTCACTACTCACTACTCTACTCACTACTCTACTCACTACTCACTACTCTACTCACTGCTCTGCACTAACTACTCTACTCACTACTCTACTCACTACTCTACTCACTACTCTACTCACTACTGTACTCACTACTCCCCTCACTACTCTGCACTCACTACTCTACTCACTACTCAACTCACTACTCTACTCACTACTCTGCACTCACTACTCAACTTACTACTCTGCACTCACTACTCTACTCACTACTCTACTCACTATTCACTACTCTACTCACTACTCTGGACTCACTACTCACTATTCTACTCACTACTCTACTCACTACTCTGCACTCACTACTCTACTCACTACTCTACTCACTGCTCTACTCACTACTCTGCACTCACGACTCACTACTCTACTCTACTCACTACTCTACTCACTACTCACTACTCTACTCACTACTCACTACTCTACTCACTACTCTACTCACTACTCTACTCACTACTCACTACTCTACTCACTACTCACTACTCACTACTCTACTCACTACTATACTCACTACTCTACTCACTACTCTGCACTCACAACTCTCACTACTCACTACTCTACTCACTACTCTACTCACTACTTACTACTCACTACTCACTACTCTGCACTCACTACTCACTAATCTGCACTCACTACTCTACTCACTACTCTACTCACTACTCTACTCACTACTCTACTCACTACTCACTACTCTACTCACTACTCTGCACTAACTACTCTACTCACTACTCTACTCACTACTCTACTCACTACTCACTACTGTACTCACTACTCACCTCACTACTCTGCACTCACTACTCTACTCACTACTCACTACTCAACTCACTACTCTACTCACTACTCTGCACTCACTACTCACTACTCTACTCACTACTCTACTCACTACTCTGCACTCACTACTCTACTCACTACTCTACTCACTATTCACTACTCTACTCACTACTCTGCACTCACTACTCACTACTCTACTCACTACTCTACTCACTATTCTGCACTCACTACTCACTACTCTACTCACTACTCTGCACTACTCTACTCTACTCACTACTGTACTCACTACTCTGCACTCACTACTCTACTCACTACTCCACTCACTACTCACTACTCTACTCACTACTCTACTCACTACTCTACTCACTACTCACTACTCTACTCACTACTCTACTCACTACTCACTACTCTACTCACTACTCTACTCACTACTCTGCACTCACTACTCTACTCACTACTCTACTCACTACTCTACTCACTACTCACTACTCTACTCACTACTCACTACTCTACTCACTACTCACTACTCCACTCACTACTCTACTCACTACTCTGCACTCACTACTCTACTCACTACTCCACTCACTACTCCACTCACTACTCACTACTCTACTCACTACTCTACTCACTACTCTACTCACTACTCTGCACTCACTACTCACTACTCTACTCACTACTCACTACTCTACTCACTACTCTGCACTCACTACTCTACTCACTACTCACTACTCTACTCACTACTCTACTCACTACTCTGCACTCACTACTCACTACTCTACTCACTACTCTACTCACTACTCTGCACTCACTACTCTACTCACTACTCTACTCACTATTCACTACTCTACTCACTACTCTGCACTCACTACTCACTACTCTACTCACTACTCTACTCACTATTCTGCACTCACTACTCACTACTCTACTCACTACTCTGCACTACTCTACTCTACTCACTACTGTACTCACTACTCTGCACTCACTACTCTACTCACTACTCCACTCACTACTCACTACTCTACTCACTACTCTACTCACTACTCTACTCACTACTCACTACTCTACTCACTACTCTACTCACTACTCACTACTCTACTCACTACTCTACTCACTACTCTGCACTCACTACTCTACTCACTACTCTACTCACTACTCTACTCACTACTCACTACTCTACTCACTACTCACTACTCTACTCACTACTCACTACTCCACTCACTACTCTACTCACTACTCTGCACTCACTACTCTACTCACTACTCCACTCACTACTCCACTCACTACTCACTACTCTACTCACTACTCTACTCACTACTCTACTCACTACTCTGCACTCACTACTCACTACTCTACTCACTACTCACTACTCTACTCACTACTCTGCACTCACTACTCTACTCACTACTCACTACTCTACTCACTACTCTACTCACTACTCTACTCACTACTCTACTCACTACTCTACTCACTACTCTGCACTCACTACTCTACTCACTACTCACTACTCTACTCACTACTCTACTCACTACTCTACTCACTACTCTACTCACTACTCTACTCACTACTCTGCTCACTACTCTACTCACTACTCTGCACCCACTACTCACTACTCTGCTCACTACTCTACTCACTACTCTGCACTCACTACTCACTACTCTACTCACTACTCACTACTCTACTCACTACTCTGCACTCACTACTCTGCTCACTACTCCACTCACTACTCAACTCACTACTCTACTCTACTCCCTACTCTACTCACTACTCTACTCACTACTCTACTCACTACTCTGCACCCACTACTCACTACTCTGCTCACTACTCACTACTCTACTCATTACTCTACTCACTACTCTACTCACTACTCTACTCACTACTCTACTCACTACTCTACTCACTACTCTGCACTCACTACTCTACACACTACTCACTACTCTACTCACTACTCACTACTCTACTCACTACTCACTACTCTACTCACTACTCTACTCACTACTCTACTCACTACTCACTACTCTACTCACTACTCCACTCACTACTCTACTCACTACTCTACTCACTTCTCACTACTCTACTCACTACTCTACTCACTACTCACTACTCTGCACTCACTACTCTACTCACTACTCTACTCACTACTCACTACTCTGCACTCACTACTCTACTCACTACTCACTACTCTGCACTCACTACTCTACTCACTACTCACTACTCTACTCACTACTCACTACTCTACTCACTACTCTACTCACTACTCCACTCACTACTCCACTCACTACTCTACTCACTACTGACCTCACTACTGACCTCACTACTCACTACTGTACTCACTACTCTGCACTCACTACTCCACTCACTACTCACTACTCTACTCACTACTCTACTCATTACTCACTACTCTACTCACTACTCACTACTCTACTCACTACTCTGCACTCACTACTCACTACTCTACTCACTACTCTACTCACTACTCTACTCACTACTCACTACTCACTACTCACTACTCTACTCACTACTCACTACTCTACTCACTACTCACTACTCACTACTCTACTCACTACTCTACTCACTACTCTGCACTCACTACTCTACTCACTACTCTACTCACTACTCTACTCACTACTCTACTCACTACTCTGCACTCACTACTCTGCTCACTACTCTACTCACTACTCTGCACTCACTACTCACTACTCTACTCACTACTCACTACTCTACTCACTACTCTGCACTCACTACTCTGCTCACTACTCCACTCACTACTCTACTCACTACTCTACTCTACTCCCTACTCTACTCACTACTCTACTCACTACTCTACTCACTACTCTGCACCCACTACTCACTACTCTGCTCACTACTCACTACTCTACTCATTACTCTACTCACTACTCACTACTCTACTCACTACTCTACTCACTACTCTACTCACTACTCTACTCACTACTCTGCACTCACTACTCTACACACTACTCACTACTCTACTCACTACTCACTACTCTACTCACTACTCACTACTCTACTCACTACTCACTACTCTACTCACTACTCTACTCACTACTCCACTCACTACTCCACTCACTACTCTACTCACTACTGACCTCACTACTGACCTCACTACTCACTACTGTACTCACTACTCTGCACTCACTACTCCACTCACTACTCACTACTCTACTCACTACTCTACTCACTACTCACTACTCTACTCACTACTCACTACTCACTACTCACTACTCTACTCACTACTCACTACTCTACTCACTACTCTACTCACTACTCACTACTCTACTCACTACTCTACTCACTACTCTACTCACTACTCACTACTCTGCACTCACAACACTCACTACTCACTACTCTACTCACTACTCTACTCACTACTTACTACTCACTACTCACTACTCTGCACTCACTACTCACTAATCTGCACTCACTACTCTACTCACTACTCTACTCACTACTCTACTCACTACTCACTACTCTGCACTAACTACTCTACTCACTACTCTACTCACTACTCTACTCACTACTCACTACTCTACTCACTACTCACTACTCTACTCACTACTCTACTCACTACTCACTACTCTACTCACTACTCTACTCACTACTCTGCACTCACTACTCACTACTCTACTCACTACTCTGCACTCACTACTCTACTCACTACTCACTACTCTACACTCACTGCTCAATACTCTACTCACTACTCACTACTCTACTCACTACTCTGCACTCACAACTCACTACTCTACTCACTACTCACTACTCTACTCACTACTCTGCACTCACTACTCTACACACTACTCACTACTCTACTCACTACTCACTACTCTACTCTACTCTACTCACTACTCTACTCACTACTCACTACTCTACTCACTACTCTACTCACTACTCTACTCACTACTCACTACTCTACTCACTACTCTACTCACTTCTCACTACTCTACTCACTACTCTGCACTACTCTACTCTACTCACTACTGTACTCACTACTCTGCACTCACTACTCTACTCACTACTCCACTCACTACTCACTACTCTACTCACTACTCTACTCACTACTCACTACTCTACTCACTACTCTGCACTCACTACTCACTACTCTACTCACTACTCTGCACTCACTACTCTGCACTCACTACTCTACTCACTACTCTACTCACTACTCTACTCACTACTCTACTCACTACTCTACTCACTACTCACTACTCTACTCACTACTCTGCACTCACTACTCACTACTCTACTCACTACTCTGCACTCACTACTCACTACTCCACTCACTACTCTACTCACTACTCTACTCACTACTCTACTCACTACTCTGCACTCACTACTCACTACTCTACTCACTACTCACTACTCTACTCACTACTCTGCACTCACTACTCTACTCACTACTCCACTCACTACTCTACTCACTACTCTACTCACTACTCTACTCACTACTCTACTCACTACTCTGCACTCACTACTCTACTCACTACTCACTACTCTACTCACTACTCTGCACTCACTACTCTACTCACTACTCTACTCACTACTCTACTCACTACTCTACTCACTACTCTACTCACTACTCACTACTCTGCACTAACTACTCTACTCACTACTCTACTCACTACTCTACTCACTACTCACTACTCTACTCACTACTCACTACTCTACTCACTACTCTACTCACTACTCACTACTCTACTCACTACTCTACTCACTACTCTGCACTCACTACTCACTACTCTACTCACTACTCTACTCACTACTCTGCACTCACTACTCTACTCACTACTCACTACTCTACACTCACTGCTCAATACTCTACTCACTACTCACTACTCTACTCACTACTCTGCACTCACAACTCACTACTCTACTCACTACTCACTACTCTACTCACTACTCTGCACTCACTACTCTACACACTACTCACTACTCTACTCACTACTCACTACTCTACTCTACTCTACTCACTACTCTACTCACTACTCACTACTCTACTCACTACTCTACTCACTACTCTACTCACTACTCACTACTCTACTCACTACTCTACTCACTTCTCACTACTCTACTCACTACTCTGCACTACTCTACTCTACTCACTACTGTACTCACTACTCTGCACTCACTACTCTACTCACTACTCCACTCACTACTCACTACTCTACTCACTACTCTACTCACTACTCTGCACTCACTACTCACTACTCTACTCACTACTCTGCACTCACTACTCTGCACTCACTACTCTACTCACTACTCTACTCACTACTCTACTCACTACTCTACTCACTACTCTACTCACTACTCACTACTCTACTCACTACTCTGCACTCACTACTCACTACTCTACTCACTACTCTGCACTCACTACTCACTACTCCACTCACTACTCTACTCACTACTCTACTCACTACTCTACTCACTACTCTGCACTCACTACTCACTACTCTACTCACTACTCACTACTCTACTCACTACTCTGCACTCACTACTCTACTCACTACTCCACTCACTACTCACTACTCTACTCACTACTCTACTCACTACTCTACTCACTACTCTACTCACTACTCTACTCACTACTCTGCACTCACTACTCTACTCACTACTCACTACTCTACTCACTACTCTGCACTCACTACTCTACTCACTACTCTACTCACTACTCTACTCACTACTCTACTCACTACTCTGCACCCACTACTCACTACTCTGCTCACTACTCTACTCACTACTCTGCACTCACTACTCACTACTCTACTCTGCACTCACTACTCTACTCACTACTCACTACTCTACTCACTACTCACTACTCTACTCACTACTCTACTCACTACTCCACTCACTACTCCACTCACTACTCTACTCACTACTGACCTCACTACTGACCTCACTACTCACTACTGTACTCACTACTCTGCACTCACTACTCCACTCACTACTCACTACTCTACTCACTACTCTACTCATTACTCACTACTCTACTCACTACTCACTACTCTACTCACTACTCTGCACTCACTACTCACTACTCTACTCACTACTCTGCACTCACTACTCACTACTCTACTCACTACTCTACTCACTACTCTACTCACTACTCACTACTCACTACTCTACTCACTACTCACTACTCTACTCACTACTCACTACTCACTACTCTACTCACTACTCTACTCACTACTCTGCACTCACTACTCTACTCACTACTCTACTCACTACTCTACTCACTACTATACTCACTACTCTGCACCCACTACTCACTACTCTGCTCACTACTCTACTCACTACTCTGCACTCACTACTCACTACTCTACTCACTACTCACTACTCTACTCACTACTCTGCACTCACTACTCTGCTCACTACTCCACTCACTACTCTACTCACTACTCTACTCTACTCCCTACTCTACTCACTACTCTACTCACTACTCTACTCACTACTCTGCACCCACTACTCACTACTCTGCTCACTACTCACTACTCTACTCATTACTCTACTCACTACTCACTACTCTACTCACTACTCTACTCACTACTCTACTCACTACTCTACTCACTACTCTGCACTCACTACTCTACACACTACTCACTACTCTACTCACTACTCACTACTCTACTCACTACTCACTACTCTACTCACTACTCACTACTCTACTCACTACTCACTACTCTACTCACTACTCTACTCACTACTCACTACTCTACTCACTACTCCACTCACTACTCTACTCACTACTCTACTCACTTCTCACTACTCTACTCACTACTCTACTCACTACTCACTACTCTGCACTCACTACTCTACTCACTACTCTACTCACTACTCACTACTCTGCACTCACTACTCTACTCACTACTCACTACTCTGCACTCACTACTCTACTCACTACTCACTACTCTACTCACTACTCTACTCACTACTCTACTCACTACTCCACTCACTACTGACCTCACTACTGACCTCACTACTGACCTCACTACTGACCTCACTACTCACTACTGTACTCACTACTCTGCACTCACTACTCCACTCACTACTCACTACTCTACTCACTACTCTACTCATTACTCACTACTCTACTCACTACTCACTACTCTACTCACTACTCTGCACTCACTACTCACTACTCTACTCACTACTCTGCACTCACTACTCACTACTCTACTCACTACTCTACTCACTACTCTACTCACTACTCACTACTCACTACTCTACTCACTACTCACTACTCTACTCACTACTCTACTCACTACTCACTACTCTACTCACTACTCTACTCACTACTCTACTCACTACTCACTACTCTGCACTCACAACTCTCACTACTCACTACTCTACTCACTACTCTACTCACTACTTACTACTCACTACTCACTACTCTGCACTCACTACTCACTAATCTGCACTCACTACTCTACTCACTACTCTACTCACTACTCTACTCACTACTCTACTCACTACTCTGCACCCACTACTCACTACTCTGCTCACTACTCACTACTCTACTCATTACTCTACTCACTACTCACTACTCTACTCACTACTCTACTCACTACTCTACTCACTACTCTACTCACTACTCTGCACTCACTACTCTACACACTACTCACTACTCTACTCACTACTCACTACTCTACTCACTACTCACTACTCTACTCACTACTCACTACTCTACTCACTACTCACTACTCTACTCACTACTCTACTCACTACTCACTACTCTACTCACTACTCCACTCACTACTCTACTCACTACTCTACTCACTTCTCACTACTCTACTCACTACTCTACTCACTACTCACTACTCTGCACTCACTACTCTACTCACTACTCTACTCACTACTCACTACTCTGCACTCACTACTCTACTCACTACTCACTACTCTGCACTCACTACTCTACTCACTACTCACTACTCTACTCACTACTCTACTCACTACTCTACTCACTACTCCACTCACTACTGACCTCACTACTGACCTCACTACTGACCTCACTACTGACCTCACTACTCACTACTGTACTCACTACTCTGCACTCACTACTCCACTCACTACTCTACTCACTACTCTACTCATTACTCACTACTCTACTCACTACTCACTACTCTACTCACTACTCTGCACTCACTACTCACTACTCTACTCACTACTCTGCACTCACTACTCACTACTCTACTCACTACTCTACTCACTACTCTACTCACTACTCACTACTCACTACTCTACTCACTACTCACTACTCTACTCACTACTCTACTCACTACTCACTACTCTACTCACTACTCTACTCACTACTCTACTCACTACTCACTACTCTGCACTCACAACTCTCACTACTCACTACTCTACTCACTACTCTACTCACTACTTACTACTCACTACTCACTACTCTGCACTCACTACTCACTAATCTGCACTCACTACTCTACTCACTACTCTACTCACTACTCTACTCACTACTCACTACTCTGCACTAACTACTCTACTCACTACTCTACTCACTACTCTACTCACTACTCACTACTCTACTCACTACTCACTACTCTACTCACTACTCACTACTCTACTCACTACTCTACTCACTACTCTGCACTCACTACTCACTACTCTACTCACTACTCTACTCACTACTCTGCACTCACTACTCTACTCACTACTCACTACTCTACACTCACTGCTCAATACTCTACTCACTACTCACTACTCTACTCACTACTCTGCACTCACAACTCACTACTCTACTCACTACTCACTACTCTACTCACTACTCTGCACTCACTACTCTACACACTACTCACTACTCTACTCACTACTCACTACTCTACTCTACTCTACTCACTACTCTACTCACTACTCACTACTCTACTCACTACTCTACTCACTACTCTACTCACTACTCACTACTCTACTCACTACTCTACTCACTTCTCACTACTCTACTCACTACTCTGCACTACTCTACTCTACTCACTACTGTACTCACTACTCTGCACTCACTACTCTACTCACTACTCCACTCACTACTCACTACTCTACTCACTACTCTACTCACTACTCACTACTCTACTCACTACTCTGCACTCACTACTCACTACTCTACTCACTACTCTGCACTCACTACTCTGCACTCACTACTCTACTCACTACTCTACTCACTACTCTACTCACTACTCTACTCACTACTCACTACTCTACTCACTACTCTGCACTCACTACTCACTACTCTACTCACTACTCTGCACTCACTACTCACTACTCCACTCACTACTCTACTCACTACTCTACTCACTACTCTACTCACTACTCTGCACTCACTACTCACTACTCTACTCACTACTCACTACTCTACTCACTACTCTGCACTCACTACTCTACTCACTACTCCACTCACTACTCACTACTCTACTCACTACTCTACTCACTACTCTACTCACTACTCTACTCACTACTCTACTCACTACTCTGCACTCACTACTCTACTCACTACTCACTACTCTACTCACTACTCTACTCACTACTCTGCACTCACTACTCTACTCACTACTCTACTCACTACTCTACTCACTACTCTACTCACTACTCTGCACCCACTACTCACTACTCTGCTCACTACTCTACTCACTACTCTGCACTCACTACTCACTACTCTACTCACTACTCACTACTCTACTCACTACTCTGCACTCACTACTCTGCTCACTACTCCACTCACTACTCTACTCACTACTCTACTCTACTCCCTACTCTACTCACTACTCTACTCACTACTCTACTCACTACTCTGCACCCACTACTCACTACTCTGCTCACTACTCACTACTCTACTCATTACTCTACTCACTACTCACTACTCTACTCACTACTCTACTCACTACTCTACTCACTACTCTACTCACTACTCTACTCACTACTCTACTCACTACTCTGCACTCACTACTCTACACACTACTCACTACTCTACTCACTACTCACTACTCACTACTCTACTCACTACTCACTACTCTACTCACTACTCACTACTCTACTCACTACTCACTACTCTACTCACTACTCTACTCACTACTCACTACTCTACTCACTACTCCACTCACTACTCTACTCACTACTCTACTCACTTCTCACTACTCTACTCACTACTCTACTCACTACTCACTACTCTGCACTCACTACTTTACTCACTACTCTACTCACTACTCACTACTCTGCACTCACTACTCTACTCACTACTCACTACTCTGCACTCACTACTCTACTCACTACTCACTACTCTACTCACTACTCACTACTCTACTCACTACTCTACTCACTACTCCACTCACTACTCCACTCACTACTCTACTCACTACTGACCTCACTACTGACCTCACTACTCACTACTGTACTCACTACTCTGCACTCACTACTCCACTCACTACTCACTACTCTACTCACTACTCTACTCATTACTCACTACTCTACTCACTACTCACTACTCTACTCACTACTCTGCACTCACTACTCACTACTCTACTCACTACTCTGCACTCACTACTCACTACTCTACTCACTACTCTACTCACTACTCACTACTCACTACTCTACTCACTACTCACTACTCTACTCACTACTCTACTCACTACTCACTACTCTACTCACTACTCTACTCACTACTTACTACTCACTACTCACTACTCTGCACTCACTACTCACTAATCTGCACTCACTACTCTACTCACTACTCTACTCACTACTCTACTCACTACTCACTACTATACTCACTACTCTGCACTAACTACTCTACTCACTACTCTACTCACTACTCTACTCACTACTCACTACTCTACTCACTACTCACTACTGTACTCACTACTCACCTCACTACTCTGCACTCACTTCTCTACTCACTACTCACTACTCTACTCACTACTCTACTCACTACTCTGCACTCACTACTCACTACTCTACTCACTACTCTACTCACTACTCACTACTCTACTCACTACTCACTACTCTACTCACTACTCTGCACTCACTACTCAATACTCTACTCACTACTCACTACTCTACTCACTACTCTGCACTCACTACTCACTACTCTACTCACTACTCACTACTCTACTCACTACTCTGCACTCACTACTCTACACACTACTCACTACTCTACTCACTACTCACTACTCTACTCACTACTCACTACTCTACTCACTACTCTACTCACTACTCTACTCACTACTCCACTCACTACTCTACTCACTTCTCACTACTCTACTCACTACTCTACTCACTACTCACTACTCTGCACTCACTACTCTACTCACTACTCTACTCACTACTCACTACTCTGCACTCACTACTCTACTCACTACTCACTACTCTGCACTCACTACTCTACTCACTACTCTACTCACTACTCACTACTCTATTCACTACTCTACTCACTACTCCACTCACTACTCTACTCACTACTGACCTCACTACTGACCTCACTACTCACTACTGTACTCACTACTCTGCACTCACTACTCCACTCACTACTCACTACTCTACTCACTACTCTACTCATTACTCTACTCACTACTCACTACTCTACTCACTACTCTGCACTCACTACTCACTACTCTACTCACTACTCTGCACTCACTACTCACTACTCTACTCACTACTCTACTCACTACTCACTACTCACTACTCTACTCACTACTCACTACTCTACTCACTACTCTACTCACTACTCACTACTCTACTCACTACTCTACTCACTACTCTACTCACTACTCTGCACTCAAAACTCTCACTACTCACTACTCTACTCACTACTCTACTCACTACTCTACTCACTACTTACTACTCAGTACTCACTACTCTGCACTCACTACTCACTAATCTGCACTCAATACTCTACTCACTACTCTACTCACTACTCTACTCACTACTCACTACTATACTCACTACTCTGCACTAACTACTCTACTCACTACTCTACTCACTACTCTACTCACTACTCTACTCACTACTCACTACTCACTACTGTACTCACTACTCACCTCACTACTCTGCACTCACTTCTCTACTCACTACTCACTACTCTACTCACTACTCTACTCACTACTCTGCACTCACTACTCACTACTCTACTCACTACTCTACTCACTACTCTACTCACTACTCTGCACTCACTACTCACTACTCTACTCACTACTCTACTCACTACTCTGCACTCACTACTCTACTCACTACTCACTACTCTACTCACTACTCTGCACTCACTACTCAATACTCTACTCACTACTCACTACTCTACTCACTACTCTGCACTCACTACTCACTACTCTACTCACTACTCACTACTCACTACTCTACTCACTACTCTGCACTCACTACTCACTACTCTACTCACTACTCACTACTCTACTCACTACTCTGCACTCACTACTCACTACTCTACTCTACTCACTACTCTACTCACTACTCACTACTCACTACTCTACTCTACTCACTACTCTACTCACTACTCTACTCACTACTCCACTCACTACTCTACTCACTACTACACTCACTACTCACTTCTCTACTCACTACTCTGCACTCACTACTCTACTCACTACTCTACTCACTACTCTACTCACTACTCTGCACTCACTACTCTACTCACTACTCTACTCACTACTCTGCACTCACTACTCTACTCACTACTCACTACTCTGCACTACTCTACTCACTACTCTACTCACTACTCACTACTCTGCACTCTTTACTCTACTCACTACTCTGCACTCACTACTCTACTCACTACTCACTACTCTACTCACTACTCTGCACTCACTACTCACCTCACTACTCTACTCACTACTCACTACTCTACTCACTACTCTACTCACTACTCTGCACTCACTACTCACTACTCTACTCACTACTCTGCACTCACTACTCTACTCACTACTCACTACTCTACTCACTACTCACTACTCTACTCACTACTCTACCCACTACTCTAATCACTACTCTACTCACTACTCTACTCACTACTCTACTCACTACTCTGCACTCACTACTCACTACTCTACTCACTACTCTACTCACTACTCACTACTCTACTCACTACTCTGCACTCACTACTCACTACTGTTACACAGCAATGATGCAGGGGAGGGATAAATACAAGACAAGGATGAAAAGCCATCAAATAAGAATCAAAGAAATAAGATTGACAACAAAGCCAAGCAGTCAAAAGTAAATGGGCTGACCCATACCACAGTCTGTGAACAGTACTGCACACAATAAGTCATCAAACGAAAAACACCTGAAAGGAAAGTAGGTGATGTGAGGTGATTTTAATACAGGAAGATCACAGGTTAGGACGCTGCCATTCTTACCATCCAGCACTCAGAGGATCTGAACCTGTTGCCAACCCTTTTCTTGACTGTTTCATTGACTGAATGTTGTGGTTGGTAATGTTGGAAATTGGAACTTTATGAAAACAGTGTTTGAATAGTGTTGCTATTACTCGTACTGGCGTGCTTTCGCTGTGCTGGTCTCCATATACCAATTGTGGAAAGCTTCCTGCTTACTAGAAAACTAAGGATAAACTGAACTTAAATATTGCTCAATTGATCTCCAGAAGGGCTGGTGATCATTGAGTGTTAACAAGTTTCAACTTGTAATTCCTAACTTTCTGCAACCCTGTCAGTGAAAGGAAGGTGCGCCCGTGTCCCTGAACCTGACAGGTGCCCCTTGAGGTGTACTGAGCTGAGGAGCTAAGAAGAGAGCTTCCATGCTAAGTGGTTTACCATCCCTTGCACCGACCAAGGTGGTGACAACATGTTGCATCCCACCACTAACAGACGTATCTGGCTGACTTATTGCAACCCGCCCATAATAAAAGAATGATTGACATACAGATGGCACAACCTGTTTCATGCTCAAGCCCTCTGAGATTATTTTCACTTCTAAGAGCCCTAAGAAATGTAAGCTATTCCCCTTTAAAGCTGACATGAATGTGAACCACAAAAGCATTCCACATAGTGTGGGAACGAGACGGAGCGACGAGATGGAATAACATTGCTTCGATGGCGTATTTTGAAGATGGCTGAATTGCATGAAAGTTGATCTCTGGATAGGGTTTGGGGGGTTTCTGTAACCACAACAGACATATACTTAAAAGCGATTAAACCACTCTCCGAAAGGGAAATGGCTTGTCTGGGAACCACACATGGGCATCCTTTGCGCTCTGTGTTTGATGCTGGCGAGTGGTTAACAAGGCACCGTAGACTTAGAAAAACAAGGTGATGGCAAATAAAACACGCCGCAATCTACATAGGTGTTTTTGTTTATTGCGACAATCTCTGTTAAACTCTACCATATTGAAGGGAGGAGAAAACAGCTACGGAATTCACTCCTCGCAGAGAAGAGGCAAATGTTCATGCAACAACAGAAATATCTTTTCAGAAATCTTGAAAGACTGCGCACTTTTATTTTAGAACACACGCGGATTGGCAAGGCAAGGGTGCTTGTATGCGAGGTATCTTAAAAAATACTTTGCCTGCCCTTGAAGCTACAGGAAACTTCTTTCCATTATCTCCGCCGTGAACGCGGCACCCTGACAGGTCCTAATTAAAATAAATGGACTGCCGTGCGCGAAAGGTAAATGTTAAACGTGCGCATTGAGGTTCCGTGACAATTGTAAGTGGTGTTTTCGACTCGCACGAATATGGTCGAGTCTGGTATCTATGAACCGCAAATGACGAGTTTAGTAAGTGTGCGCAGTTTCGCTGTGCTAACTTAAACCGTTCGTTTGTTATGTGGGTTTTTCATCTGTACCCACGGGTTCCATCTTAGATACGGCATCCATTTTGTCTCTTGCCCTCAAGTAGTCAGCGAACGGACGCTGTCCGCTTCGCGACCCTGGGACTCCCAAGATATTTGCGGAAGACACATGTTCTTTGTAAGTGTCTTTATGGCAGGGGGGTTGCTGCTGTAAGGCAGGTGGCGCCGCTCGAGGCTCATCTTGCCGCACGGGCTTATTGTCTCAGCCGTGCATCTCATTAGGCACGTCCCTTTGATGCCTGTATCTCGTGTTTCCCGATACCTCCCCTTTTACACCCTTTCCGATCTCCCCACTGTCTCCGTCTTCCTCTGCACCTGTCTTTGTTCCTATTTCGATCTACTTTTACTGCTGATTGGAATTTGCTAATGGTGGGAAGATGGGTTTTTACAGTTGGGAACCGCCAAATGTTTCCGCACTTATGTTCCGGACCTTGTGTGTTTCAAAGCGACCAAAGCGACCCCTCTGGGAGCTAAATGTGGGAACCGGGTTGTAAACCTTTGTGTTCAATGTTATCCTATGGGTAAAAACTGTATAAAAGGAGCGATCCACAGAACCAATTTGAAGCAGTCTCCCCGAACTACACTCGATGTACTTCCTGTGACTTCTGTGTTCCCTGCAGCAAATAAACCTTGAATCTTTGACGCCGAAGGAAGTGTCCCGTGTCTCTGTGACTTGTACGCCGGAGCAGGTTACCCACGAAGGTTTCAGGTGTTGTGCCCTGGCACCGCTGGGTCCAAAAGAACCCAGTCCTTCAGTTGGCGCCCAACGTGGGGCTGCATCAGTGGTACCGGTCCAAGCCCGACGATCGTGAGGAACTTCGTGTGAAATCTCCGAGGGAAGGTGCACCCCGCTTCATCGATCCTGTTGTCGAAATAAGTGGCCCGAAGACTTTTCCCGCGAAGATTCCCGCCTCCTGACGGCTGCGACGGACTGCTGCCCTGACTGTAGACCTGTTTTGGCGCCTGGCGTAGACCTTGGTATAGCGAGACGATTGACGGGCCTTCCTGAGGACGCCATCGATCTTTGAGTTAAGTATTTGTGGGTCGCTCCCAGAGTTCTTGGTTGTTGACACTTTAGCGAGTGTTTTTGTTGTACACGCTGTGTGAGTGTTTTTGTCGGTGACACTTTGCTAGCGTACTTTGTTGTTGTATTTGTTTGACGACTGCAGCCGCCAAAAACCGAGGGTTTTGTTCTTTGCTGGGACTTGGTAAATCCCGTAACCCTTGAAGTTTGTGAAACTCGGCTAGTGTGCAAGATGCCTGGTCGCAGTACTTTGTTCAGTTGTTTTAGACCTTGTGGTGCGGATTCCCTGCTGGAGGACTCGTGTCCGATACCTCCGGTTGGAACTCCTACTTATGACCTATATAGCAAACATGGGCTAGGCCCGATTGCTTTTAACGATTATTGGATAAAATATACAAAGAAAGACGGCGATCTTCGTTGGCCACCTCACGGTAGCTTCGAAGCGTCGATCTTAGATAATTTGGAAATAAAGTTGTTCGAACGTAAATCAAGGCCGGCCATGTTTGATGCCTTTCGGTTGTGGCGCAAAGAAGCCCGACAGAAAGAAATCAGACAAAATAAACGTAGTCAGCGAGATAATGTTGCTACCATAGTGAAGAAAGCTGAGCAGTTCCAGCGTGATAAGGAGGATAAGGATAAGGAAGTGTTTGAGAGGCTACAGCGTATGTCCATAGACAAATGCTATCCTGCTTTGCCTACGGAGTCGGATAAGAAGGAAGAGGCAGTTGAGGATCCTTTAATGTCCTATCTTATGAAGTCGCCACCTCCGTACGTACAGGGTACCGCAGCTCCTGTGGTCCCTGCCGTACCTGTTCTTCCACCTATTGTTCCTCCGCCTGTTCCTCAACCTGCACCCGCTCTTCTGACTGTTCCTGCTCCTTTGTCTGTTTCTATTCCTACTGCTCCTCCGCTTCCACATACTCCTGCTCCCGCTACTGCTCCTGTGTTGTTAACCCCTGTTGTTGCTACTGTTTCTACTCCTTCTCTTGTTAGTCCTGTGTCTTACTCTTCTCCCTCTACTCGTAATCGTAATTCTCCCCTTGCGACAAACTTCTTTCAGTCGCTCGGACCTGTTTTTGGGTCTGCTGGTTCTGATGGTCCTCAGAGACGTAGTCAGCTTCCTGGAAACAGAGAACGCGTTGCGCTATATAATATGGCGATGGGTTGGATGGTAAACCCTCTTAGAAATCCACCTCGTGTTGTCCTCGAAACGTTTAATCAATTCAACATACCGACTCAGAGATATGTGTTTGACGAAATGTGCAAGTTCCTTCATGATCAGATAGTGGCCGATGCGCCTGACGAGGTGCTGACCGCCCTGTCTGAACTTCGGCTTCAGTTCGCAACTGGACTGATAGTAGACACTAATGTTCGACGTGCTATTGAGCGGTTGCTATCTCTTCGTCCCGCTCCTATTCCTCATGCATTGTTCGTTGAGGACATTGAAAAGCAAGACGAGTCTGGCCAATATCCTATGCGTGAAGTTCCGCCGGTTTGGATACCAGCTGATGCTAATGCTAATCCTCCGGTAGTGGCGCACTTTGAGAGAGTGTGGATACACCTCCCATGGAAACGATCGGAAGTGCTTCAGGTGAAACAATCTTTGCCCGATCCTCGTAAAAATCCTACTGGGTATTACAAGGAACTATCGCAGCTCGTGGATGCTACGGTAATGAATCTTGCCGATATCGACATGTTGTTTGGCAATGTCGTACCGCAACCGGTATGGGCTAAGATTCGTCACCAAGATCACGCTAATGAATTAGGTGGTGATTGGGCTGCCATTACAGCGGCAGATGCTGGACAAGTGGCTGCTACTAAACCCGATCCATTGATTACTGCCCTTCCTCAGCGAATAATAACATTAATGAAAACACTTATGCCAGCCATGAGAGTCAATTGGGACAAGTTGTCAGCCTGTAAGCAGAAGAAAGATGAGAGTGTATCAGACTTCTTTACGAGGTTCGAGGAAGCATTCATTGATCATAGTGGGCAAGATATGGGTACTGAGGGTGGACAACGGTTGTTTGTGGATAAATTTGTGTCGAACTTGTTGCCCGATCTCAGCAATAAATTAAAGAATTCAGAAAGTGCATGGGCCGTTTCTACCTCAGCTCAGATATTGGCTACGGCACAATATTACGAGAATAGAGAGAAAGAAGAAAATGACCGTGCTGATAAGAAGACGAAAGAGCTGAAAACTAAAGTGTTGTTGCAACAAGCGTATCCGCCGCGTTCTAATCAGAATGCGCCTCAACAGAATAGATCGCAGTCGCAATCGAATCGATCGCAGTCGCGTAATGATTCCTCTTTCCAAAGATCTTCGTTAGGGTACAATCAATGTGCTTATTGTAGACAGGAGGGACACATTAAATTCAATTGTCCTGCTTTAAACGAACGTAATAGTGGTAATTCATCCAAAGGAGGCCGTGGTGGTTCACAACAGGCATCACGTGGTAGAGGTCGTGGTGCTCAGAACGACCGCTCAGACAATTCATCAAATTCTAATAACTGTTTCGATCAACGTGGATCATCGCAAGGACGATCTGCGCAGTACAATGTTGACGATTATTACGTCGATCAGGGGACTGACGACAGTAATTACTAGGACAGCCAAAGACAAGGAGAGGGAGTGGTATCAGTTCCGGTTGATCAGAGAGGGCCTTACGTCGCAGTTGCTACATCGGGCGTCGTTGAGCCTTTTCTGTTGGACACTGGTGCAGCGAAAAGTTCTATCATGCATTCGAAACTCCCTGGCGCACCTTTGTCTGGCTTAACAAATGTTTCCGTTGGATTCTCTGGCGCCCCCGTTAGCAATCCAGTTTCGCGCCCTTTGCCCCTTAAAATTGGGCCTCGTGAGCTTGCAGCTCCGTTGATTTTGACTACTGGTTGTGGTGAAAATCTTTTGGGTCTGGATTTGCTTAAACGTTTGTATGCAACTTTGTATTGTTCTCCTGCGGGTGTAAAGCTTACGTTAGGAGAGAGAGTAGTCTCTCCCATGTATTTGTCCCTCGATAAGCTTCCACCGGAATTGGATTCTCTTCCTGCGTCTTTGTGGGCAACGGGTCCAAATGATGTGGGCCTACTTGATATCTCCCCTTATGTTGTACAATTGAAATCTAATGTGCGATTGCCACGTATTCCCCAATACCGTATCTCCCTTGATGGTGAACGAGCTTTGTTAGCGATCATCTATGATTTGATCGAGAAAGATGTTATTGAGGAGACTCGGGGAAACGTGTGCAACAGCCCTGTACTGCCCATTCTTAAACGTACTGATCCTACCAAACCGCCTGTTTATCGTTTTGTTATCGATTTACGGGAGGTAAATAAAATTGTGGTTCCTCAATTTCCTGTTGTGCCTGACATCACGGCGCTACTGACTCTGATTCCAGCTACTGCATCATGGTTTTCGGTGATTGATTTGAAAAATGCATTTTTCAGCATCCCGATTGCCGAAGAGAGCAGGGACCTTTTCGGTTTCTCTCTTGGTGGACGTAGCTTCCGGTTTAAACGCGCTCCTCAGGGCTACTGTGAAAGTCCATCGATTTACAGTCAAGCCTTGAAGGGTCAACTGGATGCGTTTAGGTTGCCGGTTGGTGCGGCTTTAATCCAATATGTCGACGACTTATTGGTGGCTGCTGATACTCAGGACATTTGCAAAATTGCTACAGTGTCGTTGCTGCAACATCTCTGTGAGTTAAATCACAAGGTGTCACCTTCTAAACTCCAATATTGTTGTCAAGAAGTAACCTATCTAGGTCACTTATTGTCAAAGGAGGGAAGGAGATTGACCCCTGAGAGAATTGCAGCGATTGCGCGAATGGCTGTGCCACAAACCCAAAGAGATGTGCGTGCCTTTCTAGGTATCACGTCGTACTGCAGGCAGTGGATTCCTAATTTTTCATTGCTAGCGAAACCATTGGTGGCTCTTACGTGCAAGGATGTTTCAACTCCTTTACCATGGACGGAAGAATGTCAGAAAAGTTTTTCTGAATTACGTGATTCATTGTGTTCGGCTCCTGTGTTAGGTACCCCTGATTACAGCAAGCCGTTCACGTTATATGTTCACGAGAGGGAAGGTTGTGCTTTGAGTGTCTTAACGCAACCTTTTGGTGGTAAGCAACGTCCATGTGCATATTTTTCCTCGACCTTAGACCCAGTAGCTAGAGCATTGCCGAGTTGTTTGAGAGCAACTGCGGCAGCTGCGGTCTCCATCCGACAATCAGCAGGATTGGTCATGGATAATATGCTTACGGTGATGGTTCCGCATGCAGTCGATACTCTTTTGAATCGAACGAAAACTCAGCACTTGACGAGTGCGAGGTTGTCTGGGTACGAATTGACGCTCTTGGCAAGCCACATTCAGATAAAACGTTGTAATGTCCTAAATCCGGCAACTTTGTTACCAATCAGTGCAGAGTCAGATGAAGTAGCAGAACATGACTGTTACTTGCGGACAGAAGAGGAAACAAAAGGTCGAGTGGACCTTAAAAACACCCCATTGGAAGACCCGGATGGCACTCTGTATGTGGATGGGTCATGTTTTAAGTTGCCGAATGGTGATGTGACTACTGCTTATGCTGTTGTAACATTGAATACTGTTGTGGAGACTGCGAGATTGAATCAGAATTCTGCCCAAGCTGCAGAACTGATTGCTCTCACTAGAGCATGTGTGTTAGCAAAAGGGAAACGTGTGAATGTGTACACCGATAGCCAGTATGCTTTCGGTGTAGCGCATAGTTTTGGACGGTTGTGGCGAGAGCGTGGTTTCTTGACGTCGCATGGCACGAAAATACAGCATGGCCAGCTTGTGAACGATCTTTTGGATGCATTGACTTTGCCTGCACAAGTTGCAATTGTTAAGTGTAGTGCGCATCGTAAAGTGACGGATGATGTTGGTCGTGGTAATGCGTTTGCAGATGAGATTGCTAAGGAGACTGCCCGGAACCTTAGCACTCGAATGTATGTGACGAGTTCGGTTAGGTGGCCTACAGAATCAAGTATGTGCGAAGATACCATAGAGAGCGTGAAAGCAATTCAGAATGAGGCCACTGAGACTGAAAAGACGAAGTGGAAAGAAAGTACGGGAAAGTTGGATGTGAATGGTTGCTGGATTGATTTGTCAGATCAGAAAAGATGGATGTTGCCTGATGCGTATGTGCTGGCCGTTGTGACAATGGCACATGGGTTAGCACATATTAGCGCGAAAGGCATTTGCAAGTTGCTGGCTGATGTGTGGAAGAATGATGGCATTACAAAGTGTGCTGAACGTCTGGTGAAGAACTGTATGGTGTGTATAATGTACAATCCTGGCAAAGGAACCCCAACTCCCCCTGGCAGTTTTGCTCCTCCTTCGTATCCCTTTGAGGTGATCCAATTGGACTTCATCCATATGGAGCGATGCAATAACCTGAAATACGTTTTGGTTGTGGTTTGCGCATTCTCCCGATGGATCGAGGCCTATCCCCTCAAAGACAATACTGCTTTGTCTACTGCGAAAATCCTACTGAAGGAATACTTTCCTCGGTATGGAATGCCTAGAGTCGTGTGGTCAGATAACGGAAGTGAGTTTGTTGGAAGTGTGATGAAGAGTGTGTGTAAGGGTCTTGGGATTAATCAAAAATTCCATAGCGCCAATCATCCCCAGTCAGCTGGATTGGTTGAGGGTTACAATGGTACCCTTAAGCTAAAACTAGCGAAGATTCAGGCTACGACTGGACTTTCGTGGCCTGATGCTTTGCCTCTAGCACTACTGTCAACTAGGGCGACTGTACACTCCCGAATAGGGCTTAGCCCCTATGAGATAGTGTTCGGCCGTCCTGCGAATGTGTGGGGGGTTCCTAGGCCAGGAATATTCTCTGATCTTGAGTATCCGATGTTGATTGACTACTTACATGACTTGACTGCTAAACTGAGGTTAATTCACCAACAGGTTTACGACGCCTTGCCGACGCAGACGGAGGGTCCAGGCCACCAGCTCCAGCCCGGAGACTGGGTGGTTACTCGTAACTTCTCACGCAAGAACAATCTGGACCCCCGATTCACCGGACCTTACCAGGTGCTCCTGGCCACGAGGACTGCCGTTCGTCTTGAGGGGCGGAAAAATTGGGTACATGCTACCCATTGTAAGCGAGTCCCTATTCCTTTGCCGGCAGACCCGTGGGTAAGGAAAGGCATTGCGTCAACAGAAACAGAAACATTGCCGGCGTTTGTACCTTTTAGCGACGCACAGCTTGTTGGAGAACCCTCAGCGCAGCAGAAAGCCACTGTTGAACACTTGTCAGCAAAAGACTCAAGACCAGATCAACCAACTGATCAGCAGGACGCTGTCTCTTCAACGGATCCTTTGTTCGACGATCAGACACGTCCCGGGAAACATCGATATTCTTTGCGATCTCACACTAAGGACAAATAAAAATTTTCTTGCTTTGCTGAAATTGACAACTGCAATATCCTCGTTTCCCATGATCAATTTTGAACATTCGTATCATTGAAATTTTTTGTACATATATCAAGCTTCCTTCCTTGTATCTTTTTCCTTCAACAGCTGAGAGACATTGTGCTAATATATACATATTGTGTATTAAGGGCCGTAGGGCCGCGCGCGTACTTCCTTCTGGACAGTAGGTCTTGACGCTAGGTTAAAGGCCGTCGGTTCCTAGGAACTCCTGGGGATTGACTATTGCTGTACAGAACGAAGTGCGTCAAGAAACGTTGCGGACGGTCGTAGGGAATGGCATTCTCGAAGCTGAATGATTTGGAAGGGGCTCAAGTCTATAGATTCAAGCTGCAGCAACTCAGTCGTACCAAATGTTTTATACTTCAATTGTTTGTGTTGTTTCTGACTGCTTCTGCATTATTGGCGGGTGGGGTGTATTACACTATGTCTTACTTCTTACCTGCTACCCCTACTCCTACTCCTCACCCTAACCTTACTTCTACTGCTTCTCCTCATTCCTTTCATATGTTACCGGAACACGAGCAGGCTCGACGTGTAGAATTCCGCAACAATTCCTTTATTCAGCTCCTCCATCAGCATCAGTTAGTGGTTAACACTACTAATTGTTGGGTGTGTGGGTTGATGCCACATACTGCGGGTAAGGGAATTCCATATCTGGTGTTACCGTATAGTTCCCAAGGGTCAGCTCGAGCATTTCAAACAATGTTTCGAAGCACACTGGGTTTCCACCCCATTCAAGAACAACGTTCCCCCAACTCTGGTCCTACCTCGTATCAGAGGCTGCTATCGATGGCAATAGAGGATATGGAAGATGAGATCCATGATCCTTTTCTCATCCCTGAAGAAGAGGTACGAGCCTATAGGGTCCTAAGTAGAGGGGAATATAGTATGTTCACTAGTGAAAAGCAGCTTAAAAGCTCGCCTCCAATATGGGTCGTACCCCACACTGGTAATCTTTGTCTTGTAGGTCGTGGTTCGCAAGCCACACTTGGAGCAAGTGCTTGCACTGAAAGTTACGTTCTGCCAATGTTCTCGTCCCCTGTGTTTCTGGCTGCCAAGGGTACATACTTTATCTGTTATGATCGTGCATATACATGGTTGCCCGCAGACTTCATGGGCTCATGTTTTATTGCAAATCTGTTGCCTCCGACGTTCACTGTAGATGCCGATTATCATAAGACTAGAGTTGTACGAGGCGTAATTAGCGAAGAGGATACTGCCGGTCAAGAGGCAGGAGACTTTTTCAAGGGTTTCCTCCCGTTTTGGGGACCTATGGTTAATAGTAGGAACCTGAGACAGTTGACTCGAGTGGTAGAATCAACAGCTAATATTACTGCCAGTGCCCTTGGTAATATCACCACAGAACTTCAGGCGGAGAGACTTATGACGTTACAAAACCGTATGGTTTTAGATGTCATCTTAGCAGATCGCGGTGGGGTATGTAGGGTGATCCATTCGAGCTGCTGCATTTTCATTCCAGATAATGCTCCTACTGTCTATCAAGCCATCTCGAAGTTGCATAAGATCTCCGAATCCATACACGTGGATGTAGGGGATTGGACGCTACTTGGATGGTTTTGGGGCCTGATGTCGACTTGGGGTTGGAAGATTCTGATGATCATCGGAGTTGTGGTAGTGTTCCTGTTCACGTGTTGCCTTTGCGTGCAGTGTGGTCCTGCCTTATGTGGCCTTTGTGCTACAACGTGTATGAGACAACCATCTGTTACCAAGGGGACTCGATTGGACAGAGCTATGCTACAACGACATCTTGATGGTCTGATGAATATCGAATATGATTCCGACTAGTGCTTGCCTACATGAGGGCAAAAGGAGCGTCTGAGGTTCCGTGACAATTGTAAGTGGTGTTTTCGACTCGCACGAATATGGTCGAGTCTGGTATCTATGAACCGCAAATGACGAGTTTAGTAAGTGTGCGCAGTTTCGCTGTGCTAACTTAAACCGTTCGTTTGTTATGTGGGTTTTTCATCTGTACCCACGGGTTCCATCTTAGATACGGCATCCATTTTGTCTCTTGCCCTCAAGTAGTCAGCGAACGGACGCTGTCCGCTTCGCGACCCTGGGACTCCCAAGATATTTGCGGAAGACACATGTTCTTTGTAAGTGTCTTTATGGCAGGGGGGTTGCTGCTGTAAGGCAGGTGGCGCCGCTCGAGGCTCATCTTGCCGCACGGGCTTATTGTCTCAGCCGTGCATCTCATTAGGCACGTCCCTTTGATGCCTGTATCTCGTGTTTCCCGATACCTCCCCTTTTACACCCTTTCCGATCTCCCCACTGTCTCCGTCTTCCTCTGCACCTGTCTTTGTTCCTATTTCGATCTACTTTTACTGCTGATTGGAATTTGCTAATGGTGGGAAGATGGGTTTTTACAGTTGGGAACCGCCAAATGTTTCCGCACTTATGTTCCGGACCTTGTGTGTTTCAAAGCGACCAAAGCGACCCCTCTGGGAGCTAAATGTGGGAACCGGGTTGTAAACCTTTGTGTTCAATGTTATCCTATGGGTAAAAACTGTATAAAAGGAGCGATCCACAGAACCAATTTGAAGCAGTCTCCCCGAACTACACTCGATGTACTTCCTGTGACTTCTGTGTTCCCTGCAGCAAATAAACCTTGAATCTTTGACGCCGAAGGAAGTGTCCCGTGTCTCTGTGACTTGTACGCCGGAGCAGGTTACCCACGAAGGTTTCAGGTGTTGTGCCCTGGCACCGCTGGGTCCAAAAGAACCCAGTCCTTCAGCATGATACATGCAATGCAATGGTGAACGCGCTCGCACCATCTGGATTGCATTACACGGGCACTCTGACAGCTCCTAATTAAGATTAATCACTCTGCCGTGCTCGTTCGCGCACAGAATATGCCATGAAACTAACATCAATGACGGACGAAAAGTAAATATAGCCTATCACGTCAAGGCTACTAAATAGACAGCACAGCGAAGACGAATCACTAGGCACATGCCATAAAACACTAAGCAATGTGTCTGGCCAGAGCCCTAGAGATACTTATTTTTTTTCTTTAACATTAGGAGCTCGAAGCTCCGCCCCACTTCGTGTTGCGTAGGCCGAGCCCTAAAAACTGACAATGGGACATAAAACTTACTATACTGTCTATAACTGATTATAATACCCCAAAACCGACAGAAATACATGCACCTCACTAGAACGTCTGGAGCTGACCATATTATCTTAGGTGACTACAGTACATGAAACTGACCACAACACCGGAACCAGTTAAGCATGTGAAACCAACTCCAATATAACAAAAAGATTTTTTTTAAATGCAATGTTATGTTACAACAGACTACAATATCTCGCGCAATCACAGTAGCTAACTAATCACAATGTCTTACTGTGCCTGAAACCGACTATAATACTCAACCACACACCCTAAAACTGAACACACTGCCTGAAACTAACCAGATTGCTTGTTACTGACCATGCAACGAAAACCAACCTCACTGCATCAACCTACTGTGGCTGATCATTAAACTGGAACTTAGCACAGTTCCAGAATTGTCCACACTAACTGAAAGGGTCCACAATATGTGAAATTAACCACACTACTCAAATGCCGCCACAATTTGAAACGGACCACACTAGCTGAAAATGTCTACAGTGCCTCACACTTGCCACAAAACGTAAAGAGATGTTAATACTGAAAAATGACCATGCGCCTGTAAATATGCCCTAAGCTTAACTTGCCCACTTCTCCAGGAAATGGCGTCAGCTCGACCTGCTCAACCCAATTTCACTCAAGCTTCAGATGGTTCAATGAAGTAATAACTGTATAGGTTTTTGAATTTGGAGGAGCCTCCCGGGGGCCCAAATAAACAAAAGCGCAGGAGCCCATGCTTCGTTTAAAAAAAAGTTTGGCTAGATTTGCACACCCTGCGCCAATTCGGCCAAAAATATTTTTTTTAAATGCCCCTGAACAGGCCTAGAGGGTCAGGGCGTTTCTTCCCTGCCCCCTTTTCTTGTTTTTTTAATTGTTTTCTTGTGACTCGGTTACCGAGTCAAAAGATGGCTGCCAACACATTCTGGTTTGGAGTGTTGGAAGGCTGCCAACACATTCTGGTTTGGAGTGTTGGAAGCCAATCAGAATGAAGCTCGTGCTCGGAAGGAATTGCAAATCTTCCTCGGTGCTCATATATCAATATTTTTATTTTTTGAACTACCGAACTGATTTATACCATTTAAAAAAAGGTCGCTTTCTGAACCAAGAGCAACCTTTTTTGTCAAATTTGGTGTAATTCCGTTCAGCAGTGGGGGCTGTAGCCTGTTCCAAAAATTCCTATGGAAATGAACATAGGGAAAACACGTTTTGGGGCCTCCTTATTTCAGAGCCCCCGCTTGACGAATTATCTCAAAATTTTCAAGACAGGAGCTGACCTGAGTGAACCATTCGTTTTGAAAATTTTGCAAAGATTCGTCAAACGGCGCCAAAGATATTGGCAAAAGAAAAATGCTTTTTCAATAGAAACAAGGTCCTAACAATTTCTACCTACTGGCGGCCCGCCAGTAGGAGATATATATATAATCTTGGCGCTAGCGAGACAAGATATGTTACTCTGTAGTAGGGGAGAAACCAGGTTGAGATACTAAAATCAAGGGATTAAATGAGAGATAAAACAGTGTCGTCTGGTATGGTAAAAATTCAGGCCTTTAAGACCTTCTTAAAAGTGGGTTTAATGTGTGTATGTCTAAGCTGGGTGGTCAGGGAATTCCATGCTTTAGTTCCTAATACCGGCATTGTCTTGCCCCCTCTCCTTTTCAGTGTAAAGGAGGGGTTGCTAACAGATTCTCCGCGGATGACCGCAGGACGCTATTGGTAGTGTACGGCGTGATTCTTGATCTTAGGTATCCTGGTCCTGTGGCTCTTGAGGCTCTGTAAGTGATAGTCAGGATTTTGAAGAGAATCCTTTTGTGAATAGACAGCCAGTGAAAAGATCTCAGTGCTGCTGCTGAGGAGGAGACTTTTGGCAATTTCAGGACCAGCCTCACTGCAGCATTCTGGACAATCTGCAGTCATTTTAGGACTGTCTTTTTCGTTCCTGCATACAGACTATTACAATAGTCCAAACGAGATAGAATTAAGGCAGCTGTAACCGTTTTCCTAGCGGGTAACTGAAGAAGATCAAAAAACTTTCTCAGCGTTTTTATCGTTTGGAAGCAGGTACCTGCCACCGCAAGTGATTTCTTGTGGAAGGATAGAGTGGAGTCAAACTTGATCCGTAAATTTCTCACCTTATCCACTGTATTGGGAGGCGGGGCTGAATTAGAAGGCCACCGCTGAATTGGGGAAAATGAGTTAGATTTTCCAAACAACATAATTTCTGTTTTTGAACTGTTGATTTAAGATGATTCAGTTTCATCCAGTCCATCGCTGTTGTTAGGCAGTGATTAAATTTCTCTTCCACTGCTGAAGAGTTTTTGTCAAGAGTAAAAATCAACTGTGTATCATCTGCATAGGCTATGGATTCAACATCAAATGTGGATAGCAGAGTGAGGAGTAGTGCCATATAGATATTAAAAAGATTTGGACTCAGGGATGAGCCCTGAGGTACCCCTGATGACACCCGTTTTTCCTCAGATTTATAACTACCCAGTGTTATCTGGTGCCTGCTTTCCAAAAAAGAATTCCGCTATGAGCAAGCCTATCTCTCAAAATATTGTGAGAGACAGTATCGAACGCGGACGACAAGTCCAACAGAACCAGCACTGCTTCCTTGCCTTGATCAAAGGCCAATTTCAAAGTCTCGGATGTATGGAGCAGCACTGACTCTGTTGAATGGCCAGGTCTAAAACCTGATTGCTTGGGGTGTAATATATTGGCTTTTTGCAAGAAATCATTTATTTGTATATTTACTAATTTCTCAGTGATTTTATTCAGGCAGGGCAGTAGTGAGATTGGTCTAAGATTGGAAAGAGTGGTAGGTGCAATCTCCATATTACTAAAATGTACACTTTGAAAACACTTTTTTGATTTTAACATATATTTATGCCTGTATTTTGTAGCAGCCTATCTTATACTGTGTGTAATGCATATTTAAAATAATGACTTTCACATACACAGTCCTTTCTGGGACGGGCAGGGACCTACAAACACTAAATATGCACAAGTCACTATTCCCTGCTCAACCAAACAAAATTCAGTTCCATTGGCTTCTGGTTGCACACACATACATCTGCAGTGATCACATTAACCAACAAAGGTTTCCTCACATAACATTGTGTAGTTCCCACTGATTTTTCAAACCTGCATTTACTTTTCATTTATGGTTTGCATTATTTTATATGCAATTACTTGATGGTGAAAGATCAAAAAAATAAATCACAGACTATTGAATTTGTTTTAGCTATGCCTTTGATTCTGCCTCCACGCTCACTAAACACATCCCAATTGCACTCAGGATCACAGTATCCATACTTTTCTTAATGCCCTTCGACCACTGAGAAAGCCAGGGATGTTAGCATATGTTGTCCTGCAGTCCCTAACCTTCACTATAAAATATTATTGGCCGTGACAAAAGCGACACCTGACAATTTGTACGCTTTGTTCACTCATGGATTTATCAGGAGGAATGGGTGAATAAATGTTTTAAAGTTCATGTTTGGAAACTTCCAATTCAAATAAATGTTAGTGCAATGTTGTAATCTACTATGCTAATTTGAGACCCTTCTATGTGTTAGAGATACACTTTCTACATTTTAAAGTCTTTATCATGTTCTTATATTTTGTTTGTTGTGTAATTTGTATCCCAAATATTTTAAAGGTTCTTCATGCTATTAGGTACTTAGGGAAGAACCAGACCACTGATTCGGGCTTGGCTCGACTGCAGAGCAATTTTAAGACATGGACAGAGTGGCCAATTGCCCAGGGACAACACTGCAAGGTGCCATTCCCAACAAGCTTTCCATTAGCACTACCAATGGACCATTGCACCTGCAGAGTTTTCCAGGGTGGGAGGGTGCTATTTATTCAACCAATTGAACGTGCCTCTTCTGTTTCTGGCTTCTCTGTTGAGACTATACTCCATTTTTCCAGTACTCATGGAGGGCCTATCTGATTTTAGGAACTGTCCCGCCTTGTTCTTCTCTTTCTTATTTATCTGGTTCTTAGCAATTAAGCTTTGAATCAGTTGCTGTGGATCTCCCATCTGATCTAGACTTCATCCTGCTCTTTAACTCTCTGTCTGGTGGTTGGCCTCTCCGTTCTGAAATAAATATAGAGTCCCTGATGCACACTCTAATGCAGCAGTCAGGCCTTCTTGGTACTGTGAGACTACAGACAAGTGGTAGGTACCTCACATCCTGACATTTGGTGTGAGGTGGTCATTCACATCATCTTCTCTGCCTCAACTCTTTTAAGTTTGGCATCTAGCGAAAGGGTCAGGTGAGCCTGATGTGCTTGTCCACATTGCCTGAACTAGAAGACGCAAAAAAAGTCACTTACATAATGTTTCCCAAACTGTTTGCCATGTGTATTGAACTGTTTAGAAACAAACAGCATGTTGCTGTTGCTTTCTTTCCAAGAAAGATATACTATATATGTGGGAAGAAGTGATTCCCTTGGCACAGTACTCAAGGGCATTAATTTACTATTGAACAAGGATGAAGGGCCACATGTATGACAGTTTTTAGCAGTCGCACAGCAAAACGGGCCTATTGTATGTATAACCCTATTTTGTGTTTCCGTAACCTGTTACCGACTCGCAAAATAGGGTTTGCGAGTCGCTATTAGGAAAGAGCATGCCAAGGGTGTCCCTTCCTAATAACGAGTCTTGCAGGGGGTGTATGATTGTTTTGCGAACGAGAAGCAGTCACAAAACAATCACAGTTTGCCACCTACTTGAAGTTAGTGGTAAGCCAGTCCCAAATGGAAAGCCGTCCTCAGGGGACCCCTTCCCCATAGTGATTGGCAGCAAAAAGTTTTTTTAACTCCTTCGGTGCTGATGACTAGCCCAGCTCGATTGATTCCCCGCCTGTGCGGGATAATTAATCAGTGGGTGGAGTTGTGACGAGTCCAGCTTGTCATGAGCACAGCTCCACTGTGACTCATGACAAGCTGGGCTTGTCACGAGCACAGCGGCGCCGTGGTCACCCCCCGCCCCACCGCACCATGGGGGTATTACCCCTGCATCGAAGGGGTTAAGAGCAGGCAGTGGTCCCACAGACCACTGACTATTCCTATAAAATAAAACAGAAACATTTCATTTTTCCTTTTTTAATGCATCCCCTTTTCCATTAAGGAAAACAGGCTGCATTTAACAAAATAAAAACTGCTTTATTGAAAAAGCAGTCACTGATATGTTGGTCTGCTGACCCAAGCAGGCCACCATCCCTGTGAGTGCCTACCAATCCCAATGGGTCGTAAATTACGACCTGCCTCATGAATATTAATAAAGCAGGCCCCTTGCAACCCATTTGGGAATCTTAAATAGTGTCTGAGACACTGTTGTACATTTCATTTTGCGACACGCTAATTGCGAGTTGAAAAAAACAAAACACTATTTGCGAGTCACGCCATTTGAATGTAGCATACTTAGAGGCAATCTCATACATGGCACCGTGAATAATCAGTGCAATATAAAAAACTGTAAATTAATGTATTGATAAACCAGTGGGGTATGGCGCTCCTCCTGTTGTGCTGAATTTCTGTCCTGAATTTTGATCATTTGTCCTGAATTTTTTACAATCCCGTCCTGACTTTGCCTCAATGCCAGGTAGTCAACCTACCAGGCCTGGCTCCAGGAATTTTTATCTGGATGGCCCAACGGTGCATTGAGGTAGGCCATGGTGGGTCCAATTTTGTCCGCTTCTTGAGGTAACTGTCAAGCCCTAGATGACATCATATCTACTTTCAAACAGATATTATGAGGCAAACATTAGACTCTGTGTGTATACAGAGCGTGGGTAGTGGTAAAGGGATGTAAAAGTGAATATAGGGTTTAGGGGTGGGTAGCGGTAAAGGGATATAAGCATTTTGTGCATTGTAGCCTTAGTTTGCTTCTATCAAAGTAATTAGACAAACACCCGGAATATCAATGATTTGTGAGTTTAAAGAGTAGGACTGTAAACAATGGCCATGATTGCATGGAGGGAAGTTGTCAACCTACCCAAAGGTGACTGGTTCTGATACCTCCAAATGTGCGTTTAATTGGAATGACTTAGAACATACAAAAGTGGTCTGTACGTGCTTAATTGATGATTATATCAAGTACGTAAGCACGTCCAAACCACTTTTATATGTTCTAAGTTAGACTGTGGCCTAGTTTGGATGCTGGTACAGGCCCAACCTCTTGTTTGTACAAATCTTAATTGGAATGAGGCCTAAACAGAACTGCTGCAATATGGATTGAAATCACCAACTCCCCAGGCAACAATCCTCTTGTCCTTTGCACAGGAGCAGAGTAGGGGACTCTTTTATGTGGAAGTGTTAAAACTGCGTTTCTACCATCTCAGACAAGTGAGTAAAAGGAGTGGAAGGTAATCAAGAATAGGTTAATATGACAGAAATCTGCAAGTACTGGTAGCAAAGTAGAGACTCAAAAAGTGAAGATGGGCAGAAGGCAATCCTCGAGATCAAATTAAGTGGGTGAACTCAGAATAACTACGGTCGACCTCCAAAGAGCTCCTATCCCATGAGATTCAGGAGGTCATTTAGTCATAATTTCCAGATGAGGCCCCTCAATAGGATGCCACCTTTTATCCAACACAGACTGGAATCTGGTTGCGGGCAGCGTAGCACACAGCCATCCGATTCATGGTAACTCACTCTGGGTTTATTAGAACAACTACACAAAACTTTGCAGTGAAGCTGGCTTTCGAGTAGAACAAAAGGCAACTCATCACTACAAGCACCAGACATGCATTTGGCTCACAAGTCAGCCTATATCAACTTTAGGGTGTTTGCCTCTTTCACAAGAGTTGGTTGCCACTTACCACAGGAGATCAAACCCTAATCAGAATCTCTGCTCCTTCTTCCAGATTCAAGCAACCTCCCCCAGTATAGAATTATGTACAAGTGGTGACTACTGATACTGTTGTACTTATGACGGTGTGTCAAACTTTTCATTTATAAACTCCAATTTTCCTTTTGTAATTTAGATCTGAGAGCTGTGCCCCAGAGCACTTTAATTCTGCATATTTCTATGCTGGTCATATCTTAGAATAGAATGCGTAAGGGTGTAACCAGCAATCTGCAGCACCTGTGGGGTGGGGGCCCCAACCCTCTTTGGGGGCCCTCAACCCTTCAGAGGGCCCCATATATCGCACGGCAAATGAATATCTATGAGATATGGGAGGCTATGGGGCCCTTCACTGCATTTTGCAGCTGGAACCCATCATTTTATGTTACACCACTATGAATGATCTGGCTCCATCAGGGTCCAGGCGATCCCACCACACCGGTCTGAAGACCCCACTTCAGTCCTGAGAAAGTTGTTCTCACATCACGAGGTCTCCAATAGTTGAGGAAGAAATTACAATGTTTGGGTATAATTATAGACTTGAAAAAAAAAGTAAAAAGCCTCACTTTCAAGAGTCTTCATCCCTGGTGTCTGTCTGTGGTGAAGCCAATGTGTCATTGGCCATAGTGCAAGAAACAAAATGAGCCCCTGTTTGAACTGTGAAATACTGCAATAATCAGGGATCTGGGCCCCTTCCTGCCTCTGGCCCCCAGTGTCACTGCACCTACTGCACCCTGGTATCTATTGTCATCTGCATACAAGGGTACCTGTCCTCCAGAGTTAGACTGGGACGAAATAAAAACGACCCGGGCACTAAAATGAAAGTGGCCCCCTTAGCGAACCAGATAGTTAAAATATGTGGACCACATTTTCAAATAATGACAGTTTTGAACTTGTAAAGACACAATGTATGGGTATTTTGCAAGGTATAAGAGATTGCATGGATTTGTGTTTATTGCTGGCAATATTTGTGGTAATATTGGGGAAATCAATAGTAAAAACCAGCCCACCAGACCATAAAATAGATCCACAAACTGCTATAAAACTATCCCACACATTGATCTGTCAGACTAGCCCATCGGGCACTACTTGATTGCCCTGTAGGCTAGTCTGATCCTGCTGTCCTATCCTCAATCCAACATCCCTACCTTCCACTCAAAGTATCTAATGTCTCTAAAACAGATCACTGCCTTACTGTTTATATCCTGCAGCTTAAGATTCAAACATTTGGGGTGTTACATCCCCCACATAGGGTTGTAACATTGCCTGTTTTATGCAAGCCTCAGGTGGAATTGTAATGCCCAGGCTAGTACAAAAATTAGTAACATCACCTAAAGTTGGTATTTTTTCCCCTTTTATACTAGAATAGTATGGGCCATAGGGTTGCCACATAGCCTGTTTTTTGCAAGCCTCAGTAGAATTGTAATGCCCTGGGCTAGTACAAAAATTAGTAACATCACCTAAAGTGTGTATTTTTCCCCCTTTCATACTTAAAATAGTAAATATAAGAAGAATGCAATTTAAAATGTGTTCACAGTTCCGCATATGACCTGATTTATAATTAAAGTAAACAATATCACAAAGGGAATGTTTAAAATGAAAACAAATTAGTTTACATGTAAGTTATATTCAGGGCACAAGTCCTAAAAAAGAAGTGGGGGGACGCTGTCACCGGAAGTGACGTCACGACAGGAAGTGACATCACGAAAGGTAACTTGCACCATCGGGCTCATTGCCTCCCCTCGCTCACTCCTTAGATGCGATTGCATCTGAGAAGTCAGCGCGTAAGCAGCGTGCTGTGAGCTCTGAAAACCCGTCCCAGAGAGGTCAAAGAGTGAAGTCCAGCTGTTTGGCGGGGGGGGGGGGGGGGGGGGGGGGGCGTCCACCCGGTAAAGTGAGTGGCGGGACGCAGTCCACCCGCGTGGTACCCCGACTTGAGCCCTGGTTATATTTATGGAATTCTGCAGAATCTCAAAAACGTGAACAAATGGTCAGTATTTTTCTGTGGGAAAGGTGTCAGCCCGACCCACGCACCACGCATGATCTTATTTAGCAGTAGCTGCAGGGCTCAGGAGAGGTGCAAGGCTATCACATGCTTAATTTCTGTCCTCTAGGACTGGAGAGAAAAGGTGAGGCCCACAGGGGTAGCATGTGAGGCAGGATGGAGCCCCCAAAAGTCAGTAAAAGTTGCTCTATGCCGAAAAAAACAGAGCAGCTGAAAATCCAAATCATCCGTTTCCAAGAGAGGACATGATTTATTCCCCTCAACATGTGTGCCTCCACTAGTGGGTGGAGATAAAGCCCACCCCTCCAAAAATGAGCTGCCTGATTAGGTCGCCTTCGACGCAGAGACTCTGGTCCAATCTATTATCTCCAGTACCAAGAAACAGGATTTGGTTAAACACCACAACGTTCAGCCTACAGGGCGAAGATGAATTTTGCAGGTGAATTTTTCACCGTGACTGGGAGGGTCAAGGATCATGTTTGGGTGGGCCTGGCCCACCCGCTAGAACCGGGCCTGCGACCTACATTGAGTTGTTAGATTAATGAAAGCATAACACCGGAAATCGAGTCAATTGGTAACAGTATAAAAACAAAGGGAACAATTTAGTTAGTAGTAGCAAAAATAACGTAAAAAATGTAAAGGCATTGGTACAATTCTTACTCACTTTCTGACAATTTAATTTACATGAAGGGAAAAGTCCTCGATGTAAGCAAGGTACTGACCCTGGTTCTTTCTCGTCCTTAGTTCCGTGTAAGCCGTCTGCACTCTCTCGCTCGACGGCGCCGAACAACTTGCTCAGCGTTCCTTGTCGTTTGTTTGTGGCAGGTTGCTCTTTGTACCGTAGATAAAATACACAATTAATTATCAACACCGAGTCTTTACCTTTAACGTCAGCTTCTCTTTTTAAGCATGGTTCCGCAAGCTTAGTGGCAACAATGTTTATTTGTGTTTACTTTACACGAGGAAGCGAGTTTCCAGTCTGAGTGGCTGATACGCGGGCAGCTGATTTTCGTTTTCCAATTCGTGGCCAAACAGCACAATTCCGCAGTTAAAGTCTTAAAGGGGAAAGCCTGCTTTTTTCTTCAGTCTGTATTACTTGTTCTGAAAAAACGTACTTCTTGACTAAACAAGTAACAAAAGATGTGTTTCCATACAGCCCTGCAGAGGGCGAGCGTGCGTTGTTTTCATAAAAGTGTCCTGGTAAAACCCTTTCCATGACTCTTTTATCGGCTGTGCGATACGCTGAAGAAAAGAATGCAAACTGAAGAACACCGCTACCATTATTAATTGCTTCGAAACAGTGTTGCTGTTAGTTAAAATGAACAATGTACATGTTAGAATACATGTAATCTGAAATGCCTGTATAACAACCGCACGTCTCTATTTTCCTTATTACAGAATTGTGATGTTCCTAGTCGCCTGCAATAAATAGGTTATTACATTTGAGTTATGACCCTGCCTTGTGCCAGTAGCCAAGGTGAAACGTAGGTCAATGTTAGCATCATTATAGTTGCAGTTTAAATAAAACAACTAAAACTGGCTTTTCATTCTTCTGATCTGTTTTTCTAAATCGAACAACCTTGAGCAGAATGGAGATATTTATGGTAACATCTTTATTTTTGGCACACTTAATTCTATGTCAGGACAGGAGGCTCCGATTATGCTTTCTCATTTCTTTAATGAAATGCTCAGCAGCCAATAAAAACAACCAAAAAACTACATTTCCCATGAACACCAGGGAGTAACCATAGATGGTAGCGTATAAAAGGTCCCAACATTAGTCTGTCTTCCTCTTTCTTTGCTGCTCCGCAGCCAGTTAAGTGCATATTTTCTCTCCTAAGCATATTGTTACTCTGTTAACTTTGTTGTTTTTCTTACCTGTTGTGCTTTGCGCATTTGAGGTTCACGTGTTTGGGGCTTTGTCTCCGTGTTACTTACGTGGTTTTTTCTTCAGCTGCTAGTCGGCTTTTCTCTTCCGTTGGAGCGTGTGGTCACCTCCGTTGTCCCGTGCGCTGTCTCGCGCTCGTGTCCTCTTGTGGAGTGGGAGCAGGGGTTTCCTTGGGGGAGCGCGAGCGCTCTCGAGACGGTGTTTGGTGACAGGTGACAGTCGCGCGTGCGCGCTGTCCTATTTCCGGTTTCAGGGTTTCTCCTCAGAACTGGTTGAGTGACGACGTCTTTGGCGTACTGCCCACAACCTGTCTTCAAACTTTAACCCCGTCAGACGCCGTGGTTTCTTGAGGACTGCGGTTGCAACATTGTGGCATAGGCTTTGCCTAGAGTGTGGTGTTGTGCAGGCTTTGGCTCCCTCCACGCTTGAATTGTTTTCTTCAAGTCCGGACCCGGTTCCTGCTTCTTTCAAAGCCTGCTTTGGGGTTTACGCACTCCCCCTTGACTGGTGTTTTGACACTCTGAACTTTAGTCGTCTTGTGGGCATTACTTTTCTACTTGGTAGAATGGCTGAATATTATGACTCTGACGACGACTACTACTACGATGGCGAGGAGGAAGACTCCTTGGAGCAGAATTTGGTGGAGCAGTTGGACAAGGGGGTCCAACAGTCTGTTAACAAGGCACTGGTGCGTGCAATTAACCCCCTGAAGCGTCACCTAAATCTGTACGCCCAACAGCAGGGTTGGTTGCCTGCTGCCAAGAAATCGGCTAAGTCGCCGGTGAATCCTCATAAGGCGGACTTTCAGCGCCTTGCGAAGAGTTTGGCGGCCACTCCTTCCGCTTCTTCAGCTCCTCATGAGTCGGAGTCGGATAATGCCCACTCTTCCTGTAGTGTAGTTCCTAGTTTCCCACTAGGCCCTGCGCATTGGAATAACATAAACAGTAGTATCGACGTGGAACTGCTTATATTTCAGGCCTCCACTGACTATGCTAAACTTAATTGGGTTGTGTTACCAACTAGCTCAGAGGTCACTGGAAACTTTCTTCTCTGCATAGGAAGTGATCAGCTTCCTTGGCACAGACAAGAAGGGATTCAGTTTTCCAACAACCGTGCAACATGACAACTTTGCTCCTCAGATCAAGAGTCGATTTCTAGGGTCGTGTGAAACAATAGACATAGATTTCACTCAGTCAGTCTAGTGCAGTTTACTTTCACGAGATGTAGAGAAAAGAGAGACGGGCGTTAGTCAATAAAGGTTTAACATTTATTGAACAGTCTTTCTTCTCGTACAAGAGAAATGTATTGCCACAATTGCAATAATTGTTATTATAAAAAGTACGTACAGTAAGATAAGAATTGCGAAATAGAACTGTAAAAGCATTGATATGGTTTCTTAGCCATACAATGGTTTAAAAGTAATAAAACATATATACAGTCATATATACATTAGGCTAACATACTCAACTGGTGCTTCTAACTAAGCCTACCCCAGTGTGCCTGACCTAAGCCTAACACGTGAGAAGGGGAGTAAGTAAGTAGCTTAAGTTAAGTTGGTTTTGCCAAGGTTTGTTTCAAGAATTCTCGTCTAAGGGTTTAGTCAACACCATACCTCTGAATAGAATGATGGAGGATTGGTATCTCCTTCAGGGGTCTCTCTCGATATCCCAGTCACCCGCGAGGGTAAACCGGAAGCGCCGCGACTGGATTTCTCTGCACGAGAAAGGCAGCGGCTCTCTTCAGCGCGTCGAGGAAGGAGGGGTGACAGCGTCCGCGGGCAGTTGGAATCTGCTGGATGTCTTCGCAGAGGACGGCTGTTCAGCTCCTTAAGCGTACTGCACCATAGTTCGCGATGTAGCGGCGATAATGGTAATCAGCAGCTTCACCACCACAGGATAGCAGGCTGCAGCGACAGAGTGCTAGTTTTTACCAACACAGGGTCATGCAGGCAGCCAGCATCAGCAACAGTAGCTTGCAGCTCACAGCTCACAGCTCACATTGCTTAAGGCAACGTTGGTGATATTTATACCTGACAGGTGCCGGGTTTGACGCAAGTTTGCTGGACATAAGACGTCAATTAAAGATGTCACTAGGAAGTGACAGTTATCAGTTGCTCATTAGAGTTCCATTACTAATCAAAACATAGCAAGCGGGGATTTCCAGGTTTGCTAAGTTTTTATCTTGTTGAAGAACTCAGAGTGTTATCTAGGAATATCAGATAGTGACTACTGCTCTGTCATTGCACTAATTGGTCGCAAAGGAAGTAGCAGAGAGTCATGCTGGAATGTGGCTTTGTTCGTGTGAGGCCAGAGATGACTTTTCAGAAAATCGCACTTGAACGGTTATGCCAATATAGGGAATAAAGGGATTTATAGCCGAATAGGGGCATAAGGTCACAGTATCGATCAGGAACCTAGATAAGCACGCAACACCCACTCCACGTTTTCATGTCCATCAAAATTACTAAAACTAAGCAATAAGATGCATGTGTAACATTGCCCACCCCAAAATACATAAATGCATTCGAAATAGGCGTACTTGTAATACATGGATTTTAGGTACTGTACGTTTTTTTAAAGCATAGTAATCATTCAAAAAATTATTGCATATGAAATCAATGAACGATTATGCAAAAGGAATTACACATGAAGTATCTCTGACAGAAGAAATGCGAGATAAATCATCACATAAAAATGCATTGTAATATCATGTGTGCTAGAGGCTGGTGTTATGTTGTTATGTCTCTAGATGTGTTTAGAAAAAGAAGTGTGAAGCTTCTGTTCTCTAAGAATAGTTTTTACATTAAGCAAAGAATTGTTCGTGCCAGAAAAAGGCCAATATTAGAAAAATTGTCCAATTCAAAGAAAATAGATATCCAAAGCTCCTGGCAGTTTTTGTTGATCAAAACTGAAGGCCGAATTCAGAGTTCATGGGAACGCTGTGTGTCGGAAAGCTTCTAAAAAAGTTATTGTTTCTCTGTGGGTGAGAACATCGTATCAGACAGGCTCGCAAAGAATTGGTCTACAAAATCAGGTGATAGTTCAACCAAATTAGATAGCGCTGTAACTTGGCAGGTGTGAGAATGATTGCTGTCATCGAAGGCAGGACCAGCAATGCTCACAGAACGTTGTACCTGGATGATGTTGCTTTTGTCACTCGCTCCACTGTTACCACTTGGCTGTAGCACAGGAGTCTCCATGAATGCCGTCATCAGGATTGGTAGCCGCTGGGGACAACACAATGCGTGAGCCGTTATTGGACTGAGCAAAGTATCGACGTCCATTGGTACTGCTGATGGAAGTGAAAGACAGATGTCCAACACGCATTCATCGCCGCATAGCATACATCGTAGCACAGGTAAAATGTAATTTTGCCATATCGGTCTGAATGAAAGGAACCAGGTCATGTTTAGATCTCTCAGCCTGGCCAATCCGAGGACGTTAGTTATCCTGTCCCGGTAGCGCATTGCTAGGATTGTCTCTTCCATTCCCATGGGAGCTTTGTCTGAGCCGAGGCTTGCCATAACGAAGCAGGAGGGTCAAAAATAAAATCCCTGCAACGAGTCCCAAAAATAGTGGTATGCCGCCAAAAATGGAGTGCACAAAATTAGGAAAGATTCCCAAAATTGCCTGGAAGGGTGTTAGCAGTCCCGTAAAGACTGTCTTAAATATGCCTGGGATGCTTGTTGCACTAGACATGTTAAGGAGTTGGCTGAACATTTCTACGAAATGCACGGGGCAATTTGTTGAGAAAAGGTCATGGACTTCAGTAGCCGTCCTTGCGACTAGAAGATCATACGTCTCTTTAGATGACGTTATAGGCACTGTTGTCTGAAAAAGCACAGATTTCATTTTGCTTAATGTATCAATTCGAATAGAATAGAGATTCAGACGAGGCCAGATGGGAGTCACTATGTCTGGAGGCCCGCTCGGGAACAATGCTTGCATACAACATTTGACCATGGACGTTACTTGTACTAGATAACTTTTCCCTGGCGCGAGGCCACAACACCTGTGATCCGTTCTTAGAATGTAACTCCCGTTTGCGAGTTGCATAAAGAAGGGCTCTATCTGAGTTGCAGGTGTGACTAGCTGGTGGCATGAAAGGTTGTTTGAATTTCCATCACATGCTCCGTGTAAATTAATACCCTGACACAAAAATATACCGCTTAGTGAATGTTTACAATTCTCACCACTAAGAAATACATTTTTGTCGCTGTCACTATAGCAAGAATGAGTGTATGGTAATTTCCATTCAGATTTTACATATCCTTTACCCAATTGTTCATACTGGCCAGCAGGTATGTATTCAAGGCACTTTTTAAATCGGAAAGTTGTTATCGGAATAGTGATAATTCCGTGTATTATCCATTCAATGACAGGACTCTCTGACATTGTCAATGGTAATCGCTCGAGTTTTTCGATGCTCAGGATTGTATAGTCTGCTCCTCTCTGTGCCAAACTGATCTGTTTATCAGTAAGGTTAAAACTGGAAAATAATGACGTTGTGTTGATTAAACGCCAAGGCACAAAGCCTGAACGAAGATTTTGCAGCGTCCAGCCTAATTCTATAATAGAGCGCAATTGAGACTGGCCATGTTGTAACATTAGCAAATCTCTGTCTATCACATCAAAGGCAGAGGATACAATATTGTCCAAAGAATATATTCTGGAAGACAGAGTCATTAACCCATTGTCTACTACAGAAAGTGATTTTTCCAAATTAATACGATCAATTTCTCGTATTTTTTCAGCAGTTTCAATTTGCTTTACTTTCCAAGCCTCGTTGTAAGCAGCATAGATGCTGGTCGCTATGAAACGCTTTTGACGCTGTTTGCGTGGTCCAAGAATGAAATTGCGCAAATCAGCACCATCTTTTAATAAAGACAAGTGTTGCTTAATTTCAGCCAGTGTGGATGTAGCTAGCCATTCTAGGCAGAGTTTCCCTACACTGTATGTTGTTATAATCCCTGGATGCTGTCTCTGGGAGTATCTTGAGTCTAATCTGGTCATTTTTAAACCCTGTGTTTTGTTCAGGAATCTATCTTGACAGCTGTTTGTGTCTGTAGGCCAGATTAACCACTTTTTCCAATCAGGATGTGTTCTGTTGAAATGTAAAATTTGTGACACGTCTAACTCAATATCTGCAGTTATATTCTCAGGTATCGGCTTTGGAATAGACGGTGTTTTAAGGTCTTTGTTCTTAGCTAGGCCAAGACAAGATGTTTGGTGTACTGTGTCATTTAAAAATAACATTTGTTCTGGTATCATGCAGGTTCTAAATAGTGCTTCTATGCCTTGCACCTGTCAATCTTTTGTACCCCCAAATTGTTTTCGTTTCAATATTATTTTTCCAATAATCAAAACCAAATGTCATCATTTTGTCATAAAATGCTTCTGAATATATCAATTTAGAATTTGTCAGCATTGTTTTCATTCCTGTTTTATCTAACAGTTTGTAATAAAACGTTTCTGCATCACTGGTGTTAAACCCTGAGAAGTATTTGAATTTCTCAAAAAATCCTTTAGAACTGCTTTTAGGTAGTGTAGAACAATGTTTCCATTGATTATACATAAAAACATTTCTAGGCTGTGCAGATTTATGCAAGTAATGATCCCCATAGTGGGTGTAACGGAATAACTGCTCATAACTAGATGAACCTTGTAAGTAATCATGATCTGTGAATCTAGCTGACATTACTAAATCAGACATCATGTCATTAATACTGTTAAAGTCCCAATCATCAGAGAATGTACTAGGTGTCACAAAGTCACTTAAGGAAACCTTTAGTTGATGAGGATACTTCAGGATTTCGACCGGACCATAGATCTCATAGTCTGTTTTCTCCCATACTACCCCACCAGGTATTGGAATTGCTGTGACATTTACTGTTGACAGTTCTCTTTTCTTTACGTGTGATGATCTGTGTGGTTTCAGGACTAGGTTGATGTTCTGACTTGCTGTGTCCATTGTAATATATTTTCCCTCAATGAATTTTCCCAAACACAGTAGCATGATGAGCCAAAGCAGGAGAAAAAATACACCTAGACCGAACCAGAACTCTAGCCAAGGGGAAATAAGGTAGATTTCCTTCAGTTGATGAAAGAGTTCCGTTGCTTTTTCTTTAAAAGACTTTTTTGTTTCTGGCATCACTTCGGGGTTGTTTAAATCTTCAGAGAAGTTGTCGAAGTTGATGAAATAACCAGAGGCAGTTCTGTCAATTGATGGGATTGTTCTTTCAATCTGTCTCTCGGTAGCACTTTCTGATGCCACATTAGTGTAGACTGGTGTTGTTTCTTGACGAACTGTTTCAATCTGTGTTTCAAGAGGCACGAGTTCCATGGCATTATTGCATAGTCCTTCATTATGCACTGCAGGCTGATCGAATGTGATGAGTCTTTCAGTTTGAACCTCTTGGATAGTTGCAAGATTGGGTATTCTGTTGTTTCTTGGGAGTCCACTGGGCCTACTGTTGATTATAGGCCACATGCTTGTGGTTTTACCAGATCGATGGACACGATTCTGTTCTCCTTTTTACCAGCAAGGGGCGGTAGCACAACTGATCTTGTTCCGGTGACTGCCAAGACAGGTACTGCTTTTCTGTAAGAAGGCCCAAATTCCTTCTTAACCGCGATCTTTTCTCTGACTAGATCCCCAATCTTTGGAATCCAGACAGGCCTTGCTGGGGCTGTTGCGGGTGGTGCCTCGTCAGTGGTACTTGGCTGTTGCTTTAACTTTATGTTGCTTAATGATTTTCTTGTTTCATTCAGTTCCTGTAAAACAGCCAAACGGTCTTTCACATCAAACTGCGTTGTTTCTTCTTGTACCACTGACATCTGACTATCAAGGTCCTGAACGCTCATTCTAATTCCGAACAATAGTTCGTATGGGCTGAAACCTTTTAGAGAATTTCTTGGCATGTTGTTAAGACTAGTCTGGACACTTATTATATGTTTGACCCACCCAGCGCCTGAACCTAATACCTTCGCTGTTATAGATTGCTTTATGTCACAGTTTTTTCTTTCTACCACACTATTCCCTTCGGGGTGCGACGGACAAGAATACCGCAACCCAATTCCCATGCTGGCCATGGCCTCCTTATAAGCTCGAGAGCTGAAAGCAGGACCCTGGTCAGAATGGAACGTGGTAATTGCGTATGTGCCGATAAAGACCCGCAAATCTTTTATAACCGTTCTAGCGTCAGCCGAGCGCTGGGGCCACATCCATATGAACCTCGTACAGGAATCCACTGCTACCATGATATATCTATAGTTACCGTCCCTTTGTAGGGGACCACAGTGGTCCAGGTAAACGCATGCAAATGGTTTATCCGAGATGAGAAGGAGTGTCTGCGCTGGTCGTTTCACTGTTGATACTTTTATCCTTTGGCATATGTCGCATTCTAATACATACTTTTTAGTTTGTATTCTCAAACGAGGCCACCAATATCTCTGTTTTAATAGTGATACTGTTGCGGAAACGCCAGCGTGTGCAGAAGCAAGCCCTTCGTGTGCCGCTTTGATTAGTCCTAGTCTGTGTTCCCTGTTTGGAATTACTCTATCCCCCACTCCAGGGATTCGAGCAAAAGGAACATTATTTGTATCCGTTAAGTACAAGTACTTTTTAGGAAAGCCTTTTGGGAGTGTTTTCTTATCATTTTTTACTGACGTACTGACAGCTTGTAGAATATCGCTGTCTATTTTTGTTTGTGACCGAGTTATCGCAGCTACGGAAGCCGTTTGCACAGCTGCCTTCGCGGCTTCATCAGCCAATGAATTCCCTGCAACGTGAACGCCATCACGTTGATGACTCAGTGTATGTATCACGTGAGTCTTTTGTAGTTCTTTCTGTAAAAGAACTACCTGTTCCCAAAGCATTTTATGCTTTATTGTGCCACCTTTTGCATCTTTGAAACCATTTTCCACCCAATTCTGCAAGTATTCATTATAAGATTGTACGCAATAAAAAGAATCGCACACTATTAGTGTGGGGAATTCGCGATCGGTATTTTCTAGCGCCATCTTAAATGCTACTAATTCAGCTCGTTGAGCCGAGCAATCTCCTAGAGATTGTGTTTTAGTGACCAGTGGTCTGAATTTTCCTTTGTGCCAGCGACCTTTTACAATTGCGCACGCAGCACTGTAAGCTTGCTTACCCCCAACTGCGGGTTGTGCTGATCCGTCAGTATATATAATACTTCCGTATTCTTCGAGAGGCAGGATTTCAATCGGCAGAGGACATTTGTATTCATATTGTAAAAATTCCTGTGTTTTTAAGTTAGGATCAAATTCGTAAACTACGTCTGTTGCAGCAAGAGAATTAACCCACTGAATCCATCTCGGATGCAAAGCTTTAGCATTAGGAATGCTTGCTTTAGTTACCGCTTCTAAAGCCGGTATGGGTGTTACGATTATTATTCGTTTACCTTGTGCTAGGGGCCTTTCTTTCGCTACAGCAGTCTGAACCGCAGTTAGAATTTTCTCCGTTGAACTGAATTTTATTTCAGCCTTTGTGTACAAATGTGATTTGTAAGCTATTGGTACCTTTTCTCCCTCATTAGAGGTTAGGTATGTGAATCTGCATCTTCCTGGGATGACTCGGATTACAAGATCACGTGTGTTGTCACGGTAATCTAATTTTGTTTTTGCTAACATGTCTGTTTGCAGTGATCTCAAAATTTCTGTGTGTTTTTGAGTCCAATTGATTTGTTTTAAATCAGGTTTAATTAGTTCGTAGAGAGGTTTAACCCTCTCTGCGTAATTTAGAATGTAAGTTCTTCCGAAATTCAGAAAACCTAGTATTGATTGTAAATTCTTCAGCGTTTTTGGAGCTTGGAGTACAGCGCACTTCTCTAAGAAGTTGTCCGCTAGGCTTTTCCCTTCACTTGATAATTCGTACCCTAAGAATAGTACTGTCAGATGGGCAATTCGGGACTTTTTAAAGTTGAATTTGTAACCCTCTGCTGCGAACCCAAGTATAATGGTGTTCACTCTTTTCAAGTGAGTATCCAAGTCGTCGTCTGTGAGATAAATATCATCTACGTAAGACAATGCTTCATCATCATAGATTTGTAGTAACTCTGTTACCCTAGCTGAGAATAGTCCTGGGCTGTTCTTGAACCCCTGTGGGAGTCGACAGAATTTTTTCTGCGACCCAAATGCGGAGAAAGCGGTCAAATATCTGCTTTCTGGTGCAATGTTTTGACAAAAGAAACCATTAGATATGTCTAATGTCGTTTTATATTTTTTCCTAACTATATTATTCATTAGGGCTGCACTATGCGAGTTTTGTACTGCAAAAGTTTTGCAACATGTATTAAGATGTCTGTAGTCCAAAACTAGACGATATGAATTGTCTGGCTTGGAGACAGGAAACAAAGGATTGTTCATTTGAGAGGTGCATGTTTCAATCACCCCCTGGTACTCAAGTTGATCTAAGATCTCCCTGACTTGTTTTTTAGCTTCTTGCTTTATGGGATACTGCCGTTGGGCAGTTGGTTCACTTTTTAGTTGGATTTTGTGAGGCGTTGAATCCTCATCCCATCCTACATGATTTTTATACAATGCAGGTGCCTGGGCCACTGCCCATTTCCTTGCATATGTGTATTTTTTGTGAATCGGTATGTGATTCGAGAAGGCAGGCATAATCACTTCTTCGCCACGAGGGCACTCCCTGACAAACTTCGGGGGCCAGTCTTTTTCAGCTAACAGAATATCATAGCCTTTTGAGAGCTTATCCCAAAATAGACCCTTAATTTTCCTAGTCTTATCACCCTCCATACGCAATGTTATTTCGTATATTTTATGGGGCTCGCTAAGTCTGGCGTCGGCAGTTTCAACTTGAATGTATTCATTCGTGTCCACTGTCTCCAGATGACTCATCAAGATCTTCCGCGCTATACTGATTTCTGCTGCACTGTCCAACATTGTCAATGCCCACTCCCCGTTTTTCAACTGTGTCCTCAGTATTCTCGGCATGGTTGATTATTCTAATACTGGCTACCTTCTTTTTCTGAAATTGAGATTTTTTATTTTGAGCAGGTTCCTTGTCTTTGGACTTGGTGTGCTCTCCTGGGTCTGACCGTCCTCTTCTTTCCGAATTCTGTGGAAGAGATCGAGAGGGACGTGTATCAATACTTTGATATCTATCAGGTTTTTTTAGATTATCCCTATTTCTAAGGTTATATTTTTTCTCAGAGGGCTCCCGCTGGGGAGACTGGCGTTCTCGAGTCGGAGTTCTTTCCCTCCGTCGAGGAGACCTTCCTCTGGACTGGAAAACTTTTTCCTTGGGAGTGGATTGTTTATTTCCATCCCAGCTCTTTTTAGGAGTGTTTAAATTATTTTTAATAAATAATTTTTCAGGATTTTCGAGCAGTTGGGGCTTTACTGGTTTCCCACCCAAGCTGTCTCTACCTAATTCTTCATAGCACTTTTCTATGATTTTTGCAAGCTCAACAGGATCTTTTATATCTGTTTCCCTCAACTTCTGGCGGATCGCCACAGATGCTGCTTCTCCTCTAATGTTGGCTAATAATATAGCCGAGACCTGCTTGAAGTCTTTCAGTAATTTCATACCTAGATTTAAAGCGGGCTCTGGACCGTATTCATTTTGAATCTGTTTTAGCACTTCTGGTATTACCGCCATAGACGGAACACCGTGTGTTTTTGTGTAAATGGAAGCAAAGACTGTACCCCAAGTGTCGCAGTCCTCCACGTGTGGTGCGATTCCCATAGGAAGGCAGATGGTCAAGATTCTGTGTTTCTCTATAGGGGTAGTATCAGGAAATACTGCCTCTATTTGAGTGATTTTCTGTGCTAACCAGAAAGGAATTTGTTCCCGTTTTACGGGTGTTTTACCAAGACATGACTGTATGTTCTGTGGTGTAATTTTATTTGTGTTCCCCTGATGAGGGGTCAGCTGTGGTACATTAACAGCTGGTTGGACTGTTGCAGTCCGCATTACATATTGGACTAATTGCCTATGTATTTTTATTAATGTGTTCAGCTGTGCTAACAGCTCTTCCTTAGACATTCTTACAATGTCAGGATGTGGTGTGTAGCTGGCTAGAACCGGCCACGTGGCACCTGGTCTACCTAGTGGACCGAGCCTGGTAATGTGATCATTGTGTTTTAGGGCGCCATTAAACCAGAGCAGGTGCTCTTGAAATTTAAGAGGAATTTCAATCTCCTCGAAAGGAGCGTACTCATCCGGTGGTTTCTCTATTTTGTAATAGTGAAACTCTTGTGTTATAGCGTTTACCGCTGGAAAGTTTATCCATGAATAGAATACCTCTGTCTGCCGATACTCGTGAGCCTCTATCACGAAAATTACTGTACCACCTTGAGGTGTCAGTCCGTGTTCTATAAGCTTTAAAGTTATAGATCTTCTTAACTGGACCGGGATGATAATAGCATCCGGGTCTGTGTATTCGGGACCTTGCTGAGTCGCATCTGCTGCGCCCCCAGTGGTTCCGTTATTTTCTCCTGGCATTGTAAAAATGCAGGTTTTGCAGAGTAGGTCTCCAAGGAGACAAAGATTAGGTGCACAATATTTTGGAACACTGTATCCTTCAACGTTGAATAAACCAGAGCTTTACATAGGAATCTCTTCCTACTAAGGTCGGGCGGATTTTAACCTTTCACCCACTCCAGACGTCTATTGGAGTATTTACGGGAGAAAGGGGTCTGTGAAATATGCATGACTGAGTTACTCTATAAGTCTTGCGTTAGTTTATCGCCTTACCAAACGTTTGGGCGCCATGTAGTGTAGTTCCTAGTTTCCCACTAGGCCCTGCGCATTGGAATAACATAAACAGTAGTATCGACGTGGAACTGCTTATATTCCAGGCCTCCACTGACTATGCTAAACTTAATTGGGTTGTGTTACTAACTAGCTCAGAGGTCACTGGAAACTTTCTTCTCTGCATAGGAAGTGATCAGCTTCCTTGGCACAGACAAGAAGGGATTCAGTTTTCCAACAACCGTGCAACATGACAACTTTGCTCCTCAGATCAAGAGTCGATCTCTAGGGTCGTGTGAAACAATAGACATAGATTTCACTCAGTCAGTCTAGTGCAGTTTACTTTCACGAGATGTAGAGAATAGAGAGACGGGCGTTAGTCAATAAAGGTTTAACATTTATTGAACAGTCTTTCTTCTCGTACAAGAGAAATGTATTGCCACAATTGCAATAATTGTTATTATAAAAAGTACGTACAGTAAGATAAGAATTGCGAAATAGAACTGTAAAAGCATTGATATGGTTTCTTAGCCATACAATGGTTTAAAAGTAATAAAACATATATACAGTCATATATACATTAGGCTAACATACTCAACTGGTGCTTCTAACTAAGCCTACCCCAGTGTGCCTGACCTAAGCCTAACACGTGAGAAGGGGAGTAAGTAAGTAGCTTAAGTTAAGTTGGTTTTGCCAAGGTTTGTTTCAAGAATTCTCGTCTAAGGGTTTAGTCAACACCATACCTCTGAATAGAATGATGGAGGATTGGTATCTCCTTCAGGGGTCTCTCTCGATATCCCAGTCACCCGCGAGGGTAAACCGGAAGCGCCGCGACTGGATTTCTCTGCACGAGAAAGGCAGCGGCTCTCTTCAGCGCGTCGAGGAAGGAGGGGTGACAGCGTCCGCGGGCAGTTGGAATCTGCTGGATGTCTTCGCAGAGGACGGCTGTTCAGCTCCTTAAGCGTACTGCACCATAGTTCGCGCTGTAGCGGCGATAATGGTAATCAGCAGCTTCACCACCACAGGATAGCAGGCTGCAGCGACAGAGTGCTAGTTTTTACCAACACAGGGTCATGCAGGCAGCCAGCATCAGCAACAGTAGCTTGCAGCTCACAGCTCACAGCTCACATTGCTTAAGGCAACGTTGGTGATATTTATACCTGACAGGTGCTGGGTTTGACGCAAGTTTGCTGGACATAAGACGTCAATTAAAGATGTCACTAGGAAGTGACAGTTATCAGTTGCTCATTAGAGTTCCATTACTAATCAAAACATAGCAAGCGGGGATTTCCAGGTTTGCTAAGTTTTTATCTTGTTGAAGAACTCGGAGTGTTATCTAGGAATATCAGATAGTGACTACTGCTCTGTCATTGCACTAATTGGTCGCAAAGGAAGTAGCAGAGAGTCATGCTGGAATGTGGCTCTGTTCGTGTGAGGCCAGAGATGACTTTTCAGAAAATCGCACTTGAACGGTTATGCCAATATAGGGAATAAAGGGATTTATAGCCGAATAGGGGCATAAGGTCACAGTATCGATCAGGAACCTAGATAAGCACGCAACATTCCGCTTCTTCTGACCATGCTTCACCGCCCCCTCGGAAGAGGGTCTGTAAAGAACACTTTGTGGACGCCCCTGAGCGTCCTTCAGTCCTGAATTTCGAGCCGGCGGACATTGTCCACCCGAACTCTTCATCGTGGACGCCTTCACCTGCTGTGGCGGCTTATATTGAATCCCACATTCGCCAGCCTTTTGAGGCCTCGGTTCGGGCACGGTTGCGCTCCGAGTGCCTGAGACCGGACTTGGCTGACCATCTGGCCGACACCCCAGAGGTTGACCCCATGATGGTCACGTACTTAAAAAAGTACGCGAAAGACCCTAAGAAAGGTTTGGACAGATCTTGGAAGTCCTGTCAGGACAAGATGCTCGACTTATTGGCTCCCCTCACCAAACTCTTGGACCTTGGTTATAAGGCTGACGAGGCTTCGGCTCTGGTGAATCCCAAGGAATTGATTGAATGGGCCCAACGGGCGATTTGCTATCTAGGCAATGCAAATTGCGCGATGTCGACTGAACGTCGCAGGTCCATACTCTTAAAGTTGGATCCAAAGCTTTCGGAATTGGCAACGTCTGAATCAGGCCCTGAAGCTCAAGGATTGTTGTTCGGCCAACCGTTCCTGAAGGAACTCACTCGTTTTGTATCAACGTTTAGCGGCATTGACAAGGCGCAGGCCTCTTTGAGACGGGCCATGCGCCCGGTTTTTGCTAAGGCCGGACGTGGAAGGGGACGCTCGTTCGGCCGAGGCTCTGCGAACCAGTCCCAGAGGGGAAATTCCTCTCAGCAGAGAGGCTCCTATGACTCCGGCTACTCCACCCGAGCCAACTTTTATCCTTCCAGAAAAGGAAAAGGCCAGTATGGGAAAGGCCGATCTGGTGGTCAACAAGGACAGTACCATGATGCCTCCTCTACAGGTGAGCCTAATAAATGCATGCGATGTGATGTTGGGGGGTCGCATTCAATTTTTCCTGCACAATTGGCACATGCTCTCAAGCGATGCATGGGTTCTGCAAACTGTTCAAGGGTTCAGAATAGAGTTTTATCATCCAGTGCATCAAACTCGTCCTCCCCCTTGTTTGCATTTTCCTCTGAAGGACCAAGAGTGTCTCTCCGAGGAAATAGCCACCCTCCTCAAGAAAGGGGCGATTGTTCCCACGACTCGTCATCCCTTGGGGTTTGCCAGTTCTGTCTTTCTGGTCGAGAAGAAAGGAGGCGGCTCTCGCCTTGTTCTCAATCTGAAAGATTTCAACGGGGTGGTAGTCTACCGTCATTTCAAGATGGAGGGCATCTGGGGGCGCTAGAGGGCGCACTGCGGAATGGCTGGCTAGTTAGACAGCTCCGCCGGACGGTCCCGCTTATCAGCAAAAACGACATGTATGGAGTCACGGAACCTGCTGCCAAACAGTAAATACAGACAGCTGGCAATGAGCGACGCTGATTGATGTGCTTCTCGTCGCTCTACGAGCTACTGGGATGACAAAATTCGACCTATAAGGATTGCTGTGGGCCGCGAGCTGGACAGGCAAGATGGCGACTGCCTATGCAGAACAGTAACAGCCAGGATCGAGTGGCCACGCTGCGGTCCGACCAAGGTCCCGTGAGTAACAGAGAACTTATTATGCGTAGTGGGCGTCCATAAGAACACTTTCTAAAGAGGAGAGCACCGCTAATGGTAATAGGGAGAGATCGGCACTAGCTTTCCGCCGCCCGCTGGAGGTACATTACATGCAAGCATAAGCACGGCATCGGCACTGAGCTCAGCATACCGCACTACTGCGTTCACGGACGCTGACATAAATGTCGGTAACCTGCGATGCGGAGATCCACCGGCTGCAGCTTGCATTGCTGAAACACCCCTCCATCTGACGGCGCGAAAACGATCTCCCAAACATGGCGGCGCCCGCACTGGGGTAATGTAAAGCCAGCGCTGTAACGTTCATGAGGGCGGCGGATTTTGGATGCAACATTTGCCCGCACGAAGGAAATATTGGAAGTCCGTGTGTCCCACTAACATACCAATACACACAATCTGCATACTGGCAAGCGTAACGATCGCATCGGTAGTGCAAGTACTGCAGCTCTGACTGTACGAGGCACATTGCCCAGGTCACCAGGATTGCCGTATCAACACACACTGCAATTCTCAATTGCACGGCTGCAGTACACACCTACCCCACAGCTATCTCAATTGGTGATAACAGGCATTGCACTACATGAGAAGCGAAAGCAGTATAACCCAAGCTACAGGTCCGGCTGCATGAATCATACTGATAACGTGTGGGACAGGTGCTGGATCTGCTGAGCCACTACACGGTGTCCACTACAACCCACTTGATTTTGCCAGATGTCGCTGCTTTGCCGCATAACAGTGCCTTGTACCATTATTTACACATATGGTGGGCGGAAGCGAACATTATAACGAATGCAGCGCAAATCAGTGGATTGCTGACTAACATAGCGTGTTTCTGTCAAAATGGCTGTTCTACAACGTATTATGTACGAAGACTAACCAGGGATTCCCATACCAATTTGCGGTGTTCACGCATACCACCTACAGGAGGCGCCAGCGGCTTTGTGCGCCATCTACGTACCCTCTAATTTCAAACTGTGCTGACCAACCATAAATTCTGGCGCCAAAACCAACGTTAAACCAACGAAGAGGATCGCAGCCCTGCACGCCAACACAATACCATAACCAAACGCGCCTGCTCATCTGACCTGGGGTAGTACGACACACCGTCATCGCAGCATTGTAAAGAGCGGACACCCTGCACAATGGGGAAGCCAGACAAACAACAACCAAAACTAAACTTTGAACAACGTCGTACTGTGAGAGGATCGCACCCACACTCAGACACAGAAACTGAATCAGAGCGAGCACCGCCCAAAGGCATGGAGGCGATGTTGAAAGCGATCCAAGACAGCCTACAAGATATGCATGGTAAAATGGATCACCTCACGACTCGAATGGACAACATGGCGGCCAAAGTGGAACGACATGGAGAGCGACTGGATGAGGTAGAGACTAGAGTATCCGCAGTAGAAGATGAATCGCGAGCTAGCACCTCTAAATGCACAGGGTTTGAGAAGATCCTAGAAGTAATCAAATCTAAGTCCGAGGATTTGGAAGCGAGATCACGCCGGAATAACATACGCGTAGCGGGCGTACCAGAATCAACAAACATTGGCAACATGGAATCATACGTGGAGGAAATGTGCCTCTCCTTGTTCGGCAAGGACAAACTGTCCCAAGTTTTCATTGTGGAAAGAGCACACAGAACACTGGCGCCTCGCCCGCCTCCGGGCGCATCACCGAGACCAATAGTGGCCCGACTACTAAATTACCGCGATAGGGATGTAATTTTACGCATGGCACGTGAACACAAAGATCTTCAATATCAATCCAACAAACTTGCATTCTACCCCGACTACACGCAGGCAGTACAACAGGCCAGGAGGGAATTCAACGGAGCAAAATCAAAACTGCGAGAACTCCAGGTGGAATACGCCATGCTCTACCCAGCGAGGTTGAAAGTGAACTGGGAAGGTAAATCCACGCTACTCACCTCGCCTAAAGCAGCAAACGACTTCATAAAAAAAATCACAACCCACAAGAAAAATGATCAGCGACGGCAGCAGGAGCAAGAGGAAGACTGACAACGAATATGATGCACCACGCTGGATAGTAAGCTCACTGGGTAAGATACAACCGAGTGATGGGGGTGATGTCAGCGCTTCCCAGGTGCAGTAAAACAGGATTTAACATGACACCAGTGAGTAAGGAGTGATTATACCACATTATTAACTATTGCGATGTGATCCACTCCCCCCACCAGGTATGTTGGAACACACGACCCATTTTGTATATAGACTGAGCTACAGCCGAAACGCAGGTTAATCCACGATTGTCCCGCCAACTCCTTGCTGAGTATTGTGTTATGCTGTCCGAATACACCATTTGAAACTAATGCATCATAGGCTGCAGATGTACATTTACTGACATAATGTCACCCGCTCACGGGGCAGGGCAATAATTGGACCCAGACTCTTGCCATTCATTGACAATGACAATGTAACAGATACCGACTGCTGGTGATATGTAACTGAACTATTTGCTAACACTCACCAGACGATCCGTCAATTTGTTAATTTACAAGTCTATACTGTACTGGTTTGTGCGCATGAAGTCCAGATACAAAGGGGATATAGCATTATAACACCATATATTCCACATGGAGGTACTCCCCACACTAATGCAAATATATGGCATCACAGAGGTGCATGGTGTTAACAGTATATGGTACAACATAATTCGCACAATTAATATAGTCACATCAGTTACCCATGCAACTGCGTACTAGTTAGGTAATAGTTATGTACATGCAACTGCTAGCATTTGAGAGAGGCTAGGGGGAAATGTTACTGCACCTGTGTTTACTCCGGGATGTTGGGTAGTCAACATACATTGTTGGAACTTTCGTAGCAGATATTTTGTGACTTCATAAGTTTATGTTACCGTCCACGTTCGTTATCTCGGACGGTGATGTGTAGTCCAGGCGGGCCCCCACATGGGTGACCCCCAATACAGTTTGCATACTAATGGGATGTTCGTTATGGGTATGGCCTCAGCAGAATTGGGCTGCTGTTGTGGGGTGGAGGGAGGACGGGGGGGTTGTTCTTGTTATTTATAGATTGGTCCGCTTGAGATGCATTGCCTGTACCCGGCTACACCACATCCATCACTACATGCACGGAAACCGCTTATATTACACTTATGCTTCACTACGATCCCTCTTAGACGAGGAAAAGTGGACATATGCACCTGTATACAACCTTTACTATGGCTAATCCTATACATCAATCCAAAGTCTTGAATGTCCTCTCATGGAATATCAGAGGGTACACCAACCCCAAGAAAATTCGTCGCATATTTGCCTGTCTAGACAGATGGAACATTGACATTGTTATGTTTCAGGAAACGCATGAAGCTCCACACTCACACACTCAGGTAGGCCGCAGGTGGGCTGAATCGATGCACTGCTCGAGATACTCATCCTACGCTAGAGGTGTTTCAATAATGGTGAAAAAAGGCACGAACTTTAAAGTACACACAACCAAACTGGATGACAGTGGAAGATACGTCATAGTACACGGGGACGTACGGGGTAGGCGAATAACGCTTGTAAACACATACGGTCCAAACATAGATACGCCAGAATTCTTCCGAAATATTTGGCACCACCTAAGTACTGACACGGGTCGAACACTACTATGGGGTGGAGACTTCAACATCGCTCTAAACGATGCCCTCGATAGATCTGAAGGCACTATGGAACATCACACACGTGCCAGAACTGAATTGTTAGATGTCATGCGGGATTTATCTTTACGAGATATCTGGAGAGTACGACATCCTGGGGTTACCGAAGCGACGCACACATCGATACCACACGCTAGCTGGTCGAGGATCGATTACTGGTTGGGGACTGCTGATGTTTTGCTATGGACACAACACGTAACTCACATGCCCAGAACGCTATCTGACCACAACCCTGTCAAACTGTCATTACACGTCCCGAATTACATACCGCCACCATACAGTTGGCGCTTTAATTCTAATGCACTCACAGACCCACTATACGTTGACACCATTGGTAAAGCTATTAAAGATTACTTCAATCTTAATGCGGATACCACAGAGGACGCAGGACTGCTGTGGGAAGCCTTTAAGGCAACAATACGAGGGGTCTGTATAGGCACAACCGCTGGTATACTGAAAGACATTAGAGCACAGATTGCACGATGCGAATCCACACTTCGTGTCCTAGAACGACAATACGAATTATCCCCGGCCCCACACATACTGAGCGACATTAGAAATACTATCACTGAACACCAGAAGTTCGCTGCAGACGAAATTAAATATCTACACAAAAGACACGTGGCTAGGGCGTACGGAGAAGGTGGAAGACCAGGGAGGGCCCTCGCTACCAAAATATGTACTGGCCACAAACAACAAATAATTACTAAGACTGTTGGGGATGATGGACACACTCACACCAGCCACACGGACATACTTCAGAGCTTCGTACACACATACCAGGACCTATATACCTCACGACGCATTGCCACACAACGCGACACATTACAATACCTAGATGATATTGCCATTGGCTGGTTGTCGGATAACCAGAGGCAATATTTAGCCCAGCCACTGACGAAAGAGGAGATTGCTGAAACTATAGCATCTTTACCTAACGGGAAAGCACCAGGACCCGATGGATTCACTTGTGAATTCTACAAAACATTCAGCGACTTACTATCCCCATACCTAGTTGACATGTTTGGTGAGGCCCTAGAAGCACAGATTCTGCCGGCCACATTACGAGAGGCTGTAATCATAGCACTGTTAAAGCCAGGTAAAGACCCCGAAAATTGCACATCCTATCGTCCTCTGTCGCTTTTAAATGTGGACTCTAAAATATTAGCTAAAGTCCTTGCCACCCGATTACAACCGCTTATGACCGCATTAGTTCTCCCAGACCAATCGGGATTCATTCCATCTAGAAACACCACACACAACACCAGAACGTTATTTGCCACTGCGCACTACCTTACACCATCCACCAAGGCAGCAGCGATCATGCTGGATGCTGCTAAGGCATTCGACTCCATTGAATGGCCATATCTCATAACAATTCTACATAGAATGGGGTTTCCTCGGATTTTTATCCAATGGGTGCAACTGCTTTACAACAAACCAGTAGCTAGAATTAAGATAAACGGTTATATTTCAGAGCCCATTGCCATAGAGAGAGGGACGAGACAGGGTTGCCCCTTGTCCCCTCTCCTATTTGCACTGGCTCTGGAACCTCTAGCCTGCATAGTCAGACAGAAACATCACCATCTTGCCCTTCAATTCCCGAACAGACCTCTGCATATATCCCTGTATGCAGACGACATGTTGTTATATGTCAGAGACCCCGCTATCAACCTGGACCCACTACTGAGAGTATACATCCGATTCGGCGGGTACTCGGGACTGCAAATTAACTGGGACAAATCTTCCATATTCCCATTGACTGACTCCACCAAACGACATGCGACGGAATACCCACTAGAATGGCAGACGGACCCTATACGTTATCTAGGCATTTGGTTCCACCGTGACCCCGAGGTGGTTATCCGAACCAATTATGGTAGGGCAATTGATACACTTGAAGAGAAAGTCTCGAGATGGATACAACTTCCACTGTCGCTGGCCGATAGGATGGCGATTGTAAAGATGGTAGTACTCCCTAAATTGCTTTACCTTTTCAATAACATTCCGATACAACCGCCAAAGGAGGTATTTAAACGAATCACGTCCATGATCCTGAAGTTAATATGGGCAGGTAAAAAAGCACGCATACAACTAGATACATTAACACTACCTATACATAAGGGAGGATGGGGCGTACCTGACTTTTGGTTATACTACCTATGTGCACAAGCCCAATTCGCCACACACTGGTACCACACGACACCATATTTGACTCACGTAGCAGTGGAGGAAGGAGATGCTGCCCCGATCCCACTAGACGCTATCATAACGCATAAAAGGCCCCCGCTCCATAATAAAGATATTAACACAATAGACACTACCAACGCTGCCTGGAGGACTCTGGGCCATATGATGCATAAATTCCCACTTTACGCCCCGGCACTCCCACTACATCATCACCCGAATCTGTCAGTCACTGGTGAAAAAGTGGGCATGAGCCTACTAACACAAGTGGGTCTATGTACGATGGGCGACGTCTATAAAGACGGGACCTTTCTCACAGATCAGAACTTGGCCTTTATCCAAAACCAGACGACACTCTTTCGCTTTACATTCTACAGGCTTAAAAGAGCTATGCAACAACTCTTTCCGACGTTCCCAAATGAACCCCGAACGCTGGACACCCTACAACTATTGCTCACCTCCACGAACACTTCACATCTGGTCTCACGACTGTATACACAAGCGCAAACAGAACTGGATCGAAGGGCTACCAGGGCACTGGGTAAATGGAATACGCTCTTGGACACACCTCTGACGGACAAAGAGTGGGAGGCCACTAGCACACTCACACAAATGCTGACGCCAAATGGCAACTTACGTATAATCCACTTCAAATACCTGCACCAGGTATATTACACCCCTGCCCAATTATATAGATACGGATTACGCGAGGAAGCAAGGTGTAAACGTTGTGGTTATGACCAAGCAGATTTTATACACCTAGCCTGGAACTGTGCGAAGATACAGGCTTACTGGGCGGAAGTGACAACAAAACTGACAGCAATGGTGGGAGTTCCGATTGCATGTACAGCTACATGTTGTCTATTGGGCCTACTGCATAACGTGAAAGCGACGCGACGTAAATTTTGCGTCATAGCACTATTGTTGGCCAAGCGCAGACTCTCTATGTGCTGGGATAGCTCACATACACCTCACATCAAACATTGGGTGCAGGACATGGCGTATTGCCAAGATACTCTAAGGACCTACGAGGAATCCCTCCCACCGCGATCTAGGCCCAAAGACTACTGGTCATATTTCACCACATACTTAAATGCGCAAATGGAGGACTGAGGTGCAAACAACGCCACTAGCAAATAGATGATAGCCAGACCGAGACTTACTGGATAGTGGTTTAGCATATATCGAGTTCTTGAAATGTGGAAGCTGGAGTTGGAATGCGGTAGTGGACTGATCAAGTTGTAGTAGACAAGTTTTATTTAAATAAAAATGGTTATAAAACTGAGACCAACTGACTTTGCAAACGCGGCCGGCCCAAAGAGGTTGTAGGCGACTTGCTGTGTGCTTTCACGTATGTTATGCATGCAATCTGCTCACGTTTATTGATTTAACTACGCGCCGCCGGCCTTGACTTATGAGGTCGTAGGCGCGAAGCTATGTAATTTGTGTGCATACAGAAAATAAAGGTCTTGGAACAAAAAAAAAAAAAAAAAGATGGAGGGCATCCATCTTTTGAGGGATCTCTTGCGAGAGGGGGACTGGATGGTCCGTCTGGATCTCAAGGATGCATATCTCTCGATTCCAATTTTTCAACCCCATCGCCGTTTTCTTCAGTTTCTGTGGCAAGGGGTTTGGTACGAGTATCAGGTTCTCCCCTTCGGTCTGTCATCGGCACCGTGGTGTTTCACGAAACTGTTGAGACCAGTAGTAGAACATCTTCATTCTCGGGGTGTGCGGTTGATAATTTATCTGGACGATATTCTCCTGATGGCGGATTGTCCTCTTCAGCTTATGCGTCATCTGGAATGGTCTGTCGATCTGTTACAATCTCTGGGCTTTCTGATCAATGTTCAGAAGTCGGTTTTGGTTCCTTCCCAGTCTATAGACTTCCTGGGCTTCCAGATAGATTCGGTGGCTTGTTAACTTCTCTTACCCAAGCAAAAGATGCGTTACATCAAGAGAGAGTTGACATCTGTTATTTCCAGACCGACTGTGTCGTTGAGGTCGTTGGCGAGAGTAGTGGGTCTTCTAGCGTCCTCCATTCAAGCGATCTTTCCGGGCCCTCTACATTACAGGGCCATGCAACGCCTGAAAATTCTGCATCTCCGGAAGGGTCTCGGGTATTCAGACCAGATCCCTCTTACGGAGGAGGTCCGTTGGGAGATGCAGTGGTGGTTAGACCACATGGAGGCCTGGAATGGTCGAGCCCTCTTCGGGTCATCCCCGGATCTAGTGATAGAGTCCGATGCCAGCCGGTGGGGTTGGGGAGCCCGCTGCGGGTCTGTTTCGACCGGGGGTCGTTGGTCACCTCAGGAATTGACTCTGCATATCAATTGTCTGGAACTCCTGGCGGGTTCCTTTGCGATCAAGTGTTTCTCTCCCCTACGACCGAGTTGTTGTGTCCTTCTCCGGATGGACAATGTGTCGGCAGTCCGCTACGTGAACAAACTGGGCGGGACCAGGTCCAAAATCTTGGCGGAGATCGCCAAACATTTCTGGCATTTTTGTCTGCAGAAGAAGATCACTGTTATTGCGGAGTATCTTCCGGGATGCCACAATCAAATAGCGGACTGGCACTCCCGACATCTCCGGGATTACAGCGATTGGAGGCTTCACCCTCGAGTCTTCCGTGCTCTCCAAAGGCGTTGGGGTCCTTGTCAACTGGATCTGTTTGCCTCTCGTCTAAATGCGCAACTCCCGCGCTTTTACAGTTGGAGACCGGACCCTCAAGCTCTGGCCACGGATGCTTTTCTCCAACAGTGGCCATCGACCCTTTGCTATGCCTTTTCACCGTTTCTGATGATTCCCAGGGTCTTGGCTTATTCCAAACGTTTCCAGACGGATCTGATTCTGATTGCCCCTCTCTGGAGGGCTCAAGCTTGGTTTCCGGTGCTTCTGGAAATGTGCTCCGCTCCGCCGTTTCTCCTTCCCCCGTTGTGGAATCTCTTGTTGGATCCTCTCGGAGATCCTCATCCCCTGATCACCTCGGGCTCCCTACAATTGCTCGCGTGGAAGATCTCGGGGATCGTTGGGCGATCCCAGGCATTTCAAGCGACGCTTCCAAGTACCTTCGTGAGGCATGGGCCCCCAATACTCACAAACGATACAAGGGGTCTTGGAAGCGATGGTGCGATTGGTGTGATCAACAACAAGTTAATCCCGTTTCAGCAGATGTCAGTATGATTGTTAACTTTTTGGCTTCTTTAGCCACCTCGGGGCTTGCTTACTCCACTATCAATGGCTTCCGCTCTGCTATTTCGGCAGGCCATGCTCACATTGATGGGAAACCTGCAGGTGAACATCCTTTTGTTTCCAGGGTCCTTAAGGGAATTCGTTTTGCGAAACCTCCCACTCCGAAGAATGTTACATTGTGGGACGTTTCGGTTGTTCTCCGTTTTTTGGAGTCCTGGCCTTCGAACTCTTTGCTTTCCCGCAAACAGTTGTCGGCGAAATTAACTATGTTACTGTGTTTGGTTTCCTGTAAGCGTATTTCTGATGTCCACGCTTTAGACCTTGCTGGTCGTAGTTTTACTCCTGAAGGGGTTTCTTTTCGTCTTTCTAGGCGTACAAAATCTAATACGCCTTCTATTTTTTATCCTTCTTTTCCCTCGCATCCCAACCTTTGCGTTGTGCAATGCCTAAAAGATTACGAGGTGAGTACCGCTTCTTTGCGATCTGACATGCAGGGTCAATTGCTGATTGCTTTGCAAAAGCCTTTTCGCCCTGTCACTCCAGCTACTTTGGCGCGCTGGGTACGGGGGCTTATGTCTGAAGCAGGTATTGATGTTTCTGTGTTTGGCGCACATTCTGCACGTGGGGCTATGGCGTCCAAAGCCTTCTCCATGGGTGTTACTTTGTTTGACATAATGAAAGCTGCAGATTGGTCATCTGATTCTGTATTTAAAACGTTTTATTACAAACCGATTGATTGTGTTGCTTCTGTGGTGGTGGATCAGCTTTAAAAAAGCATAATCTGAGCCTCCTGTCCTGACATAGAATTCAAAATTTGCAAACATTCGTGACAAGAATTTTCAATTCTATTAAGGACAAGGAGGCGAGGATTATCCCACCCAGGTTTTTCCATATTTGTATGCTCATGTATTATGACTGTATACATGCATTTGCAAATATTTCTCTCCCTGTTCCCTTCCCTGGATGACACTTGACAGTCTTGTTGGGTTTGGATATTATGGCTCTGTCTCTTGTTTCAGGCTCAGATCAGAAGTGACGTCGCTCCTGCCTTGCTGGGATCTGTTTCTCCTCCTCTCGTCTGGACCCATGGTTCTTCAGCTGCCTACTTCCGGATTCTGTGGATGACGGCGGCTTGTTTGGAATTGTTGTTCCTGTTGTATTTGGGATTTTACTTTAATTTGGACATATTTCCACAAAGAAAGAGGAAGACAGACTAATGTTGGGACCTTTTATACGCTACCATCTATGGTTACTCCCTGGTGTTCATGGGAAATGTAGTTTTTTGGTTGTTTTTATTGGCTGCTGAGCATTTCATTAAAGAAATGAGAAAGCATAATCCTCGCCTCCTTGTCCTTAATAGAATTGAAAATTCTTGTCACGAATGTTTGCAAATTTTGAATTGATTACATGAAAAGTAGAATCTCTCTACACTTATCTACACATTATGAGCCTTGCCTTTTTTACCCTGACTTACATTATACTGACTGTAATGTCTTTTAGCAACAAATTACGATACCATCTCTCTGATATAAGAGCAAGACACCAAGGATTTAACACCATGCGTGCTGCCGCTTTTCCCGCTGTGCGCTGACTTTTTTTAAAAACCCGCGGTTCATGACGAGCTCAGCTCGTCATGAGCGTACGACAGGCGTAACTCATGACGAGCTGAGCTCGTCATGAGTGTCGCAGGGGTTAAGTGGTTTGCAGGAAGATTGATGGTGTGCCTATGTATTCTTATTAATGCCCGGTTACTCACCGGTAATATCCATTACTCCGAGTCCTGGTCTCCCTGTCCCATTCCTGAGCCCTTCCCTCCCTCCCTGTTTTGGGTTTTCTTTCGGTGATTGTCTGTTTTCATTCTGGGTTTTCTTTGGTATTCTCAGGATGTTCCGGTGATGCACTTCCCTCTTTATTGTCACGTGATAGTGACGCCATATTGGGGGAAGTGCAAACAGCTCAGCTAGGCTAGGCTATAGGTTTCTGTGGAGCAGACTAGCTGCTCTGGATGTTCCGGTGATGCACTTCCCCCTTTATTGTCACGTGATAGTGACGCCATATTGGGGGAAGTGCAAACAGCTCAGCTAGGCTATAGGTTTCTGTGGAGCAGACTAGCTGCTCTGGATGTTCCGGTGATGCACTTCCCCTTTATTGTCACGTGGTAGTGACGCCATATTGGGGGAAGTGCAAACAGCTCAGCTAGGCTATAGGTTTCTGTGGAGCAGACTAGCTGCTAAGGATGTTCCGGTGATGCACTTCCCCCTTTATTGTCACGTGATAGTGACGCATATTGGGGGAAGTGCAAACAGCTCAGCTAGGCTATAGGTTTCTGTGGAGCAGACTAGCTGCTGATAAGGAATGGGACGGGGAGACAGGACAAGGAGGTAATAGAATTTCCTCTGTCGAACATTTTAAGGATATTGCAATACACTTCTGTGTCCCATAACCTTATACAGGAACTCAGTCTTCGTCCTTGTTCCTCCCTGTCATTGCAGGACTCCTCTGTGACATGTAATATCCTTATGATGTTCAGCCCATATATATCCAACAGAGGTTTAATATTATTAGTTGACACAAGTTCTGGGAATTGATTTTCTCTGGAAGGGGCAGTCTGTGTTTACCTCTACTGAGCCAAGTGTGCCAAATCTTAGTGCTAATTATTCTTTTGCAGACCACTGTAATTTAAACATTTATTCCAGTTGAGTGAAACCAAAATTACAACTCCCAAAAAGCATTGGCATCAGTGCTTACTTTGTAAAAGAATAAGCGTTGATGAATAAAGCTCTTCTCAGGCACCCGGGGCAGGTGAAATTAAATGTTGCGCTCTGAATACTAGGGCTCTGCAGTCTACAATTCACCTCATGCATCCTCAACCCACCATCAGACACTCCCTGTCCCACTATCTCACTCTTTCAAGCTCCTGCTTTCTCCCTTTATGATGGTTTTCCTATCTTTCTCGTCCTCTGTTATTGAGCTTTACATGCTTTTACCTCTCTTTTTTCAGGTAATGTTTCATGAAAAATAAGTTCTGGTCCCCAAAAATGACTGCTGCTGGCCCCAACTACCAAACATGGGCTTCTATTAAGTACTAATTGGGCTGCTAATTGAGTGCCCAAATCAGTGACATGGGAGTCATGTGGTAAATTAACTGTTTTTAAGGTTATGATGGTTAGTTCTGAGAAAAAAAAACCATTATGGATCACCAACAACTCTGTGCTGTTTGAAGAGCGTATACAAATCGTTAAAAAAAATACACACACAGAAGACAGATTCGGTAAAGTTCTATGCACATTGGTCAAGAGCGGCAAAAGATACCATAGTTGTTAAATGCACTGGTCCTGACCTCAGACAGGACATCACAGATGTGCTTACAAATGATGTAATTGGTTGCTCTTTGTCACTAACTGTAATGTGCAGTCTGGCCAGGTAAGCCAACACATATTATATTACTGCTTTCTGAAGGATTTTCTGGCAAGAAGAATTTCACAGCTGGCTGCCTGGACTGGTGCAGTGAAGCCAGGATAGATGGAAATACCATTACTGTCATAAACCATATCCCATTTTTTCTATCCAGACATCATACAATGTCATGATCTTAGAAATGTAAGAATTTGGTGGTTATCAGGCAGGCTGCTGCACCAGCAGAGTGCATGGACCTTGTCATCTGTGTGCCTGCCCCACAGAAAATGGGTATGACGGCCGCACCATCAAGCACACTTTCAGCATCCCCTTCACGCGAGTCCTCTCTATGTGGGAGAACTTTTCATCTCTTTCAGTGGCGGCAGCATCTGTGTCAGAAAAATGCTGGTCATCGTACTTATCAAGGCGCTCCTTCATACGCTTCATACTATATATCAGATGGTCTATTCTCAAGTCAATTGTTGCCAGGCTGTGCTTCAGTTCTAATTGTAGGGTGCAGGAGGCTGCATGAGATCATGTAGAGACAGAAAGGGCTCAGTCGTATTTCCGTCCCAGTGGGTCTAGTAGTGCACCTGTTCCAAAATCCAATTTAGACTGCTTGAGTTCTTGTTTAACCATGCCAGATACTACATGCCTAAAGGCGGGGTGTGCTAGTCAGTGCAAGGATGGATTATGCAAACAGTGCACACCAAGATCCTTTAGAGCCCAATTGAATGCACAAAGCAGACTTAGGGTAGACATCAGGGGCGATGGGTGACATTTGAAAGTGGTGGGGCGCAAAGTGATAAGTATACAGCACCGTAATGAGCGAGCCCGAACCCCCAAAGGGGAACATTTTGAAAAAAAAGAAGAACAATCGTGCATTTTCAAGCAAATTTGAGAAAGCAGGAAGGTTAATAAAGCAATTGTGAAAGTGCAGTTATTACATTAATAGATGGCATAACATAAGTAGCTGCTTATTCAGTATAACCACAGAGCTTCATACATTCCGTCCTATTATGCTTCGGTGCTGAATTCAGACTATAAGACTTTCATGGAAATCTCAGCTCTAAGAGTAGAAGAAGTTGCACAGCAGTTGGGAAACCGCCTTCACAAAGCATTAGGAACCACAGCCCGCACAGCTCTCACAGCCCACACAGCTCTCACAGCCCACACAGCTCTCACAGCCCACACTGCTCTCAGCCCACACAGCTCTCACAGCCCACACAGCTCTCTCAGCCCACACTGCTCTCACATCCCACACTGCTCTCTCAGCCCACACAGCTCTCTCAGCCCACACTGCTCTCACAGCCCACACTGCTCTCACAGCCCACACTGCTCTCACAGCCCACACTGCTCTCACAGCTCTCACAACCCACACAGCTCTCACAGCCCACACAGCTCTCACAGCCCACACAGCTCTCTCAGCCCACACAGCTCTCTCACACACAGCTCTCTCAGCCCACACTGCTCTCACAGCCCACACTGCTCTCACAGCCCACACTGCTCTCTCAGCCCACACTGCTCTCACAGCCCACACTGCTCTCTCAGCCCACACTGCTCTCTCAGCCCACACAGCTCTCTCAGCCCACACTGCTCTCACAGCCCACGCTGCTCTCACAGCCCACACTGCTCTCACAGCCCACACTGCTCTCACAGCTCTCACAACCCACACAGCTCTCACAGCCCACACAGCTCTCACAGCCCACACAGCTCTCTCAGCCCACACAGCTCTCTCAGCCCACACAGCTCTCTCAGCCCACACTGCTCTCACAGCCCACACTGCTCTCTCAGCCCACACTGCTCTCTCAGCCCACACTGCTCTCTCAGCCCACACTGCTCTCTCAGCCCACACTGCTCTCTCAGCCCACACTGCTCTCTCAGCCCACACTGCTCTCTCAGCCCACACAGCTCTCACAGCCCACACTGCTCTAACAGCCCACACTGCTCTAACAGCCCACACTGCTCTCACAGCTCTCACAGCCCACACTGCTCTAACAGCCCACACTGCTCTCACAGCTCTCACAGACCACACAGCTCTCACAGCCCACACAGCTCTCACAGCCCACACAGCCCACACAGCTCTCTCAGCCCACACAGCTCTATCAGCCCACACAGCTCTCACAGCCCACACAGCTCTCCCAGCCCACACTGCTCTTAAAAGCCGACTTGTCCAAAACTATTCTGAACTAACCCTTACTAATTTGCACCCAAGGCAGTGTCAGTGGGCTGAAAATACCGCTTTCATTTGATCTTAAAATGATTTAGGAGTTTGACTTCTAAGGAGTGAAAGCCAGAATTGTGTAGAATATTAGAGCATGCCTGCGCCTTACACAAAAGTGTCTTTAAGACCGGGTTCTCGCCTTGCACGCCTGTTAAACCACAGTTCCTCGAGGATGCGGCCACAGCTTCACTGTGCCCCCTGATGTCGAGGCATGCCCTGGACCAACGGATAGCCATATCAAACACGGCAGATGAGGACATCCGACTGCCTGAGCGAACCTGTGAGGCTAGTACAGGCTGTGAAGACAGCTCAGACTTTTTAACAGCGTTTCAAAAACCCATCGGCTCCAGACATTAATCACACCTCCGGGCTGTGAAGCGCCAGCGTTGAGGCTGCGCTGAAATCCACCAACCCTAAACAGCAGCCACCACTTAAAGGCGCCTATTTGCAGCGTTTAACACGAGTGACCCTGCTAGCCTTAGAAATGTCTTCAGTATGGACAGTGTAAAAATGTTGTTTTTTAGGCCGTGTTTATCGAGCACTCATCCCCCAATTACCAATGCCTTTTTCTGAGGCAATTTTGAAGGAACAGCACTCTCGCTCTCCTTGTCTATTCAAAGGATGCACATTGAGCCATTTGGCCAAATAAGGCTTTACTCCTGAGATGTAAGATCATGGCCCATTTTCCTTTCTTCCTGCACCTCAACTGCCTCGAAATATACCTTCACTCTTTCCAACAAGTTTTTTTACTTGGGCACTTGCACAGAGGGAGCTCCCTTTATTACTAAAGGTGCTATTGCAGGAATGCTGGCCATGATAGAGGCGGCACTTGGGTTCTTATTTTGAGCAAGAGATGCAACTGTTTAATGCAAAGCTGGCACTGGTTAGCTGGTGTAGGATGGTCTGGGGACTCCACCTATGCTACCACTGCCCATGAACATGTGGGTTTGTGTTGTGGGCGATCCATCTTGTTCATTCCTGCAGTTGTAGTACTTATCCTGGTGCGCAGCCTTAATATTACCCATAAACCTGGCTAGGCGAGCAGTGTTGATGCAATCTATGTCTGAGGCCTGTAGTGGCCGCTTGTTGAATGTCACTCACGTTCCTCTGGCAAAGAGGAAAGGCTTTCGCATGTGATGATAAACGGCCCTCTCATGTGGGTGCAAGCAAACGTGCAGTGCTGCAGCCGGATGGAAGCCACCCGATTCCCCTTCAGGATGCACATGGCAGCACAGGTAACCAGGAAGTGGGGCCATCGACAGGTCAGAGAACGCGACTTAACATGCTCCAGCAGACTGCTAGGCTCTCATGGCACCACGTTCTCAAGGAGGAAGCATGCAGCCGCCGCACACCGGCATTCAACACTGAGGGCACGGCGTGAGCAAAAGGCGCAACACACCCTCGGCAACAATATTAGGTCGCTCAGGAGCGCCGGCAGACGCAGTATATCTGAGCACACTTACCCTCCGATGTAGTGCGGGTCTGGGGTCATCAGCGTGGGGCTGATCTTGGGGGCAAACTCGGTGGCCATGCTGCTCCTCTCCCCTCTCTCTGCAGAGTGCCTCCACTGATTTGCTAGCCAATCCTGGCGCTGCATGCAGAGCCAGGATTGGCTGGTCCAGTGCAGGCCAATTAGTGATTGGCCTGCACTGGACCAGCCAATCCTGGCGCTGCATGCAGCACGAGGATTGGCTAGCAAGGCACATGGACTGCTCGCCCTGGGAAGCCTTTAGAACCCGCCCGGCTGAAGCCTCACCCCCGGCCTCTTCTCTATGCCTAAGGGCATCAGCGCATGCGCGGGCAAGTCGCCGCACAGTGATATCATGCGCACAGTGCTGGCCTGCTGCAGACTGTCACTCAAGCAGCTGCAGCAGGCCAGCAGCCCCGCCCCCCACCCCCTGCGCACTCCGAGTCCGACCGCATTGACAGACACTCAGTCGTGCTGCGTGCGCTGTTATATTTAATGTATTTGCTTTAGTCGGAAACGACGGTGCGTCCAGGGCTTGCTTAGTGGGGCTATGCCCCTACGCCCCAATGGACGCACCGCTACTGGTAGACATAAGTGGCAACACCTGTGTGCAGCAGCCGGGGGACCTGCAACCGGTCTGTGCAGGGCAGGTCCAGCCTTGGCAGCAATAGTAAAACAGGAGAGGGGGAGTGGGCAGAATCCAAGCTCAGCAAGTCTAGGAACGTGGGCTCCGGCTCATCCCACTCACCAGTCACCCAACTGGGGGCTTGAGGACCTGGGTAGCACGGGCAGGCACATCATCCTGGCACAGGCAGCCCAACCATTAACTTCTGTTAGGAGAAATAATGCCCCACCCAAGGCCTTCAGGTGGGAAAATTGCCTGGTCTCTTGCCGGCTCACCGCAGGAGCGTACCAGGCTGCTCACCACACAGTAGGGTGACCAACTTGCATGGGTGCAAATTCAGGACAGTGAGTGTAAAAATTAAGGACAAAGGGTCAAAATTAGGGACCAAAGGTAAGTTTTACAGACACATAAGAGGAGGTTGCGGAATGGTATATAAGTAAGTCCATCCATATCCAAACATATTTAACTATTTGCAAGCCTCTCCATCATGTATCATTCCATCCATCATTTCACTTATCCATCCCTCCATCCACTCATCCATCCATCCACCCTTTCACCATATCCATCCGTATACTCATCCATCCATTTACCCTTTCACCCATCCAGCCATCCTTTCACTTACTCATCCATCCACCCAGTCACTCATCTTGGCACCCCTTCACCTTTTTAGTCATCCATTCATTCTCCCTTTCTCTCCACCGACCCTTTCACTTAGCCATACTTCCTTTCATCCTTTCTTCTTTCCATCCATCCATCCATCTACTCATCCACTCATGAATCCATCCATTGACCCTATCACTCATCCATCCTTTCTCTCATCTATCCACCCTTTCACTCATCTATCCACCCTTTCACTCATCTATCCATCATTTTGTCCATCTACCCTCCCTTTCACTCACTCATCCATCCTTACATCTCCCCTTTCACTCATCCGTCCATCTATTCACCTTTTCACTTATCAATTCATCAATATATCCATCATTTCACTCATCCATCCACCCATTCAATCGCCCATCATCCACTCTTTCACTCATCTAGCCATCCTCTCACTTATTGACCCACCCTTTTACCCATCCGCCTACCCTTCCACCCATACATCCATCTATTTACATTTTCTCTCATTCATCCATCCTTCCACTTACTCATCCATCCATGTATCCATTCTCTCATTATCCATCCATTCACCCTTTCATTTATCCATTCACCCTTTCACGAATCAATCCAGCCATCCATCCATTCCTTCACTTATTCACTCGCCCACCTTTTCATATCAATTATGATGAGCTAAGCCTTTGTCTGCAGAGTTGCAGAAAGAAGAGGCCCATCAAGAATGTCACCCTTGCTGTAGTTTCTAAAGCAAGGGGTGGGGGTTGGGTTCACTATGCCTCTGCACATAGACAATCTGAAAAAGTGGGAGTCATGAGTCATGCACAGTGTTAGGCCACAAGGTGACTGTGACATGGTGTTGTTTCCAGGGCTTTAAGTGGAATGAAAAACTGAGTGGCGTCTCCAAATGGGGTGTTCGATGTACTTAAGGGCATGGCTTTAAAAAACCTAAGCTAAAAATCTGTGCTTAGTATAGTGTGCCCCCGACTGGTCTTTTTCCTCTTCTTTAATTGCATCCAGATACATAACACAAGTAACTTTACACCTACAACAAGCAAGAACTATTGACTTTGTCAATGGTTGTTATTTGCATACAATAAAAAAGCAGCAACCATGACTTTGTTGAATATAATAGTGAAAATGCATCAGTTCTAAAACGATGAGACTGTGAAAGAACTCTAGCCCCTTCTTTTTTACCTTGTTTCACCGTCTTCCATCTGACAGAATGCCCTGCCCTAGACAGAGGCTGAAGGAGGCCACCACATGCTTCACATTCAGACTGGCCCATTGCCATTCTGTATGTGGCAATCATCAGCCGCAGACAGAATGACAATGGGCGGGGGGGGGTGTGTGGGGGGGGCGCCTCTTGTGCTCCGAGGAGGAGTGCGATGCGGCCCCATCAGGGAGCTGAGGCTTCATGCAGGGGAACAGTGCTGGTCCCTGCAATGCCCAAATTTACGGACAAAAGGCATCCATAAAAGGGATCATCACAGACAACGGACGTGAGATCCAAATTACGGACGGTCTGTGAAATTTACGGATGGTTGGTCACACTACCACACAGCGCCCAGCGCAAGGAGCTGGGACGTCCCTCACAAGGTCGCAGCCCCCAAGCCAGCCCACCAGCGCAGCCTCCCACCTGACTGCTCAGACTCCCCCAGTGCCAGAGGGGATGCAGCTAAAGGGCCCGCAAGTGTTCACTTTGGCAATGTTGGGGCCTAGCGCATTCTCCAGTGCAGCCAATCAGATCTCCAAACCAGGACCTACTTCAGGGTGCGACCAAAATCAGTCCAAATGGCTCTGCAGACTCCCCAGTATTCACTAATGCTATAGGTTCTTGTTTCAAGTGCCGATAAGCCCTCCATCAATTGCATAATGAATGAATATTGACTGTGGCTGGTAGCGCCTCCCTGCAATGTGGCCATCGTGCGGCACTGCACTCTGGCACCACCGACCATCCAGTTACATTATTACATTTCATTAGGTTGATGCAAAAATACAATCAGTAAGGTGTGAATTAACTAGCCGAATGGTTTTTCTGTTACCAGTACCATTTATTTTTTGTTTGAGATTAAGTCAGAGATCGTATTTATCATACGTTTTATACAATTCCTAAATCGATAATGCTAGTTTGCTTGATCTTACAAAAGACAGAAAACTGAAGTAGTCGTGCAGCTATGACCTCAAACGATGCACACCCAGATTCTTGCCATGAAGATCATTAACAACCAGACCTACCTCACTGGCTAAATGTGTTCATGCTGTTTGACAAGAAAGAATACATGACAAGAGTTGGTATTGGCAATTCCGAGAACGCCTTTGCCATTTTATTACAAAGCACTGAGGCATAATAAAACATGTTAATGTGAACGGCAGCACTGATACACATAGGTTTATCCAACTAATTCAACAGTGCAAAGGTCAAATTGGATGTTATACCCATAGAAATGTTAAAAGGCAAGGGCAGTGACAGTGTTGAATTGATGAAGCACACATCAATTAAGTAGAAAGTGGATTTAATGCAATAGCAGAGCAGGTACACAGCCAGACAGGTTAGCAGTCAGGAGTAACTGACTACATTAGAATACAACACATAGGAACGCTCTGAGTAGAATGTGGAATGAACATAGTTAAAGCAACATACCAGAATTACACAACATAACACATCCCCCTTTGAACATTATAGAAAATAAAGTTATAACTTGTGCCCGACACCACCCCCCATCTAAACAAAAAAAAAAAACATTACAAAGGAAAATTTTCAGAAATGTAATCTGCTACCTGTAGCTTCACATATTGAGGTTCTGTAAGACCAAACCATCTTTAAAACTTGAACTTCCCACTCCTTACTCTTACCAGACATTTGAATTGTACTTTTAATGACACGGTTAAAGCGCTCAACCATTCCATTACTGTTTGGGTTATATAGCGCAGTGGTCTTGTGCTTGATACCTAATGTATCAAAATACTCTTTTGCCTTATTAGAGGTAAATTGGACACCATTGTCACTAAGTAAAACTGAAGGAATACCTTCCAACGTGAAGGATGTATCTAAGAATTTTAAAACAGTCGCAGTATCAGCTTTGCTCACAACTTTTACAAAAGGCCACCTAGAAAATAAGTCCATTAAGACCAAAATGTATTTTTGCTCACTGCCAACTGGACCCATGATATCAATGGCTAAATGTTCCCAAGGAGAACTAGGTGCAGTCATGTTGCCCATAGGAGGCTTACAGACAACTAGTGATTTGTCAGCTGTTTGACACAACTTACAGTTCCTTACAAACTCATCGATTTCAGCATCCATACCTGGCCACCAAAAAGAGGTTTTAACAGTACGTTTAGAACGGACTATGCCAAAATGCCCCTCATGGCATAAGGCCATGATGGACGACCGCAAAGTCTTCGGAGGTATGACACTCTCTCCAAACCAGATGCTGCCATCTTGAACACTTAAATCTAATCTAACATCCCAAAAAGGCTTCAAAGGATGCTTACAATCAACTTTCCTCGGCCAGGACCCAGCTAGATGGGATTTTACTAAGGATAACTCTTCATCTTTCACATACTCATCAACCCACTTTTGCTTCAAAATGCCTGCACCTTCCATATCTTGTACATAGGCTACCTGAAAGGAATTCCACAATTCATCCTCACATTCATCGAGTTGCTTAGGCATTCTAGAAAGAAAATCGGCTATACAATTCTCTTTGCCAGGTACAAATTCCACATTATAACAATAATCTTGCAATTTAATAGCAAGTCTGGCAACTCTCGCTGAAGTGTTAACAGTACAGACAGACCTCTGATTTTATAAATGGCACCTCTGGTAACACAATACAGACTAACAAACCACCATGCCCAACTCTGAACACCCAGAGCCGGATTCACGTAGATAAATTTACATGTGTATATTTTCTGAGTGGTGGCTAGAAGTATACATTTATGGTGGGGTAGGTACTACGGTGCCAAACTCACCATATACTTCTCCCCCTGTGCACACCTCCCTCTCACGATCAGCATCCACACGGGGAGGAAAGGGAAGGACTTCTGGGCACATGCATCATTGTCAATTGCATTCGCAAATGGTGCAAATCGCAATTTTCGGCCGTTTGCGAATGCAATTGACAAAATTGGGATGCATCATGCTTTTCGCAATTTTAGAAATTGCAATCCTGTTGCGATTTCTAAATTTGCGATTGCATTTAAGAAATCGCAATTTGAGATTTCTTAAATGCAATGCATGAACATTTTAAATTTGCGAATTCGCAAATAGGGAGAGGTAAATTGCCATTAGGTTGACCTTCATGGTAATTTGCGAAAACTTTCAAAAATGCAGAAAAGTGCTTTTTTTAAAGTTTCACTTGACACACACACAAGCCCTTGGGGCATGTGTGTGTGAAAAAGGCACCTAAAGTTATATTTCAGGGGTGCAGGAGGGTCCTTTGGACCCCCCCTGTACCCTTGAAATTGCACTCTCAATTTGCGATTCGCAAATTGCTAATCGCAAATTGAGAATGACTTCCCATTGATTCCTATAGGCCTCTTGGCCCATAGGAATCAATGGGAAGGGATTCCTTAATTGCGATTCGCAAATTGTGAATCGCAATTAAGGTATTTTTAGAAATCGCAAAAAAAATTGCGATTTCTTGATGCATAGCCTTTTGCGATTTCTTAATTGCGATTCCTTAATTTTCGACAATTAAGAAATCGCAAACGGCAACAATGATGCATGTGGCCGTTCCTTCCTACTCAGTGGACACTGATACAACCAATCCTGGATGGGAACAGGCTAACCCAACGCTCATTTTGAAGCTGGGTGCCGGCAATCCCTAGGCTGTTTCACAGCCAGGGGGTTGCTGGGCCAACACTGTGCATGTCGGGGTGGCCGTAGCAATAGAACCGGCCAACCTGACACGCACTCTGCGGCGGTTAAGTAAAATGGCATTAGCACACCATTTTACTTATTCAGCTGTACCTGCTGCTTCTGCATGCCAATGGTTCTCGTGACAAAGATAATGTGTAGTAATGATAATTATACTGCGCAATGGCATAAAAATGGATCATATGAATGTCAAGCAAAGAGGAAACCGAACACAGTGTGATTGAGTATTTACAATTTTATATCAATTACTCAGAAATATTTCACATATATACAACAAATAGTGCTTAGTGTCCCCAGTGTGCAGGCGGGGCAGCTCTCCTCCTTCAAACGGAGGAGCCCCCCTGTATTTAGACATTTAGATGTGCTCCTCCACCTAGATGTAACTCTCCACTTTTTAGCTATTCATCATTTGGGAGAGGAGAGTATATTGGTGTATCCTCACCTATGTCCACCTTCTCAAATGAGGGGGTGGAGACTCCTACAAATGTAGAAACGTTTTGACTATTGATGAAAGTTTAGGTCAATTTAATAAAGTTTAGCACTTAAAAAAGTCTACCTATTTCACTGTATAATATTAATGTGAAATATTTTAAAATATTCATTTTTTTCCTGGAACTAGTAAAATAAAATGTTACAAAACGTTATCTCATCAAAATAAATGTGAATATATTAATTTAATTCAGAAATATTGTTTTTAAGCAATAATTTAAAAATAAATTACCCACCCTCCCTAACATTTTCATGTATATTTAGTTTGTAGTAAACTGGGTTACCCTTATGTAATTGAAATGCTTTATAAAAACTTATTTAAAGCTTAACTTTTTTTATTGAGCTTATTATAACGTTTTAAAGAAACAAAACAGTAATCGATAATTGTACATGTTATCACTTTAAGAAATACTACTTTATGCATTACAAAATACGGGCTTTGAATCTGAACACTCAGCAATATGTCTTCCCTCTACTTCCCAAGCTACATAGTGAGTCACTAAGATTTGTGCCCTTGAGGTGTGTTGTTTGGTAATTGACTGCCCTTTGCTCGCCCTTCAGTTAAATGGCGCATGTTTGCCTCCTCCTGACCTGGTCATTTTCAAGGTAGTTGGACTGTGCATCTCAGTTAATCATTACTGCTCCTAGGAGCCCTTGCCCCGTCTAATAACTCTTATTTCTCCCTTCCCACCACCCGAATGCAGAGTCATCATAATTTGTTGTCGGGACACCTCATTCTACTTTCTTTCTCGCCCATAAACACTTGCTCACAACTAGCATATTGATACTTAGTCCCCACCATTTTTATGCCAGATCACACAGGCCTTTGTGTACGTGTGTTCTAAACATTCCTTTCTCATTCCATATCATCCCCCCCTTCTCACAGACCACATGCTGTGTACACTAGCTTTCAACCCAGGAAATCTCTACCTTTCACTACTCCCTTACTTAGGGCCTCTCTAACAGCATGGTAGTCGGGTATGCCTGCCATATTATGAGTGTGGTGGTGGGACCACCACAAGACCACCGCCAGGATCAAGGATTCCGCTGCGGTGGCTGTCTTCAAATGGCCTGCCTTTTCTGGAGGATATTATGACATGCATAACCACCGCCATTTTCATGGCAGGAACCCCACCAGGAAAAGGGTGGCAAACATGCAGGTTAGGGGACCCTAGCAGGATCCCTGGCTGAATCTGGGTCTGGGCTGCGTGCAGGGAGCACATGTTGTGCTCCCCTGGAATTGCAACCTCATTCCTGCACGTTGTGGCATGCGGCATGCACGACGTGGTGCATGCCACACCGCGCACGAACGTGCCGTTGGTACTCTCACAATATGCTCTGAAGACTCTCCCATGAGCCTAACACAGATATCGCTGTCAGATTGCCGCAGCACTGTCCGCCCGCCCTGGATTAAACCCATAACCCTATGGGCAGGCTTACAGGGGCGCTCTAGGCTCATGGTGGCCCTGGGCAGGGAGCATAGGTAGGGGGCCCCCGGAGGAAGGTAGGCGCGGAGGCCAGTGACGAGGGGGTGGGGGGTCAGGGTGTTTGGAAGTGAAACATAGCCGGAGGCCGCCAAATCCCTGTCAGGGGCCGCCACGCAAATATGTATCCATCCTCAGAGGATTAATATATTAAGCATATATATTGGCGTGGTGGCCCCTGGGGTTTGGTGGCCCTGTGCAGGTGCACAGCTTGCACATGCCTAAGGCTGCCCCTGAGGCTTACCACAGACTTGGCAGTCTTCCTGGGACGGCCACGGTGGTGGTCACATTGGAAGACCGTCAAAGTTGTAATAAAGCCCTAAATGTTTGCATCTCCCTACCAAGTCACAGATGGGCGGCCAACCTTTGTCCCACACTGATCAGCTTCTTAAATCTCTTCTAACTCTCCTTCTTGCAACTTCTGAAAATTGTATTTTTCCCTTCGCTTCCATCACCTGAGGTTTCATGCTTTGAATTTTTTTTATAGTTCTGATGACACCATTCTCCTCTCAGGTACACCATGACCCCCTCTAGTGCATAATGTTTGCTGTCTTTTCAACATCCTATATATGGTAATTCACCATATTCTTTGTTCTTTGTGATTGGTGCCTTAAATCCCAGTCCCTACTTACACCTTTTCTACCTCTACCCACAAAACCAATGTTGTACTCCTCACCTTGATAAGGCACAGGCTGCATGTCAGGTGTTCTGGTCCATGAATCTACTTTTTCATCTACTCTTCCCAGCTCTGTTTTTCTGGTGTTTGGACAAAAAAATCAGCTTAAAAATATCAGGAGGCAGAAATATCGGAAAATAAATGTTGTGACACACAAATATCATGATGCACAAATATCAATGAAAATATATTTTTTTCTAGTTAATAATATCGTTCTTAATAATATTAATGTTTTATTATCGTTTTCAATTTTATAGTGGTAAAAAATATAGTTTCTTAAAATGTTTGAATGTGGTTTAGTACAGATATTAATTTTATGTGTTACTATTGTTTATACAAAGGTTATTTGTTTAATATAGCTTGTAATTTTAAGTGATTTAGAATTTTTTTAACAATATTATACTAACATATAGTGTAGTAGGTCGTTCGGTTTATAGAGGGATAGGATGGGAAGTCAATAAGTTGATAATAATTATGAATTATTTAATACATGTTATGCAATGATATGATTGATATTTATCAATTATATTTTGTAATATTGATTTATTTTAGTTATATGGTATTTGCAGGTTCTTATATTTGTAGCGGTATAGAATGAGACGTCAATTAAGTAATAATTAGCAATTAATTATATGTTAGATAATTTATTAATTTTAATTAATCATTCATGGAATACTTTTTATTTCCCACTCAAAATATATTTGCAGGCTGCTAGGTTTGTAGGAGTCTAGGGTGTAAAGTTTAGTAATAATTAATTAATAATTTGATAATATTTTTAATGAATTAGTTAATACATGTTTTATTATTTTGGGTCATTTAATAATATTTTTAATGAATTAGTTAATACATGTTTTATTATTTTGGGTCATGCACTGAGAAAGACACACTTTGAATCTTGAGTATATATGTACATTCTTTTACTGTGCGTCCTAATCACGGACATTAGAAACAGTTCATCTTCAATTGAAATAATGATAATTGTTTTCAGAAAACATCATATATTGGGTTACAAATCTTCATCAACATGTAGTGAATTTGACAGTCAACACTTGTTTCCTGAAATTGTTTCACTTTTTCAGGGATTGAGAGATTTAATTCATCCAAGAAACGTTTATATCCGCAATCTTGATAAGAGGTTCCCAGATAATCTTTGAGGCATGATACTACGACCACTGATGTGAGGCTACTGCTGGAATGTTCTATTGGAAGTTACTATTAGATACCACCTAATGCCACGAAGATTATCATTCTACTAATTGAAGATGAACTGTTTCTATTGCCCGTGAAAAGGACGCACAATAAAAGAATGTGCATTGATACTCAAGATTCAAAATGTATCTTTCTCAGTGCATGACCCAATGTATAAAGTATTCCCTGAGAGGAATATGGAACTCTATTTTTCCTTTTCTGTGATTCTAACATTTTTAATTATGTAAACAATGGAATACTGTTTTATTTTACTAATATTTTACTTGCAGGATACTAGGTTTTAGGGGAATAGGGTGGGAAGGTATTTAATTATTAATTTCTTTATCATTAATTATTATTTGTAAATTAATTATTGAATTGAATTTTAAAGATTTAAATTATGGAATATTTATTTATTTAATTATATTTTAGTTTCGGCCTGCTAGGTTTGTTGGGACTAGGTCCGGCAGTTCACTAAGAGACTAATTATGACCTGGGTCGCCTACACTAAACCCTAAATCTACCCCTAGCATGACCTCCCACACTACACAAACACCACTGCACTACCCTAAACCCTAAAACACTACCCCCAGCACGACCCCCTACACTGCCCAAACACCACTGCACTACCCTAAACACTAAAACACTAACCCCAGCATGACCCCCTACACTACCCAAACACCACTGCACTACCCTATGCCCTAAAACACGACCCCCTACACTACAAAAACACGACTGCACTACCCTAAACCCTAAAACACTACTCACAGCATGACCCCCTACACTACATAAACACCACTGCACTACCCCAAATCCTAAACCACTACCCCCTACACTACACAAACACCACTGCACTACCCTAAACCCTAAAACACTACCCCCAGCATGACCCCCTACACTACACAAACACCATTGCACTACAGCAAACCCTAAATCTACCCCCAGCACGACCCCCTACACTACCCAAACACCACTGCCATACCCTAAAACCCTAAAACACTACCCCAGCACTACCCCTTCACTAGCCAAACACCACTGCACTTTCATAAACCCTAAAACACTACCCCCAGCACAACCCCTATACTACACAAACACCACTGCACAACCCTAAGCCCTAAAACACTACCCCCAGCATGACTCCCTAAACTACCCAAACACCACTGCACTACCCTAAACCCTAAATCTACCCCCAGCACGCCCCCTACACTACCCAAACACCACTGCACTACCCTAAACCCTAAAACACTACCCCAGCACTACCCCTACAATACCCAAACACCACTGCACTATCATAAACCCTAAAACACTACCCCAGCACAACCCCCTACACTACACAAACACCACTGCACTACCCTAAACCCTAAAACACTACCACTAGCATGACCCCTACACTACCCAAACACCACTGCACTACCCTAAACCCTAGAAAAGAAACCCCCACCCCATGCCCAATCCCCCTTACTTCTCACTCCTCGTGGTTCCTCTCTCCTCATGGTTCCTGCTTCACGTCATCTCTGAGGGGCGGTGCACGCTGTTGTGAGGAAACAGAACAGCCTCTGTTTCCTAACAACGACGTGGACCGTCTACATGTTTTTTAGAGCGCATGGTCATTTACCATACAAACCTTTACAACAAAATTAGTTGTAAAGGCATGCATGATAAATGACCATGCGCTCTAAAAAAATGCGTAGTAATGACTTGGTGATGTACAATGCATGCGTGGTAATGCATGTGTTGTAATGGTATCGCGAAGTAAAAAAGTTGTTGTAACGGCTGTTAACTGATCGAAGCTGGCCTCTGTTCTTCAGTGAGATGTTTATTTGTTTAATTAGGAGGAAGGAATGTGTTTTTTTTTTTACCGAAAAGTGCATTCCCGGCTGTTGTATTGTGAAAGTGTCCGCGTGGCCTGGTTTCACTTCCGGTGAGAGAGTGGAAGAGTCTGTTTGGATCTAAAGGAGTTTTGTTGTTGGACGGGGCCGGCGCGACACGCCACCAGAAAACATAGCTAATGGAAAGATTCCTCCCTGAAGTGTAAAAAACATTAGAAAGTCACTGGAAAAAACCATAGGTTTCAGGGGCGTTATAGTTAGTAGGATATTTCACTCGTACAAAACCATAGCAATTCCCCCGTTATAGTTAGTTCAGCTAACTATAAATAGCGCACCCGCAATGCACTGCTGATGACGTCACATATTACATCACTCATGACATGGTCAGTGGCTTACGAAAAAGTCCGCCTGGTCGAAACGCGTCGCCAATAAACATTTTTCAAACACGGACCCTGGAGTGCGAGTCTTCTGTGTTTCCTGTGGCTTCATCGTGCGGGAAACCCTTTCTGGTATATATATGTATATATATATATATATATATATATATATATTCACTGAAAAAACCATAGGTTATAGACCATATATAGTTAGGAATTAGCATTTACAAAACCTTGAAAATTCACTGAAAAAACCATAGGTTATAGACCATATATAGTTAGGAATTAGCATTTACAAAACCTTATTTTACTCACACAAAACCATTGAAATTCGCATATATAGTTAGTTGCACTAACTAAATATCGCGCACCCGCAATCCACTGCTGATCATGTCACATATTACATCATTCATGACACGGTCAGTGACATCACTGATGACATCTCAAATGACATCATTGATGACATCACTGATGACATCTCAAATGACATCACTGATGACATCTCAAATGACATCACTGATGACATCACTGATGACATCTCATTTGACATTACTGATCACATCACTGATGATATCATGCATGTGATTATACGATGAACCTCTTCAGACTCTAATATAACCTTAGATACAATCAGTGTAAACAGACACTCACAGACTGTCACTCATCGATGGAGTTACTCACACACCTAGTCAGTCATGCAAAGAATCAATCACACCTCCATTTCCTTAACTATACAGTTATACACACCTTACTTATTCAAACATATACTAACACATATTTACTCTCTTATACAATCCCTGATACAAGTTCACAATGATCCATACAGCCACTCACACATTCACTGGCTCTTATGCACAGTTATTTATATATGTCAACTCTCACATGTACTGTGTTTTACATATGTACTTACTTTGACATGTAGCACTGAGATATCCATTCACTCACCAATACACTCATGCACACAGTCAACCGCCCAGACAGCTGTTTCCACATGCACTTTTGAACCCATACATCTAGTGAATCAACTGCTCACACATCTATGCACAGAGTCATACACCTCCCAGCCACACACACACACACTCAGTCTCCCATACAAATACTTGGGCAACCAATCATCAATAACCCATATAGTTACTCATATAGCTACTGATCAACACATGCAGCAGTTTACAGAACAACAGACATAATGATGCACAAATTAAGACAGTTTAGTCACTAACCCATGCACTCAGTGAGACACATTCAATCACTCACTCAAACAGCCAGTCATACACCTGCTAAATCCTTCATCCAGACACTTATACATCCACTCATTCTTCAATATGTAAGACATATTTTAACTTTGCAGAAACATACAGTCACTGGATGTTGTCATCAATGATGTCATCAGTGATGTCATTTGAGATGTCATCCGGGATGTCATCAGTGATGTCACTGACCATGTCATGAATGATGTAATATGTGACATGATCAGCAGTGGATTGCGGGTGCGCGATATATAGTTAGTGCAACTAACTATACATGCGAATTTCAATGGTTTTGTGTGAGTAAAATAAGGTTTTGTAAATGCTAATTCCAAACTATATATGGTCTATAACCTATGGTTTTTTCAGTGAATTTTCAAGGTTTTGTAAATGCTAATTCCTAACTATATATGGTCTATAACCTATGGTTTTTTCAGTGAATTTCAATGGTTTTTTAATAGCAAATATCAAAAGCTGTAAAATGTATTCTTCTTTTAAAAGAAAAATATATTTTATATGTATTTAATATAATTTTTTTATGTATATACATTTTTTGAGGAAACAAATTTATCAACTATCATGCTGAAGAAGAGTGTGGGGAAAAAAAACAAAGAGGAGGACTAAGAGGAAAGAACAATCAGTTCAAAAATACAATTGCTTTAAAGCATGAAGTGCTTTTCCACACATTTACATTTAAATAACCCATATTAGAACATACAAAATATCTTCAGAGGAGACGGTGTACATTGAATTTTAGACTCTTCATTGGTACCTACATGTTGGTACTTACATCGCCCACACCACACAACAGCTCTATTCAGAGCTACCCTACCTCAAAGCACTCTAAAATATTATTTTACTATTTCCCTTGGTTTTCCTCTTGTTACGCTTTCCGGAACGCACCCGGTGCGTGGACCGGGCGCTAACCGTGCAAATTTTTTTTTTTTTACATATATGGGCCTCCTCAGCCACCCTCAGAAAACCTAGGGGGTCATGATATGTCTCCCGTGCCACCTTATACCCATTACTAACATTGTTTATCCTCCATCTTGTGACTAAATTCATCCGAAACACAAGATGGCGGACTCCCATTACGCTACCGGTGAGCTACCCGGTTCGCGTACCGGGTAGCGCTTCCACCGCGAAAAATCGAAAAGAAATGTATTTTATTTTTTTGCCCCGCGAGTCTCTTTAATAGCCCCCACATCAATCCTAGGGGGTCAGGAGGGGTCTACCTTGCCCCTTTCATTCATTTACCCCTTCGTTTATTTCCACCTCTTGTCTCTCGATCCTACCGAGAGACAAGATGGCTGCCGCTCCGGACTGTTTAGAATGTTGAGAGTCACCGGAGAGCCAATCCGCTTCTCCTCGCGAAGTTCGGTTACACGTCTGGTACGCGAACCGGGGCGCTAACCGGGACGCTGTCACAGATATATATATTTTTTTGAACGTTAATTTCTCAAAATCCACTGGAGCACATATCTTGAGACCTAGCAAAGGCACATCGGACAAACAGTCTCTACAATTTTGCCAAGTTTCATAGAAATCCATTCAGCCGTTCGAGCTAACAGTGAGTCCAACCGCCCTATGGAAAACTCAATGTTAAAAACACGTTTTGGGACCCCCCTTTTTTCTCTGCCCCCGCTTGACGAAATTCCCCCAAACCTCCAGGGGACGCTCCGAAACAAAATGTGCCATTTTCCTGAAAATTTCGCACACCCCCATAGATATGCTTGCATCAGTATTGGTGCTTTGTGGGAGATATAGTCCGTTATCCCTACATAAATCATGGCACTTTTATATCTGCTGTGTTTCAAGGCTCTACATGAGCCCCCCTGCTTGCCTGCTCGTCTTTATCCTTTGCCTGCTGTTCCACTACATGAAGGGTGTATCCAAATCTACAGTGGCCCCCAGTGTTGGCGGGGTGGTGCTCTCCCAGCGGCTGGGCTGCCGCTTTTACATCACGCTCTTGAGGTAAACACACATGCAGGAAAGCACACGAACAACAGGAAGGTTCACCTCTAAACCTTTAATCTTCGGTACAGGCGAGTTAGCATGCAGGTAAGTTAAACAGTTCCAGCGCTCTGCCTTACGTGTTTCGAATGTCTCTTCATCAGAGGCGTGGCGTGGAAATCGTGCAGCGGTGGACACCCCCCCATAGATATGCTTGCATCAGTATTGGCGCTTTATGGGAGATATAGTCCGTTATCCCTACGTAAATCATGGCACTTTTATATCTGCTGTGTTTCAAGGCTCTACATGAGCCCCCCCGCTTGCCTGCTCGTCTTTATCCTTTGCCTGCTGTTCCACTGCATGAAGGGTGAATCCAAATCCACAGTGGCCCCCAGTGTTGGCGGGGTGGTGCTCTCCCAGCGGCTGGGCTGCCGCTTTTACATCACGCTCTTGAGGTAACCACACAAGCAGGAAAGCACACGAACAACAGGAAGGTTCACCTCTAAACCTTTAATCTTCGGTACAGGCGAGTTAGCATGCAGGTAAGTTAAACAGTTCCAGTGCTCTGCCTTACGCGTTTCGAATGTCTCTTCATTAGAGGCGTGGCGTGGGAAACGTGCAGCGGTGGACACACCCCCATAGATATGCTTGCATCAGTATTGGTGCTTTATGGGAGATGTAGTCCGTTATCCCTACGTAAATCATGGCACTTTTATATCTGCTGTGTTTCAAGGCTCTACATGAGCCCACCGCTTGCCTGCTCGTCTTTATCCTTTGCCTGCCTTTCCACTACATGAAGGGTGTATACAAATCCACAGTGGCCCCCAGTGTTGGCGGGGTGGTGCTCTCCGAACGGCTGGGCTGCCGCTTTTTCATCACGCTCTTGAGGTAACCACACAAGCAGGAAAGCACACGAACAACAGGAAGGTTCACCTCTAAACCTTTAATCTTCGGTACAGGCGAGTTAGCATGCAGGTAAGTTAAACAGTTCCAGCGCTCTGCCTTACGCGTTTCGAATGTCTCTTCATCAGAGGGGTGGCGTGGAAAACGTGCAGCGGTGGACACACCCCCATAGATATGCTTGCATCAGTAGCCAAGACTGCCCTGCAGGGTTGGGGCCCCCGACAACAGCATCTCTTCTTTGGTGTTTAAATTTGGGGGGCAGGACCCGCTCGCCGCATCACAAGCCTGAGGATTGCCGGCGATTGTGTGGTGTGTTGCGAGAAAGGGAGCGGAGCGAGGCTGATGCCTCTGTTCAGCAGGTCCTGGACTCAGCGCTTCATTGACATTGTGGGGCAATAACGTGGAAGTGCACCAGCCCCTTTTCCCTGCGTGGCCACACTTACCCGACATCATTATGGTGGTGAGACAGCAGTTGGGAACACCATGAGGACAACACACAATAAACGCTGTCTCACAAGATGCATCATGGGACTTTGAGTGTGGTCTACTGACGGTTGTGTGATGAGGAACAACTGGGACACTGCACTTTAAGAGGACACACCTTTGAGAAAAGCATAAAGCTGAAACGCGTCAGGTGCCTCTATCATGTGACCGCCAAAGCCAATTGCAATAAAAGCACCTTTTTCCAGGAACCGGGTCTTGGCGCACTCTTTGTTTTGGATTGTTACTGCGGGAATCGTTGTCTTCCGCATTAGCCAAGACCGCCCTGCAGGGTTGGGGCCCCCGACGACAGCATCTCTTCTTTGGTGTTTAAATTTGGGGGGTAGGACCCGCTCGCCGCATCACAAGCCTGAGGATTGCCGGCGATTGTGTGGTGTGTTGCGAGAAAGGGAGCGGAGCAAGGCTGATGCCTCTGTTCAGCAGAACCTGGACTCAGCGCTTCATTGACATTGTGGGGCAATAACGTGGAAGTGCACCAGCCCCTATTCCCCGCGTGGCCACACTTACCCGATAACATTATGGTGGTGAGACAGCAGTTGGGAACACCATGAGGACAACACACGATAAACGCTGTCTCACAAGATGCATCATGGGACTTTCAGTGTGGCCTACTGACGGTTGTGTGACTAGGAACAACGGGGACACTTCACTTTAAGAGGACAAACCTTTGAGAAAAGCATAACGCTGAAATGCATCAGGTGCCACTATCATGTGACCGCCTGAGCCAATTGCAATAAAAGCACCTTTTTCCAGGAACCGGGTCTTGGCGCACTCTTTGTTTTGGATTGTTACTGCGGGAATCGCTGTCTTCTGCATTAGCCAAGACCGCCCTGCAGGGTTGGGGCCCCCGACGACAGCATCTCTTCTTTGGTGTTTAAATTTGGGGGGCAGGACCCGCTCGCCGCATCACAAGCCTGAGGATTGCTGGCGATTGTGTGGTGTGTTGCGAGAAAGGGAGCGGAGCGAGGCTGATGCCTCTGTTCAGCAGGTCCTGGACTCAGCGCTTCATTGACATTGTGGGGCAATAACGTGGAAGTGCACCAGCCCCTTTTCCCCGCGTGGCCACACTTACCCGATATCATTATGGTGGTGAGACAACAGTTGGGAACACCATGAGGACAACACACGATAAATGCTGTCTCACAAGATGCATCATGGGACTTTGAGTGTGGTCTACTGACGGTTGTGTGACTAGGAACAACTGGGACACTGCACTTTAAGAGGACACACCTTTGAGAAAAGCATAAAGCTGAAACGTGTCAGGTGCCTCTATCATGTGACCGCCTGAGCCAATTGCAATAAAAGCACCTTTTTCCAGGAACCGGGTCTTGGCGCACTCTTTGTTTTGGATTGTTACTGCGGGAATCGCTGTCTTCCGCATTAGCCAAGACCGCCCTGCAGGGTTGGGGCCCCCGACGACATCATCTCTTCTTTGGTGTTTAAATTTGAGGGGCAGGACCCGCTCGCCACATCACAAGCCTGAGGATTGCCGGCGATTGTGTGGTGTGGTGCGAGAAAGGGAGCGGAGCGAGGCTGATGCCTCTGTTCAGCAGGTCCTGGACTCAGCGCTTCATTGACATTGTGGGGCAATAACGTGGAAGTGCACCAGCCCCTTTTCCCCCGCGTGGCCACACTTACCCAATATCATTATGGTGGTGAGACAGCAGTTGGAAACACCATGAGGACAACACACGATAAACGCTGTCTCACAAGATGCATCATGGAACTTTGAGTGTGGTCTACTGACGGTAGTGTGACTAGGAACAACTGGGACACTGCACTTTAAGAGGACACACCTTTGAGAAAAGCATAAAGCTGAAACGCGTCAGGTGCCTCTATCATGTGACCGCCTGAGCCAATTGCAATAAAAGCACCTTTTTCCAGGAACCGGAGCTTGGCACACTCTTTGTTTTGGATTGTTACTGCGGGAATCGCTGTCTTCCGCATTAGCCAAGACCGCCCTGCAGGGTTGGGGCCCCCGACGACATCATCTCTTCTTTGGTGTTTAAATTTGAGGGGCAGGACCCGCTCGCCACATCACAAGCCTGAGGATTGCCGGCGATTGTGTGGTGTGGTGCGAGAAAGGGAGCGGAGCGAGGCTGATGCCTCTGTTCAGCAGGTCCTGGACTCAGCGCTTCATTGACATTGTGGGGCAATAACGTGGAAGTGCACCAGCCCCTTTTCCCCCGCGTGGCCACACTTACCCAATATCATTATGGTGGTGAGACAGCAGTTGGGAACACCATGAGGACAACACACGATAAACGCTGTCTCACAAGATGCATCATGGAACTTTGAGTGTGGTCTACTGACGGTAGTGTGACTAGGAACAACTGGGACACTGCACTTTAAGAGGACACACCTTTGAGAAAAGCATAAAGCTGAAACGCGTCAGGTGCCTCTATCATGTGACCGCCTGAGCCAATTGCAATAAAAGCACCTTTTTCCAGGAACCGGAGCTTGGCACACTCTTTGTTTTGGATTGTTACTGCGGGAATCGCTGTCTTCTGCATTAGCCAAGACCGCCCTGCAGGGTTGGGGCCCCCGACGACAGCATCTCTTCTTTGGTGTTTAAATTTGGGGGGGCAGGACCCGCTTGCCGCATCACAAGCCTGAGGAATGCCGCCGATTGTGTGGTGTGTTGCGAGAAAGGGAGCGGAGCGAGGCTGATGCCTCTGTTCAGCAGGTCCTGGACTCAGCGCTTCATTGACATTGTGGGCCAATAACGTGGAAGTGCACCAGCCCCTTTTCCCCCGCGTGGCCACACTTACCCAATATCATTATGGTGGTGAGACAGCAGTTGGGAACACCATGAGGACAACACACGATAAACGCTGTCTCACAAGATGCATCATGGGACTTTGAGTGTGGTCTACTGACGGTTGTGTGACTAGGAACAACTGGGACACTGCACTTTAAGAGGACACACCTTTGAGAAAAGCATAAAGCTGAAACGCGTCAGGTGCCTCTATCATGTGACCGCCTGAGCCAATTGCAATAAAAGCACCTTTTTCCAGGAACCGGGTCTTGGCGCACTCTTTGTTTTGGATTGTTACTGCGGGAATCGCTGTCTTCCGCATTAGCCAAGACCGCCCTGCAGGGTTGGGGCCCCCGACGACAGCATCTCTTCTTTGGTGTTTAAATTTGGGGGGGCAGGACCCGCTCGCCGCATCACAAGCCTGAGTATTGCCGGCGATTGTGTGGTGTGTTGCGAGAAAGGGAGCGGAGCTAGGCTGATGCCTCTGTTCAGCAGGTCCAGGACTCAGCGCTTCATTGACATTGTGGGGCAATAACGTGGAAGTGCACCAGCCCCTTTTCCCCCGCGTGGCCACACTTACCCAATATCATTATGGTGGTGAGACAGCAGTTGGGAACACCATGAGGACAACACACGATAAACGCTGTCTCACAAGATGCATCATGGGACTTTGAGTGTGGTCTACTGACGGTTGTGTGACTAGGAACAACGGGGACACTGCACTTTAAGAGGACACACCTTTGAGAAAAGCATAAAGCTGAAACGCGTCAGGTGCCTCTATCATGTGACCGCCTGAGCCAATTGCAATAAAAGCACCTTTTTCCAGGAACCAGGTCTTGGAGCACTCTTTGTTTTGGATTGTTACTGCGGGAATCGCTGTCTTCCGCATTAGCCAAGACCGCCCTGCAGGGTTGGGGCCCCCGACGACAGCATTTCTTCTTTGGTGTTTAAATTTGGGCGGCAGGACCCGCTCGCCGCATCACAAGCCTGAGGATTGCCGGCGATTGTGTGGTGTGTTGCGAGAAAGGAAGCGGAGCGAGGCTGATGCCTCTGTTCAGCAGGTCCTGGACTCAGGGCTTCATTGACATTGTGGGGCAATTACGTGGAAGTGCACCAGCCCCTTTTCCCCGCGTGGCCACACTTACCCGATATCATTATGGTGGTGAGACAGCAGTTGGGAACACCATCAGGACAACACACGATAAACGCTGTCTCACAAGATGCATCATGGGACTTTGAGTGCGGTCTACTGACGGTAGTGTGACTAGGAACAACGGGGACACTGCACTTTAAGAGGACACACCTTTGAGAAAAGCATAAAGCTGAAACGCGTCAGGTGCCTCTATCATGTGACCGCCTGAGCCAATTGCAATAAAAGCACCTTTTTCCAGGAACCGGAACTTGGCGCACTCTTTGTTTTGGATTGTTACTGCGGGAATCGCTGTCTTCTGCATTAGCCAAGACCGCCCTGCAGGGTTGGGGCCCCCGACGACAGCATCTCTTCTTTGGTGTTTAAATTTGGGGGGGCAGGACCCGCTCGCCGCATCACAAGCCTGAGGATTGCCGGCGATTGTGTGGTGTGTTGCGAGAAAGGGAGCGGAGCGAGGCTGATGCCTCTGTTCAGCAGGTCCTGGACTCAGAGCTTCATTGACATTGTGGGGCAATAACGTGGAAGTGCACCAGCCCCTTTTCCCCCGCGTGGCCACACTTACCCGATATCATTATGGTGGTGAGACAGCAGTTGGGAACACCATGAGGACAACACACGATAAACGCTGTCTCACAAGATGCATCATGGGACTTTGAGTGTGGTCTACTGACGGTTGTGTGACTAGGAACAACTGGGACACTGCACTTTAAGAGGACACACCTTTGAGAAAAGCATAAAGCTGAAACGCGTCAGGCGCCTCTATCATGTGACCGCCTGAGCCAATTGCAATAAAAGCATCTTTTTCCAGGAACCGGGTCTTGGCGCACTCTTTGTTTTGGATTGTTACTGCGGGAATCGCTGTCTTCCGCATTAGCCAAGACCGCCCTGCAGGGTTGGGGCCCCCGACGACAGCATCTCTTCTTTGGTGTTTAAATTTGGGGGGCAGGACCCGCTCGCCGCATCACAAGCCTGAGGATTGCCGGCGATTGTGTGGTGTGTTGCGAGAAAGGGAGCAGAGCGAGGCTGATGCCTCTGTTCAGCAGGTCCTGGACTCAGGGCTTCATTGACATTGTGGGGCAATAATGTGGAAGTGCACCAGCCCCTTTTCCCCGCGTGGCCACACTTACCCGATATCATTATGGTGGTGAGACAGCAATTGGGAACACCATGAGGACAACACACGATAAACGCTGTCTCACAAGATGCATCATGGGACTTTGAGTGTGGTCTACTGACGGTAGTGTGACTAGGAACAACGGGGACACTGCACTTTATGAGGACACACCTTTGAGAAAAGCATAAAGCTGAAACGCGTCAGGTGCCTCTATCATGTGACCGCCTGAGCCAATTGCAATAAAAGCACCTTTTTCCAGGAACCGGAACTTGGCGCACTCTTTGTTTTGGATTGTTACTGCGGGAATCGCTGTCTTCTGCATTAGCCAAGACCGCCCTGCAGGGTTGGGGCCCCCGACGACAGCATCTCTTCTTTGGTGTTTAAATTTGGGGGGGCAGGACCCGCTCGCCGCATCACAAGCCTGAGGATTGCCGGCGATTGTGTGGTGTGTTGCGAGAAAGGGAGCGGAGCGAGGCTGATGCCTCTGTTCAGCAGGTCCTGGACTCAGCGCTTCATTGACATTGTGGGGCAATAACGTGGAAGTGCACCAGCCCCTTTTCCCCCGCGTGGCCACACTTACCCAATATCATTATGGTGGTGAGACAGCAGTTGGGAACACCATGAGGACAACACACGATAAACGCTGTCTCACAAGATGCATCATGGAACTTTGAGTGTGGTGTACTGACGGTTGTGTGACTAGGAACAACGGGGACACTGCACTTTAAGAGGACACACCTTTGAGAAAAGCATAAAGCTGAAACGCGTCAGGTGCCTCTATCATGTGACCGCCTGAGCCAATTGCAATAAAAGCACCTTTTTCCAGGAACCAGGTCTTGGCGCACTCTTTGTTTTGGATTGTTACTGCGGGAATCGCTGTCTTCCGCATTACCCAAGACCGCCCTGCAGGGTTGGGGCCCCCGACGACAGCATCTCTTCTTTGGTGTTTAAATTTGGGGGGCAGGACCCGCTCACCGCATCACAAGCCTGAGGATTGCCGGCGATTGTGTGGTGTGTTGCGAGAAAGGGAGCGGAGCGAGGCTGATGCCTCTGTTCAGCAGGTCCTGGACTCAGGGCTTCATTGACATTGTGGGGCAATAATGTGGAAGTGCACCAGCCCCTTTTCCCCGCGTGGCCACACTTACCCGATATCATTATGGTGGTGAGACAGTAGTTGGGAACACCATGAGGACAACACACGATAAACGCTGTCTCACCAGATGCATCATGGGACTTTGAGTGTGGTCTACTGACGGTTGTGTGACTAGGAACAACTGGGACACTGCACTTTAAGAGGACACACCTTTGAGAAAAGCATAAAGCTGAAACGCGTCAGGTGCCTCTATCATGTGACCGCCTGAGCCAATTGCAATAAAAGCACCTTTTTCCAGGAACCGGAGCTTGGCACACTCTTTGTTTTGGATTGTTACTGCGGGAATCGCTGTCTTCTGCATTAGCCAAGACCGCCCTGCAGGGTTGGGGCCCCCGACGACAGCATCTCTTCTTTGGTGTTTAAATTTGGGGGGGCAGGACCCGCTCGCCGCATCACAAGCCTGAGGATTGCCGCCGATTGTGTGGTGTGTTGCGAGAAAGGGAGCGGAGCGAGGCTGATGCCTCTGTTCAGCAGGTCCTGGACTCAGCGCTTCATTGACATTGTGGGCCAATAACGTGGAAGTGCACCAGCCCCTTTTCCCCCGCGTGGCCACACTTACCCAATATCATTATGGTGGTGAGACAGCAGTTGGGAACACCATGAGGACAACACACGATAAACGCTGTCTCACAAGATGCATCATGGGACTTTGAGTGTGGTCTACTGACGGTTGTGTGACTAGGAACAACTGGGACACTGCACTTTAAGAGGACACACCTTTGAGAAAAGCATAAAGCTGAAACGCGTCAGGTGCCTCTATCATGTGACCGCCTGAGCCAATTGCAATAAAAGCACCTTTTTCCAGGAACCGGGTCTTGGCGCACTCTTTGTTTTGGATTGTTACTGCGGGAATCGCTGTCTTCCGCATTAGCCAAGACCGCCCTGCAGGGTTGGGGCCCCCGACGACAGCATCTCTTCTTTGGTGTTTAAATTTGGGGGGGCAGGACCCGCTCGCCGCATCACAAGCCTGAGGATTGCCGGCGATTGTGTGGTGTGTTGCGAGAAAGGGAGCGGAGCGAGGCTGATGCCTCTGTTCAGCAGGTCCAGGACTCAGCGCTTCATTGACATTGTGGGGCAATAACGTGGAAGTGCACCAGCCCCTTTTCCCCCGCGTGGCCACACTTACCCAATATCATTATGGTGGTGAGACAGCAGTTGGGAACACCATGAGGACAACACACGATAAACGCTGTCTCACAAGATGCATCATGGGACTTTGAGTGTGGTCTACTGATGGTTGTGTGACTAGGAACAACGGGGACACTGCACTTTAAGAGGACACACCTTTGAGAAAAGCATAAAGCTGAAACGCGTCAGGTGCCTCTATCATGTGACCGCCTGAGCCAATTGCAATAAAAGCACCTTTTTCCAGGAACCAGGTCTTGGAGCACTCTTTGTTTTGGATTGTTACTGCGGGAATCGCTGTCTTCCGCATTAGCCAAGACCGCCCTGCAGGGTTGGGGCCCCCGACGACAGCATCTCTTCTTTGGTGTTTAAATTTGGGCGGCAGGACCCGTTTGCCGCATCACAAGCCTGAGGATTGCCGGCGATTGTGTGGTGTGTTGCGAGAAAGGAAGCGGAGCGAGGCTGATGCCTCTGTTCAGCAGGTCCTGGACTCAGGGCTTCATTGACATTGTGGGGCAATTACGTGGAAGTGCACCAGCCCCTTTTCCCCGCGTGGCCACACTTACCCGATATCATTATGGTGGTGAGACAGCAGTTGGGAACACCATCAGGACAACACACGATAAACGCTGTCTCACAAGATGCATCATGGGACTTTGAGTGTGGTCTACTGACGGTAGTGTGACTAGGAACAACGGGGACACTGCACTTTAAGAGGACACACCTTTGAGAAAAGCATAAAGCTGAAACGCGTCAGGTGCCTCTATCATGTGACCGCCTGAGCCAATTGCAATAAAAGCACCTTTTTCCAGGAACCGGAACTTGGCGCACTCTTTGTTTTGGATTGTTACTGCGGGAATCGCTGTCTTCTGCATTAGCCAAGACCGCCCTGCAGGGTTGGGGCCCCCGACGACAGCATCTCTTCTTTGGTGTTTAAATTTGGGGGGGCAGGACCCGCTCGCCGCATCACAAGCCTGAGGATTGCCGGCGATTGTGTGGTGTGTTGCGAGAAAGGGAGCGGAGCGAGGCTGATGCCTCTGTTCAGCAGGTCCTGGACTCAGCGATTCATTGACATTGTGGGGCAATAACGTGGAAGTGCACCAGCCCCTTTTCCCCCGCGTGGCCACACTTACCCAATATCATTATGGTGGTGAGACAGCAGTTGGGAACACCATGAGGACAACACACGATAAACGCTGTCTCACAAGATGCATCATGGAACTTTGAGTGTGGTGTACTGACGGTTGTGTGACTAGGAACAACGGGGACACTGCACTTTAAGAGGACACACCTTTGAGAAAAGCATAAAGCTGAAACGCGTCAGGTGCCTCTATCATGTGACCGCCTGAGCCAATTGCAATAAAAGCACCTTTTTCCAGGAACCGGGTCTTGGCGCACTCTTTGTTTTGGATTGTTACTGCGGGAATCGCTGTCTTCCGCATTAGCCAAGACCACCCTGCAGGGTTGGGGCCCCCGACGACAGCATCTCTTCTTTGGTGTTTAAATTTGGGGGGCAGGACCCGCTCGCCGCATCACAAGCCTGAGGATTGCCGGCGATTGTGTGGTGTGTTGCGAGAAAGGGAGCAGAGCGAGGCTGATGCCTCTGTTCAGCAGGTCCTGGACTCAGGGCTTCATTGACATTGTGGGGCAATAATGTGGAAGTGCACCAGCCCCTTTTCCCCGCGTGGCCACACTTACCCGTTATCATTATGGAGGTGAGACAGCAGTTGGGAACACCATGAGGACAACACACGATAAACGCTGTCTCACAAGATGCATCATGGGACTTTGAGTGTGGTCTACTGACGGTTGTGTGACTAGGAACAACTGGGACACTGCACTTTAAGAGGACACACCTTTGAGAAAAGCATAAAGCTGAAACGCGTCAGGTCCCTCTATCATGTGACCGCCTGAGCCAATTGCAATAAAAGCACCTTTTTCCAGGAACCAGGTCTTGGCGCACTCTTTGTTTTGGATTGTTACTGCGGGAATCGCTGTCTTCCGCATTACCCAAGACCGCCCTGCAGGGTTGGGGCCCCCGACGACAGCATCTCTTCTTTGGTGTTTAAATTTGGGGGGCAGGACCCGCTCGCCGCATCACAAGCCTGAGGATTGCCGGCGATTGTGTGGTGTGTTGCGAGAAAGGGAGCGGAGCGAGGCTGATGCCTCTGTTCAGCAGGTCCTGGACTCAGGGCTTCATTGACATTGTGGGGCAATAACGTGGAAGTGCACCAGCCCCTTTTCCCCGCGTGGCCACACTTACCCGATATCATTATGGTGGTGAGACAGTAGTTGGGAACACCATGAGGACAACACACGATAAACGCTGTCTCACCAGATGCATCATGGGACTTTGAGTGTGGTCTACTGACGGTTGTGTGACTAGGAACAACTGGGACACTGCACTTTAAGAGGACACACCTTTGAGAAAAGCATAAAGCTGAAACGCGTCAGGTGCCTCTATCATGTGACCGCCTGAGCCAATTGCAATAAAAGCACCTTTTTCCAGGAACCGGAGCTTGGCACACTCTTTGTTTTGGATTGTTACTGCGGGAATCGCTGTCTTCTGCATTAGCCAAGACCGCCCTGCAGGGTTGGGGCCCCCGACGACAGCATCTCTTCTTTGGTGTTTAAATTTGGGGGGGCAGGACCCGCTCGCCGCATCACAAGCCTGAGGATTGCCGCCGATTGTGTGGTGTGTTGCGAGAAAGGGAGCGGAGCGAGGCTGATGCCTCTGTTCAGCAGGTCCTGGACTCAGCGCTTCATTGACATTGTGGGCCAATAACGTGGAAGTGCACCAGCCCCTTTTCCCCCGCGTGGCCACACTTACCCAATATCATTATGGTGGTGAGACAGCAGTTGGGAACACCATGAGGACAACACACGATAAACGCTGTCTCACAAGATGCATCATGGAACTTTGAGTGTGGTCTACTGACGGTTGTGTGACTAGGAACAACTGGGACACTGCACTTTAAGAGGACACACCTTTGAGAAAAGCATAAAGCTGAAACGCGTCAGGTGCCTCTATCATGTGACCGCCTGAGCCAATTGCAATAAAAGCACCTTTTTCCAGGAACCGGGTCTTGGCGCACTCTTTGTTTTGGATTGTTACTGCGGGAATCGCTGTCTTCCGCATTAGCCATGACCGCCCTGCAGGGTTGGGGCCCCCGACGACAGCATCTCTTCTTTGGTGTTTAAATTTGGGGGGGCAGGACCCGCTCGCCGCATCACAAGCCTGAGGATTGCCGGCGATTGTGTGGTGTGTTGCGAGAAAGGGAGCGGAGCGAGGCTGATGCCTCTGTTCAGCAGGTCCAGGACTCAGCGCTTCATTGACATTGTGGGGCAATAACGTGGAAGTGCACCAGCCCCTTTTCCCCCGCGTGGCCACACTTACCCAATATCATTATGGTGGTGAGACAGCAGTTGGGAACACCATGAGGACAACACACGATAAACGCTGTCTCACAAGATGCATCATGGGACTTTGAGTGTGGTCTACTGACGGTTGTGTGACTAGGAACAACGGGGACACTGCACTTTAAGAGGACACACCTTTGAGAAAAGCATAAAGCTGAAACGCGTCAGGTGCCTCTATCATGAGACCGCCTGAGCCAATTGCAATAAAAGCACCTTTTTCCAGGAACCAGGTCTTGGAGCACTCTTTGTTTTGGATTGTTACTGCGGGAATCGCTGTCTTCCGCATTAGCCAAGACCGCCCTGCAGGGTTGGGGCCCCCGACGACAGCATCTCTTCTTTGGTGTTTAAATTTGGGCGGCAGGACCCGCTCGCCACATCACAAGCCTGAGGATTGCCGGCGATTGTGTGGTGTGTTGCGAGAAAGGAAGCGGAGCGAGGCTGATGCCTCTGTTCAGCAGGTCCTGGACTCAGGGCTTCATTGACATTGTGGGGCAATTACGTGGAAGTGCACCAGCCCCTTTTCCCCGCGTGGCCACACTTACCCGATATCATTATGGTGGTGAGACAGCAGTTGGGAACACCATCAGGACAACACACGATAAACGCTGTCTCACAAGATGCATCATGGGACTTTGAGTGTGGTCTACTGACGGTAGTGTGACTAGGAACAACGGGGACACTGCACTTTAAGAGGACACACCTTTGAGAAAAGCATAAAGCTGAAACGCGTCAGGTGCCTCTATCATGTGACCGCCTGAGCCAATTGCAATAAAAGCACCTTTTTCCAGGAACCGGAATTTGGCGCACTCTTTGTTTTGGATTGTTACTGCGGGAATCGCTGTCTTCTGCATTAGCCAAGACCGCCCTGCAGGGTTGGGGCCCCCGACGACAGCATCTCTTCTTTGGTGTTTAAATTTGGGGGGGCAGGACCCGCTCGCCGCATCACAAGCCTGAGGATTGCCGGCGATTGTGTGGTGTGTTGCGAGAAAGGGAGCGGAGCGAGGCTGATGCCTCTGTTCAGCAGGTCCTGGACTCAGAGCTTCATTGACATTGTGGGGCAATAACGTGGAAGTGCACCAGCCCCTTTTCCCCCGCGTGGCCACACTTACCCGATATCATTATGGTGGTGAGACAGCAGTTGGGAACACCATGAGGACAACACACGATAAACGCTGTCTCACAAGATGCATCATGGGACTTTGAGTGTGGTCTACTGACGGTTGTGTGACTAGGAACAACTGGGACACTGCACTTTAAGAGGACACACCTTTGAGAAAAGCATAAAGCTGAAACGCGTCAGGTGCCTCTATCATGTGACCGCCTGAGCCAATTGCAATAAAAGCACCTTTTTCCAGGAACCGGGTCTTGGCGCACTCTTTGTTTTGGATTGTTACTGCGGGAATCGCTGTCTTCCGCATTAGCCAAGACCACCCTGCAGGGTTGGGGCCCCCGACGACAGCATCTCTTCTTTGGTGTTTAAATTTGGGGGGGCAGGACCCGCTCGCCGCATCACAAGCCTGAGGATTGCCGGCGATTGTGTGGTGTGTTGCGAGAAAGGGAGCGGAGCGAGGCTGATGCCTCTGTTCAGCAGGTCCAGGACTCAGCGCTTCATTGACATTGTGGGGCAATAACGTGGAAGTGCACCAGCCCCTTTTCCCCCGCGTAGCCACACTTACCCAATATCATTATGGTGGTGAGACAGCAGTTGGGAACACCATGAGGACAACACACGATAAACGCTGTCTCACAAGATGCATCATGGGACTTTGAGTGTGGTCTACTGACGGTTGTGTGACTAGGAACAACGGGGACACTGCACTTTAAGAGGACACACCTTTGAGAAAAGCATAAAGCTGAAACGCGTCAGGTGCCTCTATCATGTGACCGCCTGAGCCAATTGCAATAAAAGCACCTTTTTCCAGGAACCAGGTCTTGGAGCACTCTTTGTTTTGGATTGTTTCTGCGGGAATCGCTGTCTTCCGCATTAGCCAAGACCGCCCTGCAGGGTTGGGGCCCCCGACGACAGCATCTCTTCTTTGGTGTTTAAATTTGGGCGGCAGGACCCGCTCGCCGCATCACAAGCCTGAGGATTGCCGGCGATTGTGTGGTGTGTTGCGAGAAAGGAAGCGGAGCGAGGCTGATGCCTCTGTTCAGCAGGTCCTGGACTCAGGGCTTCATTGACATTGTGGGGCAATTACGTGGAAGTGCACCAGCCCCTTTTCCCCGCGTGGCCACACTTACCCGATATCATTATGGTGGTGAGACAGCAGTTGGGAACACCATGAGGACAACACACGATAAACGCTGTCTCACAAGATGCATCATGGGACTTTGAGTGTGGTCTACTGACGGTAGTGTGACTAGGAACAACGGGGACACTGCACTTTAAGAGGACACACCTTTGAGAAAAGCATAAAGCTGAAACGCGTCAGGTGCCTCTATCATGTGACCGCCTGAGCCAATTGCAATAAAAGCACCTTTTTCCAGGAACCGGAACTTGGCGCACTCTTTGTTTTGGATTGTTACTGCGGGAATCGCTGTCTTCTGCATTAGCCAAGACCGCCCTGCAGGGTTGGGGCCCCCGACGACAGCATCTCTTCTTTGGTGTTTAAATTTGGGGGGGCAGGACCCGCTCGCCGCATCACAAGCCTGAGGATTGCCGGCGATTGTGTGGTGTGTTGCGAGAAAGGGAGCGGAGCGAGGCTGATGCCTCTGTTCAGCAGGTCCTGGACTCAGCGCTTCATTGACATTGTGGGGCAATAACGTGGAAGTGCACCAGCCCCTTTTCCCCCGCGTGGCCACACTTACCCAATATCATTATGGTGGTGAGACAGCAGTTGGGAACACCATAAGGACAACACACGATAAACGCTGTCTCACAAGATGCATCATGGAACTTTGAGTGTGGTGTACTGACGGTTGTGTGACTAGGAACAACGGGGACACTGCACTTTAAGAGGACACACCTTTGAGAAAAGCATAAAGCTGAAACGCGTCAGGTGCCTCTATCATGTGACCGCCTGAGCCAATTGCAATAAAAGCACCTTTTTCCAGGAACCGGGTCTTGGCGCACTCTTTGTTTTGGATTGTTACTGCGGGAATCGCTGTCTTCCGCATTAGCCAAGACCACCCTGCAGGGTTGGGGCCCCCGACGACAGCATCTCTTCTTTGGTGTTTAAATTTGGGGGGCAGGACCCGCTCGCCGCATCACAAGCCTGAGGATTGCCGGCGATTGTGTGGTGTGTTGCGAGAAAGGGAGCAGAGCGAGGCTGATGCCTCTGTTCAGCAGGTCCTGGACTCAGGGCTTCATTGACATTGTGGGGCAATAATGTGGAAGTGCACCAGCCCCTTTTCCCCGCGTGGCCACACTTACCCGATATCATTATGGTGGTGAGACAGCAGTTGGGAACACCATGAGGACAACACACGATAAACGCTGTCTCATAAGATGCATCATGGGACTTTGAGTGTGGTCTACTGACGGTAGTGTGACTAGGAACAACGGGGACACTGCACTTTATGAGGACACACCTTTGAGAAAAGCATAAAGCTGAAACGCGTCAGGTGCCTCTATCATGTGACCGCCTGAGCCAATTGCAATAAAAGCACCTTTTTCCAGGAACCGGAACTTGGCGCACTCTTTGTTTTGGATTGTTACTGCGGGAATCGCTGTCTTCTGCATTAGCCAAGACCGCCCTGCAGGGTTGGGGCCCCCGACGACAGCATCTCTTCTTTGGTGTTTAAATTTGGGGGGGCAGGACCCGCTCGCCGCATCACAAGCCTGAGGATTGCCGGCGATTGTGTGGTGTGTTGCGAGAAAGGGAGCGGAGCGAGGCTGATGCCTCTGTTCAGCAGGTCCTGGACTCAGCGCTTCATTGACATTGTGGGGCAATAACGTGGAAGTGCACCAGCCCCTTTTCCCCCGCGTGGCCACACTTACCCAATATCATTATGGTGGTGAGACAGCAGTTGGGAACACCATGAGGACAACACACGATAAACGCTGTCTCACAAGATGCATCATGGAACTTTGAGTGTGGTGTACTGACGGTTGTGTGACTAGGAACAACGGGGACACTGCACTTTAAGAGGACACACCTTTGAGAAAAGCATAAAGCTGAAACGCGTCAGGTGCCTCTATCATGTGACCGCCTGAGCCAATTGCAATAAAAGCACCTTTTTCCAGGAACCAGGTCTTGGCGCACTCTTTGTTTTGGATTGTTACTGCGGGAATCGCTGTCTTCCGCATTACCCAAGACCGCCCTGCAGGGTTGGGGACCCCGACGACAGCATCTCTTCTTTGGTGTTTAAATTTGGGGGGCAGGACCCGCTCGCCGCATCACAAGCCTGAGGATTGCCGGCGATTGTGTGGTGTGTTGCGAGAAAGGGAGCGGAGCGAGGCTGATGCCTCTGTTCAGCAGGTCCTGGACTCAGGGCTTCATTGACATTGTGGGGCAATAACGTGGAAGTGCACCAGCCCCTTTTCCCCGCGTGGCCACACTTACCCGATATCATTATGGTGGTGAGACAGTAGTTGGGAACACCATGAGGACAACACACGATAAACGCTGTCTCACCAGATGCATCATGGGACTTTGAGTGTGGTCTACTGATGGTTGTGTGACTAGGAACAACTGGGACACTGCACTTTAAGAGGACACACCTTTGAGAAAAGCATAAAGCTGAAACGCGTCAGGTGCCTCTATCATGTGACCGCCTGAGCCAATTGCAATAAAAGCACCTTTTTCCAGGAACCGGGTCTTGGCGCACTCTTTGTTTTGGATTGTTACTGCGGGAATCGCTGTCTTCCGCATTAGCCAAGACCGCCCTGCAGGGTTGGGGCCCCCGACGACATCATCTCTTCTTTGGTGTTTAAATTTGAGGGGCAGGACCCGCTCGCCACATCACAAGCCTGAGGATTGCCGGCGATTGTGTGGTGTGTTGCGAGAAAGGGAGCGGAGCGAGGCTGATGCCTCTGTTCAGCAGGTCCTGGACTCAGCGCTTCATTGACATTGTGGGCCAATAACGTGGAAGTGCACCAGCCCCTTTTCCCCCGCGTGGCCACACTTACCCAATATCATTATGGTGGTGAGACAGCAGTTGGGAACACCATGAGGACAACACACGATAAACGCTGTCTCACAAGATGCATCATGGGACTTTGAGTGTGGTCTACTGACGGTTGTGTGACTAGGAACAACTGGGACACTGCACTTTAAGAGGACACACCTTTGAGAAAAGCATAAAGCTGAAACGCGTCAGGTGCCTCTATCATGTGACCGCCTGAGCCAATTGTAATAAAAGCACCTTTTTCCAGGAACCGGGTCTTGGCGCACTCTTTGTTTTGGATTGTTACTGCGGGAATCGCTGTCTTCCGCATTAGCCAAGACCGCCCTGCAGGGTTGGGGCCCCCGACGACAGCATCTCTTCTTTGGTGTTTAAATTTGGGGGGGCAGGACCCGCTCGCCGCATCACAAGCCTGAGGATTGCCGGCGATTGTGTGGTGTGTTGCGAGAAAGGGAGCGGAGCGAGGCTGATGCCTCTGTTCAGCAGGTCCAGGACTCAGCGCTTCATTGACATTGTGGGGCAATAACGTGGAAGTGCACCAGCCCCTTTTCCCCCGCGTGGCCACACTTACCCAATATCATTATGGTGGTGAGACAGCAGTTGGGAACACCATGAGGACAACACACGATAAACGCTGTCTCACAAGATGCATCATGGGACTTTGAGTGTGGTCTACTGACGGTTGTGTGACTAGGAACAACGGGGACACTGCACTTTAAGAGGACACACCTTTGAGAAAAGCATAAAGCTGAAACGCGTCAGGTGCCTCTATCATGTGACCGCCTGAGCCAATTGCAATAAAAGCACCTTTTTCCAGGAACCAGGTCTTGGAGCACTCTTTGTTTTGGATTGTTTCTGCGGGAATCGCTGTCTTCCGCATTAGCCAAGACCGCCCTGCAGGGTTGGGGCCCCCGACGACAGCATCTCTTCTTTGGTGTTTAAATTTGGGCGGCAGGACCCGCTCGCCGCATCACAAGCCTGAGGATTGCCGGCGATTGTGTGGTGTGTTGCGAGAAAGGAAGCGGAGCGAGGCTGATGCCTCTGTTCAGCAGGTCCTGGACTCAGGGCTTCATTGACATTGTGGGGCAATTACGTGGAAGTGCACCAGCCCCTTTTCCCCGCGTGGCCACACTTACCCGATATCATTATGGTGGTGAGACAGCAGTTGGGAACACCATCAGGACAACACACGATAAACGCTGTCTCACAAGATGCATCATGGGACTTTGAGTGTGGTCTACTGACGGTAGTGTGACTAGGAACAACGGGGACACTGCACTTTAAGAGGACACACCTTTGAGAAAAGCATAAAGCTGAAACGCGTCAGGTGCCTCTATCATGTGACCGCCTGAGCCAATTGCAATAAAAGCACCTTTTTCCAGGAACCGGAACTTGGCGCACTCTTTGTTTTGGATTGTTACTGCGGGAATCGCTGTCTTCTGCATTAGCCAAGACCGCCCTGCAGGGTTGGGGCCCCCGACGACAGCATCTCTTCTTTGGTGTTTAAATTTGGGGGGGCAGGACCCGCTCGCCGCATCACAAGCCTGAGGATTGCCGGCGATTGTGTGGTGTGTTGCGAGAAAGGGAGCGGAGCGAGGCTGATGCCTCTGTTCAGCAGGTCCTGGACTCAGCGCTTCATTGACATTGTGGGGCAATAACGTGGAAGTGCACCAGCCCCTTTTCCCCCGCGTGGCCACACTTACCCAATATCATTATGGTGGTGAGACAGCAGTTGGGAACACCATGAGGACAACACACGATAAACGCTGTCTCACAAGATGCATCATGGAACTTTGAGTGTGGTGTACTGACGGTTGTGTGACTAGGAACAACGGGGACACTGCACTTTAAGAGGACACACCTTTGAGAAAAGCATAAAGCTGAAACGCGTCAGGTGCCTCTATCATGTGACCGCCTGAGCCAATTGCAATAAAAGCACCTTTTTCCAGGAACCAGGTCTTGGCGCACTCTTTGTTTTGGATTGTTACTGCGGGAATCGCTGTCTTCCGCATTACCCAAGACCGCCCTGCAGGGTTGGGGCCCCCGACGACAGCATCTCTTCTTTGGTGTTTAAATTTGGGGGGCAGGACCCGCTCGCCGCATCACAAGCCTGAGGATTGCCGGCGATTGTGTGGTGTGTTGCGAGAAAGGGAGCGGAGCGAGGCTGATGCCTCTGTTCAGCAGGTCCTGGACTCAGGGCTTCATTGACATTGTGGGGCAATAACGTGGAAGTGCACCAGCCCCTTTTCCCCGCGTGGCCACACTTACCCGATATCATTATGGTGGTGAGACAGTAGTTGGGAACACCATGAGGACAACACACGATAAACGCTGTCTCACCAGATGCATCATGGGACTTTGAGTGTGGTCTACTGACGGTTGTGTGACTAGGAACAACTGGGACACTGCACTTTAAGAGGACACACCTTTGAGAAAAGCATAAAGCTGAAACGCGTCAGGTGCCTCTATCATGTGACCGCCTGAGCCAATTGCAATAAAAGCACCTTTTTCCAGGAACCGGGTCTTGGCGCACTCTTTGTTTTGGATTGTTACTGCGGGAATCGCTGTCTTCCGCATTAGCCAAGACCGCCCTGCAGGGTTGGGGCCCCCGACGACATCATCTCTTTGGTGTTTAAATTTGAGGGGCAGGACCCGCTCGCCACATCCCAAGCCTGAGGATTGCCGGCGATTGTGTGGTGTGTTGCGAGAAAGGGAGCGGAGCGAGGCTGATGCCTCTGTTCAGCAGGTCCTGGACTCAGCGCTTCATTGACATTGTGGGCCAATAACGTGGAAGTGCACCAGCCCCTTTTCCCCCGCGTGGCCACACTTACCCAATATCATTATGGTGGTGAGACAGCAGTTGGGAACACCATGAGGACAACACACGATAAACGCTGTCTCACAAGATGCATCATGGGACTTTGAGTGTGGTCTACTGACGGTTGTGTGACTAGGAACAACTGGGACACTGCACTTTAAGAGGACACACCTTTGAGAAAAGCATAAAGCTGAAACGCGTCAGGTGCCTCTATCATGTGACCGCCTGAGCCAATTGCAATAAAAGCACCTTTTTCCAGGAACCAGGTCTTGGCGCACTCTTTGTTTTGGATTGTTACTGCGGGAATCGCTGTCTTCCGCATTACCCAAGACCGCCCTGCAGGGTTGGGGCCCCCGACGACAGCATCTCTTCTTTGGTGTTTAAATTTGGGGGGCAGGACCCGCTCGCCGCATCACAAGCCTGAGGATTGCCGGCGATTGTGTGGTGTGTTGCGAGAAAGGGAGCGGAGCGAGGCTGATGCCTCTGTTCAGCAGGTCCTGGACTCAGGGCTTCATTGACATTGTGGGGCAATAACGTGGAAGTGCACCAGCCCCTTTTCCCCGCGTGGCCACACTTACCCGATATCATTATGGTGGTGAGACAGTAGTTGGGAACACCATGAGGACAACACACGATAAACGCTGTCTCACCAGATGCATCATGGGACTTTGAGTGTGGTCTACTGACGGTTGTGTGACTAGGAACAACTGGGACACTGCACTTTAAGAGGACACACCTTTGAGAAAAGCATAAAGCTGAAACGCGTCAGGTGCCTCTATCATGTGACCGCCTGAGCCAATTGCAATAAAAGCACCTTTTTCCAGGAACCGGAGCTTGGCACACTCTTTGTTTTGGATTGTTACTGCGGGAATCGCTGTCTTCTGCATTAGCCAAGACCGCCCTGCAGGGTTGGGGCCCCCGACGACAGCATCTCTTCTTTGGTGTTTAAATTTGGGGGGGCAGGACCCGCTCGCCGCATCACAAGCCTGAGGATTGCCGCCGATTGTGTGGTGTGTTGCGAGAAAGGGAGCGGAGCGAGGCTGATGCCTCTGTTCAGCAGGTCCTGGACTCAGCGCTTCATTGACATTGTGGGCCAATAACGTGGAAGTGCACCAGCCCCTTTTCCCCCGCGTGGCCACACTTACCCAATATCATTATGTTGGTGAGACAGCAGTTGGGAACACCATGAGGATAACACACGATAAACGCTGTCTCACAAGATGCATCATGGGACTTTGAGTGTGGTCTACTGACGGTTGTGTGACTAGGAACAACTGGGACACTGCACTTTAAGAGGACACACCTTTGAGAAAAGCATAAAGCTGAAACGCGTCCGGTGCCTCTATCATGTGACCGCCTGAGCCAATTGCAATAAAAGCACCTTTTTCCAGGAACCGGGTCTTGGCGCACTCTTTGTTTTGGATTGTTACTGCGGGAATCGCTGTCTTCCGCATTAGCCAAGACCGCCCTGCAGGGTTGGGGCCCCCGACGACAGCATCTCTTCTTTGGTGTTTAAATTTGGGGGGGCAGGACCCGCTCGCCGCATCACAAGCCTGAGGATTGCCGGCGATTGTGTGGTGTGTTGCGAGAAAGGGAGCGGAGCGAGGCTGATGCCTCTGTTCAGCAGGTCCAGGACTCAGCGCTTCATTGACATTGTGGGGCAATAACGTGGAAGTGCACCAGCCCCTTTTCCCCCGCGTGGCCACACTTACCCAATATCATTATGGTGGTGAGACAGCAGTTGGGAACACCATGAGGACAACACACGATAAACGCTGTCTCACAAGATGCATCATGGGACTTTGAGTGTGGTCTACTGACGGTTGTGTGACTAGGAACAACGGGGACACTGCACTTTAAGAGGACACACCTTTGAGAAAAGCATAAAGCTGAAACGCGTCAGGTGCCTCTATCATGTGACCGCCTGAGCCAATTGCAATAAAAGCACCTTTTTCCAGGAACCAGGTCTTGGAGCACTCTTTGTTTTGGATTGTTACTGCGGGAATCGCTGTCTTCCGCATTAGCCAAGACCGCCCTGCAGGGTTGGGGCCCCCGACGACAGCATCTCTTCTTTGGTGTTTAAATTTGGGCGGCAGGACCCGCTCGCCGCATCACAAGCCTGAGGATTGCCGGCGATTGTGTGGTGTGTTGCGAGAAAGGAAGCGGAGCGAGGATGATGCCTCTGTTCAGCAGGTCCTGGACTCAGGGCTTCATTGACATTGTGGGGCAATTACGTGGAAGTGCACCAGCCCCTTTTCCCCACGTGGCCACACTTACCCGATATCATTATGGTGGTGAGACAGCAGTTGGGAACACCATCAGGACAACACACGATAAACGCTGTCTCACAAGATGCATCATGGGACTTTGAGTGTGGTCTACTGACGGTAGTGTGACTAGGAACAACGGGGACACTGCACTTTAAGAGGACACACCTTTGAGAAAAGCATAAAGCTGAAACGCGTCAGGTGCCTCTATCATGTGACCGCCTGAGCCAATTGCAATAAAAGCACCTTTTTCCAGGAACCGGAACTTGGCGCACTCTTTGTTTTGGATTGTTACTGCGGGAATCGCTGTCTTCTGCATTAGCCAAGACCGCCCTGCAGGGTTGGGGCCCCCGACGACAGCATCTCTTCTTTGGTGTTTAAATTTGGGGGGGCAGGACCCGCTCGCCGCATCACAAGCCTGAGGATTGCCGGCGATTGTGTGGTGTGTTGCGAGAAAGGGAGCGGAGCGAGGCTGATGCCTCTGTTCAGCAGGTCCTGGACTCAGAGCTTCATTGACATTGTGGGGCAATAACGTGGAAGTGCACCAGCCCCTTTTCCCCCGCGTGGCCACACTTACCCGATATCATTATGGTGGTGAGACAGCAGTTGGGAACACCATGAGGACAACACACGATAAACGCTGTCTCACAAGATGCATCATGGGACTTTGAGTGTGGTCTACTGACGGTTGTGTGACTAGGAACAACTGGGACACTGCACTTTAAGAGGACACACCTTTGAGAAAAGCATAAAGCTGAAACGCGTCAGGTGCCTCTATCATGTGACCGCCTGAGCCAATTGCAATAAAAGCACCGTTTTCCAGGAACCGGGTCTTGGCGCACTCTTTGTTTTGGATTGTTACTGCGGGAATCGCTGTCTTCCGCATTAGCCAAGACCACCCTGCAGGGTTGGGGCCCCCGACGACAGCATCTCTTCTTTGGTGTTTAAATTTGGGGGGCAGGACCCGCTCGCCGCATCACAAGCCTGAGGATTGCCGGCGATTGTGTGGTGTGTTGCGAGAAAGGGAGCGGAGCGAGGCTGATGCCTCTGTTCAGCAGGTCCTGGACTCAGCGCTTCATTGACATTGTGGGCCAATAACGTGGAAGTGCACCAGCCCCTTTTCCCCCGCGTGGCCACACTTACCCAATATCATTATGGTGGTGAGACAGCAGTTGGGAACACCATGAGGACAACACACGATAAACGCTGTCTCACAAGATGCATCATGGGACTTTGAGTGTGGTCTACTGACGGTTGTGTGACTAGGAACAACTGGGACACTGCACTTTAAGAGGACACACCTTTGAGAAAAGCATAAAGCTGAAACGCGTCAGGTGCCTCTATCATGTGACCGCCTGAGCCAATTGCAATAAAAGCACCTTTTTCCAGGAACCGGGTCTTGGCGCACTCTTTGTTTTGGATTGTTACTGCGGGAATCGCTGTCTTCCGCATTAGCCAAGACCGCCCTGCAGGGTTGGGACCCCCGACGACAGCATCTCTTCTTTGGTGTTTAAATTTGGGGGGGCAGGACCCGCTCGCCGCATCACAAGCCTGAGGATTGCCGGCGATTGTGTGGTGTGTTGCGAGAAAGGGAGCGGAGCGAGGCTGATGCCTGATGCCTCTGTTCAGCAGGTCCAGGACTCAGCGCTTCATTGACATTGTGGGGCAATAACGTGGAAGTGCACCAGCCCCTTTTCCCCCGCGTGGCCACACTTACCCAATATCATTATGGTGGTGAGACAGCAGTTGGGAACACCATGAGGACAACACACGATAAACGCTGTCTCACAAGATGCATCATGGGACTTTGAGTGTGGTCTACTGACGGTTGTGTGACTAGGAACAACGGGGACACTGCACTTTAAGAGGACACACCTTTGAGAAAAGCATAAAGCTGAAACGCGTCAGGTGCCTCTATCATGTGACCGCCTGAGCCAATTGCAATAAAAGCACCTTTTTCCAGGAACCAGGTCTTGGAGCACTCTTTGTTTTGGATTGTTTCTGCGGGAATCGCTGTCTTCCGCATTAGCCAAGACCGCCCTGCAGGGTTGGGGCCCCCGACGACAGCATCTCTTCTTTGGTGTTTAAATTTGGGCGGCAGGACCCGCTCGCCGCATCACAAGCCTGAGGATTGCCGGCGATTGTGTGGTGTGTTGCGAGAAAGGAAGCGGAGCGAGGCTGATGCCTCTGTTCAGCAGGTCCTGGACTCAGGGCTTCATTGACATTGTGGGGCAATTACGTGGAAGTGCACCAGCCCCTTTTCCCCGCGTGGCCACACTTACCCGATATCATTATGGTGGTGAGACAGCAGTTGGGAACACCATGAGGACAACACACGATAAACGCTGTCTCACAAGATGCATCATGGGACTTTGAGTGTGGTCTACTGACGGTAGTGTGACTAGGAACAACGGGGACACTGCACTTTATGAGGACACACCTTTGAGAAAAGCATAAAGCTGAAACGCGTCAGGTGCCTCTATCATGTGACCGCCTGAGCCAATTGCAATAAAAGCACCTTTTTCCAGGAACCGGAACTTGGCGCACTCTTTGTTTTGGATTGTTACTGCGGGAATCGCTGTCTTCTGCATTAGCCAAGACCGCCCTGCAGGGTTGGGGCCCCCGACGACAGCATCTCTTCTTTGGTGTTTAAATTTGGGGGGGCAGGACCCGCTCGCCGCATCACAAGCCTGAGGATTGCCGGCGATTGTGTGGTGTGTTGCGAGAAAGGGAGCGGAGCGAGGCTGATGCCTCTGTTCAGCAGGTCCTGGACTCAGCGCTTCATTGACATTGTGGGGCAATAACGTGGAAGTGCACCAGCCCCTTTTCCCCCGCGTGGCCACACTTACCCAATATCATTATGGTGGTGAGACAGCAGTTGGGAACACCATGAGGACAACACACGATAAACGCTGTCTCACAAGATGCATCATGGAACTTTGAGTGTGGTGTACTGACGGTTGTGTGACTAGGAACAACGGGGACACTGCACTTTAAGAGGACACACCTTTGAGAAAAGCATAAAGCTGAAACGCGTCAGGTGCCTCTATCATGTGACCGCCTGAGCCAATTGCAATAAAAGCACCTTTTTCCAGGAACCAGGTCTTGGCGCACTCTTTGTTTTGGATTGTTACTGCGGGAATCGCTGTCTTCCGCATTACCCAAGACCGCCCTGCAGGGTTGGGGACCCCGACGACAGCATCTCTTCTTTGGTGTTTAAATTTGGGGGGCAGGACCCGCTCGCCGCATCACAAGCCTGAGGATTGCCGGCGATTGTGTGGTGTGTTGCGAGAAAGGGAGCGGAGCGAGGCTGATGCCTCTGTTCAGCAGGTCCTGGACTCAGGGCTTCATTGACATTGTGGGGCAATAACGTGGAAGTGCACCAGCCCCTTTTCCCCGCGTGGCCACACTTACCCGATATCATTATGGTGGTGAGACAGTAGTTGGGAACACCATGAGGACAACACACGATAAACGCTGTCTCACCAGATGCATCATGGGACTTTGAGTGTGGTCTACTGATGGTTGTGTGACTAGGAACAACTGGGACACTGCACTTTAAGAGGACACACCTTTGAGAAAAGCATAAAGCTGAAACGCGTCAGGTGCCTCTATCATGTGACCGCCTGAGCCAATTGCAATAAAAGCACCTTTTTCCAGGAACCGGGTCTTGGCGCACTCTTTGTTTTGGATTGTTACTGCAGGAATCGCTGTCTTCCGCATTAGCCAAGACCGCCCTGCAGGGTTGGGGCCCCCGACGACATCATCTCTTCTTTGGTGTTTAAATTTGAGGGGCAGGACCCGCTCGCCACATCACAAGCCTGAGGATTGCCGGCGATTGTGTGGTGTGTTGCGAGAAAGGGAGCGGAGCGAGGCTGATGCCTCTGTTCAGCAGGTCCTGGACTCAGCGCTTCATTGACATTGTGGGCCAATAACGTGGAAGTGCACCAGCCCCTTTTCCCCCGCGTGGCCACACTTACCCAATATCATTATGGTGGTGAGACAGCAGTTGGGAACACCATGAGGACAACACACGATAAACGCTGTCTCACAAGATGCATCATGGGACTTTGAGTGTGGTCTACTGACGGTTGTGTGACTAGGAACAACTGGGACACTGCACTTTAAGAGGACACACCTTTGAGAAAAGCATAAAGCTGAAACGCGTCAGGTGCCTCTATCATGTGACCGCCTGAGCCAATTGCAATAAAAGCACCTTTTTCCAGGAACCGGGTCTTGGCGCACTCTTTGTTTTGGATTGTTACTGCGGGAATCGCTGTCTTCCGCATTAGCCAAGACCGCCCTGCAGGGTTGGGGCCCCCGACGACAGCATCTCTTCTTTGGTGTTTAAATTTGGGGGGGCAGGACCCGCTCGCCGCATCACAAGCCTGAGGATTGCCGGCGATTGTGTGGTGTGTTGCGAGAAAGGGAGCGGAGCGAGGCTGATGCCTCTGTTCAGCAGGTCCAGGACTCAGCGCTTCATTGACATTGTGGGGCAATAACGTGGAAGTGCACCAGCCCCTTTTCCCCCGCGTGGCCACACTTACCCAATATCATTATGGTGGTGAGACAGCAGTTGGGAACACCATGAGGACAACACACGATAAACGCTGTCTCACAAGATGCATCATGGGACTTTGAGTGTGGTCTACTGACGGTTGTGTGACTAGGAACAACGGGGACACTGCACTTTAAGAGGACACACCTTTGAGAAAAGCATAAAGCTGAAACGCGTCAGGTGCCTCTATCATGTGACCGCCTGAGCCAATTGCAATAAAAGCACCTTTTTCCAGGAACCAGGTCTTGGAGCACTCTTTGTTTTGGATTGTTTCTGCGGGAATCGCTGTCTTCCGCATTAGCCAAGACCGCCCTGCAGGGTTGGGGCCCCCGACGACAGCATCTCTTCTTTGGTGTTTAAATTTGGGCGGCAGGACCCGCTCGCCGCATCACAAGCCTGAGGATTGCCGGCGATTGTGTGGTGTGTTGCGAGAAAGGAAGCGGAGCGAGGCTGATGCCTCTGTTCAGCAGGTCCTGGACTCAGGGCTTCATTGACATTGTGGGGCAATTACGTGGAAGTGCACCAGCCCCTTTTGCCTGCGTGGCCACACTTACCCGATATCATTATGGTGGTGAGACAGCAGTTGGGAACACCATCAGGACAACACACGATAAACGCTGTCTCACAAGATGCATCATGGGACTTTGAGTGTGGTCTACTGACGGTAGTGTGACTAGGAACAACGGGGACACTGCACTTTAAGAGGACACACCTTTGAGAAAAGCATAAAGCTGAAACGCGTCAGGTGCCTCTATCATGTGACCGCCTGAGCCAATTGCAATAAAAGCACCTTTTTTCAGGAACCGGAACTTGGCGCACTCTTTGTTTTGGATTGTTACTGCGGGAATCGCTGTCTTCTGCATTAGCCAAGACCGCCCTGCAGGGTTGGGGCCCCCGACGACAGCATCTCTTCTTTGGTGTTTAAATTTGAGGGGGCAGGACCCGCTCGCCGCATCACAAGCCTGAGGATTGCCGGCGATTGTGTGGTGTGTTGCGAGAAAGGGAGCGGAGCGAGGCTGATGCCTCTGTTCAGCAGGTCCTGGACTCAGCGCTTCATTGACATTGTGGGGCAATAACGTGGAAGTGCACCAGCCCCTTTTCCCCCGCGTGGCCACACTTACCCAATATCATTATGGTGGTGAGACAGCAGTTGGGAACACCATGAGGACAACACACGATAAACGCTGTCTCACAAGATGCATCATGGAACTTTGAGTGTGGTGTACTGACGGTTGTGTGACTAGGAACAACGGGGACACTGCACTTTAAGAGGACACACCTTTGAGAAAAGCATAAAGCTGAAACGCGTCAGGTGCCTCTATCATGTGACCGCCTGAGCCAATTGCAATAAAAGCACCTTTTTCCAGGAACCAGGTCTTGGCGCACTCTTTGTTTTGGATTGTTACTGCGGGAATCGCTGTCTTCCGCATTACCCAAGACCACCCTGCAGGGTTGGGGCCCCCGACGACAGCATCTCTTCTTTGGTGTTTAAATTTGGGGGGCAGGACCCGCTCGCCGCATCACAAGCCTGAGGATTGCCGGCGATTGTGTGGTGTGTTGCGAGAAAGGGAGCGGAGCGAGGCTGATGCCTCTGTTCAGCAGGTCCTGGACTCAGGGCTTCATTGACATTGTGGGGCAATAACGTGGAAGTGCACCAGCCCCTTTTCCCCGCGTGGCCACACTTACCCGATATCATTATGGTGGTGAGACAGTAGTTGGGAACACCATGAGGACAACACACGATAAACACTGTCTCACCAGATGCATCATGGGACTTTGAGTGTGGTCTACTGACGGTTGTGTGACTAGGAACAACTGGGACACTGCACTTTAAGAGGACACACCTTTGAGAAAAGCATAAAGCTGAAACGCGTCAGGTGCCTCTATCATGTGACCGCCTGAGCCAATTGCAATAAAAGCACCTTTTTCCAGGAACCGGGTCTTGGCGCACTCTTTGTTTTGGATTGTTACTGCGGGAATCGCTGTCTTCCGCATTAGCCAAGACCGCCCTGCAGGGTTGGGGCCCCCGACGACATCATCTCTTCTTTGGTGTTTAAATTTGAGGGGCAGGACCCGCTCGCCACATCACAAGCCTGAGGATTGCCGGCGATTGTGTGGTGTGTTGCGAGAAAGGGAGCGGAGCGAGGCTGATGCCTCTGTTCAGCAGGTCCTGGACTCAGCGCTTCATTGACATTGTGGGCCAATAACGTGGAAGTGCACCAGCCCCTTTTCCCCCGCGTGGCCACACTTACCCAATATCATTATGGTGGTGAGACAGCAGTTGGGAACACCATGAGGACAACACACGATAAACGCTGTCTCACAAGATGCATCATGGGACTTTGAGTGTGGTCTACTGACGGTTGTGTGACTAGGAACAACTGGGACACTGCACTTTAAGAGGACACACCTTTGAGAAAAGCATAAAGCTGAAACGCGTCAGGTGCCTCTATCATGTGACCGCCTGAGCCAATTGCAATAAAAGCACCTTTTTCCAGGAACCGGGTCTTGGCGCACTCTTTGTTTTGGATTGTTACTGCGGGAATCGCTGTCTTCCGCATTAGCCAAGACCGCCCTGCAGGGTTGGGGCCCCCGACGACAGCATCTCTTCTTTGGTGTTTAAATTTGGGGGGGCAGGACCCGCTCGCCGCATCACAAGCCTGAGGATTGCCGGCGATTGTGTGGTGTGTTGCGAGAAAGGGAGCGGAGCGAGGCTGATGCCTCTGTTCAGCAGGTCCAGGACTCAGCGCTTCATTGACATTGTGGGGCAATAACGTGGAAGTGCACCAGCCCCTTTTCCCCCGCGTGGCCACACTTACCCAATATCATTATGGTGGTGAGACAGCAGTTGGGAACACCATGAGGACAACACACGATAAACGCTGTCTCACAAGATGCATCATGGGACTTTGAGTGTGGTCTACTGACGGTTGTGTGACTAGGAACAACGGGGACACTGCACTTTAAGAGGACACACCTTTGAGAAAAGCATAAAGCTGAAACGCGTCAGGTGCCTCTATCATGTGACCGCCTGAGCCAATTGCAATAAAAGCACCTTTTTCCAGGAACCAGGTCTTGGAGCACTCTTTGTTTTGGATTGTTACTGCGGGAATCGCTGTCTTCCGCATTAGCCAAGACCGCCCTGCAGGGTTGGGGCCCCCGACGACAGCATCTCTTCTTTGGTGTTTAAATTTGGGCGGCAGGACCCGCTCGCCGCATCACAAGCCTGAGGATTGCCGGCGATTGTGTGGTGTGTTGCGAGAAAGGAAGCGGAGCGAGGCTGATGCCTCTGTTCAGCAGGTCCTGGACTCAGAGCTTCATTGACATTGTGGGGCAATTACGTGGAAGTGCACCAGCCCCTTTTGCCTGCGTGGCCACACTTACCCGATATCATTATGGTGGTGAGACAGCAGTTGGGAACACCATCAGGACAACACACGATAAACGCTGTCTCACAAGATGCATCATGGGACTTTGAGTGTGGTCTACTGACGGTAGTGTGACTAGGAACAACGGGGACACTGCACTTTAAGAGGACACACCTTTGAGAAAAGCATAAAGCTGAAACGCGTCAGGTGCCTCTATCATGTGACCGCCTGAGCCAATTGCAATAAAAGCACCTTTTTTCAGGAACCGGAACTTGGCGCACTCTTTGTTTTGGATTGTTACTGCGGGAATCGCTGTCTTCTGCATTAGCCAAGACCGCCCTGCAGGGTTGGGGCCCCCGACGACAGCATCTCTTCTTTGGTGTTTAAATTTGGGGGGGCAGGACCCGCTCGCCGCATCACAAGCCTGAGGATTGCCGGCGATTGTGTGGTGTGTTGCGAGAAAGGGAGCGGAGCGAGGCTGATGCCTCTGTTCAGCAGGTCCTGGACTCAGCGCTTCATTGACATTGTGGGGCAATAACGTGGAAGTGCACCAGCCCCTTTTCCCCCGCGTGGCCACACTTACCCAATATCATTATGGTGGTGAGACAGCAGTTGGGAACACCATGAGGACAACACACGATAAACGCTGTCTCACAAGATGCATCATGGAACTTTGAGTGTGGTGTACTGACGGTTGTGTGACTAGGAACAACGGGGACACTGCACTTTAAGAGGACACACCTTTGAGAAAAGCATAAAGCTGAAACGCGTCAGGTGCCTCTATCATGTGACCGCCTGAGCCAATTGCAATAAAAGCACCTTTTTCCAGGAACCAGGTCTTGGCGCACTCTTTGTTTTGGATTGTTACTGCGGGAATCGCTGTCTTCCGCATTACCCAAGACCGCCCTGCAGGGTTGGGGCCCCCGACGACAGCATCTCTTCTTTGGTGTTTAAATTTGGGGGGCAGGACCCGCTCGCCGCATCACAAGCCTGAGGATTGCCGGCGATTGTGTGGTGTGTTGCGAGAAAGGGAGCGGAGCGAGGCTGATGCCTCTGTTCAGCAGGTCCTGGACTCAGGGCTTCATTGACATTGTGGGGCAATAACGTGGAAGTGCACCAGCCCCTTTTCCCCGCGTGGCCACACTTACCCGATATCATTATGGTGGTGAGACAGTAGTTGGGAACACCATGAGGACAACACACGATAAACACTGTCTCACCAGATGCATCATGGGACTTTGAGTGTGGTCTACTGACGGTTGTGTGACTAGGAACAACTGGGACACTGCACTTTAAGAGGACACACCTTTGAGAAAAGCATAAAGCTGAAACGCGTCAGGTGCCTCTATCATGTGACCGCCTGAGCCAATTGCAATAAAAGCACCTTTTTCCAGGAACCGGGTCTTGGCGCACTCTTTGTTTTGGATTGTTACTGCGGGAATCGCTGTCTTCCGCATTAGCCAAGACCGCCCTGCAGGGTTGGGGCCCCCGACGACATCATCTCTTCTTTGGTGTTTAAATTTGAGGGGCAGGACCCGCTCGCCACATCACAAGCCTGAGGATTGCCGGCGATTGTGTGGTGTGTTGCGAGAAAGGGAGCGGAGCGAGGCTGATGCCTCTGTTCAGCAGGTCCTGGACTCAGCGCTTCATTGACATTGTGGGCCAATAACGTGGAAGTGCACCAGCCCCTTTTCCCCCGCGTGGCCACACTTACCCAATATCATTATGGTGGTGAGACAGCAGTTGGGAACACCATGAGGACAACACACGATAAACGCTGTCTCACAAGATGCATCATGGGACTTTGAGTGTGGTCTACTGACGGTTGTGTGACTAGGAACAACTGGGACACTGCACTTTAAGAGGACACACCTTTGAGAAAAGCATAAAGCTGAAACGCGTCAGGTGCCTCTATCATGTGACCGCCTGAGCCAATTGCAATAAAAGCACCTTTTTCCAGGAACCGGGTCTTGGCGCACTCTTTGTTTTGGATTGTTACTGCGGGAATCGCTGTCTTCCGCATTAGCCAAGACCGCCCTGCAGGGTTGGGGCCCCCGACGACAGCATCTCTTCTTTGGTGTTTAAATTTGGGGGGGCAGGACCCGCTCGCCGCATCACAAGCCTGAGGATTGCCGGCGATTGTGTGGTGTGTTGCGAGAAAGGGAGCGGAGCGAGGCTGATGCCTCTGTTCAGCAGGTCCAGGACTCAGCGCTTCATTGACATTGTGGGGCAATAACGTGGAAGTGCACCAGCCCCTTTTCCCCCGCGTGGCCACACTTACCCAATATCATTATGGTGGTGAGACAGCAGTTGGGAACACCATGAGGACAACACACGATAAACGCTGTCTCACAAGATGCATCATGGGACTTTGAGTGTGGTCTACTGACGGTTGTGTGACTAGGAACAACGGGGACACTGCACTTTAAGAGGACACACCTTTGAGAAAAGCATAAAGCTGAAACGCGTCAGGTGCCTCTATCATGTGACCGCCTGAGCCAATTGCAATAAAAGCACCTTTTTCCAGGAACCAGGTCTTGGAGCACTCTTTGTTTTGGATTGTTACTGCGGGAATCGCTGTCTTCCGCATTAGCCAAGACCGCCCTGCAGGGTTGGGGCCCCCGACGACAGCATCTCTTCTTTGGTGTTTAAATTTGGGCGGCAGGACCCGCTCGCCGCATCACAAGCCTGAGGATTGCCGGCGATTGTGTGGTGTGTTGCGAGAAAGGAAGCGGAGCGAGGCTGATGCCTCTGTTCAGCAGGTCCTGGACTCAGGGCTTCATTGACATTGTGGGGCAATTACGTGGAAGTGCACCAGCCCCTTTTTCCCGCGTGGCCACACTTACCCGATATCATTATGGTGGTGAGACAGCAGTTGGGAACACCATCAGGACAACACACGATAAACGCTGTCTCACAAGATGCATCATGGGACTTTGAGTGTGGTCTACTGACGGTAGTGTGACTAGGAACAACGGGGACACTGCACTTTAAGAGGACACACCTTTGAGAAAAGCATAAAGCTGAAACGCGTCAGGTGCCTCTATCATGTGACCGCCTGAGCCAATTGCAATAAAAGCACCTTTTTCCAGGAACCGGAACTTGGCGCACTCTTTGTTTTGGATTGTTACTGCGGGAATCGCTGTCTTCTGCATTAGCCAAGACCGCCCTGCAGGGTTGGGGCCCCCGACGACAGCATCTCTTCTTTGGTGTTTAAATTTGGGGGGGCAGAACCCGCTCGCCGCATCACAAGCCTGAGGATTGCCGGCGATTGTGTGGTGTGTTGCGAGAAAGGGAGCGGAGCGAGGCTGATGCCTCTGTTCAGCAGGTCCTGGACTCAGAGCTTCATTGACATTGTGGGGCAATAACGTGGAAGTGCACCAGCCCCTTTTCCCCCGCGTGGCCACACTTACCCGATATCATTATGGTGGTGAGACAGCAGTTGGGAACACCATGAGGACAACACACGATAAACGCTGTCTCACAAGATGCATCATGGGACTTTGAGTGTGGTCTACTGACGGTTGTGTGACTAGGAACAACTGGGACACTGCACTTTAAGAGGACACACCTTTGAGAAAAGCATAAAGCTGAAACGCGTCAGGTGCCTCTATCATGTGACCACCTGAGCCAATTGCAATAAAAGCACCTTTTTCCAGGAACCGGGTCTTGGCGCACTCTTTGTTTTGGATTGTTACTGCGGGAATCGCTGTCTTCCGCATTAGCCAAGACCGCCCTGCAGGGTTGGGGCCCCCGACGACAGCATCTCTTCTTTGGTGTTTAAATTTGGGGGGCAGGACCCGCTCGCCGCATCACAAGCCTGAGGATTGCCGGCGATTGTGTGGTGTGTTGCGAGAAAGGGAGCAGAGCGAGGCTGATGCCTCTGTTCAGCAGGTCCTGGACTCAGGGCTTCATTGACATTGTGGGGCAATAATGTGGAAGTGCAGCAGCCCCTTTTCCCCGCGTGGCCACACTTACCCGATATCATTATGGTGGTGAGACAGCAGTTGGGAACACCATGAGGACAACACACGATAAACGCTGTCTCACAAGATGCATCATGGGACTTTGAGTGTGGTCTACTGACGGTAGTGTGACTAGGAACAACGGGGACACTGCACTTTATGAGGACACACCTTTGAGAAAAGCATAAAGCTGAAACGCGTCAGGTGCCTCTATCATGTGACCGCCTGAGCCAATTGCAATAAAAGCACCTTTTTCCAGGAACCGGAACTTGGCGCACTCTTTGTTTTGGATTGTTACTGCGGGAATCGCTGTCTTCTGCATTAGCCAAGATCGCCCTGCAGGGTTGGGGCCCCCGACGACAGCATCTCTTCTTTGGTGTTTAAATTTGGGGGGGCAGGACCCGCTCGCCGCATCACAAGCCTGAGGATTGCCGGCGATTGTGTGGTGTGTTGCGAGAAAGGGAGCGGAGCGAGGCTGATGCCTCTGTTCAGCAGGTCCTGGACTCAGCGCTTCATTGACATTGTGGGGCAATAACGTGGAAGTGCACCAGCCCCTTTTCCCCCGCGTGGCCACACTTACCCAATATCATTATGGTGGTGAGACAGCAGTTGGGAACACCATGAGGACAACACACGATAAACGCTGTCTCACAAGATGCATCATGGAACTTTGAGTGTGGTGTACTGACGGTTGTGTGACTAGGAACAACGGGGACACTGCACTTTAAGAGGACACACCTTTGAGAAAAGCATAAAGCTGAAACGCGTCAGGTGCCTCTATCATGTGACCGCCTGAGCCAATTGCAATAAAAGCACCTTTTTCCAGGAACCAGGTCTTGGCGCACTCTTTGTTTTGGATTCTTACTGCGGGAATCGCTGTCTTCCGCATTACCCAAGACCGCCCTGCAGGGTTGGGGCCCCCGACGACAGCATCTCTTCTTTGGTGTTTAAATTTGGGGGGCAGGACCCGCTCGCCGCATCACAAGCCTGAGGATTGCCGGCGATTGTGTGGTGTGTTGCGAGAAAGGGAGCGGAGCGAGGCTGATGCCTCTGTTCAGCAGGTCCTGGACTCAGGGCTTCATTGACATTGTGGGGCAATAACGTGGAAGTGCACCAGCCCCTTTTCCCCGCGTGGCCACACTTACCCGATATCATTATGGTGGTGAGACAGTAGTTGGGAACACCATGAGGACAACACACGATAAACGCTGTCTCACCAGATGCATCATGGGACTTTGAGTGTGGTCTACTGACGGTTGTGTGACTAGGAACAACTGGGACACTGCACTTTAAGAGGACACACCTTTGAGAAAAGCATAAAGCTGAAACGCGTCAGGTGCCTCTATCATGTGACCGCCTGAGCCAATTGCAATAAAAGCACCTTTTTCCAGGAACCGGGTCTTGGCGCACTCTTTGTTTTGGATTGTTACTGCGGGAATCGCTGTCTTCCGCATTAGCCGAGACCGCCCTGCAGGGTTGGGGCCCCCGACGACAGCATCTCTTCTTTGGTGTTTAAATTTGGGGGGGCAGGACCCGCTCGCCGCATCACAAGCCTGAGGATTGCCGGCGATTGTGTGGTGTGTTGCGAGAAAGGGAGCGGAGCGAGGCTGATGCTTCTGTTCAGCAGGTCCTGGACTCAGCGCTTCATTGACACTGTGGGGCAATAACGTGGAAGTGCACCAGCCCCTTGTCCCCCGCGTGGCCACACTTACCCAATATCATTATGGTGGTGAGACAGCAGTTGGGGACACCATGAGGACAACACACGATAAACGCTGTCTCACAAGATGCATCATGGGACTTTGAGTGTGGTCTACTGACGGTGGTGTGACTAGGAACAACGGGGACACTGCACTTTAAGAGGACACACCTTTGAGAAAAGCATAAAGCTGAAACGCGTCAGGTGCCTCTATCATGTGACCGCCTGAGCCAATTGCAATAAAAGCACCTTTTTCCAGGAACCAGGGCTTGGCGCACTCTTTGTTTTGGATTGTTACTGCGGGAATCGCTGTCTTCCCCATTAGCCAAGACCGCCCTGCAGGGGTGGGGCCCCGACGACAGCATCTCTTCTTTGGTGTTTAAATTTGGGGGGCAGGACCCGCTCGCCGCATCACAAGCCTGAGGATTGCCGGCGATTGTGTGGTGTGTTGCGAGAAAGGGAGCGGAGCGAGGCTGATGCCTCTGTTCAGCAGGTCCTGGACTCAGCGCTTCATTGACATTGTGGGGCAATAACGTGGAAGTGCACCAGCCCCTTTTCCCCCGCGTGGCCACACTTACCCAATATCATTATGGTGGTGAGACAGCAGTTGGGAACACCATGAGGACAACACACGATAAACGCTGTCTCACAAGATGCATCATGGGACTTTGAGTGTGGTCTACTGACGGTTGTGTGACTAGGAACAACGGGGACACTGCACTTTAAGAGGACACACCTTTGAGAAAAGCATAAAGCTGAAACGCGTCAGGTGCCTCTATCATGTGACCGCCTGAGCCAATTGCAATAAAAGCACCTTTTTCCAGGAACCAGGTCTTGGCGCACTCTTTGTTTTGGATTGTTACTGCGGGAATCGCTGTCTTCCGCATTAGCCAAGACCGCCCTGCATATATATATATATATATATATATATATATATATATATTACCTACTGGCGGTCGCCAGTAGGTAGTTATAGTTAGGATTTTTTTCAATGTTAAATCTCAAAATTCTATTTGGAATAACTTTGGCGCCGGTTGACGAATCTGCCTGAAAATTTCCTGAACATGGCCTCGCGGGGTTCCGGTCCTTCCCTGAAAGTTTAGGGGGGATACGTTAAGCAGGGGCCGAGATAAAAGGGGGGTCCCAAAACGCGTTTTCCCCATGTTAATTTCCATAGGGCGGTCGATTTCACTTTTAGCCCGAACGGCTGAATGGATTTCCACGAAACTTGGCAAAATTGTAGGGACTGGTAGCCCGATGTGCCTTTGCTATGTCTCAAGATATGTGCTCCAGTGGATTTTGAGTAATTTAGGTTCGAAAAAATATATATATCTATAGGCGCTCTCCCGTGCGCGCACCGGAGTGCGCTCCAGGCGCGACACGCGACTTGCGCGCAGGAAGCTGATTGGCTCTCAGTTGTCTGTAAACATTCTAAACAGTCCGGAGCGGCCGCCATCTTGTGTCTCGGTAAAATCGAGACACAAGGGGTTTGAAAAAAAAAGGGGCAAATGACCATAAGGGGGAAGAGTAGACCCCCTCTGACCCCCTAGGTTTGATGTAGGGACTAAAATAGGGTCCTGCAGGGCATTAAAATTTTTTTTTCGTTTTGCGCGGGGGAAGCGCATGGTACGCGCACCGGCGAAGCACGGGGAAAATCCAGGACCATATTTATGAAGGCCTTGCGCTGTTAGTTTTGCGCTTCTTGTGCGTCAATTTTTGTGACGCACCAGCGGTGTAAAAAAATGCGCATTGTTATGCAATATTTAAAAAGTGACGCATCTATCTAGATGCGTCACTTTTTAAATATAGTGCAACGAGGTACATTTTATTACACTGCTGGTGTTATGCGTCACTTTTCTGTGCGCACTCCTTATGACATTCCAGATGTGTCATATTTAATGTATGACGAATCATGTTGCAAGGAGTTACAGATACGTCAGTATTTCTGACATATCTGTAAACATAAAAGTGATGCGAGGCAGGTGCAAGATTTTGACGCAACAGCATCCTAAAAGTGACGCAGAGAAATCTTATAGATTTCAGTACGTCGTTATTACCAAGCTTTTTGCGGGGGAATGCCCCCTTTGCATACATTATACCTGACGCAGATATAATGTGGCGCAGAGTTTTAAAAAGTGACCCATGTACCTAGATGCGTCACTTTTTAAAAATAGCGTCAGGTATAATGCATGCAGAGGGGGTGTTCTCCCGCAAAAAGCTTTGTAATAGCGACGCAGTGAAATCTTTGAGATTTCACTGCGTCAGTTTTAGGATGCTGTTGCGTCAAAATCTTGTGCCTGCTTTACAGCAGGTGTTAGACTGAGGCAAGACCTTTCACATGCTGCTTTCCACATTTGAAAGGACACATTACTGGAGTTGCGTCACTTTTGTGACGCACTCCAGCAATGCGTTACTTGGAATGTCATAAGGAGTGCGCACAGAAAAGTGACGCATCGCACCAGTAGTGTAAAAAAATGTGCCTCGTTGCGTTATATTTAAAAAGTGAGGTATCTAGGTAGATGGGTCACTTTTTAAAATCAAGCGCCACATTATATCTGCGTGAGGTATAATGCATGCAGAGGGGGTGTTCCCCCACTAAAAGCTTTGTAATAGCGACGCAGTGAAATGTTTGAGATTTCACTGCGTCACTTTTAGGATGCTGTTGCATCCTTTAAATATAGTGCAACGAGGCACATTTTATTACACTGCTGGTGTGATGCGTCACTTTTCTGTCCACAGTCCTTATGACATTCCAGATGTGTCATATTTAATGTATGACGAATCATGTTGCAAGGAGTTACAGATACGTCAGTATTTCTGACATATCTGTAAACATAAAAGTGATGCGAGGCCGGCGCAAGATTTTGACGCAACAGCATCCTAAAAGTGACGCAGAGAAATCTCATAGATTTCAGTACGTCGTTATTACCAAGCTTTTTGCGAGGGATTGCCCCCTCTGCATACATTATACCTGATGCAGATACAATATGGCGCAGAGTTTTAAAAAGTGACCCATGTACCTAGATGCGTCACTTTTTAAAAATAGTGTCAGGTATAATGCATGCAGAGGGGGTGTTCCTTGCAAAAAGCTTGGTAATAATGACGCAGTGCGTCACTTTTAGGATGCAGTTGCGCCAAAATCTTGCGCCTGCTTCACAGCAAACCTTTCACATGGTGCTTTTTCCATGTGAAAGGACACATTACTGGAGTTGCGTCACTTTTGTGACGCACTCCTGCAATGCGTTACTTTTGTGTTTACAGATATGTCAGAAATACTGACATATCTGTAACTCCTTGCGAATTGATTAGTCATATATTAAATATGACATATCTGGAATGTCATAAGGAGTGCGTCCAGAAAAGTGACGCATCGCTGTTTTCACGTAGCGATGCGTCACTTTTCAGAAATGAGGCCTCCAGTTTATTCACTGTGTCATAACTTTCTTTTCTAACACTCACCTTCTTTCATTCCTCCTACTTCACTTCCTTTCACCTCTCATACCTTTCTGTTCTTTCTTACTCATTCTCCTTTCAATTATCAATGCACTATATTTCACTTACTCTTCATTTTTTAAGATTATAGCTCTTTGATGAGAATTGGAGGTAGTTCTGAAAAGAACTTTTGGTTTTCTTCTTTTAACTGAACAGGAACAAAAACAGGGAATAGAAACTGCTCAACAGGAGCAAAAAGAAAAGAAAAAAATTAGGGGTGGGAAGGGCAGTGATGGTTCTCCAATGCCCGAACCATGAGCAGGACACTTTGCTCCCCATAGGTGAGGAGTTGATTGCAGTATCTGCATCTGACGACCCCATGGTTAAATGCAGGTTGAATGTTTGCTACCTGCCCCTGTGATTGTTCTCTTCCAGAAGAAGTTGCTCCTCCTATTGATGTAGAGGCCCCATCTCTGGGAACCTCTTGTGCCAGAGCCCTGACACTTTCCCGGGCAAAATTCTGGGGGTGCCTCCTCTCCACATGGCGAATCATGGTGAAGTTGCCAAAAGAGTATTTTTTTTGGGGGTTACCCCGTGACAGGACCTGTTTGCAGATCCTGCACTCTACTTTTGGTGCATTCACCTTCTTCTGGTCTGCTGGAAACTTAAAAAATTTCCAGATGAAATGTTCTTTGACCTTCGGCTGAGGAGGCTCTTCATCAATGAAATCATTGGAGTCATCTTCACTGCTGGATGGTCTGGCAGCCATGATGAATCCAGGAATATGGAGCAGCAAAAAAGGCAGGTCTTTCAGTCACAAAAGTGAAAGAAGAAGTGAAGGAAATGGGTGGGGATTTCATTCATTGTAAAAAAAAACTGTTAGCAACCAATGAAAAGTGTTATTTTAGGGTCACATGACCCGACGCGTTTACGCTGCGCGCTCCGGAGCACTTCCGGTGCGTTTACGCAGCGCGATCGTAGGCGCTTCTGGGGCGCAAACGTGGCGCGATCGTAGGCGCTTTTGCGTGCGTTTAGGCGCCGCGCACGTAGGCGCTTCCGAGGGCACTTACGTTGCGCGCCGAAGTGACGTCATCAATCTTTTATAGAAATGCATAATCATTTTCCATATTAAAAAAAACAAATTTTATTTGTATGGTACGAAATGTTTTGCATTATTATTAACTTTTCATTCATATTTTTTTTTCACGAACGACAGTTGCGCTCTGGGTGCGCTTTCAGATGAGCTCTCGGAGAAGCTTACAGGAGAGCTTAGCTGAAAGCTTCCCGGAGCGCGCACCCAGAGCGCAAAAGAAAAAAATTATATAAAAAAAATGAATACTTAAAAAAAAACAGCAAATTGTAAAAAAAAAAAAGGTTAGAAACTCGATATACAAAGGAATTAGCATTTAAAAAACCTATGAAATTCACTGAAAAAATCATAGGTTTCACACCAGTTATAGTTAGGAATTAGCATTTAAAAAACCTATGAAATTCACTGAAAAAACCATAGGTTTCACACCAGTTATAGTTAGGAATTAGCATTTAAAAAACCTATTAAATTCACTGAAAAAACCATAGGTTTCACACCAGTTATAGTTAGCTGGAAATTTTACTGATATAAAACCATTGAAATTCCCACGTTATAGTTAGATGGACTCACTATAACTTGCGCGTGCAATGCACTGCTGATGATGTCTTATTAAGCCAGTTAACCAATCAATTTTTAAAAACCATCCATTTAGACACTTATTTAAACATTTATTCTTCCATCAACTTTTACATATACATATATAAAATATATTTATTTTTCAGAAAGACACACATTCACTGGATGGTGTCATCAGTGATGTCATGAGTGATGTCACTGACCATATCATGAGTGATGTAATATGTGACGTCATCAGCAGTGCATTGCACGCGCAAGTTATAGTGAGTCCATCTAACTATAACGTGGGAATTTCAATGGTTTTATATCAGTAAAATTTCCAGCTAACTATAACTGGTGTGAAACCTATGGTTTTTTCAGTGAATTTAATAGGTTTTTTAAATGCTAATTCCTAACTATAACTGGTGTGAAACCTATGGTTTTTTCAGTGAATATATATATATATATATATATATATATATATATATATATATATATATATATATATATATATATATATATACTTTCCAAAAGTTGCCAAGTTGGAAGGTCACTCACGAGGGGGTTAACACACACTTGCCGTCGGCAGCACCACAACAGCCTGCAGCACATCCGTCCATTTACTTGCCAAACGCGTTTTGGGCGTCATCCCGCCCTTGATCACTGGCTGTAACAACGAGAAACAGAGGCTGATTGTATGCACATGATTTATTGAGTAACAAGTTCCACCCATGTGGGTGCGGCAAAGTTGCATTCTGGTCTTAGCAGTCCATTGCCCAAACTTTGATCGTGCTAAAACCCCAGTGGGCACCTCTGATTTGTCGTTGTTTCACAATGTCTTAGCCCAGTGGGTGGAAGGAAATGTCATGCAGCGCCCTCATGCTGCCAATATATACCAACGGCTCAGGCCCCCCTCGTTCTGTTCACTGCACAAGATGCTGAGCAGTGTAGATCCACTAGTTTCAGCGGCGGGACCTTCCGCGACCGGACTAGCCGCATTAAATTCTTTCCAAAAGTTGCCAAGTTGGAAGGTCACTCACGAGGGGGTTATCCACCAATTCGTTCACTGGGAGGTGCACACTTTGCACGGTTGGTGCCGGACAGTAGGGATGAACGTCCCCCTACTAATAATTGACCACCAAAAGAAATTATTGTCCGCACTCGCTCAATACGATAGTTTGGGTTTATTCAACAAGAGACTCACATACAGCCCCCTTCACCATTGTGAAGGGGGCTGTATGTTAGTCTCTTGTTGAATAAACCCAAACTATCGTATTGAGCGAGTGCGGACAATAATTTCTTTTGGTGGTCAATATATATATATATATATATATATACCAATGTAGCTCCTCCTCGAATTTCTAGGCGTCTCAGGTCACAGCCTCGCACACCAGCAAACAAGGGAGACGGACCACAAACGAATCAGCATAAGTAGTTTATTATATCCACAGAGATCAGCTACGCGTTTCTGGCAAGTTATGCCCTTGATCACGCTGCAACATGGAGATAGACGAAATGCTTTTTTATGCAGTGTTAGAGAGACACCCCCAAACAGTGACATCATGTATCATGTGATAAGTAAACAGTGAGAAAATACTACCACTGAATGTTAATGCAGTATGATCAGCACAAAATCGTATTACTGGATGAATCCAAATATTAGGCATAAATCCTAAAAAGGTATTAATGATATATATATATATACACAACATAAAACTCAAAAGAATTTACCTGTATAAATACAGAATCAATAATACGAAATACCTCAGATGTAAACAATGTGCCAATTAATACAGCCTCATTGTAGTAAGCCTGTTGCAATTTATAGGCTTAACATTATGTGCAAATCTAGCTCAAAACAGTAGTAGACAATAAAGTGCTAAGTGAGAGTAAAATGTATGTGCAAATAGTGCGAGAAATAAAGTGCAATACCATTCATCATAAAAGAGATAAAAACATCATGATATAAGAAACTTCTCAGATCCCTGAGATCAGTAGACTGTATATCATCCATCATCCATGAGTACAATTCATCTCTTAACAATAAATAGTATAAAAATATCAAAAAGTTGTTAAAAGCCCAATAAATACACCTGAATCGTAATAGAAAAATATATATACATATACAGTAAGATATATACATATATACCTAAGAATACAATTTAATAAATAATCACGACTTCATCCCATCAATAAATATACAGTCAATAGAAAAATATCAAGGAATAAATACGAACCATTAACTCAAGTCTCATTTCATATTGCAATATATATATGTATAAAATACATAAAATTATATACAAATACACATATATATAGCTAAAAATACACCCATAGAGGAATAAATACATGATAAACAAAGATACAAAAAGTACTGTATGTATTTAATGTAGAAGTAAGAGGACGGAAGTAAATGTAAGAGTATCCAGACTCAAACTCAACCTCGAAATAGGGAACCTAACTAAGAGGAATTGAGTAATTAATGTAGTGTGCTTGTCTCTTATAAGGAAAGAACAACAAGGTAAGACAAAGCATCATAAAAAATGATGCATTTCCTCAATGTTGTTCAGTCCATTGGGCCAACGATTATCCAGTTCAAGAATCATTTTGGTTTCAAGCGGTCTTAATAGTAATTCCCGGTCCCCACCTCTTTTAAGAAGGGGTATGGCTCCAACCACAAAATATTTCAAACAACAGAGATCATTGTTGTGAATTCTCTTGAAATGGCGAGCCACTGGGTAGGCCGAGTCAGTTTGCAAAATGGCGCGTAGATGCTGCAGAATCCTGACGTGCACCTGGAGCTTGGTACTTCCCACATATCATAACCCACAGGTGCACGTCAGGACATAAACAGCATGGTCGGTCTTGCAATTAAAATTGCCAATGATCGGTCTTGGCTCCACAGCAAAAGGAGTGGAGAAGTGTGAAGTATTTAGGCCGAACCTACATGCACGGCAGCTAGAACACTTGAAAAAGCCCCTAGACGGTTTTAACCAAGGAATTTTAGATTTTAATTCAGGGGCAGCTTTTTCCAAAGCAGAGCCCATGTTTCTGGCCCGTCTGAAAGTGATAGTGGGGATGGCCGGTAACCTAGTGTTCAAAACATGGTCACTTAGAACAATAGACCAATTCTTTTTTAATATTGCTTTCAATTTTCTGTCCTCACCACTAAAGGCAGTAATCATACGTGGGCAATCTTCTCGAGATCCAGGGCTAATCTCTTGATCTAATTCAGACCGTTTCGGCAAAAAGACTCTGTCTGGATCTGAGTTTAGACTTCTCAACTGCCTGGTTCAAAATGATGTCAGAATAACCCCTGACCTTCAAACGTGCCAACAGATCCTTTAGGCAGTTTTCATAATCAGAGGGAGAACTACATATTCTTTGGAGCCGGAGAATCTCCCCATACGGTATCCCTGCAATTGTATGTTTAGGGTGCATGCTAGCCGCATGGAGGGTAGCATTCCCGGCTGTAAGTTTCCTATGCAAAGTAGTATTTAACTTGGAGTTAGCAATATAGACTTCTACATGCAATAACTGCATAGTTTGTTCATCAATGTGTGCTGTGAAGTTAAGGTTCATGGAGTTGGTATTAATACTTTCAATAAATAGTAGTGCCTCGTCTTTGGTGCCTTTCCATGCAATAAAGATATCATCGGAGGAGGAGCCAAGCCAGCAACCGAAATGGCCGCATATCCGCTCGGCTCCGCGAGCCCTCTCTCTCTGCATGCCCATCCTGTTGTTCGTTCTGAACTACAAAGGTACAGTTGTATAAAAGAAGGGGAGCGTTCACTTACCACCTGCTCCTGAGATCCCTGCGAGATGTGAAGCTGGAGAATTCCCCACCCATTGCTCAGCGGCCCGTGCAGTGACGAAGCCGAGGTGTCGATTGCAACGAGCGGCCGGCGGCGACTGCAACTACAGCGGCCGCCTCTGGTGGTGTGGAACCGGTCGGAGGGTGCCGTTGTCTCGGAGTGCCGCTGAAGGCAGCATCAGCCAGGTCCCTTGTCGAAGAGCCTTGGGGGCCGAGAGGCTTACTGGAGTTGAGGGGGGTGCGTGACTCCTGGCCCCCCTCTTCGGACTCCGTGCCCGGACGTATCCAAGGATCGCCCCCGAGACAGGCGGGCAGCCCACAGGGAGTGGCAGGGTCATTTGTTTAGCCTTTTGGTGGCTCTCCCTGGGGAACCTGCCTCACAACTTTGTGTTCCGGGCGTACACTTAGCAGCGCCCTGTCCCCACAGTGAGGTGCAGTGGGACGGGGCCGAACTGACGAAGATGGCGGCTGACACCCCTCATCACGGACCATGTCCCGATCGGATGGCTGCCGTAGACATGGACGCGGGATGCTTGCGGCGCACAATGGAGCCCACGCCCAAAGACGTCCTGGCCGCCCTAACGGATCTGCGCGAGTCCCTGATTTGCAATGTCTGGGACCTGGATTGAAAAATGGCCGCCATTGTTGTTTCACCACCCAGTGCGGATGTAGTCCGATTTCAATGGAGTGCCTCTGTGCCCGTTTCTACTTCCTTGGGGAGGACTCTGGACCCGCCTGGATTCCGTGAACCACCGAGAGACCTGGTTGCTTCGTCCTCCCTGGACAGCACGGATGCACACGTGAGTGCCTCTTTGGGACACATGCCTATCCTGATCCTAGGAACGCGCTGCTGTTCTCCTTTTCGGGCCGCCTCAACAACACCGTGGCATTCGCCGGACAGTGTAATTTCCACTTCATGGATGGTATTGCTGTACTTGGACTTTGTGGCACCCGCGGGCGTGAAATTGCCTCCCTTGGACTTCGGCTGCACACGACTGGATGGAAACGAACTGCTGAACCCTCTTTTAGTGTTACCCGGGATTGATTCGCTTGGATCCTTCAGATCCTCCAAAAAGTACTGTAACTCGATTAACAAGGGATCATTGGGTGGTTCCGTTGATAGACGAGGCCAGGGGTGAGGCATTTTAGGTTTCGGTGGCCCTCACGTTAACTGACAGTGCTTTGGGTGTGTTTGTACTGGGGTTGTATTTTTGATGTGCTTGGTACTTGACGCTCTCCGCGATGTTCCATTTTGCTTTTGGACTTCCTCTACGTGCAGGGGTGATGGGCGGAGCCGGGTGGCGATTTTGAGGGCCCTCCTCCATCTATGCTCTTTGTCTTTTCTCTTTCTCTTTTCTAAATTTCGGGTTCCATTAGGGCGACAGGCACGCGGCTGGGGGGGTAGGCCTTGGCCTTCCGCGGGTGTGCAGGGTGGGGGTAAGGGGGTGGGGTCTGTCCATTATTTGTTTCCATGGCCCTTTGGTATTCGTCTTTTTCTATAGTGTCGTCTTCATTCGTGGTTCCTGTAACGTGTACTGCTTTGAGGGGTGGGGTTGGGGATTGCTCTTCATCGGATTTGTGCCAATGTCTCTCCTGATTTATGTGCCGTAACCTCACTACTTCGTTGGTGTTTATATTCATGGTGGATATCCTGATTTGCGTGCTGAGTTGTAGGACCACGTGTGATTGTATGGCACTTCTTCAGTTCCTTATAGTAAAATGAACCTCTGTAATCCTGATTTCGGACCTGACCGTATGCTCACGTGATGTTTCCTGTGTACATGTCGTTCCGGCTTTTGCACTGCTCTGATTCTTCGTATTGATTGCTACCTTTTTACCTTGTTTCGCGGCCGGCCGAGAAGGTTGTAGGCCCGTACCTGTATCTGATTGCAATACGAATAAAGGTTCACCAAAAACAAAAAAACAAAAAAAAATAAAATAAAGATATCATCAATATATCTTAGATAACACTTTACATGATTATTCATCCAGGTAAAATGTAGTGTGGCGAGGACCTGCTCCTCCCACAAGCCGACGTGCAAGCATGCGTAACTGGGGGAGAAACAGGCCTCCATCGCTACTCCTCTTAATTGTCTATAGATGTCTTTACCAAAAGTAAAATAGTTATCATACAAACACCACTCAATGAGTCCCAAAATAACTTTGTTATGTTCATAATAAGCTATAGGTCTCCTGACTAGATAGTATTTGATAGCATTCTGGCCTTGGGCATGATCAATACTAGTATATAACGCTTCAACATCCAGCGAAATTAACCACATGTTTTCCTCCCATTCAATGTCTGCAATTTTAACCAAAAAATCGCTGGTGTCGCGTACATAACTAGAAAGATTCTTAACAAAGTCTTGAAGAAAAAAGTCTATGTACTGACCAACCTTCTCACCCATGCTTTTAATGGCAGAAACTATTGGCCTGCCGGGCACCGGTACTACACCTTTATGAATTTTGGGAATTAAATATAGTGCTGGCATGATAGGAAATTCCATATGCATAAACTTATATTCCTCAGAAGAAATGAGTCCTTCTCTTTTCCACTGTGCTAACATCTGTTGTAGTTTACCTTTGGCGTTGGAATATTCTTTCTGGGTAGACATCTTATAGCAAAGGGGGTCATTCAGCTGACGTTTGGCCTCTAAGATGTAGTCCTGCTTAGGCCAGATGACTAAATTGCCCCTTTTATCTTTTTTTTTCACCACTATTTCATGATTTTCGCCAAGTTTCTTTATCAACTTCACATATTCTCTTTTCATATGTGTAATTTTCTTTTTGAACTTAGTGTTGGTCCGTATGTACAGTTTTTTAATGTCATTAGTGACGCAGCCATGGAACACATCGATGGCTTCTTTAGGCATCAAGGGTACGTATTTAGATTTGCTTTTAAACTGGCTTAGCTCTGCTCCCTTTTGTAAGATAGAGATCTTACTCAATCGTGCTTGTGTAGAAACATCACGGTCAACTTCAGAGTCATAGGTGGAAGTGTTAAAATCATTGATATCCAGGAACGTGTGCATTTCAGAGGCTGCAAGTGCATTGATGTTGTCATTAGCTACCTCATCAGAGATATCACTTGCACAGGAGGTCTCTTTGGTAGATTTTAGCGCAAAATGTTTTCTCAATTTAAGTTTTCTTATGTAACAAAACAAGTCAACCCTAGTCATGGCATAATTTAAACTTTGGATCGGACAGTAATTTAGTCCCAAAGATAATAATTGTTCTTCCGCCTTACTGAGAGTGACATTGGAGAGGTTTATTATGGTGTTATCAACTAACAGCGTTTCACCCAAGCTTTTTTCTTTTTGTTTTGAGATTGGGCACTGTTGCCGTTATTGCCGCTTGCGGGCCTTTCTTTTCTCCGCTTGTTCCTCCTTTGTTTGTTTGCGCTAATTGCTGCCTTGGCCGCAAAGTCTGTAATCTCTCCTCTACAACAAAATCCATCTCTTGTTGCAAGTTGAGTTTGCCAGTCCTACCAAGTTTAAATCCGAACATGAGGAAGATGAAGCGGTTAAATTATTGCTGTGATCGCTTCTGATTGAATCCGTATCTGAGTCAAGGCTTACTGTTTCGATGGTTTCATTAATTTCAGAGTTTGTCAGTAGATTCCTGGATTGCGTGCTGGATTGCATGCTAGTGCTAGGCATTGCAGTTACGTTCGTATTTGTGTTCTTTTTACTGAAAGCCTGCCTCTTAGCTGGATCATACTTTCTTGACAAAGTAAAGATTTTGCCATCGCGGTAATCATTTGCATCACAAGTGAATTTAGTTGCATTGCAGATTTTAATTCGTTCCTCATGCTTCCTTAAACGATCATTCTTTATGTCGGATAGTTTTTTTATTTCATCAGTTTCAGGACGTGCTGACAGTTCCAATTCAATTGTTTTAATTTCTTCTAGTAATCTGCTCCGATCTTTTGCGGCATATTTTATCAGAATGCACACTAAGTTCATCGAGGCCGCCAAGTTACTCTCCCCCCACTCTTGTAACATTGCGGGATCGGGTTTTTCAAAACTTGGCTCCAAAAGAATGCGCAAGCCGCGCGGAACACGCCCTACTTCCTCGTATTTGCTCAAAGATTTGTGCTCCCACCATTTGGTGCATTCGATCTTCTTAGATCTTTCTAATTCCTTATAGTTTTTAAACTTCTTGTTTGCTCAGTCTGAGCTTTGTCGTGGGTAGGCGTTTTGGTATTGCTACTGGCGCTGGTTAAGCTGTCAAAAAAAAAAAAATATATATATATATATATATGACGCGTTTCGGTTAACAGGTAACCTTGATCACATAACGACAGTGCAATACACTTCCACATTTAAATACTTGTTTTTTTCATACATTGCTCACCACGTGGTGCTAGACATTGAAAACATACTTCTAATGGCAAAATGTCTGGACATTTGAGTATGCAGTTTTAAACTGTACTTGGGCATTCATTGATATCAGTCTCGATTTTGCTTACAGTACTCACTTATTTCAGCATAAATGCATTGATACCGCTGTGCAACATATCGTAATAAATAACGAATAAATATGTGTGAAATAATACATTTCATCTATTTCACATAATTTTCAATTGAGAGACTAGGCCGTTAAAAAAAAGATTCTTTCACTTTTTCTTAAAAATTTACAGGCACCATCTCCACCTTATTAAAAGAAAACTCTAAAAGATATCAAAATTCAGAGTTAAAAATCAAATATCAGCATATTGCTTTTAAAACACACTTGTGCAAAATTACGCATTGGTAGTGCAAACTCCAAAAGGTATAAAAATTCAGAGTTAAGACAAATAGCAGCATAAATGCTTTTAAAACCAATTAGTGCAAATTTACGCAATAGTAGTGCAAATAACCTATGTGCAAATGTTGCATAGATTGACTGCTCTCGTGAAGAGACCGATAACTCTATGTCACATACATCTCATGAGCATTTCTAGGTTCTATGGTCTAGAGTCCGAGCCTGGACAACAAACCATCCTGGCTCATTTAATCTATTTTCATCCTTGCCAAAAAGCGCTTAGTGCTAAAATACATGAACAAAAAGTAAGGTTTAAAATCAGGAATAAGAGAACTTTCGCGGTTACATTCTATATTGAAGGACTTTATCTCTCCCTGCAGTCACTATTCGCCTTCTGTATTGGCTCAACTATATGTTGTTTATTCTTAAGTCTTGGGAGGTATGCTACAGGAATGTGTGCATGTCTTCCGTGTTATTTAGTCCATTAGGAGACTTGCTGTTAAGATTTAAAATATATTTCGTCTCCAACTGCCTTAATAATTTTTCCCTGTCCCCACCTCTTTTGGGCAGCGGCACCGAGTCAATGACAAAGTACGATAGACAGTTAATGTCTTTTTCATGTATCGCTTTAAAATGTCTCGCTACCGGATAGGTGGGATCACAATTTATAATCGCTCTGATGTGTTGTAGAATTCTCACGTGCACTGGGTTTTTGGTACTTCCAACGTACCTAAGTCCACAGGTGCACGTGAGTATATAGACAGCGAATTCTGTGCGACAGTCATAGTTTCCCTTGATTTTTTGTTCTCGCTTGTTAAAGGGTGTGCTGTAGTCAGTTGGGTTTACGCCAAACTTGCACGCCCGACAGGTTGGCACTTGAAAAAGCCCTGATTTACCAGTAACCACATGGAAGCAGGAGCCCCTGCTGCTTGTGGTTTGGATAGGTATGAGGCCATATTTTTGCATTTTCTAAAAGTTACCTGAGGTTTATCTGGTAGGCTTTCTTTTAAAATGTTGTCAGTTAAAACAATTGGCCAATTCTTGTTCACTATAGCTCTTATTTTGCGCTCCTGCATGCTGAACGTGGTGATTAATCTTGGTGCCTCATCCTTCTTAACAATTTCATTTTCTACCTCAGTGTGTATTGGCAGCAATTCAGATCTTGGTCTCTCACTGGCTTTGGCTGTAGCTCTAATTAGAATATCCTCCGTGTAGCTCCTGTTTCGCATCCTCTCTAAGCTTTCATTTTTTGCATTTTTCATATTCTTCAGGGGTGCTGCAGATGCGCTTAAGTCGCAGTATTTCCCCATAGGGTATGCTGGAAATTAAATGTTTTGGATGTGCACTTGAGGCATGGAGGGTTGCATTGCCTGCTGTGGGCCTTCTATATGCAGTGGTAGTCAGTTTGTTGTTTGCAACCTGTATCTGAACATCTAGAAATTCAATCGAACTAGTGCTGCACTGAGAAGTGAAATACATGTTATAATCATTGATGTTAATTTTCTCAATTAATTCTTTAGCGCTCTGACTGTCCCCCCTCCAAATAATAAACACATCGTCAATAAAGCGCAGCCATAGACAGACTCTTTGTTCCACCTCAGTTTGGTGTTGCCCCATGAGGACTTGCTTCTCCCAGAACCCCACGTGCAAGCACGCATAGCTCGGGGTAAAGCAGGCCCCCAAAGCAACTCCTCGCTTCTGTCTGAACAATTCCTTACCGAAGGAGAAATAGTTATTATTGAGACACCAAGCAATAAATGACATCAGCATCTTATTATGTAGTACACATTCAGCTGGTCGAGTATTTAAAAAATGTTCTACACCCTGCAGACCTTGTTCATGTTTAATGCTGGTGTATAATGACTCTATGTCAAGAGTCAATAACATTAAGTCATCAGTCCAAGGGATATTTTCAATCCATTTAAAAAAATCACCCGTGTCCTTTATATATGACGGCATACTTTTAACCAGATCTTGCAGAAAAAAGTCTATATACTGGCCCACTTGTTCCGTCATACTATTGATGGCCGATATTATTGGCCGACCTGGTATAGGGACTTTTCCTTTATGTAACTTAGGCAGCAGTTATAGGAAGGGCAGTTCCGGGTGAGCATTGTACATGAATTTAAATTCTTCACTAGTTATTAGGCCCTCACTCTTCCACCTCTGCAATTCCTTCTTGATATTGTCTTTGGCTTTATTGTAAGTTTTTAATGACGTTTTTTCATAACAGTCTAAGTTCTCCAACTGTCGCTTTGCCTCTGCATCATAGTCATTTTTAAGCCACAAAACAATATTTCCTCCCTTATCGGATTTCTTCACAATGACATCTGGGTTCTTTTTCATCATTTCCATTAAGTTGATGAACTGAATTTGATTATGACTGCATTTGTGGCGATTCATTTGACAGATTAGACTTTTCATCTCCTCAATAACACGGTCGTGAAACACATCTATGGCATCTTTTGGCATTAAGGGAATAAATGTTGATTTGAATTTAAATGGGCTTTCTCCTGCACCTTTTTGTAGTAAGTTCATTTCTTTGAGTTTTGTTTGTGTTGACATCTGTGAACTGTTTTCTTCTTCGTTATTCAGTTCTTGCAGGGCCCACAGCGTAGGTACTTCTGAAACTTGCAAGTTGGATCCTGTCATGGTTGGTGTTCTTGTTCTTTTTTCATCCCATACATTTTTCATGGCAAAAAAGTTTTTTAGTTTTAACTTTCTTATAAATTTGAAGAGGTCAATCCGTGTGGAGGCATAATTGAAATTGGTATTCGGACTATAGTTGAGGACCAACGCTAATAACTGTTCCTCTGCTTTTGTTAGAGTCATAGTGGTTAGATTTACCACTGTCTGTTCTTCAGCCCTTTCTTCTTGTGCCAGAATTTTTTCTTTCTTTTGGGCTTCCCGCTTGAGTTTCCTCCGGTTTGTCCGCCTGATTGTGTCCCGCCTTTTCCGACCTGACTTTTCTCGTTTCACGGTCTCAGGGTTTTCAACCTGGCCTCCACCAAAAACTCCATCTCCTCTTCTAGGCTCTGAACCACAAAATCAGCATCTCTACTACTGGTACTGCCTGCATCATCACTGGATCCACTCGTTAGAGATTCTGGGTCAGTGTTAGTATCATCTTCATTCATATTTGTGGCGCTTGTTTGTAGGGTATTCGGTTTTGAGATATTTTTTCCTTTTAACTTCCGAATATTGTCATATTTTTTTGCAAAAGTATATATTTGTCCCGGTTGGTAATCCTCCTGATCTCTAGCAAATTTATGTACCTTTCTCGTTATTATTTTATCCTCATGCTTCTTAAGCCGCTCTTTAATTTCACTTTTTTTTTTACACAATCTAATCTTGCTTATCGGATTTGCACAGTTCTTTTTCAATTTCCTCAATTTCCGCTGTTAATGCCAGGCGATCTATATCCGCATATTTAATTAAAATATGTATGAGGTTAGTTGATGCTTGCAAGTTACTTTACCCCCATTCACGTAGCATCGCCGGATTAGGCTTTTCAAAACTTGGGGCCAATAGTATACGTAGCCCACGTGGGACTCTTCCTGCCTCTACATATTTCGTAAGAGATTTGTGCTCCCACCATTTAGTGATTTCAGCCTTCATTTTTTTCTCCAGATTTTTTAATAGCGAATTCAGGTCTTTATCTACTCCATCATTAGGTTTATTTACATTTGTGCCCACAGTGCTTGTCTTGTTCACATTAAAAAATGCATCTACGTTGGCCTCTCGTTCTCGTACTGTGTCGTTAAGCATTTTGTTGCCTATCCGTGACTTGTGTATTAATTCCGCCGGCACTTTACATGCAATGGCTTTTGAAGAGAAATCCTCCGTTCGTTACTGCCGCTTAATACCACGTCCTGCTGATTGCTGTATGCTTATAACTCACCGAACTCGTGAACAAGCCTCTGCGGGTCCTCCGACTCAAGCGTCAGCGTCCTCGGTCTTCGGCGTGTTATTCAGCCAGCTTGCAGGGGGTTCAACCAGCCAAGATATTCCCTTCGGATTCGCAGTGGTATACGGTTGAGTGCGGCCACCAACTTCCAGGGTGGGGTCCGTAAAGCGAAAGCAACCAAACTTCCGAAATTGATATCCTCACAGCTTCTGTAAACGGAGTCTGGACTACAAAATAACGGACCACAAAGCAGCAAGTAAGTATTCCAGGAACATTTACTATCTATTCATACGGTTCACTTAGGCATGATGCGTTATGGTTAACAGGTAACCTTGATCACATAGCTACAATGCAATACACTTCCACATTTAAATACTTGTTTTTTTCAAACATTGCTCACCACGTGGTGCTAGACAGTGAAAACATACTTCTAAAGGCAAAAGGTCTGGACATTTGAGTATGCAGTTTTAAACTGTACATTGGGCATTCATTGATATCGGTCTAGTTTTTGCTTACAGTACTCACTTATTTCAGCTTAAATGCATTGATACCGCTGTGCAACATATCGTAATAAATAACGAATAAATATGTGTAAAATAATACATTTCATCTATTTCACACCATTTTCAATTGAGAGACTAGACCGTTAAAAAAAAAGATTCTTTCACTTTTTCTTAAAAATTTACAGGCACCATCTCCACCTTATTGAAAGAAAACTCTAAAAGATATCAAAATTCAGAGTTAAAAATCAAATATCAGCATAAATGCTTTTAAAACCCACTTGTGTAAAATTACGCATTGCTAGTGCAAACTCCAAAAGGTATAAAAATTAAGAGTTAAAACAAATATCAGCATAAATGCTTTTAAAACCAATTAGTGCAAAATTACGCAATAGTAGTGCAAATAACCTACGTGCAAATGTTGCATAGATTGACTGCTCTCGTGAAGAGACCAATAACTCTTGTTGTTTTTTGTTGTTTTTAGTGTACTCTATGTCACATACATCTCATGAGCATTTCTAGGTTCTATGGTCTAGAGTCCGAGCCCGGACAACAAACCATCGTGGCTCATTTAATCTATTTTCATCCTTTCCAAAAAGTGCTTAGTGCTAAAATACATGAAAAAAAGTAAGGTTTAAAATCAGGAATGAAAGAACTTTCACGGTTACATTCTATATTGAAGGACTTTATCTCTCCCTGCAGTCACTATTCGCCTTCTGTATTGGCTCAACTATATGTTGTTTATTCTTAAGTCTTGGGAGGTATGCTACAGGAATGTGGGCATGTCTTCCGTGTTATTCAGTCCACTAGGAGACTTGCTGTTAAGATTTAAAATAAGTTCGGCTCCAACTGCCTTAACAATATATATATATATATATATATATATATATATATATATATATATATATATATATATATATATATATATATATATATATATATATATATATATATATATATATATATATATATATATATATATATATATATATATATCCATACCCTACTGGCGGTTGCCAGTAGGGTATGGATATGCTTTACAAATCACCCCCAAACTTCCAGGATAGGAGCTGACCTGGATGAAACATTATTTTGAAGAATTTTCGCGAAGATTCACCAAACAATGCCAAAGCTATTAGCAAATCAAAAATGCTTTTCCTACAGAAACTAGGTTTTAACTATAACTACCTACTGGCAACCGCCAGTAGGGTATGGATATATATATATATCCATACCCTACTGGCGGTTGCCAGTAGGTAGTTATAGTTAAAACCTAGTTTCTGTAGGAAAAGCATTTTTGATTTGCTAATAGCTTTGGCATTGTTTGGTGAATCTTCGCGAAAATTCTTCAAAATAATGTTTCATCCAGGTCAGCTCCTATCCTGGAAGTTTGGGGGTGATTTGTAAAGTGGGGGGGCTGAGAAAAAAGGGGGGGGTCCCAAAGTGTTTTCTTCATGTTAATTTCCATAGGAAACTTTAGCCAAGTCTACAGCCGAACTGCTGAACGGAATTACACCAAATTTTGCAAAAAGGTAGCGCTTGGTTCAGAAAGCGACCTTTTTTTTTAAATGGTGAAAATCCATTCAGTAGTTGCTTAGAAATTCAAAAAATAAGTCAAAAATCAATTTCCCATTGGAAATTTTAGCCAAGGCTACTGCCCGAACTCCTGAACGCAATTACATCAAATTTGGCAAAAAGGTACTGCTTGGCTCAGAGAGCGAGCTTTTTAAATATGGCCCCCCCCAAGCCCCGGGGACCACCAGCCCGGCTTTTATTAATTATTTGCGGGGGTACACAGCCCCCCGCAGCCCCAGGGACTGCCACCCCGGGGCTTTGGTATTGAAATAAATAAACCTATGTGGGGGGGCTCAAGTCCCCCCACATGCACTGGGGACCGCAATCTCCCTGGGGCACTGCGGTGTGCAAATGTGGGGGTCCATTATGGGCCCGAGCCCCGGGGACCACCACCTCCCCAGGGCTGTGCACTAGGTGGGAGGTGGACAGCGCGGCCCCCCTCTTGGAGCCCTTCATGGCCCTGGGGACCGCCACCCCCCAGGGCCAGCTCCTGCAGTGTCCCGGGATGCCCACTCCCTGGACACTGCTGTTTTCTATGGCAGGGCGGTAGCTGTGCAGCTCCCACCCTGCCATAGCAAACTGAGCAGGTTTCCTGTTCTCGCTTACAAAATCCAAACCACATTGCCTTCCCACAAGGGGTGCTACATGTTAGCAGCTCCCCATGTGGAAAAGGAATGTATGACTAAATAACTACTTCCTAAACCACGACTTTCTTAACCACGAAAGCTGAACAACGAGCTATTCTAAAGCACTACTGTTTTTTTCAACAACTTCCTAAACTACGAAAAAAAAACATTTGGAGACTGGCCATTAGATGGCACTATTCTAATAACAATACTTCTTCGTAATGTTTTCACATTAAACTCCAAAAAAGAGGTCAAACCAGCATTTGGCAACTTTAAAGGCACCAGAAAACAATAATATTAGCTTGGTGAATATTGTTCATCAAGTGCTCGTATGTGTTAATAAAAAAAGGGACTCCGCTATAAGTGCGCCTGGCTTAGCATCGGAGCAGAGTGATGGCGTATTGCGTGCACCCTGGTCGAAGGAGAGCAATTCAGATAACAGCTGCAGACTTGACTTTTCTGTAGAGTGTGAAAAGTATTCTACAGAAATAATTTTGAACATGTATTGCAAGGCTGTTTCTACTTGAAAGTCGTTATAAAAGTATGGATGGGGAGGAGGACAGACTCGTGGTGTTTGCATGCTGCCATTATTTAGGCTGGCTGCTTCCCTACTTTCCTCTGAGCCCGTCAGCCTGATACTTCCATTTAAGTGTCATGTTGGGGGTTGGGGAGATGCATTACCTAATTCAAGAAGAATAGCGCGCTATCTCTTCAAAATCTGAGGCATTTTTATTCACACACCATAGTGAGACCACAGCTGGGCACACAGCACGTACCCAGGAACAAAATAAGAGAAGAAACATGCATTTGAGCTGGCAGAATCCGGGCATTTCTCTCATGCGCCTGGCATTTTGGCTTTTCAGTCGTGATTGGCAGTCATCCAGTTTGCCTCTCTTCCGTTTCCAGGTTTAAGGGGTGGGGCGGAGATGAGTGACGTGATAGCATAGTTTAACATTGCAGTCCGGGAAAAGTCGTGGTTTAGAACTTCGTGATTTAGAACGTCGTTGTTCAGGATTTCTCGTGGTTGGGACTTCGTTGTTCAGATAAGTCGTACTTTATACTTCGTTGTTAAGGATGTTTCCCGTGGAAAAGCCATGCCGGCTCCTGCAGGAGGTGGGGAGACGGTAGGACCGTGGGGGCATTGGGGCTCCTCGCATGGACCCCAATGAAAAGGGCTGGGCCCGGGGTATGGGGTCCCCGGGGCCACTAAAGGCCCAAGGAGGGGGTCCACACAGCCCCCCTCCTTTAGAAATAATATTTTTTAAAAATCAAATTGTGTCTAGCCCCAGAGATGGGGTCCCCAGGGCTGAAATTGGCCTTGGGAGGGGGGCCGCGCTGCCCCCTTCCCATTTTTGTTTTCCAGTTTTTTTAAAAGAGCAGGCCTTGGGGGATGGGGTCCCCAGGGCCCCAATTAATGTAAAAGAAGGGGGACCACATGGCCCCCCTTGTAAAATAAAATAAAGAAAAATAAAGCTGACATCACTGCGGAGGCTCCGCCCCCTAACTGCAGCAGTCAGCAAATGTGCCCCCTGGCACGTTGTAGGTGGGGAAATTAATATCCCTTGAATCCTGAGGGTCCCTGGGGGCCAACCAGCCCACCAGGTACCTCTAGTATGCGACAGGGAGCTGTGTTGCAGAGAGGTGTTCAGAGGCCATGCCCATTTTTACACCTCTCTGCAACACAGCTCTGTGGCAGTTACTGGAGGTACCTGGTGGGCTAGTTGGCCCAGAGGGACCCTCAGGACTCAATGGGAATTGATCCGCCAATTTACAACACACGATTTTTAGAAATCCACAGGTTGTTAGGACACTATTAATGCAAACCCATCATAGTCATGAAGGGGGCATTAGGTCCCTTCCATTGTGGTACTTCTACACCTGGAGATCGGCACCAGATAACAACCCATGGGCAATCTGTGGAGTAGGGCCCAGACGTCTGTATGAGCAAAACTGCACCAGGGGACAAGAGTACACAAATCTACTACCTTTTAACCTTCCACTTGCAAATAGATTTGCTCCCTTGGATTCCGTTGACTGCAATACAGCAATCAAATTCGGAATCAAGGAAAATAGAACAGACATCATGGAGGGCTGAGGGAGTAGAAGCTGTCCATAGTGAAGGAATGGAGAGGCCCCCCTAAATCTTTTTTTAAATTTTTTTAAAATATTTTTATTGAAGTTTTTCCTCTTTTTCCCCCCCCTGAGATGTGGACAGGGCACAATAACATTCAATGCAGCGCAAAATCATATATACATTTGGGAATTATACAAAGCATAGAAAACAAGTGTAATATTAAATCATACATAATTTTTCCAAAGCAAATCTTATATACCAGAGATACAAAAACTTCTATATACTACGTTCTCGATTCCCCCCCCCCCCCTAGTAAAACAGTAATCAATAATCGGGACCTTGTTTCCAACGAACAAGAGGCTCCCATATTTGCATTAGGTCCGCCCCCGGACTACCACATCTGAAGCAGGTGGTTCCCGAAGTACCCCCCCCATTGAGCAATTTTCCCAGGCGTATAATACAGATGGAATAGGGTCTTATAGTGTTGAGCCTGTAATGATGATGAGCACAACAATTTTCTTCCCATCTCTAATGAATCTGAGAAAATATCACTATTTATATCCAAATCTACAGACCACCTATTAATCCATTTCTCCATATCATCTTTCTTTAGTATTGTCATCTCCGAATAGAATCTCTTTATGGTGCAATCTGAGCCTATTTCTGTAATATCCAACATTATATTTCTATCGAACCCCAAGGGCCCTCCTTTCCTATTTATTAAACAGCTCCTTATTTGAAGATATTTAAAAAAGTGTTTTGTGTCTAAGGTATATCGAGCCTGTAGCTCAACAAATTGTAAAATACCTTGGGGTCCCTGAATATCTCCAATCTTTCTTATCCCCGCCTCTCCCAGTCTTGGAATACAGCTCCCGAAAAAACCATACTAGGGAGTGAAGGGTTATTTTTGAACCTAGTGTAGAAATTATATTTCCCAATTCCTATCTTTTTTGATATTCCCTTCCAAACATTATGCGCTGCCATTAGGGTCTTAAACCGTGTTCTTTTATAATAACTTTCCTCAGTGAATCTCAAAAATATATTTTCCGCATTTTTACCTAGAACCAAACCATAAATTGCAAGTGAACCGACGTTGTCCCAATCATCTATTTCCGCCCCCCCTACCAATCCCAGCATGTTTTGGAATGCAGCGGCCCAATAATACACTTTTAAATCTGGTAAAGACCAGCCCCCACGCTCCCGCGGTAAAGACATATATCTCAGTGCCCTACGTGTTTTTCCTTTAGCCCAAACAAAGCGATTGATCATTTGTTCACATATTTTAAACCACTTGTTTTCAAATAAAAGTGGGATGGCCCTAAATATATACAAAAATGTTGCCAATATCATCATTTTAATAATATTGACCCGGCCTACTAATGATAAGTGCAGATTTTCGTACCGGTCCAGGTCCTTCTTTGTTTTACTTATTATTGGAGCAATATTATTTTCTACCAGATTATTTAGATCAGCTGATATTTTAATTCCGAGATAGGTCCCCGCCTGAACCACACGATTATCATCACACGTAGTTGCTGAGTTTTTGATAATCTGGGTCTTGGAAGCATTTAGGGCATACCCGGATATCCGTCCAAATCTGCGGGCCTCTTCTTCTATATAAACAGTTGCCTCTGTGGGGTTTGGTGTTATCACCGCCACGTCATCAGCATAAGCCAATATCTTACACGGTCCTAACAATGTTGGCAGCGAACTTATCTCTGGGCAAAGCTCTAATTTACGGATCAATGGGTCCATATACATGGCGAATAATAATGGGGAACATGGGCACCCCTGCCGTGTACCCCTTTTAATTAAGAATTGACCTGTAGTGCCCCCATTAATTCTTAAAGCCGCAGCTGGTTCTTTATATAAAGTTTGTAATGCATTTATAAACCCGCCCCTAAGTCCAGCTCTAGCCAAGGTGTACCACAAGTAGTCCCAGGAGACCCGATCAAACGCTTTTTCAGCGTCCAGCAGCATTACTGCCATCGGGTCTCCTGTGACTTCGGTGGCATCCAATAATGGTATTACTTTCCTAGTATGGTGGGTCGTTCCTCTACCAGGAATGAAGCCATGTTGAGTATAACAAACTAAAGAGCTTATCACTTCTGCAAATCTCATTGCCAACATTTTTGAATATATTTTAGTATCATTATTCATTAATGTAATGGGGCGATAGGACCCAGGCTCATCATCCGGCTTGCCCTTTTTGAGAATCAGGACAATGTCTGCACCCCCCCACGACTTTGGTATGGACTGTCCGAGCTGTGCAGATTGAATCACTCTAGTTAACTCTTGAGAGAGCACTCCCCAGAAAGTTTTATAAAATTCTAGAGGTATCTGGTCGGGACCAGCTGCCTTACCTGAGGGGAGCTTACCCATGGCTTCCTTAACCTCTTCCATCTCTAGCTGAGTTTCTAATCTAACTGCTTCTTCATCCGAAACCCTCTCAGTTGGTATATTCTCTAAGTAATCGCTAATCTCTTCACTACTACAGGGGTGTTGATGATCATAGAGGGTCTGGTAAAATTTCCTGAATACTTCCCTTATCTCTTCAGGGCCAGTTTGTATATTACCGTTTTCGTCTCTAATTTGCCTAACCGTCCCTGCTGCCGCTATCTGCCTAGTGCGCATAGCGAGTACATGCCCAACTTTTTCATTATATTCATAACACTTCTCCCTACGGATTGTATAGTGTACTGCCGCTTTTTTTGCCAGTTCCCCTTCCGCCTCACTTTTAACTTTTACTAGATCTATCAAATATTGTTCAGCCGGCTCCCCTCTAATAAGACAATTATTAAATTGTTCTTCTGCTTCTGAGACGGCTCTCTCTAACTCCCTTTGCAGTGCCCCTTCCATTTTGCGTTTATGAGTACTATAACTACAAGTTTCTCCACGGACACCTGCCTTAAAAGCATCCCATATGACTCCCACCGATGCAGTTCCTTTATTATATTCGAAAAACTCGGTGATCCATTTCGACATATGTAGTACATAATCCTCTTCTAAGAGAAGTCTTCTTTCAAAAGTCCATACCCGATTAGATCTTTTTCCTCCTTCTAACTTTAATTCCAAAATTAATGGGTTATGATCACTTAAAATTCTTGGCAGTCTATCAATCTTGACCCTTGACATTAAATTATTAGAAATCATAAAATAGTCGAGCCTGACACAAACTTGGTGTGGTGCGGAGTAGTAAGTATATCCTTTCTGTTGTGGTCTAATTGTGCCCCAGACATCATTCAGGTTATTATTACACAGGAGATCAACAAGTGCCTTATGGACTCTTTTCTTACGGCCTTTATAACATCTATTATGTTCAGTTCCTAACCCGTCAGCCCCATTAATATTCAAATCTCCTCCTATAATAACCTGTGGGGGCCAAGCAGCTATCTCAGAGTCTAGGAACTGTAATACCTCTGGATCATCCTGCGTTGATCCATATACTGACACCATCGTTGTCCAAACCCCATCTATCTCTATCTCTACCATGGCCCATCTTCCCCATTTGTCCTCTAATTTTCTCCCTATTATCAGATTCTTCCTCCTTGACAGAATGGCGACTCCTCTATTTTTAACACCTTGTTTAGAACTAGCTATGAGCTGATAGCCCAACTGATTCAAACAAAACTCCTGGGTACTCATTATGTGCGTCTCTTGCAAAAAAATAAAATCCACATTCATCTGGCGTAATCGAGCACCTATCTTATACCTCTTTTGAACATCATTTAAGCCGCACACATTCCATGTTACAAACCTAAGTATCATTACTGATTTGCCCGGAACCATTGACTGCCTGTTCACTTGTCGTTATTTTAACAAAGTTCATTTTCAATACAACTGATACATATAATACGTAGATATTGATTTCAATGCTCCCTTCCTTGACACTCTGCCACTGAATCACTTTTTCCATCGTGTGCCCACCATGACCCCTACAGATTTCATTACCTTTGTGCCCTGTCCCTAAGTTCTCCCTCCCCCACCCCCAGAAGGCCCACCCTCAGGATCCCTCCCCCCTACGGGCAAATAGGTCCAGAAGACCTATGTCTGACCGACGTTTGCCACCGGGTTATCTCACCCCCCCCTCCCTGATTTTCCTTGACTATATACATCATTCAGAATGCTCCCTCACATCTAAACAAAGTTAGCCATGTATGCCATCACTGGAAATTTTTGTCAGCAACTGCTACCGATTAGGTAATGGTTTTACACTTTAAACAAGTATATCAACCAATTTAAACAACAATAGAAAATTAACCATATCAAAAAAGAAAAAAAAATTCTCGAGAATAAGTGTATGGCAAGAAAAAAGGAATAGATAAAGCCGTTAGGAGCACTATTGTACAATCAACCTTCAATTAAAAGTTTATAAAGATGTAATTAGAGATCTGACTACTCCTGCTACCCTGCTTTTTCTCTTTTTTTTTTGTGTAGTATGCTACTTTTTACGGGGTATGTTTTTGACAGGGCCAGCTTGTACATCTTGAACCTCCAGAGTACTACGTGGAGACTTTTGACGGCCCCTATTCTCTCTCAAGTAGGTGAGATATTCTTGCGCCATGATTTCAGAATAAAAAACTCTGAAATTACCCTCTAGTCCAACTTTTAGACGTGCCGGAAACAAAAGGAAAGCCTCATAGCCTATATTTTGAAACGGGGTAATGAGCTGCCTTATCCGCCACCTTCTTTCCACGGTGGCGTGGCAGAAATCAGGACGGGCAAAACACTCAGTTTCCTTGTAGGAGCGTTTAGACTGTGGTTTTGCCTTGTTGATTATTTCTTCGCGCAAAAGAAAGTTACCAACATAAATCAGTATTGCGCGAGGCTTGCCCTGCAATTCCTTTCGTACCAGCGGGAATCGATGCGCTCTTTGAATCTCATGTTCCCAGTCCCATGAGGCTAGATCGGGAAATGCACCTTTCAACAATTCAATAACAAAAGCTCGTGCATCCCCCCCTCTTTCCCCTCTTGAATTCCTATTAATCTAACATTATTCCGCCTTTGTCTGTTTTCGAAGTCCTCTAGCTTCCAAAGCATGTCAGCAGTTGTCTTATCCTTATCATCACCGGCATCTTTCATCTTAACAAAATCATCTTCCAATTTACTTGTTCTGACCTCTAGCTCAGATACTCTCCCAACCATGTCCTCATACATTTTGTTAACCTTGTGCAAAGAGGATTGTATCTTTTTGTTTGCACGTCTGGCCCTCCTGCTTGATCTCTGGCTCTCAGCACGTGCCTCAGTTTGGATTTGCTTTAAGGTCGAGAATAGAACTTCGAAATTTGAGGCGCCCCTTTCAGAGCCCCCCTCAGCTCCGTGAGAGGTAAACTCCTGAACACTTGTTTCCGTATTAACAAATACTCCAGTCTGGGTTATTCCGCACTCTGCTGTATTATCCCAAACTAATTTTTTTGCGACCGGTTTCACTTGTCTTCTGCGAGGTGCTTTAGATTGATTCCTGCGACTTGGGTTGCCGTTTTTCACTTTACCCTTATATACAGAGTCATTATCTTTTGACTTCCTAGGCTCCTCTCTTAGACCTTTTTTTACTTTTGATCTTACCACTTTTTGGACTGTCTCATGCTCCAATGAATCAGTATCGCTGTCCGAGATGGTTGAGGCGCTACCAGGCCTGGATATATCAGTTTCTGAACCTGAACCTGAGCCTACCACAGAATCTGAGGCGCCCGATTCTGAATCTGAAATAGAAGGATCTGAGCTGTTTGTTTCGCTTCCATCAAGCTCATCCTCGTCTTCTTCATTATCTGCTTCATCATTCCCAGTAAAGAAAATCTCTTCGCCAGGTGATGCCAACAATGGCTCTGGAATACTTTGTATATGTTTTATATTGCCAGTGCCTGTGCTTGTGCCCCCTAGGATGTGGTTATTTAACTTCAATGGCTCCAGTGCTTCCTGTACTTGTGCCTGTGCCTGCATTTGCATAGCCTGCATTCCTCTATTATTTCCAAGGGGGGCAGTATTCACAGCCTTACTCACCACACTGTTCGCGGTGCCAGGGTCACAATCTCTAATTAGATGTAAGGCTGAGGATGGATCTGTAGGGTTATTTCCTCCCTCTGCTAAAGCAGTATCTGCATCAGGCTCCTGGCCCTTTAAGTCCGTAGCTCCGCCCCCTGCTGCCGCCGCTGAAAGGAAGGCTGCTCCCTCCGATTCTGTAATCTCTCCCCCTGCAGGAGGCTTCGCCAGGCTACCTGCGATCTCAATGCCCACTGGATCCTCAGTGGCCCCAGCGGCGGCCACTGCAGCACTCTGCCCTCGCGTGAGACCCAGCCTCTCTCCACACAGAGCCGCCAGCGTGGGGATGAAAGGCGCCTGCTGCTCCGCCTGTGTAGCCGCCAATACTCCCGCCACTACTCCCGGTGCAGGTAGGAAGGACTCCACTATTGTAGTCTGCTGTAAAGCTGGCTCTTTTCCCAGCGCTTCTGCTAATTTCAGGTCAATAATTCCCTTACTTTGACCTTTACCGGATCGGACACTTTCCGTCTTGCCCGCTTTGGTCAGCTCTTTTTCCTTTAGCTTTCGTGCCTTAGCCTCCTTTGCTTCTTTCGCCGCCTCTCGCCTTAACTGGGCTTTGGTCCTTGACTTGGCTCTCAGATTGCCAGCCGAGGCTCCGGGACCATCTGCAGACATTTCCTCATCCTCAGAGAGGGCTAAATCGTTGCTTTTGTTGTTCGTGCGGTAAATTTTGGGCGCCATCGTTGTAGAGTAATACAAGCGTCCCGCCTGAAATGTCCTTTCAATTAGAGCTTTGAATGTTTCCAAAAATGTTCTTCCCTTATTTGGCATCTTAACATGCGTAAGATCTTTAAGTATTGTGGGCCAGACCGTCAAAGTTGCAAACATCTCATCCACGGGCACTCCAGGATATAGTGCTAGATGTATAATATTGCGTCACGCCGAATCTTTTGATGAATATTATCCACTAGGTGAGCATTCTTTCATTCCATCAAACCACCATCAGGAGCAGGGTGGGGTGCGACCTTCCCCTACGGCGTCTCGGCGGCCATCTTGCCCCTGTCTATGGCCCCCCTAAATCATATTGTATCAGGTACATCATTAACGACAGTACAAACTCCCATAGGCCATCGGCAGCTGACCCCAGTATTTATAACTACTAATCCTGTTTATTCTGCCATCGGGACTAGTATTCAGCCAACTACAGTAGTTTGTGGCAAAATAAATCGATCTCTAAACAACAAGCCCAAGCTTCTTGTTCTATCCTTGAACATTGCGGACCTTATTTCTAAACAGGGAAACTCGGAGTGGGGATCCCTTATTGATGCAAATGACATCGGCATGTTCCAGGAGACCTGGGCCAGAGAGGACACCCATAGATTGGGTTATGCAACTTTTTGCTTAGCAGCCACGAGTGGGGGAGGGGGAAGACCTGCGGGAGGATTTTGTGTCTGGGTTGTGGTGCACTTGGGATGCACTGCAAAACAGATTGACACATCTTACATGACATACTTTGTGTCATCCTGAGTTTCCCCACCAAGATTAGAATAGCCATAATTAATGTCTATTCTCGCCTGGTTAGCTACAGCCAGGAGTCATCAACTGTTGAGCATTTGTCAACCTATTTACACACCATCCCTGATGGCACTATGGTGGTACTTGCTGGCGACTTCAATTGCCAGTATGAACCACTGAAGGACCTAATTGTGGGCGACATTGATGAGGAAGACCAGTACTGCTCTATTCCAGAACTGAATGCTCCACCAACCCGAGCCTGGACCCTCTGGTGCTTCAAATGAATACTCTTACATTGAGCCATTCCTTTTGGGCTTGTAATGGTCAAACTAAATCTGATTCCCCAGCAAGCAATACTTATAATAGACCCGGAAGCTCTTCCATTTTAGACTACATCCTGATGGATATTAAATCCTGGTGTTGGGTGATTGACTTTAAGGTCATATCTAGATATGATAGCGACCATAACACCTTGATCCTAGAGATGGCATCACCTTGCTCTATGGATGTTGTTAGAAATGGGGTTACCAATTCTACAGGGGGTAGCATTGAGCAGAGCGGGCAGGCCAAACTTCAGAGGACATGTGTAAAGTATCCACGCAGTACCCATAGACGACACACCAGGCACACCACAAAAGAGACACGACACTGCTTCTGGTTGGAAAAAGAATAAGCCTTGTATTATCTCCAACCTGAAAAGGTAAAACACAATACCAGCAGTAATCACAACGGGGCGCCAACTGGCGCCAGAGCAGAGTATACCAGGGGGATTATTTACAAGGAAAAATGGGAGAAGTAAGAAAAAGGGTTAAGGAAGTCCATTAGTGTCCAGCTGAAATAAAAAGAATGTCAGGAAATGCATAAAACGTAGGATCAATATTGCAGGGCCAACTCAGACCTTAATCCTTGGCCTCACCTAGAAGTAAGCTGTAGCATAACTAAAGCATTGGACATAAAATACACATTCGGTATGAAGGCATCTCCTGCATGGCATCTGCATCCACTTCAACAAAAAGGAACATTGAGCATACAACATTACATCAGGCCTAGAAAGGCATATTCACATTTACCATGGGCACCATTAACTCTCTTGAGCACCCTGGGGCAAGTAAGTACACCATCAAATCAACCTTTTTTTTTTTTTTTAAAAACTTTATTTTTGTCGCAGATTCATTTAGGAAACATACAATTGTGCCGACAGTGCCATTACTGACCCTTACATTCAATAGTTCCATAAGCATTTGTTACATAGCCCATCAGCCCACATCCCGAAGGCCGGGCGGCATAAGGTGGCATCGTATCCAATCTGAGGAAGAATATCTTCGGGCCTCTGTACGGCAGGATGTCCTGATCTGCTTTTTGACGTTTCTCCCCTAATTATTTCCCCCCAACTCCCCAATAGCCCACCCCCCCAACTTGGCATCATGTAATAAAGAATACGTGTACACAGTTCGTTCACCTCATTATGGGCCTCTCAGGGACAGATACGACAGTAATACGCCACAATACTAGACAAGAGAAAAACTTCTAGGTAACATATCGCAATGACCATCATGGTGGAACTTTCAAGTGCGTTGCAGGCTAGGCCCTACACCAGATCGGGGCCCCCTCCCTCACTGTCAGACCCCGAGTCCTCAGGGGTGAACAGCTCCGCACTCGTGCCATCTGAGTCTGCAGCAGACGCCCCCAGCACTCTCATCATTCTCCACGCAAGGAGGTCGTCCTGCAGTTTCTCATCCCTACGCACATGCTGCATGAAAGTTTCCTCTGCCAGGGACCATTCACCAACATCCCGGAGCCATTGTGTAACCTCCGGGGCCCTCTGCCCCATCCATGTGATTGCGACCCTTCTCCGCGCCAACACCAACAACAGTTGCAACATTTTATACGGGAGCTTACACTTCCTGGGTTTGGGGACCAAGGCCAACAAACAGTGAAGAGGAGTCAGCTCCATCCGGATCTCGGTAATTGTGCAAATGTGCTCCACCACTGCATGCCAGAAGGCCTGAACTAACGGGCAGTCCCAGGCCAGATGGAGGAAGGCCGCACCTCCCGCACCACACCGGGGACAGTCGTCCCTCTTTTCCGGGGAAATACGCCTCAGAGAAACTGGGGTCACATACGTACGATGCATAAAGTTGAAATTAGTTAATTTAAATCTCACATTGCACGACACTTGCCGGGTAAGGGTGCCCACTCGTTTGCGCTTCTCCGGTTCTAATGCCATCCCCAGGTCAGCCTCCCATGCCGCCCAGGCCGGTGGGACCGGCGGAGTGGAGTCCTGCCGCATGGCTGAATACAATAATGTTATCAGCCTCTTACCCCTCCCGCAGGAGAGGATGACATTGAGTGTGTGGGACGTCGGTGGTGCCTCTGGAAATTGTGGCCAGGTGTCTCGTGCCATTACTTGAAGGCCCCCATACTGTAAATACTGGCCTCCGCCGAGCCCGAATGTCTCCGTAGCCCGTTCCACGGACACAAACACGTCATCCGGGTAGAGGTCCGCCAACATCTCACAGCCACCCGCTCTCCATTCACGGAATGACATGTGTTCCTCCATGGCCACCACCGGGGCCAGAATCCAGAGAGGCAGCTCCCTATGGAAGGGGGCCCTCCGTAAGACTCTTTCCACAAAACGCTGCCATATGGCCGCGGTGTGGCGCACTATATACGGCAGTGCCTCATCCGCACCCCTCCCATGCATCAGGGCCAATTGTACCATTCTTTCGTCGGCTCTACCCGCTAGGAGTCGCATCTCCCAGTTGTCCGAGTCGGCGAACCACCTGGCCGCTGGCAACAATTGGGCCGCGTAGTAATATAGGTCAAACCTCGGAGCCTCCAGCCCCCCTTCCTCCCAGCTCCGGACAACCGTATGTAGGGCAACTCTACTACGCCTGCCCGCCCACAGTAAGGACGTAAGGAGCATATTAAGGGTGCGAAAGATCCGCGGTGGGAGCGGACACAGGGAATTTTGCAGGACGTAGAGCATCCTCGGTAGCATCACCATTTTAGCCACCGCTAGGCCAAATCAACCTTAGGTGCAAAACCTTAACATCAGGCTCCATCACATAGAAAGAACACAGATGCCTAACTTTGGCATTCACATGGGGCCTCAACCTGAGCACCCGGGGCATATATCTCCCTACACATTAGGCATACACAGGTAACAGAGAACCACTAGGCCTCAGAACATTATGCAGGACCTTAGCGGGGAAAACATTAGGCACCCTATCCACAGTGGCATAACTTTACCAGGCGTGTGGGCATCAAAGATAACTGCCCCAGTTAATGGTCATGCCAGCATGTGGGGTATCCGGTCGGCGCCCCGGAGCAGTCACCAAGGGGTTCTCAAGCCTCCATGTCCCCTTAAACCAGTGGCCCTCTACGATGGCGACTGCCCTCTGTCCAGCGGGGCAGTCGGGTAGGCCCAGTCCAGTCCTGGCCCTGCCACTGGGGGATGGGCACCGACAGTGTGCCCCGATACACCCCCCAACGCAGTCGGTTTGAGCCCCACACTCACCGGGCTCTTGGCAATGTCTCCACGCTTCTGCTCCTCGGTCCGGGCTTCCTGGGCAGTAGGGTGGGAGGCAGGCACCAACAATGTGCCTCGAGGCCTAACCAGACAGACGCAGACACTGCTCCCCGAGTGGAGGGGAGGGGTAGGCTCCTGCCCTATTTACAAGGCGGAGAGGCAACAGAATCTGGCGCGGTAGCGCTTAGGAACACAAAAGCAGCCTTTTCCAGCTGCGCAGCGCTCCTCCTCAGCACAGCTCCTCATACAGTACTTCTAGATCACAGCGCTTAGCAGGCAGCACTTTTCCAAGGCCAGGCAGCGCTTCTAACAGTCCAGCGCTTGATTGAAGCGGCGCTTTTCAGGCACACACAGCAGACAGTACAGTTCAGGCAATTTAGGACTACCCAGGGCTTCTGCCGCACAGCACTTCCAGGATTATAGCGCTTCGGCACGCAGCGCCTCCTCCAGGTCCAACACTTCCAGGTGCACAGCGAAAGGGGGGCGGACAGTCCCAGCAGCAAACCCCAGGGTAACACTCCTCACCTCCTGGGTGGTGGGGTCCAAGATGCTCCTTCCCTTCTCGGCGCTTCTTTGCGCAGTGCTGGCGGGGTGCAAGGTCCCGGCAGCTCCAGGGACCTAAGGGGGCCCTCCTTCTTTAGGGGCCCTGGGGACAGAGCAGTAGGCACTACTGGGCCAGGTGAGCAGGTAGTGGGGGCATCATCAAAGCAGGGTGGTAGGCTTTCACCATCCCCACTACAGCGTGGCCCTCCTCCCACACGGCAGCCTGAACTCCTGAAGTGGGGCTTCACAAGCCCTGGGGACAGTAGGGGGGTTCTGGATGGGTGCAGGGTCCAGCACACAGGCCCAAGTGGCGGTATCCCCTGGCAGCAGGTCCCCTCATATTCCTGTCCCAGCCCTGTCTCTGCTCATCACATCTCTACTGCTCTACCTATACCAGAAAGCCTGGAAGCTTCTAGAAGGTCCCTCCAAATGCTGGGATTGCTGGGTACCAGACAACTAGACTGCTAACCCACCTCTGACAGGCGAACTAGTTCTAACTGGCTCAGGGGGAGGAGTAGAGCAACCTGGGTGCCAGGCTTTCCCTCCAAATGCAGGAGTGGCTGGGTACCTAACAACTAGACTGCTAACCTCCTGCAGTCAGGTGGCACAACGCATAGCCTTGGCAGCCATTTTAAATGCAAAACACAAATGCAGCATTTCACCAGGGTACATGTTTACAACGGGGGAAAATAAATGTAAACACCATTTCATTGCATTTAACATTAACATGGCGACTCACACCACACATGGCCTATTCGGTAACCTTCACCATGGGGGAGACATCTCAAATTAGGGGGGCGAAAAGCGAAAAATTTTGGGGGAAAAGGGCCAAGTCCAACAGATGTTCAAGTAGGTAATCATTTAAATGGGTCCAGGTTAAATTTGACTGGCTGTAGGAGGCGAGTGAAATGGGGGGCCATCTGTAACTCCCAGGATAAGTTGGCCTCCCTCTATAAAATTGTTGTTCCTTACCTTGAGGTCGCCAACCAATTTAGTTTTATACCAGTCTCCAATACAGCACTAGCAGAAATCGGGAGAAATCATAAAGACCTAGTATGTGATTTGGTAAACATCTTCTTCCCTGTTGTAAAATTCAAACAAAAGGTGTCTATGGGCCACTCCTGGTATAATGGTGATTGTCGAAGGGCCAAGCAATCATTGATCCTAGCAATCACAGCAAAGGACAAACCAACGATAAGAGATAAGCAGATAGCCTATAAAAACACAATCAATGCGGCAAAAAAACCGTTGGAGGATGACAAATGGGAAAGCATGAGGGCTGATCTATGTTCTAGAGATATGCAGACCTTTTGGAACCTAGTTTATACCAGCTGTAAAGAGGGTAAATCGGCAATAGAGCCAAATCTTGGAGCAGAAATCTGGAGGGCCCATTTCAAGTCGCTATATGCAAGGGGAGAGGAAGAAGTAGAACAAGCTATGGGCATGCCAACTTGCTTACAGCAGTCTTTCCCCAATGCCCCAGAAATCTCCTTAAAAGAGATAATGGATGCATTGAACAATGTAGCTCCCGCTAAAGCACCAGGCCTAGACAAGATCCGAGGTGATGTTTTTAGGAACAAACCTACTATTTAGACCCCATATTTTTGGAGCCTATTTAATGCTATTCTCCAGGGCATGCCAATTCCGACGACCTGATTGGGGGCAGAGATTATTCCGATCTACAAAAAGGGTTCTCCACTTCTCCCCGCTAACTATCGTCTAATTAGCCTCATAGATGTTTCTCAAAAGATCTATGCACGAGTGCTTTTGGATCGATTAGAGAGATGGATGGAGGAGTATTCTATACTTAGCCCCTACCAGGCCGGTTTTAGAGCAAGGATGTCCACAATAGATCAAATTTTAAGGCTGCAACTCCTCTATTGGATGACAGTACTCCTGGACGGCGGCAGCCTTTATCTGATCTTTGTGTACCTAAAATCAGCATTTGACCTGGTACCTAGGGATAAATTGTGGTCCATTTTAACAAGTTTGGGGGTCCCTCCGTACCTCTGTCAGCAGCTTCACTAATCTAACTATGCGCAAGTTAGATATGGGAAAAATGGTGAGCTCACAGATCCTATAGCTATAGATAGAGTGGTAAGGCAGGGGTGTGTTTTGGCCCCAACCCTTTTCGGTCTTGTTAATAACGGCCTTGTGGAGGACTTGACTGGTGGGAGGGGTGTAGATGCCCCAGGTTGGCGAAACACAGTGTTCCGGCCCTGATGTTCGCCGACGACACCTTGCTACTATCCAAATGCCCGATGGGAATTCAGCCGGCCCTAGATATTTTCCAGTCATTCTGCAAAAGTATGGGTTTAGAGATAAACTCTATAAAGACCAAATATATGGTTTTTAATGCAGGTGACTCTACACGCCCAAATCCCTGCTTTAATGGGAAACCACTGGAAAAAGTTACAGTTTTCGATTATCTAGGATTAACCCTCACTGATAAAATGCAGTGGCACGCGCAAATTAGGAAGGCCAGCTTAAGACTGGCCCAAACTACGGGGAGGCTGGCTCATAAAATGGTTGGCCCAGTCATGGAAATCTTTAAAACACAAGCAAGGGGGGCGGCCCTATATGGGGCAGACATCTGGGGCCATCAACCATCTGATCCCCTCTCTAGGAATGAAAATGTCTTTATTAGACAAATTCTAGGCCTCCTGAAAAGTACACCATTGATGCCACTCCGTATGGATCTTGGGGTCGGTCCAATTGCTGAGGAAGTTGCCCTCAGACCCCTTCTCCACTGGCAACCTCTATGGTGCACACCAGAGTTAGTGGCTTTCAAGGATGAGATGAAGGAGGTCTTAAACTTGCAGGGGGCAGGTAAAATCCCATGGTTAGCCTTTATTAAAAATACCTTAGTTGCTCTAAGGGTGGGTGACTTATGGGCTAACGCTTAAGTATACTGCTCAACAATCCCCAGGAAGGCTCTTTCAAAGCTCTTCAGAGAATATAAGGTAAATCAGATCAAGGGGAATTCCATCACTGGTACACTGACTGCACAATCTTTAGAAGTCAAGGACCAATACAGGTTAGAAACTGTTCTTGACGCTATTCAGCCGCCCCAGCTAAAAAACTTGATTTGCAATTTAGGCACGGTGTACTACCACTCCGTGCCTCCACAAATAACTGGGGGGGGGGGTGCACAGTCCAAGGGGTGTCCGGTTTGTGATAACACTCCAGAAACGGACCAACATGTACTGTTTGTTTGTCCGGTATACAAGAAGATTAGGAATCAATGGCTTCAACAGGTCTGCCGGAATCTCGGGACAACTCATTGTGTGGAGGCTTATATGATATTAAAATGTGATACCAGCCTCCCTATTGTGTATTCAGTTTCCTGATACTTATTCTCTATGTGGTGTGTCCGTCTAACTGTATTAAAATGTACCTTGGTTTAATCGGATTTCTTTTAACCTTTTAAACAAGTTTAACCCTTTTTACTGTATAAAAATGGAGTAGTTTTACCTATGCTGATGCTTTTTCTTAGTTCTTTTGAATATTGCACTGTGCAGCACTTTTTTTCATTCTGCGCAACTAAACTGTATGAAATGGGTTGTATTTTTAAATGTACTTTTAATGGCCAGAAATGCCAAAATAAAGATATTTTGAACTTTGAACATATGTAGTTACTTGGACATGTACCACTGAGACATCCAATCTCTCACCAACACACCCATACACACACTCACCCGCCCATACTGCTGTTTCCACATGCACTCTTGAACCCATACACCCAGTGAATCCACCACTCACAAATCTATGCACAGAGTCACACACCTCCCACCCACCCACACACACATTCAGTCTCCCTTACAAATATTCAGGCAACCAATCAATAACCCATATAGACACCCATGTAGCTACTGACCAACACATGCAGCAGCTTACACCAACAGACATACTGATACACACATTCAGACATTTTAGTCACTAACCCATGCATTCAGTTAGACACATTTAATCACTCACTTATACAGTCAGTCACGCACATACTAAATCCTCTATCCAGACACTTATACACCCACTCATACTTCAATACACCTTGGCATATATATAAAACATATTCAAACTTTAGAGAAACACACAGTCACTGGATGATGTCATCAGTGATGTCATTTGAGATGTCATCAATGATGTCATCAGTAATGTCACTGACCATGTCATGAATGTGTAACAGTGCATTGCGGGGGCGCAAGTTATTGTTAGCTGAACTAAGTATAACGGGGGAATTTCACTGGTTTGGTACGAGTGAAATGTCGAACTAACTATAACGTCCCTGAAACCTATGTTTTTTTCAGTGAATATATATATATATATATATATATATATGCTGTGCTGATTCCAGAGGAAGTCCGGTCCGTGTTTTCCACGTTGTGTCAGCCACCCGTTTTGCGGTAGGAGCGAGGAGCGAGGAGAACGTGAGGAGAACGCCGCTCCGGTACCTCTGCCCCTCTGTACCTCTGCCCCCGCAGCCCCAACAGCAGCTGACAGCTAGGAAAGGGAGAGAGCGGGGTAGAGGTGAGACACGGCGGCGAGAGGAGGAGAGCCACGTGTCAGGCGTGTCAGGCGCTGGGAGTGAGCAGCTGCGGTACCGTGAGTAGTAAGCGGTCCTGAAAAGCGTTTTTCCCACTTGGTGCCACGAGTGAAGAGTGGTCCCGCAGGCATCCCCCCCTATTGGTGCATAGGAGCCACACTTCAGACTTTCCTTTCAGTGCATGGTGTCACAGCGTTTGAGAGCCCCCTGCCAGTTCTTTCATCGCAGCAAAGGAGCTGTGGAGAGAGACAGCGTGAGAAGGGGTGTGGAGGAGTGCGATCCGGAGAGAGCAGCTTCGGGTGCCTTGAGAGGAGGATTGACTCCCAACAACAACTTTCGAAGAGAATCGCTAACCGCCTGCCTAACCTGAGCCAGCGAGTTGCAGGAGCCTACACAGTGCCGTATAGCACTACATAGCCTGGAGACAGGTGGAGGGGGGCCACTATCCACCAAGCTCCTACTCCTGCTTCCTGCTAATCGCTGGTCGCTTGCCGCTTGCCGCTTTCTTTGTTTTTTTTCCCTATTTCCTTGACACTAGACCAGTCTCAGCTTCTTTTACCCCGTCCCACCTTTGAGCATTTGAACTGGTCTCCCCGCACTATCCTCCACTAACCCTCCACAGCCTGTGACACCAGGAATACCAGGGATACTCCGGATTTTTTACTTTTGCAGGAAGCACAGAGCAGAAAGCACAGAGTGGGCAATAGCTCTAAACCTTCACCGCGGGGCCCTTTTAGCGACCCCTTCACTTTTATTTTGTCATCTCGACCGGAATCAACCAGGCACAACGATAGCGGCAGCAACTCCACTTCACCGCCACTTCAATAGAAAACAAGTACCTGCACCAAATAGTACAAAGTGAAGTGGAAATATTAACCGGCAAAAGAATAGCAAAAGAGAGCTAAGGCTATAAAGACAGCAAAGACCTCAAAACAACAAAAAAATACCAAAGATGTCAAAGACTCGTCAAGCCCTGCCCAGTATTGAGTTAAGCAAAACTGTGGCAAACAGTGGCCGAGTTGAATACGTTTGTGGCCGAACTGAATGAAACTGTGGTCGAACTGAGTAAGACCCCCACAAAGTACAAGTCGAACCAGAGAATGTGGACTTGACCTGGCAGCCCCAGCCCCAGTCCCAGTCCCAGTCTGAGTCTTTAGATATTGGGGAATTCTGCGTCTGGGCACATTTTTAACCGGTTGAACAGCTTCAGATTGCTTCCTCCCCTGTTCTTTTCTAGTCTTCTAGCTACCACTAGGAGGCTTTTCCACCTGCAATTGGTGGTGAATTTGCCGAACCTTGCACAATCACAAGAGAGAGGAGGAGGAGGAGCTAGTGCGGAGCGGTGCTTGTGTGCGTAATGATGAGGTCTGGTCGTCAGCGTGGGGCCCCACAAAACTCTATACAAAGCCAGAAGACAGAAGAGATAACAGTTGCTCCACTCTAACTGGACAGGCACAAGGAAAACGGAGAACAGGAGGGAAAAATGTTAATCAGTAGAGGCAGTGCCTTTATAGAGGGGAATTCGGGTATTCCAGCCGAGGAAAAGGCTTTATCTGCTTATCTTAGTAAGGACTGTGTTGTTCATATGAAGTCTCCATGTGTGGCGCAGTCATCTATAAAGAGCTACTTCTTTAAGTACCATCAAAAACAATCTGATAAAGATAAACATAAAAGAAAGATCTCCGAAAGGGAAGAACCTAGTGGGAACGCTAGTGACTGTTCATTGTCCTCTCCTTTGTCGTCCCCACTGTGTAAAAAAGAGAAAAAAAAATTCTGTTAGTGATCTGACCCAACCAAAGTTGCCTGAAAAATTGGATGCTGTAGCGGTCTTTCAGGATAGTAGTATAATAGGCGAAGGTGTTGTAGTGGAGAAAGTGTTGGAACCCTCGCTCCAGCCTTTTAATTGTAGCAGGGCAGTTACAGGCTCAGGCGCAAATTCACGTCTGTGTCCCTATTGCCAATCAGGTGGGGTCACAGCTGGTCGATGATTTTCAAATTACTAGTCAGGCATTGTGTTATAAAGGGTTGGATGTAGCGTGTGATTTGCCTCCTTGTAGGACACTGAACAAAAATAAAGACGTTATTGTGTTCGACCTTGGAGATGAAGTTGGAAATCCAGCTCACAAGGACGGGTATAGTGAACCAATTTTGGTTTCAGAGGACTCGCTTCCTAGCCCAAATAGTTGTTCTGTTAAAGGTGGTAATGTCAGCTTTTTTAACCTGGACCAGTCAAGTATAATAATGGAGAATAGCTTTATTATCAATAAATCATTGCTCGATCCATGTGTTGGCATTTCTGCGAAGATTATTAATACAAATAACCAATGTAGCTTAGACCTAAATGGTCAATCTAATCCAGCTGATATATTGTTATGGTCTAAATCAGAGGTCAACCCTCAGACTACCCCAGGTGATTCAAAAAAGAGTGAGGCTAGTCCTGAGCAGGGTTTATGGGATTGTCTTTTACATACTATGAGCTCAATTACTAATGCGCTTAATTTCCACTCAGACAAATTGGATGTTCAGGTTGATATTTTAAACACACTAGCATCTCATGTGGTGGGTATTGACACAAAACTCCTGCATTTAACTAATCTGATTACGAAGGTGCAAGCAGATAAAGATAGTCCGTTTATAACTTTCACCTGTGCACAATTGATTGATCAGATTTCTGATTTGCCTTCAATAGTAAGTTCAATGGTGCAAGAAGTTAAATTGTTGTCGGGTAGAAAAGCGCACGGTAACGATGAAATTATTGATCCATCTAACAGCATAAGTAGCTCAGTTGATGACGGCAAGTCACAATTTGTTAATGATGATAGCAAAATACAAGCTACAGAGGTCCCTCATCCTAAATCGGAATGCAATATAATTAAAGATGGCTTGGTAATATGGCCGGGATGCCTGTCACCCCCCCCCAACACAATCCCCAAGGATGGGAAGACGGACGCAGTTCTGAACTTTTGGAAGGCGGGAGGGAGTTACCCTCCCGGCCGTATTTATTAAAATATGAAACAAAATTAAAACATTAAAATAACAGTTTCATATTATGTACAATTTTATATTTATGACATTACGATGCAGACATGTTCATTGGCTAACCTTAACAAATCTCTAATACAAAGGTTCTCCTAGCCGAGTCTAAGCATCCTGCAAATGCATACTTTCTAAATTAAAATTGTACATCCTAACATTACGGGCCAACGGCAAGGTCGTAACCGGTGTCAGGTCCCCACTACCAACATTCCCCCCTCATGGTGTGAGGGGCGGGCGCACAGAGGACTGTACCTCTGTGCCAACTTCCAATTTCCCTTGTCTTAGCGGGGGCCCCTTATTTAACTCGACGCCATCTTAATGGTTGTCCGAGGACTCGTGTGAGGTGTCTAGAAGGTAGCGTGGACCCCCCTCCCACCCCACACTGCTTCTCACATCCGCCGTCGCGGATATCCTGGCCCTGGGAAATTCGTAGGAGGGGCATCTCGCTGCCTCCTCCCCTGGGAGGGGCCTATGACCGCCTTCCCTTCGGCGACCCCATACTTAGTGGGTGCCGCCTCCCCGTGTGAGGGGCCAATGGCCGCCTCCCCCCGGGCGCTCCCATCCATAATGGGTGGCGCCCCCCTGTAGGGACCTTGAAATTACTGCTCACCGATCATGACCTTACCGCCCGACCAAAAATAAATACGACGTTTTAACTACCTATTGAAGAAAGAAAATTACTTTTTACGTTGCAATATTATCGTCTTTAACTTAAACATTCCACACATCTTTCAATTAGACTGTGATACTATGCCTCACTGAGAAAAAATTGTTATGCAGTAAATCATTTTAATGCAGTACAAACATCGACATCTTTATTAACCACTATATCAGGAGAAAAGGATATTATCAAAGCAAAACCAATTTTATTGCAATACTAACGTTGCCATAAGGGGCTGGTGGGTGGGTCAAAAATTGCTCCTTGTTCCGTCGAGGGCTCACGTGCAACGAGACGGTGTAGCTTCCAAGCACAGAAACAAGAGGATGCTTCTTTGGATTGTTGCTCCTTTTATTCTTCTTCGGGAGGGCGTGTACCCTCCTCAGGTACGCCTACGGGGCGTGGCCAACGGTGTAGGTGTCTAGGACAACCCTCCTTGGGCGGGAAAAAGGCGCGCCCCGGCTACGCCGCTTCAGGCATACCAGCCGAGACACGCCCCCGCCCAAAATGGTTTCCCGGGGGGATCCGGGCCCCCTACCATACGTTCGGGGGGACCGAGTGGTCGCCCCTTTCCATAGCAGTTGGGAGTAGTGACTATTCAGTGTCAACTCACAAGTCAAGCAGCATGAATAAGTCATGCCCGAATCAAAGCCATGAAATAAGTGTTCCATCAAAATCAGTAATTCTCTCGAAAAGGGCAAGAAAAAGGTTAAGGAAAACTCACAATAAGAAAACGCATGACTTACAATTATCTAGTGAGAATGTGTGTGAAGATCCTAAAATCTTGGAAGAAATCGAATCTGAAACGAAATCATATTTCCCGATTTTTGGCCCTAATAAAAATTCAGGATTTAATGTAAAGGAAAATCAAATAATGGAGTGTGGCATCAAAAAATTAGGTGATGTTGATGCTAAATTTAGTTCTGGTCCCATAGTGGAAGCACTAAAAATAATAAAGGAAAAAGCATCAGAACAACCGATAAGTGTAAAGGGCGGAAGCCCAAAGTGCGCAATTTAGTCATATTCAGAAATTAGTAGATTTTAATAGTCATTTAGGTACGATTAGTAATGAACAGGGGTTTGAATTAAGCCTGAAACCAAGTAATGAAGTAGTGATCGATCAAGGTGTTCATAATAATATTATTAACCATAAACTTGTAAATCACACTCATCAGCAAGGTGGTAATAGGACCGATCAGGTGGCCCACTCTGGGACACAAGAGCGATTAATAAAGGAAGTTAAAGAAGTTAATTTTCTGACTGAAATGGTTCTGGTGCCTGCTATTGAGAATACGTGTCCACCTGTTACTATGGATAAGGATAATATTGAACATTTAAATCTGTCGTTCGATATGAGGAAAGTAGCCTTCTGTCCCCAATATATATCAAGAGGTCCTCATGATATCTTAAATCGTGGTAGCATTTTGAAATTATTACATGCAATTACAGATCTTAAAGATGTTGTAACTAGGGATCTGGAAGCTGTGGAGTTTAAGAAAGAAGGTGAACACCTTGACAGGGAGATAACAATTGCAACCTGGTTAAATATGGAAATTGTTAATAAAATAATGGCCAACTGTATAATATTTGAGAAATGGGGCATTAAAGTTTGGCGACCACAAGGACCTTGCTATCCGATGTTGCTGATTCCAATTAAGTTACTTGATACAACGACGCAAAAAAAGATGATAAAAAAATAGCTATGGTGGCACAAAAAAGAGACGATAAAAAAATAGCTACAGCAGCTCTGGTTAGAGTTTTAAAAAGTGTGTCAGGCCCATCTACTGAATTAAACTTAGCATACGGCATCAAGATAAGGAGTAGCCAGTCTGGTTTGCGAACATGTGAGGCGTTGAAGAAAGTCCCAGAGTTAGTAGATGATTGGAGCTGGCTTCCAGGAATATTAACAAATGCAAATCCTGAAAAGAAGTATTGATGCCAATCAAATCCTTTGAATTTTTTTGTTCCTGGAACACTAATGGTTTAAAACCATTAATTGAGGACCAATATGTAATAGATTTCTTGAAGGCTTTTAGTATAATAATGTTTCAAGAAACCTGGAACACGTGTAGTGAACCCTTTATTGGTTACTTTGAATACTGTAATGTCGCAACACGTGAAGCTAACTCAGGTCGCCCATGTGGTGGTCTTTCTATATATGTTTCTTTGAATCTTAAAGTAGATCACTTTGAAATTGACCTTCAGGTAAAATGGCTACAGTATGTTAAATTAATAGCTGGTCATTCCATTATTCTATTAAATGTGTACTTAAGTTTTAAAAAGAAGGTTAGATCCACACAAATCACTCAGTTATGGGGAATGGTAAAAACATTATATTTTGATCATTTGGACTCAGTATTTATTATCTCAGGTGATTTTAACATGCATTTTGTTGCTTTTAAAAAGCAGACACTTGACTTAAAATGTTTAGCTCAATGGACAGATTGTGAGTTTAAAAAATATAATTTAAAGATTATGCATGACCCGGATAATATCCCGACTTTTAACAAAGCAGGTAGTTCTTCTGTAATAGATTATACTATAATGTCTGAGAAATTATATAATTTAGTAAAAAGCTATCAGATAGTACCAAGGATTGAAAGTGATCACAATCCACAAGTGATTCTCTTTGATCTAGCTCTGGACTATCTGCCAGAAACTAGGACTCTGGTAAAAGCACCAACAGCTTTTAATCTTAAAAGGTTAACATGGAATGAAAAAACTGAGGAAAATATTTTGGGAGTCCTTGCCTGTTTAATTCAGGATGTGCAGTCTGCTTACGGTGAAGGGAATTCCATGGTTGATTTATGGTCACTTTTGTGTGACGAATTGTCGGCTAAATTTGCTAGGGATGAGCCCTCTAAAGGTATAACGCTGAACCCTAGGAAACCAGGGTGGTATTCTTCCCACCTACTATATCAAAAAAGAAAGCTTAATAAAGCAATAAGATTACTGCACAGGAATAAAAACAGGCTATCGCTTTTTATTATATCACTTAAAATTAGAGAGTTAAAACGGGGATATAAGAGGGATATTTGGAGAGCAAAGCAAGCTTATTATGAATCAACATGGGCAAAGATACATCATGCTTGTAAATCCAAAGATCTACGGTTATTTTGGAGCATCATTAATAACATCGAGAATGGTAATAATAGAAGCAATAGTGCTAATGTAGATGAAGTAAGTTGAGTGAACTTTTTTAATAAAAAAATCGATACCAAATGTCCAGATTATGACAAGTGTAATAGTAATAGTCCTACTGACATGCATAAAACAACAAATAGAGGGAGGCCAGATTGTATTTCTCCTCTTCAATGTAGTGTGGATATAGAGCCCTGGTCGCTTGATAAAGTAAAAAAAGAGATAAATAGGATTAGATCCAATGGAGCACCAGGTCTAAATGGTATTCCGAATGCAATATTTAAAGCTAAATTAAGTAATTGGCCGGAGTTATTAATGCTTTTGTTTAATGAGGTTCTTAAATCAGGCCTTATTCCGTTATCGTGGCATGGCAGTATTATACAACCAATATATAAATGTGGGCCCCAGGATAATCCGGCTAAATATCGTTCAATCACACTCACAGACGTAGATGCAAATATGTTTGCTAGTTGCCTGCTGGATGAGTTAGAGACATGAGCCACAAAAAAGGAGCTGATTCCTAACTTTCAAACTGGCTTTAGAAAGGGTGAATCAACCCATACTAATTTAATTTTATTAACACTGTTAGGTGAGAGAGCCAAAACTAGGATGCAAAGACTATATGTTTGTTTTATTGATTTAAAAGCCGCTTTTGATTTTGTGCCGCGAAATACTCTCTGGTGGAAGTTAAGGAATTGGGGTATAGCGGACACTCTATTAAAAATGATTATACTTTTATACTCCGACACCTGGGTGCAGATCAAAATTGGCGACGGGAAACATATGACCCGTCGTTTGGCTACTAATGTGGGATTGAAACAAGGATGTGTCTTGGCTCCTTGCCTTTTTAATCTTTTTATGGCCGATTTGCCAGCTCATTTTAAAAATATTAATTTGCATTCACCTTCGATTTATGGTCAAGAGATTAAATATCTGCAATATGCAGACGATACCATTTTAATGAGCCAAACAGTTATAGGGTTAAAAAGGTTAATTGATTCTTTTAATTGGTATGTCATACAAAATGGACTAACAATTAATATAAAAAAGACAAAAATAATGACTATGGGAAAAGGGAAAACGAGGATTAAAGAGTGGAATATCAACGGCCTGGTAATTGAAAATGTGAAATCATATAAATATCTTGGGATTACTTTTGATGACAGACTGATATTTAGACAGCATTTTAATAATCTTGAAGCCAGGGGTTGCTCTCTCGCATTTGCTTTTAGAAAATTTAGAGACAAATTATCATGCCCTAACTATGAACATCTAATGAAGGTGATGAGAGCAAAGTTAATTCCATCTTTGGACTATTGCTCAATCATCTTTAGGGGCAAAGACGCGAAATTGCTAGACGATATAGAAATTAGAACATATAAAACTGTTTTTAAGATCCCTAAATATATCAGTCGTGCAAACATAAGATTTGAATTTGGATTGAAGAATCAATTTCTGCCACGTCAATCAGCATTTTTGAAGTCCTTATTATCATTAGTCCGTTCGGAGGAAGGATCTTTAGCAAAGCTGTGTTGGCTTGAAATTTCAGAAGGCGAATATTCAAAAAATTGGCAGCTGTACTTAAACGAATGCTTATGTAATTTTGATTGCTCTAAATTTAGAAGAGGAAATGAGGAGTCGAATAGTTTTTAAGAAAGAAATGAATCAAATGGCCGCATTACTAACGACTATAGCAGATAAGGGGGACTTAAGGAAAAAAAATCATTTCTGGTCAATTGCTAATTCTTTTGGTAAGTTGTCGGCCCAACCCTATCTGTCATATCATCTAAGACCTTTGCTTAAGAATACATTTATGTACTTGAGGTTGGGAAGATATCCGACAAAGGATGGAATTCCAAAATGGGTGAATCAATGGTCATCGAGTATTTGCAGGCTTTGTGGGGTAAGGAAGGAAACAATAATGCATATAGTAACTTTATGCCCAGCATTGGCAGACACTCGGAAGATTATCCTAAAACCGATTTTTAATGAACTAGGAGTTAGAACATGTAGGCAAGCAATTATTACCTGTTTGAGTGGGGTCAATATTAAACTTATTTATCTTTTTGTTAAGTTCATCATTATTGCAGAAAAGAAATTCAAAAGAGTTGATGGAGTAAGTAAATGTATTTCGAGATAAAATATCTAAGGAATATAACTGAAGAATTGTTTGAAGCAAAGTGTTATTCCAGCTTAAGGGACTATTAGTACAATCTAATCTAGTGATGCACATTGCACTTTATTATCGCTTGTAAATGGAAAACAGCTAAACATTTGTATTTATAATTCCCACTGCTAACACATGTCACTTTAGTTAAATGCTGCTATAATAGTGTTTGCTGCTAGTATTAGGCATTTTAGCAAGTATAATGCATGTTAATTATTTCTTTGTGATGTTTTAATATTTTTTATGGAAATGTTATTTATCATCTCATTACTGTTGGATCATTTTAAGGATTTTAATAGTTTTGTATATATTTGTTTGCTTGTTTTTTGTTTGTTCTTTTTTTCTTGTTTGTAATGATTTTAATTAATCAACAAATAAATTATACTACTACTACTACTATATACCAATCGCCAGAAGGAAGCTGTAGTTAGGAACAAAGTTTCCATAGGTAAAGCGTTTTCTATTTTACCAATAATGTTGGTGCTACTTGCCGAATCTTCGCCAAAGTTGCTGTATTGAAAGTTTCAAGGTGATCCGTCAAGCCGAGATAAAAGGGGGGTCCCAAAACGCGTTTCCCCCATGTTATGTCTATGAGGATTTTTCTTTTTTTTAACACAACCACAGCCAGAACCGTTGAACGGATATCTGGGAGCCCAACAGCCTACTAAAACCCTACTGAAATTTGATTGTTTGCCGACACTTCAACAAGGGAATGTGGGCAGCCATCTTGGGACTTGGTTGAACCGAGTCCCACACGAAATGTAGAAAAAGAAACAAAAGGGGGCAGTGTAGAAGTACCCTGACCCCCTAGACCTCTTGGGGGGTCCCACTGGGACCCATCAGGGTCAAAAAATGCATTTTATTTTGTTTTTGCTGGATCTGCGTATCCACCCGAAAATAAAAAAAATAAAAACCCTGGGTGAGCTAAATTCCAGAGGCTTGCTAAAAATAAGGGAAAGGGTCGCAGGGGGCTCCCCTCCTAGGGTTTGATTAAACTCCGGGGATCTCCACCTCCATGGGGCTTTCAACTGTATCATGCGGAGTGCCCGCACGGCACCACGTGCCACGGGGACCACCACGTAGCTGGGGCTTATTTCTTCAATCAGTGGGGGGCCTTTTCGACCCCCCTCCATCCCTGGGGACCACCGCCTCCCAAGGCTTTTCACAAAAAAATGTGGGGGGCCAAACAGAGCCCCCCTGCAGCCCACCCCACCCCACCCCAGGGGTTTAACTGTCATTAGTGGGGGGTGCACAAACCTCCCCATGCCCTGTACCCCACCTCCCCAGGGCGACTTCTAACAAAGGGGGGCCTGTTGGCCAACGTGCCTTTCAAAAAAAGAAAAAACGTGCAGGCCCCGGGGATGGGGTACTCAAGCTGAAAATGGCAGAGGAGGGGGGTAGCTTGGCTCATTACCCTTTAAATAATTTTCTTTTTTTAAAAGAAAGGCCAGGCTGGAGTCCCTAGGACTGAAATATGCCCGGTGAGGGCGATGCTCTGCCCCCTCACACATTGAAAAAAGGCCTGGCCCCAGGGATGGGGTCCCGGGGCAAAATGGCCCATTGAAGGGCATCCATGCAGCCCCTTCCTAAAAATAGTTTGAAAAACGTCCGGCAAGTTACCAGAGGCCATGCCCCTTTGCACCACTTTACAAACATGCCTCATGGTGCAGTGGTGGTTGGGGGATGAAGTTCCCATAGATGCTGAGGGTCCTTGAGGTCCAGGAGTTCCTTCTGTTACCTCCAGGAAGTCCCAGACAGTGGGATTGTTGAGAGTACTCGGAGACACCCCCCCCTTCTCCACCACTCTGAAAACCCACCTCCTGGCGCATTGATCGTTGGGGAATTAATTTCACTTTACTCCTGAGGGCCTCAGGACTAGAGTGGACATCTTCCTCCAACCAGGATGTGCATTTTCACAGTGGTGAAGAAAGGGGGCATGGCCTCTGATGACCTCTCAGCAATCCAGCTGTGTGTGTCTTACTGGAATTAACAGGAGGGGTAGTTGGCCCTCAAGTACCCTCAATAGCCAAAGGGAGTCATTTGAGATGTCATCAGTAATGTCATCAGTGATGTCACTGACCATGTCATGGATATTGTAATATGTGAGGTCATAAGTAGTGCATTGCGGGGGCACGAGTTATAGTTAGCTTACTAACTATAACTGCTCATTTTCATTGGTTTTGAACTATAATGTCCCTGTAACCTTTGTTTTTTTCTGTAAATGAAGGAGTCACTCCCCTGCATCCGCCGGCACCACAACACAATCGACCGGTCTGCCAAACCTGGGCTCCAACGGACTCCAAAAGTCTCGGCAACACAGATGGTGGTTCTGAATTACCTCGAAGCCTGACTTGTCCTCTCATCGAGTTGAAGCCAGCAACCACATACCTGTGCACTGCATCGCTGCATTGCTTTATCATGCGGTAACCGCATTGGTTACCACGACTGACTCGTGTCATGAAAAGTTGGACGCATCGAAAGGTTCTGTTGATGACTCTGTCCTCGCTATAACTGACCCGGATCGATGCGGTTGGTTGGACTGACGGATTCTGTTGTCTTCAGCATCACTGTGGCTTGGGCAGAGCTACTGATTCGGTGTACCCGTACTTGAAGCTTCTTCATCAATTGACCTGTTGCTCATTGACCTCAAGTGGCCTTCGTCTTTTGTGCCTCCTGGACTCCCTGGAGTAGCATAGACTTTATCCCCTCTGCTTTCAGGAACTTTTCGACACAAACCAGCACCTGGGTTCCAACGGACTCTTCATCCTTCTGCAACAGCGATCTTGTCCTGACGTCCTCGATGGTGCTCGACAGTGATTGTGGCTATCCTGATTCCGAGGGTATCCATGGGTGGGCTGCCGCCTCAACCCTCTGTCTTCCACGAGGTATCTTCGGGTCCACTAGGAAGGGTCTTTCTTCTTCAAGACTGCAACCGCAACATACCCTGAGTAGTACTGAGTATACAGTTATTCATCCTCTTGGCATATGACTATCATGGGGTAACTAGACTCTCACCTGGGGTGCTATCTTGGGTCCCCATCTCTCTTCAACTTCTGGGACCAGTCTCATCTACTGTTGTGGTTCACATTCCACTATTGTTATATATAGTTTGCTCCCCCCTAGGGACCACTGTGCATTGGTGCTTCTTACTGTTCTATTTTTAAGTATTGTGTGCATTGGTAGTATATCTTCGGGCAGGAGATATTGTATAGTGTTAGTAAGTGACTGTAGTAAATATCTATTTTAATAACTACACTGTGGGGTTCTTTTTCACTTAGCAAATACTAAAGATTGGATACTGGTGAACCGAGCTGCTTTACTCTCCTCTCAAACGAAGCCTGAAGGCTGCTCTACACAGCTACCACTGAGAGAGCCTTTCTAAGGTTGTCTAAACCACTAAAATCCCCATAAGGGTCGGCTGAATTAGTGTAGGGTGCTACACTTACACTCTCATCCCCTTTGGTTTTGCTTTGTTCACCCTAAGTTGGCAGGGTCTGCCCAGAAGTGTGCCCCTTGCTCACTTAGCCACTGGATTCAAGCTAGCCTGGCTAATGATGGCTGATTAGTCAGAAACCGGTCCCAGGATGCTTGTTTCTGGTCCAGGGAAGACATGGCTTGGCAGTTCGGGCTGGACTGTTCCCATGAAACACAGGGTCAGACTGATTTGCATATGGCCATGTCTGAACTGGGGTGGCGGAGTGAGCTAAAGAATGATGATGGATTAAACCCAGATCAGTTGACTTGAGATGAGTGCTTGCAATGTTCAACACTCCGTCCATCATCCCCTTTGGTTTTACGCTTACATAAGTGAGCATCATATACTAAACCAGCCTCTCACAAAGGTGTTGCATGGTTATACTAAGACCAAATGCTATGAAACATTTAGGGAATAATATTCATATTTGTACTAATATGAATCACCAAAAACAATATTAATAATTTATGTCTTGAAATAATTGTATATGTTGGTACTTTGAAAATGCAGTAAAATGTCATTGTTACATGTGCTATTTACAACGAAACTAAAATAATTTATGAGTGTGAATAAGGTGAAAGAAATATATAAGGTCTCAAAAGATTCTAAATGAAATGTGTATTTCCAAATTTATAGTCTGTATTTTATTAACAAAATTCAATTTGGGCCTGCATTTTCCTTACTTTGCTTGATTCTTTTCTCATGGAAAGGCTTCATAAACTTACAATATGAAGGGAAACGGTCTCATTGGGAGAGTTCCCATTCACATACTAGGACTGTTCGCAACAATTTTGCTTCTTTGAGTACATCTGTCGTGAGAAACTGTTCTCTTGAGCTCATTCATGTGCTTTTGCTAAAGGACTATTGTTTGAAAGTTATGCACACTGGATGGTTCGAAAGCTTACGTGATGGTCACCACCTTATTGCTATAATATGTGTCTACTTTATGATACATGACAATCACCCTATACGAGCTAACCAATAGACTGAGTGGTCTGAGCAAATGAGGTGACCCAGTAGGTGTCACCTCAGAACTTGAGGATTATATTATACATTGATGTGGTGGTGAGGACACACATCACCCTTGTTCTTTCTTGCTGGCTGAGCAACACCTCATCCGCTTCTTCCTTGCAGACTCTACCGGCTTTTCCTTTGGCTGTTGCATATGCTGTGTTCGCTATTCCCGGACTTCTTTTCCGGATGGGGGAGTACATTTAAGCTGATATTATTCATGTCCCTTCCTGAACCTTCCAAGAACTTTGGTAATTAATGGCAATCAAAAGTGATTAGATTTGATTATCATGCACTCTTGCATTTAAATGCCTGATATTGATGTATTTATTTCTCTTAATTTACTGATAAAAATCTAACCATAACTAAATCCTGTTTCCCTCTCTCCATGATTTGTCTCCAATAATTGATTGTGCATTCCAAGTGAGGTATTAATTAGTGATGGGAATTCTAATAGAGAGATCTCTGGACAGTAGATACTAATGTTATTATTCTCCATAGCTATAATTGAATTATTGGTTTGCATGATTTTAGTTCAACTTAATTTCTACAGAAGATCTGGTCTAGCTATGATATTACTGTATTTGTATAGTTTAGTTTTGAGAGTTATATATATGAATCTAATTACTAGTTTGTAGGACAGTTAACAAATTCCTGGTCTTCATTGTATAACTGTATTGGATCTCTATGTCCGAACCTTCTCGGCACCAATCAAGATCCATCTGAGGACCAAATAGATGAACCTGAAGTGTAGTAATAGGAGATAAGGGATTGTTGGACTTTTTTCTGACCTGGTGTTGGTGGTTTCAGGACTCTGGGCACTTTATCACTGCTGTCCCGTGTAAAGTGCATGTGCTCTCTATGGTAAAACATGGTAAGATTGGCCTACACCTATTTGGCATATTTAATTTACCTATCAGTCCCTTGTAAAGTGGTATCTCAGATACCCACGGCCAGTAAATTAAATGCTACTGAGGGGCTTGCAGCGCTGCTTGTGCCACCCACCAAAGTAGCCTTTCAAACCTGTCTTAGGCCTTTGCCAATGCAGGGCCTGCACACACAGGTAACTGCAGCTGTGACGTGGCACATAAAGTGGTTTCCACATCTGTAACTCCCTTTTTGCCACATAACAGTCACCCCTAAGGTAGGCCCAAGCTAGCCTTATGGGCAGGGTGCGCTGTAGGTAAAGGGTAGGACATGTGCCTTAACTGTGTGGCATGTCCTGGTAGTGACAAACTGCCATTTGGGTTTCTTACTACTGTGAGGCTGCCCTCCCATAGGAATGCATTGGGGATTCCCTGATAAGTGTTTCAGTGGTAATTCCTGATCTGAGAGGAGTGGTGTGATCAAGTTTGGTATAGTTGGAATATTGGTGATAAATGCTGTGTAATGGTGTGCGCAGATTTATTGTCACAATTTTAGAAATGGCACTTTTTGAAGTGGGCATTTCTGTGTGATATGTGTCTTTGTGCCTGCCTGTTGTGTATTGCATGTCTGGCTCTGGAGTGAGAGAGACTGGGGAGGTGCAGTGGCTCCAGAGGGGCTGGGTGAGTCAGCACTAGGCTAAATGGGACTGATCTGCATTTGGAGTAGTGGGAGGAGTAGCCCCTGACCCTGATAGGTCTGTGCCAGCCTTCCACAATGCTGGCTCAGCCCCCCTGTGGTGTGTCTAGGGGCAGAGCCTACACTAACAATGAGGGTGTTGGTGCACTGTAAAGAAATGGTTGAGTGCCCCCCAGAATTGGTTTGAACCGGGCACAAAGCCCTGTATCAGGGGGAGAACTAAGAGCATAGTTGGTATAAGTATTGGGGCTGGGACTCCATGTAAGTGATATCTGCTTGGAGCTGTGAAGGGAGGATTGCTAGGTACTATGAGTAACCATCAGGGAGGACTTACCCTCTGCTAGAGGGCCCTGTGAGCTGGCCTGCCTAGGCCCAGTTTAGCCCCTCTGGACTTTGGGGGCTGAGCGCATGGTGAGCTCTTCATCTGCTCCCCTCAGGGCTTGGGGGGATCATGCCCGGCAGCACCCTGACGCCATAGCGCCAGGTGAGGAGTGCTTTGTGCCCTGCAGTGTGGGCAGCGCCTCCCTCCTTTTTATGGCCGGATCCACGGAGGGGGGACCCAATTCTTGGGAAACGCTCTCCCGCCTGTGTCCCCTGTCGCATTACCAGCTATAGGCAGCATGCGCTCTGCTACATGGCCTCGGGCTGCAGGAAACACCAAAGTCCACAGGAATCCCAGGTCGGGATTGCCTGGTGATCGAAGAGGAGCCTATCCAGCAATTGTGCACTCTGAAGAGGGCCCAAAATCCCCGGAGACTCCGCTCCGGGAAACTGCTGCGTCCAGGAAGCCAGGCGGCTACTTCCTGGTTGTGGGCGGGACCGAGGCAGCGGGCACGAAACAGCTGAGAACAACGGCAGGAAGTCAGGTAATGTCTGTGCATGTTTGTAGGCGGGGCTTACGTGTCTGGGTAGGGCCCTGTGTGCTGCTGTACCTGTTGTGGTGAGAGGCGGCGAAGCCCTGCAGATGGACCGGGCAGTGCTTCGCCTTGTGATTACCGGTATGCTTGTCACGATTCCTCCGATGTGCACCGCTGCTGCCCCCTGGTCCACGATGCCATCTGGTCCAGGGAGCGGTGCTTATATGCCCTCCTTTGGCTTACCTGGCTAGCTGGCTGTCTTTCGTCATTGGGGGATTGTACTCTGTGATGGTCCCATCGGAAGGGGGTGTAGGCGCCCAATTGGCGCTGCCAGCGGGAGAGGGCCTTGCATTTTCCCGCTTCTGGGGCACGCCCGGGCGCCCAGAACCAGTTCTCTCCCGGGGGCTCGGCGCGGGTTATGGCGCTGGCCCTTGAAGCCCCCTGTGGGGACGACCTCTGCGACACCAGAGGCTGGCTGATTTACAAAAGGGGGTGGTGATGAACAGAGTGTCTGAATTGAGCAGACCACTCTTACCCAGTCCAAAGATCAGGGCTTGATCCATCACCGTTATTTATCTCACTGCCCCATCCCAGCTCAGAACCTGGCTATATGCAAATCAGTCTGTCCCTGGCCCAGTGCATCATGGGAACAGGGCAGACTAAACTACCAAGCCAATTCTTTACCAGAAAGGAGACAAGCTACCGGGGACCGGTTTCTGGCATTTCAGCCTCTTCGGCCCGGCTTGCTTGAATCCTGATGGAGCAGTGAGAAAGGGACTCATGTCTGAGTATACCCTGCCACACCTATAGTGGCCAAAATCGATTTACAAAAGGGGGTGGTGATGAACAGAGTGTCTGAATTGAGCAGACCACTCTTACCCAGTCCAAAGATCAGGGCTTGATCCATCACCGTTATTTATCTCACTGCCCCATCCCAGCTCAGAACCTGGCTATATGCAAATCAGTCTGTCCCTGGCCCAGTGCATCATGGGAACAGGGCAGACTAAACTACCAAGCCAATTCTTTACCAGAAAGGAGACAAGCTACCGGGGACCGGTTTCTGGCATTTCAGCCTCTTCGGCCCGGCTTGCTTGAATCCTGATGGAGCAGTGAGAAAGGGACTCATGTCTGAGTATACCCTGCCACACCTATAGTGGCCAAAATCGATTTACAAAAGGGGGTGGTGATGAACAGAGTGTCTGAATTGAGCAGACCACTCTTACCCAGTCCAAAGATCAGGGCTTGATCCATCACCGTTATTTATCTCACTGCCCCATCCCAGCTCAGAACCTGGCTATATGCAAATCAGTCTGTCCCTGGCCCAGTGCATCATGGGAACAGGGCAGACTAAACTACCAAGCCAATTCTTTACCAGAAAGGAGACAAGCTACCGGGGACCGGTTTCTGGCATTTCAGCCTCTTCGGCCCGGCTTGCTTGAATCCTGATGGAGCAGTGAGAAAGGGACTCATGTCTGAGTATACCCTGCCACACCTATAGTGGCCAAAATCGATTTACAAAAGGGGGTGGTGATGAACAGAGTGTCTGAATTGAGCAGACCACTCTTACCCAGTCCAAAGATCAGGGCTTGATCCATCACCGTTATTTATCTCACTGCCCCATCCCAGCTCAGAACCTGGCTATATGCAAATCAGTCTGTCCCTGGCCCAGTGCATCATGGGAACAGGGCAGACTAAACTACCAAGCCAATTCTTTACCAGAAAGGAGACAAGCTACCGGGGACCGGTTTCTGGCATTTCAGCCTCTTCGGCCCGGCTTGCTTGAATCCTGATGGAGCAGTGAGAAAGGGACTCATGTCTGAGTATACCCTGCCACACCTATAGTGGCCAAAATCGATTTACAAAAGGGGGTGGTGATGAACAGAGTGTCTGAATTGAGCAGACCACTCTTACCCAGTCCAAAGATCAGGGCTTGATCCATCACCGTTATTTATCTCACTGCCCCATCCCAGCTCAGAACCTGGCTATATGCAAATCAGTCTGTCCCTGGCCCAGTGCATCATGGGAACAGGGCAGACTAAACTACCAAGCCAATTCTTTACCAGAAAGGAGACAAGCTACCGGGGACCGGTTTCTGGCATTTCAGCCTCTTCGGCCCGGCTTGCTTGAATCCTGATGGAGCAGTGAGAAAGGGACTCATGTCTGAGTATACCCTGCCACACCTATAGTGGCCAAAATCGATTTACAAAAGGGGGTGGTGATGAACAGAGTGTCTGAATTGAGCAGACCACTCTTACCCAGTCCAAAGATCAGGGCTTGATCCATCACCGTTATTTATCTCACTGCCCCATCCCAGCTCAGAACCTGGCTATATGCAAATCAGTCTGTCCCTGGCCCAGTGCATCATGGGAACAGGGCAGACTAAACTACCAAGCCAATTCTTTACCAGAAAGGAGACAAGCTACCGGGGACCGGTTTCTGGCATTTCAGCCTCTTCGGCCCGGCTTGCTTGAATCCTGATGGAGCAGTGAGAAAGGGACTCATGTCTGAGTATACCCTGCCACACCTATAGTGGCCAAAATCGATTTACAAAAGGGGGTGGTGATGAACAGAGTGTCTGAATTGAGCAGACCACTCTTACCCAGTCCAAAGATCAGGGCTTGATCCATCACCGTTATTTATCTCACTGCCCCATCCCAGCTCAGAACCTGGCTATATGCAAATCAGTCTGTCCCTGGCCCAGTGCATCATGGGAACAGGGCAGACTAAACTACCAAGCCAATTCTTTACCAGAAAGGAGACAAGCTACCGGGGACCGGTTTCTGGCATTTCAGCCTCTTCGGCCCGGCTTGCTTGAATCCTGATGGAGCAGTGAGAAAGGGACTCATGTCTGAGTATACCCTGCCACACCTATAGTGGCCAAAATCGATTTACAAAAGGGGGTGGTGATGAACAGAGTGTCTGAATTGAGCAGACCACTCTTACCCAGTCCAAAGATCAGGGCTTGATCCATCACCGTTATTTATCTCACTGCCCCATCCCAGCTCAGAACCTGGCTATATGCAAATCAGTCTGTCCCTGGCCCAGTGCATCATGGGAACAGGGCAGACTAAACTACCAAGCCAATTCTTTACCAGAAAGGAGACAAGCTACCGGGGACCGGTTTCTGGCATTTCAGCCTCTTCGGCCCGGCTTGCTTGAATCCTGATGGAGCAGTGAGAAAGGGACTCATGTCTGAGTATACCCTGCCACACCTATAGTGGCCAAAATCGATTTACAAAAGGGGGTGGTGATGAACAGAGTGTCTGAATTGAGCAGACCACTCTTACCCAGTCCAAAGATCAGGGCTTGATCCATCACCGTTATTTATCTCACTGCCCCATCCCAGCTCAGAACCTGGCTATATGCAAATCAGTCTGTCCCTGGCCCAGTGCATCATGGGAACAGGGCAGACTAAACTACCAAGCCAATTCTTTACCAGAAAGGAGACAAGCTACCGGGGACCGGTTTCTGGCATTTCAGCCTCTTCGGCCCGGCTTGCTTGAATCCTGATGGAGCAGTGAGAAAGGGACTCATGTCTGAGTATACCCTGCCACACCTATAGTGGCCAAAATCGATTTACAAAAGGGGGTGGTGATGAACAGAGTGTCTGAATTGAGCAGACCACTCTTACCCAGTCCAAAGATCAGGGCTTGATCCATCACCGTTATTTATCTCACTGCCCCATCCCAGCTCAGAACCTGGCTATATGCAAATCAGTCTGTCCCTGGCCCAGTGCATCATGGGAACAGGGCAGACTAAACTACCAAGCCAATTCTTTACCAGAAAGGAGACAAGCTACCGGGGACCGGTATTCAAGCAAACCGGGCCGAAGACGGCTGTAATGCCAGAAACCGGTCCCCGGGAGCTTGTTTCCTTCCCAGTGTAAGAATTGGCTTTTGTAGTTTGGTTTGCCCTGTTCCCATCATGCACTGGGACAGGAACAGACTAATTTGCATACAGCCAGGTTCTGAAACTGAGATGGTGCAGTGAGCTAAAAAACGGTGTTGGATCTAGCCCTGATCTCTTGACTTGGTGAGAGCTTTCTGCTTAACTCAGAGACTCTGTCCCTCACCACCCCTTGTTGTAAATACCAGAGGCTGGCTGGGCGTGCACTGAGGGGCCGGGAGACTGCCTACGTGAACCGTGTCCAGGAGATGTAGCCGTTTGATCAGAGATGTCGGTGGTTCGGTGCATCTGACTGTACCTCACCTTTGGTCGGAGGAGTAGCTGGGGAGCATGGTCACCTAGGCACAATAAATCCACTGAATGGATGATCTGATGGCTGGGACTGGAGGCGGAGAGAGCCTTGTGGTAACAGAGTTGGCCCCCATCTAGAGTTGCTGCTGCTGGGGCGGGCTGCGGCCCAGTGACTGGCACTTTGAGGTGAGCTGTGTGCGGCTGGGCAGCATCGGATGTTGTCGGCCAGTCTGGGGACACCAGGCAGGGACCAAAGAGGAGGGCAGCAACTGGGGGTGAACCGGTAAGCAGGAACGAACACTGCAGTGGGAGAGTCACCGGGCCTGAAGAGGGAAAAAACGTAGGCCTGTGAAATTTGTGCCAGGCGCCACATGGAGGTGGAAGCTGCTGCAGGGGTGCGCCAGGGCCTGACTGGCAAACAAGCATGCAGCACCCATAGGGCTATGCTGCCTTTCGAAGCGGGGTGGGCTGAGGCCCTGAGACGGTGCTGACCTGAGGTGCTATACATGGCATGACAGGACATCAGGGCGGTCCGGCAGAGCACAGGAGGCCACATAGGGAAGGCACTTGAAATCACATTCAAGAGTGGTGCTGGGTGGCGGCCCTCCTCACACAGGCCCGCAAACTGTTTTTTTCAGGATTGGGTCCCAGAGGAAGGCAAGGGGCCTTGCGGCTGCCAAGGATATGTGTTCAGACAGAGGATTGGGTTGACCCGCAGCCCCTGTACAAGGCCTGGACCAACAGGAGGGCAGCTAGCACACATGCTGACTGGCCGAGGTGGCGTGCCAAGGGCTTCACCTGCCCACCAGTATTTCCAGAACAGAGGGAGAGCAGTGAAAGAGGCCGGCATGCCAGTGAACAGAGGCGCCACAGAGTAGTCGGGCATGAGGCCTCACACTGAGGAATATCAGCATTAGCTCCCAGGGATTGACCCTCTGGCCAGGCTAGTAGGTCGCAGCAAGAGTTGGAGAGAATACGTCAGCCCCAGGCTCCACCAAGTGGAAGACCAATTGTCAAGAGGCAACATTGCCGGGGGGGGGGGTTGCCCCATCAGTGAAAGATCATGGGCAAGGATAAAGCTGCATGCTCGGCTGGTTCCAACGCCATCACGCAATACACTACGCCATGCCACCACCCACAGTGTATTATGACAAAGATGAGAGAGAAGAAAAGGGGGAGAACAGCAGGGAGCTCTCGCGTGCCAAACTCCTGGCTGTCATACAGGGGTCTAGGAAGGCCCTGGAGAACCAAAATAAGGCACTGTCGATTGATGTGAATCTCCTGAGAACAGAACTACGAAAAGTGGCAGATAAGGTGACCATCACGGAGGAAGACATCGAAGTCCTGAATGTGGCAATAATCAAGAAGCAAGTGGTCCAAATGTCTACAGCAACGAAAGCCCTGGAACGCTGGATTGAGGACATGGAGGGGCACGCCCGGTTCAGTAATATCCGAATGTTTGGGTTTCCAGAGAGGTTGGAGGGAGGGTCTACGGCCTACCTCTCAGGGGCCAGGGGGGGCAGAGTGATCTCTTGTGGCATTGAGAGCGGATGCTAGCGTGGCAGTGCAAGCTGTACTACTGTGACCACAGGGGCACTCCCTTCCTGCGTGCCGGGTGACTCAGGGGAATCACCCAACCAGGCACAGGCAATTTGCAGCACACAGGGCCCCTAGCACTCGGCCATGGTGGGATGTGAGACAGGTCTTGACCCAGCTAGGTCCTGCGGTGATCCTGAGACCCTGGGGGTGAACAAAGGATGCTGTCAAGCCTTTTGAGTCACTCTGGCGGTAGTCTTGAATTTCTTGCTTGCAGGCAAAGGTCAGCAGGGTGGCCCAACAAAGCAGGCAGCAGTTCCTGGGAACAGACAGTCCCAGTAAAGTGGCAATCCTTCTGTGACAACAGCCTTTACTCCGGCAGCGTCTTTTGCAGGCCCAGTAGTGCACTACCACCGGTGACATTGCCCCTAGAGCCTGGAGGTGCCTATTTACAGCAGTGGTATCCCGGCCAGACGAGGCTGGGCCCTCCCTCCTGGATCTGGATCTGGAAATCCTTCACCAGACATCAGCAGAGCTTTGCAGGAAGGTAGGACAACTCTAATATATTATTATGGGGAAATGTAAAAACGAAAATAGTACTGTTACCTCACGCCCCACTGTTAGCATTGACTCTATGTTGAAAAGTGTTGTGGGGATAGTCTCCAATGAGTCAACCCAGAAGAGCTCAGATTATCACTGGGCCCTGAGAGGTCGCCAGTGTCCCAAAACGAAGGTGGAAAGTTGTCTAGCAAAACCAAATCTAAGGAAATGACCTCCTTGCAATAGAGGACACTTAATTTAATTGAAAACATTGAACACACAAATAATTCACTCCCGCTTGAGCCTGCAACATTGGTGATGGACCACTGCTCTCCTGCTGCTCTGGCTGTAAAGAATAAAAGAACAACTGGTAAACAGATTGCCACAAATAGGAAGCAGCCTAGCCGAGTTGCCAGCACCAATAACCGCCTTCTTACCTGGATGCAACCAGTACAGTCAACATCAGCCCCTAATTCACAACCACAACACTCATCCCAAATGCTGATCCCAGACACCAAGGGAACTTCTGGCCTGCCCGCAGATCCCCTGCTCTTTGAACAGTACTGTTCTAAACTTAATACCATAATAGATGATAAACGTATGCCATTGTTGGAACGTCTGGTTAACATCGAGAAGAGTTTGGACACAATTAAGAACTGCGTAATGGCAGAGAATGAGGTTTACAACAGAGGCAGTGTACCCCATGTCTACTCCGCGAAACATACTCCGATTAGGGCATCTATACCCCAGACTCTAAACTTACTCTCAAGGGTGGGTTAACTAATGCAGCCCCGACCGAGCAGTTCTGCAGGTTAATCCAGCCTGCTAAACAAACCATTGTGTGGGATATTTTGTTACTGCAATTAATAAAAGTATTAAACAAATGAAACCAACACCCCACATTGATAGAGGGGCATGGTCAGAATCGTCTACCGCCTGCAATCGCGCTCACAACCGCCCACATGTTGTAAGGCACGTTTCCAGCAAGGATAAACTGGACTTACCACCTGCATCATGCCCATACGTAATGGTCTTAGTCGGTGTGCCCCTACTGAAGGAATCCCAAAGTGAAACTTGGGGGGACCTGAGGAACAAATGTATGGAGTGGTTAACTAAACATAAACATTTAATCCAAGAGGATGTAAGGACATTTTGACGGTACGGAGCGTTGGGTGGCTTGGTCGCCAAAACAAAGATATTGAGGGTGAGTATATTGTTATTAATTTTGACAGACTCCAGAGCGTGCGTAATATGTTAAAATAACAGGAGGAGTGTGGTGATCCTAATTCCAAAATCTGTTGCCTTCCTTTGGGTTACTTCTACAGATCAGTAGTCTAAACTAAAACCAACAAAAGCAACTAGTGGGATTAAGGACCAACGGGCACACAAGTAATCAAAGAAGGTATCTTTCAACAACTCAAATTGGCAAATTAAGACAAATAAAAAGGGACATTATCAGAACAATCTGAATACTGCATCAAAAGGGCCCTGACAAGAGAACATAGAAGGAATTGAAGAAGCTAAAGTGCAGTAAGAACAAAATCATCTGGCAAGTGAAACAGGAAAAAGCAGAGAAGATATGGGCCACATTGTTATATGATGCAAAAGCCAACAATAGTGCCAGGTTTTGCCACACAGTTAATATTATAGAGAACCCAATGCCTCCTGGAATCAACTCCTACATAACTGAGGAAGCCTGGGAAAAGTGCTTGTTGCATCATTTTAACAAAGAAGCCGACAAAATTAAACAAGATGTCTTGGCTTGCCAGCTGGGCTGCCGGCCCTAAAAAATCCAGCCGAGGAGATCCACTTTCCATGTACAATAAAACAGATTAAGAACAGAATCTTGAAAGGCAGAAAAGAGGGGGCAATGCCTTTCCACCAATTCTATATAAGCAGGACCCGAATTACTGGGCGGAGCAACTATGGCCTCGGGGAAATGATTGATCCCTTCCAGGAATCAGGGATTCTTTCAACTTCGATGGTATTATTAACATCTTGGAAGTTGAAAGAATCCCTGATTTTGGGAATGGATCAATCATTTCCCTGATTTATAAAAAAAAAAGGCAGCAGGAGCCAAGCAGAGAATAATAGGCTCATTGCACTAATTGACATTGATGCCAAATACTTTGCGGGTCTCATACTGGACAAACTCACTGAATGGGCATTGGGGAAAGCCTTAATTCCCATTAATCAAACAGGTTTCTAAAAAATTCACGGGGACGACAAACATTCTCGCTCTTTCACTCCTAATAGACGCCACCATAAAAATTAAAAAGCCATTATTTGTTAGCTTTATTCACTATACGTCTGCCTTCGACAGTATAGACAGGGGAAACTCTGGGCTAAATTATCCTGCTGGGAATTAGATCCAAAACTTTTGAATCAGTTAATTTTACTTTACTCCGGGACATGGATTCAAATAAAGCTGGGGACAGGCAACTGTCTATCAAGGAAGACATTGACAACTAAGGGGTTGAAGCAGGGTTGCGTTCTTGCCTCAACCCTTTTTAATCTCTTTATGTCTGATCTCTCAGCAGAGCTTGATAATTGCAACCATCATGCCCCCAATCTAGGGGGCCTAATACTGTCGAATTTACTGTATGAGGTCGATTTAATATTGATTAGCCGAACCCCAGTTGGCCTGCAACATCTTATAAGCACTACAAGTAGCTTCTCAGACAAGAACGGGTTACGTATAAACTTAGAAAAATCTAAAGTGATGATACTAAACCAAAAGTGTAACATACTTCAACGTCAGTGGGTACTGTGGGGTCAGCAGTTGAAGGTGGTCAAAGAATATAAATATCTGGGTATAATTTTTGACAGAAAGGGATAGTTTGGGCAACAAAAAGCAGCAATCAGAACTAGAGGGATCACACTGGCTGTCACACTAAAGAGCATTAAGCACAAAATAACGGGTCCAAATTTACCCCTTCTACTAGAAGTGCTTCAAGCAAGAATGCTACCAGCTATTACTTACAGCAGTGAATGTATGAGAAGGAGAGACAAGACCATTTTGGATAAAGTGGTGTCAAAAGCAATGCAAATAATATTTAACCTCCCACAGTACACTTCGCCAGCACAATTAAGGCTAGAGTTCGGCCGCCAAAAACAGCAAATAGCACAAAAGGGTGCCTATATCAAATGCTGGCACAAAATAAAGAGAGCTGAGACAGGTACCCTGAATTCATATTTATGGAAAGAGCTGGAAAGGAATAAAGACAGCCCAGCAATGGTCTATCTCCAAACAGCAATATTACAAGACCTCTGGGAAATTACTGGGACTCACAAACATTTTAAGCAGCTTGCACTTGCTAAAAAAACAGTAAAGATGTTATCTCTGGAAAAAGATAAAGCTACACTGACTAGGAGGGCCCATGGATGGTTTGTTATCCAGAGTTATACAAGGTCTCTGCCACAAGTTTATTAGGGAATAGGGTTCTCGAGGGCTGAGAAGGAATCTTATCTGCAATTGAGGATGGGAATCTTACGGGTAAATCAACACCTCCCACCATGGAAACGTTTAGATACAACAACGAACTGTAGATTCTGCGGCAACCCTAAAGAGGACATTCTGCATTTACTGTGCATTTGCAAGGGTCCAGCGAAAGAGCGAAAGACTATTATTAAAACCACTCAGGAACCAAAGACAGATTCGAACACGTAGACAAGCACTAAAAGTCTGTTTTGAAGGAGGAGACATTCAGTTAGCCTGTAGACTGGTACATTTTATGAGTATAGTAAAAATCATGTTAAATCTAACTGCTAGCTGACGAATCGATTATAAATGATTCAACTCAAAATTTAGAAACAGTTGTACATTTTTTAAATGTCAAGTAGTGCTCCAATTTAAAAAAAAACGTATTTACTATAATGATTATACTAGCCTTCTTTGTTAGATCTGTCATGGATCTCAGGGTATAGTGTGTAGAAAATAGTATTATGCTAACATTTGTTAATTTGAAGACTCAGGTCCTCTCATTGTATTTCAATCCTTGCATAGTATATGTGATTTTACATTTACATTTTTTACAATAGTATCAACATACTACAAATTTAAAATGTTTTTAAGTTAATCTCATTGCAATGAAATAAGCTGTTTTATGCGTTTTTGCACAGGTGTTTTTGAATGTAGATTTTTTGCAAAGATTTTTATTAATCATGCAATAAAGATAATTACCATTTACAGATCATTTGTATTAGGAAGCCTTTATTCCCCACAGATGATCACACACAATAATAAGTTATCTATTTTAGAGGTCCTTGATGGGCTAGACTGACTGAGATCTAACACAATAGATGAAGGTGGGCCCACAATTACCAATATGGCTACAGAGTCATCCCCTATAGTTCCACCAACCCAGCGCACATGCAATGATAACCAAACATTAAAAATCCTGATTTGGAATGTTGCGGCACTCCACTCTAAATTACTGAGTTCGGAATGGTTTACCTTCATTACCCACTTCGATATTTTAATTTTTCAAGAGACCTGGACTACCCACAAAATATTTGTTGATGGTTTTGCTTGCTATTATAACTTAGCAATACCCTCAAAATCAGGCCATGCAGCAGGAGGGCTAGCTATCTGGGTGAATATCAAAGCAAGAGGCTGTGTGAAGGCTTTAGAGCCATTCAAAACAACATCAAATAAAATGTAAATTGATACTTGTATAGCGCACTACTCACTCGCAAGGGTCTCAAGGCGCTTGTACGAATACCGCTGTGGAACCCATCCTGGCTTTCCCTGTGAGGCATCCACTCCTGGGCACCCCCAAGGTGGAGGCCAGGCATCCTTAGCGTTGTGGGGGCCGTTGTGGAGATTAAGCAAGCTATTGCCCAGAGTTGCAGAGTGGGACTCCATGATTGGAATAGGCACCGAGGCGAGAATTAATTGAACACCATTTGCTATTCCCCAAATACTTCTTCCCTAAATACTACTAATGCATCAATAATCCTTCTTGTCTGCAAACCAGATCCGGCATTAGGGGACTTAAGCTGGCATTGTTTTTGGCCATTTATGAATTCACCAATGTTATGGATGTGATAGGTAACTGTCCATAAGGATTACCTACCTTCAGGGACTGAGGCTTCATGTCTACAATTGACTATCTTTTTGGTCACCCAAATCTGGAGGGCTTTCTTCTAACAGGAAAAGTTATTGCCTCTGGTTTTGGAGATCACGACCCAATTGAGGTTCTCTTCTCCCAGGCCCCCAGACCACACTATTTGATGGAAATCGGAGCAAGTAGTCTTGAACCCTCATCAGATGGTCTTAGATTAATATGGAAAGCAGTCTATTCCAGAAAGATGTTAAAGAGAATTTCCCAGTGGTCATGACATGTTTTAGCAAAAAGCATATGGCCCATCCAGTGATTACGGCCTTTGAACAACTCTACTCCCTCATTAAGAATGAGCTTATGAGACCTATAAAAGCCCACAGCAGTAAACCAAAATGGTTTATCCAGGAATGCTCTATTGCCAACCGCCAATTATGTCACGCTATTAATGCCTCCACCAGGAATATGCAGGAGGTGAGAGGCTTGCAGAAGACTTATAAGCAAGTAACCGTTGCCAGAAAAAAAGGAAGCTCTAGACCAGCAATGGGATACTCTAGCCTTGACTGCTGATAATAAGAATCGCAAACTTTTTTGGGTAAACAGTAAAAGAAATGAAACAGTTTAAGCAGGCAGAGGGAAAATGAACTGTAACATAACCAGTGAGGCCTGGGAACAGCACTACTCAAACATCGACACACTAGTCTCCACAGACTCGGAATATACGCTGCCCCAATAGAGTTAACTCTGTGGAAAGTCCAGGAGTCTATGAACCAGAGTTTCGGGGGAAAGGCCTCAGGTCCTGGTGGGGTACCGATTGATCTTTTTAAATATAACCCAGCCTTTTGGGCCAACTGCTATTTAATGTTTTTAATAGTTAAGGATACTCTCCCGTACCATGTACATGGTCAACCTCAATATTAGTATGCTCAGAGCCAAGCTGGTTCAGGCCAATCTAATTAATTGACACTACAAAAAAATACTGGGAAGCTCTTTTACAATCGAATTAAAGAAAGGGCAACTGAGAAAGCAATTTTTTCACATGTCAGTACTGCTTCAGATCAAAGATGGGTGCGGTAGAGCAGTGTCTCAATCTTAGCCTATTGATTGGCAAATATACAATACCACAAAACTCCCTTATATATCTGGGATTCATGCACCTTACCACAGTGTTCGATAGCATAAACCGTTCGAAGATGTGGTCTACTCTTTTAACCCTTGGTTTGGATACTGCACTGGTGCACTTTATAGCCAATTTGTACTGAGACATGAAAGCCATAATAAGAATAAATACCAGTGGCGGCTGGTGACATTTGAAAGTGGTGAGCTTAAAACTTGTGTGGGAGTGCACCGTGGCGAGCAAGCGTAGCTTGCGAGCCTGGACAAACTAAGGGGAGTTTCGAGGGGGGTTCTCCCCCCGAGATGTTATTTTTTAAAGAGTGGGCAAACTGGGACATCTTAAGGATTTTGGGGGCCCTGGGCCAAACATATTTAGGGGGCCCCCGGCCCTGTGACGAACAGCTTTGAATATATGGTCCGGTTTCAGCTGTTTCATGTCCTCTTTGACCAGGTTACTGACAGTGCACAGCCATTCCTCCAAAATTCGAAATGTGCTTACATCTATAATATTCATGGATAGTGTTGACGTGTTTTAAATATTGCAACACAACAGCAGCTCACTAATGTTAATACAAGTAAACTCCGGCATACACTGAAGTGGTATGGGAGCGCAATATAAATCTCCCAAATCGTACCTTAAGTCATACTGGTAAACACCCTCATGTCTCTTCCCCTATGCAGCTATTTCATCCCAGAATAATCGAAGATGTTTTGGGTAAGCGCTTGTCACTCAGAAATGCCGACCTCTTACTTCCAAGAATTCTAACCAAAATATTAGACTCATATATTGATCTGAAGACAGTGGATATGCTAAATATGCTAAATATGACACTGGCTCTCAACAGCGTTTGACATCCAGGGTCACTTTTTACCGCAAGTTGGGTTTAAATACATTTTATTTATCACGTAATAAGGTAGTGCGCTGTAGTGCACTGTTTTCAAACTCTTGTTTGAAATTCCAGCTAAGGCCGAAGACGTTTTACACACTTTACTATAGTCAAAAATCAAATATTGAAATCTTGCACAAGTTTTCTTTTCCTGCTACCATCACTAAAGCATATGCTCATTGCTGCAGGATGAATGTCTGCACCCAACCCCGTCCACCAGCAGTGGCCTTAATTGCATACACCCCCACCACACACACCCCAGTCAGCTAAACTCTCAGCATTGATTTTTTTGTTTAAATCTTTTTTATTAGGGTTTTACATTTATGAGATAGGTCACACATCAATCATCATATATGCCAACATTACATAACATATGCAATTGTGGTTCGATGACAACAGATTGGCTCCAGTATTCTGAGTGTGGCAGTTGTGCAATATGCCCCCTGAATCCGTCAGTGGGCTATCTCGTCGCAGGATGCCATGTCTGAGTGTACCTGATCCCTTGGGTGATATGATTGTGGGGTCGGGTGGAACTGCTACCCCTCCGTCAGTGTACTACCCTACTTAATGTGTGCAAACATCAACGTGTATGTAAATGTGTTGGACTTCAAGCTACCGTCTAAAACTAAAACTGAACTGGGAACCACGGGAGGGGATACCCCCCGAGGAGAGGAGAAGACGGGGGGAGGGCAAAAAGCGGCGAGCAGGGGGCAAGCAGCACTCCTGGGTGGCGCACATGTCAGACACCAGCTGGCGGGAGCTGGTGATGCGTGTTGTGGGGGGCAAACAGGGCGGAAAAGGGGGGGAACCCGCGGCCGTAACAGATGATCATATTAACAGGATCGACTACCCGTGGCACATCAACCTCCCTCCAGGGGCGCTATACATGCAATGGTGGTGGGGCCTGTGGGCTGGGGCCCGAGGGGGCTTGCAAGGCAGGGGTTGTGTCGGCTCTGGAGCATCTTGTGCGGTTGTCTCTTGCTTAATTTGTATTAGCAGGTGTGCCCACTCCATAGAAATTGGGTGTTTGCGTGTACCTTTTACCTCTTCCTCCCTCAGGATCTCTTCTTCCGCTGTTCCCCACTTGTTCACAGCTACCACCCAGGCTGCTTCTGGCGGTCCTGTAGGGGCCCTCCAATGCATGGCTATGTTTTGTTTGGCCAAGAGGATGGCTAAGGATGCAAACCGCCAATGCAGTTTCTCAGGCTTCTTTTTCTTATAAATACCCAGGGCGCACGTCTCCCATGTGGTGATGTGTTGTAAGTGTACCAACGTGTGCAGCGTGTGGTGTACTCTGTTCCAGTATGATTGCAGGGACGGACAGTCCCAGAACATCTGTTTAAAGGTCGCATTCAATAACTGGCATTGGGGACATCTGAATTCCGTGTCCGGGTAATACTTACGCAGCTTGTCGGGCATAAGATAAGCTCGATGAAGAACGTTGAACTGTATATTTTTGAAGCGGACATTTCGGTAGACTTTTTTTGGGTATTCTAGTACTCGTGTCCACTCGTGGAGGACCCGTCCTATATCATTCTCCCAAGATTGACGCAGTCTGTCTAGGGGAACCTCGGTGAGTTCCCGAATGGCTTTGTAATACCATGTCACTAGGTGTCTGCCTGCCCCCATTCGCAGTATCGTGTGTAGTACTGTGTGCATTGGGGGTTCTCCTTCCCGCGAGTCCCAGTACGCTCGGCTGCTGTCTATTAGTTGTCTATGCATTAAGAATTGCCCCTGTGGAAGATCATACCACTCGACCAGCTGTTCAAATGTTTTCAATTGCCCCTCGTGGAACAGAGCCTCCATCTCTGACACTCCACTATCCCTCCTTCCGGGGAAAGAGGACCGTGGGGAGTACAACGGTTGCCCTTTTGACAGTCCATGGATGCGCATCATGCATTTGCGGGCTATAGTAACTTGCACCGGGTGTGTGCGGGCTGGTTTGGAGCCTGGCATTAGTATTCGTCGAATGACGGGTAGAGGCAACCCTCTGCTGTCAGTGATCGTCCCTCCCATGTGCCTCTCGGCTGTCCAGTGAGACCACCACTGGAGTTGCGCAGCCAGGAAATATGATTCGAATGACGGGGCTCCCAGGCCTCCTCTCGCAGTGGGTAACTGCAGAGTACGTAGGGCTACTCTGTGCCGCCCGTCCTCCCAGATAAATGTTGTAAGGAGCATGTCCAACTCATGGAAGAAGGACCGAGGCGGGATAACTGGGAGATTTGTGAAATGATACAGTAGCCTAGGTACCATTATAATTTTAGCTATGGCTACCCGCCCTATAGGCTCCAGGGAGAGTGTCTTCCAGAAGCCGATCGCGGACCGAAGGCCTGCCAGCACACTGCGGTGGTTCCCCTCGTAGAGGTCCTCCGAGGAGTGGTATAACCGCACTCCCAGATATCTGGGGGCCGCTGTACTCCATTTCAGGGTCTGTGTGCCTACCTGCAGATCGTGGGGTGCCAGGTCTGGACTGGGTGGGTAGATTGTTGACTTACCCCAATTTACTTTGAGACCCGACATGTCTCCGAACTCCTGAAGAGTGTGCCAGATCGAGGTGAGATCACCTGTCACATCCCGGACATAAACTAGCAAGTCGTCTGCCTATACGGAGACACAGTGGAATTTGTCCTCTATCGGGATGCCCCACGCCTACCCCTCCTGTTGCAACCGAATGGCCAGGGGCTCCACCGCCAATGTGAATAGAAGGGGGGAGAGGGGACACCCCTGCCTGGTTCCCCTCTCCACCGGAAAAAAGGCTGAGATTAGTTTCCCGACTCTTATCCTGGAGGCGAGGCCCCTGTACAGGAGTTGGGTGTACGCCATCAGCGTGGGGCCGCCAAGGTTTTGAAGTACTCCAGGGGGAAGCCGTCCATACTGGGCGCTTTTTTCCCCGCTAGCAAATTTATGGCGCGTTTTATGTCGGAGGGTGTGATTCTACCGTCCAGGTCTTACCTATCCGTCGGAGATATTACAGGCATGCGCGACGGGCTTAGGAATTGAGGCAATTCGCATGGTGTCATCGGCACCGGTGCGTGGTACACAGCGGCGTAGTGATCGTGAAATATGTGCAAGATGTCAAGTTGGGAGTGTTTAAGGTGCCCGTGTGAATCCATGAGTTCCGTAATGGGGTGGGTTGCCGTGTCCTGTTTGATCAACCAAGCTAGGAGTGTGCCCGTTCTGTTACCCTCCCTGTGTGCTCGAGCCGCATAGGCGCAGAAGTTATATTTGCGCATGTCCCTCATAGCCTCTGCGTGTGCGAGTTTCGCTGCCGAGAGTTGCACAAGTGTGGCCTTCCCCTGATTCATGTCCCGGGAGAGATCCGCCAGCGCTTTCTCTGCCCCGCACAGTGCCTGCTCCAGTGTGCCCTGTACCCCCACTACCTGCTGAATGCAATGACCTCTGGCACAAACTTTATATGCGTACCACTCTATTGCCCTGGAAGAGGCTGAGCCAGCATTTTGCAGGAAGTGTTCCCTGATGTGCGCACCGCGGGCGTGGCGGAAGGCTTGATCAGTGAGACACTCCTGGGGCAGTTTCCATGTTGGGACCGGGGGGTGAGGCGGCCGCCAGTGAAGGATTACTATGTGCGCGTCATGATCTGATAGTATTCGCCCCATGTAATCTGCATGTTTTATCTTGGGTATCAGGTCTATTATGCACAGGAACCTATCTAGCCTCACTCGCAGGTCGTGTGGGATGGAATGGAAAGAGTATAGGCACCCGGCTGGGTTTAGCATCCTCCATGCATCCACCAGGGGCCAGTGGTCAAGCCACCGGCGGAAGCGGTCTGTTTGTTTGTGTGCTGGCAAGTGGAGTGGTGGGGGATGTGATCTGTCCAGGTGCAGGTCTAGACCACAATTGTAATCTCCCCCCAGGAGCCATGGTATTCCTGCATGGTGGGCCAAGACGCCAGTAAGGGTGTTCCAGTATTGATCCTGATCTATATTGGGGCGTACACACAACCCACAAGTATTGGCTGGTCTTCTAGTAGGCCTATCAGAATTACATACCGCCCCTCCCTGTCGATAATCCTGGTGTGTTCTTTAAAGGGCACCCCCTGGCGAATGCGGAGTACCCAGTGGCGCATATCACGCCTCGCCATTTTTTGCGTAATCGATCTACTTTCTGCGTCGCCAAGTGTGTCTCCTGTAGGAGGGTCACTTGGGCCTGTTGACGTTTGATATAGGCGTAGACCGAATGCCGTTTGTTGGCCGTGTGCATGCCCCTGACGTTAAGCTTGAGGATCTTGAAATCTGTGTTTGACATTCTGTGTGTCATGTGGTGCCTATGTGATCTGAGCACCCGTCCCTGAGTGTGCCCCCTCCCCCCGTCCGACCCACCCCCAGGACATCTCTCCGGCCATCGCCGGCACGGCCCCGCGGCCGTTGAAAGCTTCAGTGGAGTGTCCTCCGGGAGTGTTTCAATCCGTCTTTGGGTTGGCTGGGTTGGGATGCCTCTGGCTATTATGATCCCTGCAATGTGGGCGAGCAGTCAGCAAGCCATTGATCTCAACGTGTGGGGTAACTCTGCGGCAGTCCACGGTGTGGTCTCGGATCTCATTGTTCTTACTGAGTGTCCTGTACTTTCAACCGCCCTATTATATCAGGGTGTCAGCTGTCTGGGGAGTACCATGGGAGGCGTCACAGAGCCCTCCCGGGACGCGGGTGCGTCGCTGTCTTCGTCCTCTGAGCTAAAAAGGTGGGGGCCCTCCTCCATGTCTGAGCCTCTCCTCCCGGGGTCCAGGGCGGCCACCACCCGCAGCGCCTTCTGGCGTTCAGCGATAATTTGTGTTAGATCCGGGGAGCCTGTTCCAGAAGGGCTGGATCGCACCTCCAGTTGTGTCAGGGTGATTTTTCGGGGTCGCTGTCCCCCCCTGCGCACCACAGGGCTGTTTCTTGTGGGTGAGGCATTAGCTTGACGTGGAAGATGTTGTTCTATCCAGGTGTCCGCTTCTTTCGGGTCAGAGAAGAAGTGTGTGTTCCCATCGTGGACAATCCTTAGGCGGGCCGGAAACAGAAGAGCATATTGAACATTCTGTTGGCGCAGGGTATGTTTAACTGTCTGGAAGGTGGCTCTTTGTCGCTGTACTGCTTGAGAATAATCGGGAAACAACATCACTTGTTTGTCTTCCACCTGCAGACGGCCATGCACTCCTGCCGCGCGGAGAATGGTGTCCCGATCTCGAAAGCGTAGTAGTTTCAGCAGGAAGGGCCTGGGAGGGAGGCCTTGCCTTTGCCTCCGCGTTGGCACTCGGTGCGCCCGCTCGATGGAGAAATGGGGAGTCAGGTCTTCGGCAGGCGTGAATGTTGTGATCCAGTCCGTGATATACTTGACCGGGTCGGCCCCCTCCGGTACATTGATAACGCGGATGTTGCTCCTGCAGGAGCGCCCCTCCAAGTCATCAGTCTTATGCTCTAGAGTCTTGACCCGGGCTTGGAGGTCTTTTAGGGTTTGGTGATGTTGTTGGACCTGCGGCTCCATTGTTTGCATTGTTGCTGCGCTCTGGTTCACCTTGTCAATGAGCTTCCTGTGGTCGTCCCGCAAGATATTGTGGTCAGTGGCCAGGGTGTCAAACTTGTGTTCCATTGTCACTCTGGAGTGCTCTATGGCCGCTAAGACTTGGTCCAGTTTTCTGGACATAGCGTCCTCTCTGGCAGGTTCGTCTTGTGACCTCGTCATGGCTGGCGTCTGGGAAGGCGTCTTCTGTGGGCGACCCATGTTGAGGGGGTTGACTTCTCGACGCGTCCTACTGTTGCCGCCGGCTGCCTGTTGCCCACCTTTGTCTCTCCGTCTGGAAGATCCTTAGCAGTGGCGCGTTAGTCCCGCCACTCGGGCGCGGGTCTGTATTCACAACAGGATGGCGGTGTGCTCTGCAGTGGCAACACGGGCTGATGATATCACGGGGTCTCCCCCTCGCAGTGTCAAGGACATGGTTGGGATGGCTATCGTCCCTCAGCCCGCAGGGAGCTCTAGGGTGGCCCCCTTCGCCAAGTGCACCCTCACTAGTCGCTGCGCTCTGCGCTGTTATTCTCTGGCACCTCACCGGCTGTAAGCGGAGGGGGATCTGGCGCCACCAGCCATCAGGGCTCCCCATTCATGCTCCCCAGGCGACTTCATGGGTGCGCTCACCATGGGCGCCGATTCTTCGTCTTCGCCCCAGGCCACGTGTGTCCGGTGTCGCCCTGCCGTTCTCGAGGCTCCGGGGCAGCAGGCTCTCACCGCCCGATGGCAGCTCCGCGCTGATTCCGCGGGTGACTCGCCGCCTTCCCCCGATCCGTCTTGCACCTCCGCGGCCTTGCTGTCAGTGAGGGAAGGTAGGCCTAGATGTCCTCGTGTTTCTCAATTGCGCTGCAGACGCTCCGCCTAAGCCGCCTCCTCCAGAGTGGCTCCCCCTGAAGGCCCAGTCTTGCCTGCCCTCGCCCGGACCCCGTAGAGGCACCAACGGCAGTCACTGGTCTTGGCGCGGAATGGCTCCCCGCCCCGCGGCCCGCCAACTGCGCACTGTAGCAGGGCCGCTGGGCTCGGGCCGCCGCCGCTGCCTCACCTGGGAATTGTAGGGCACACGTCCTCCCTGGCGCCGATCGCTTGCCACCTCGTGCACTGCGCTCTCCGGCCCCCTCCGCTCTCCGGGCGTCATACACCTCCGCAACGCCTGCTCCCGTATGTCGCTGCTCAGAGGCCCAGATCGTGCCTCCGTGATCGCTCAGTTCGCCAACCAGAGTTTCTCCTCTCGGCAGTCGGACTGGAAGGGGAGGGAGGGGGATCCCACCATACCTCTGTAGCGCCGTGATTCAGCGTCCCGGGGCCCCTCTCCTGGAGTCTGGTCGGCCGATCCAGGCAGCCACCTCCCGCCCGAGGTTTGCCGGACCCGCCTGAGCATCGCTGGTGTGAGATGGCCGTTAGAGGTCCGGGGTACTCCGCCGCGGGTCCGCCATTTTGTGGAGGCCGTTCACAGGAATTGTGGACATAGTGCTCCCGGCTCCGTTGTGCCGTGCATCAGGATTCTGGGCTCACTGGAATGGACCCAGCAGCCTCTGGACTCAGACGGCGGTCACTGTGGCATGCAAGGACACTGATAAGGGGCATTAGAGGCCGCGGTTGCCGGCCGGCAGCCAGAGCCTCACGGAGAGACGTCCACCATCTTGGCTGGTCCGGCCACGCCCCCCACCTCTCAGCATTGATGCACCATTTGTACCGTGCCTCTCTCAAAAAATGTCTGTAAAACATAGGCTGTTGCCCTCTTTTCTTCCTCAGATGCCCCTACTTCTTTGTCCAATGAAAATGGGTTTTTTGGTCAGCAAACTCATTACCCCACCCTCAGTTAATCATTGCAGCAAGGCCTCCACAGTTGGGTCCTGAGGACCCAAACCTACAAGCTTCAGTGGGCCCTGGTGAAAGCTAAAACGGGAATAAACTTAACCTAAATTTCACTTAACCTAAATTTCACTGCCATCTAAAAAGATGCCATATGTCACAGACACAGTTCCAACCCCACTCACCCTCCAGGAGCACAGGAATCGCCTAAAAAATGTCACTGCACCTCAGCAGGGTCCTTGTCCTCTAGTAAATAGGGGTGTATGTGTGAATGCGCCTCATGGAAAATGGTACAAGAGGATGACAGACCCCACGGACACTTGCAGCAGACAGGGGGTGCGGTTGGTAGAGGCAAGGTGCCAAGCAGCATATGATACAAAGTGCACCATTTGTAGATGTTTGAATAATAGATATTGTAATCTGACCCGACAATGATACTGAACTTGTCAACATGGGGAGAATGAAAGTGGTAGTCAACTATACCAGCAGAATGCTTATGCTCACATATCACCACAAAATGTGGCAAGCCCAGTGAGCTATATTACTAGATCACAGAAAGGCTGGATCGGTGCACACTATATACTATCACGAAGGAGGAAACAAAGATAAGAGGCCACTGGACAGCCTATGATATGATTGGCATAAGTGTCTGCTCATTCATTCATACATCACCACCACGTGCATGCTGTAATTCACCACAGAGTGCATGATTTCTCCAATTGAGTATTGATTCATTACTTCTATTTTCATAGTATTCCATTGCTCAGGCCAGACCTGAAGGGCGTCGGAGCACTATAGAAAAAAATGAATTTAATTTACAGTATGTATGTAGATAATATGTGTGCTTGTGCACTTTTTACTTATTTATGTCTTCATTTGTGCACTGTCTAGGTGCTTATAATTTATCAAGCTCACGCTCGTTATACATTCAGAATTCTAACCTCTGAAAGTGTTTACTATGGGACTTTTTATTGAGTTGTGTGCTTTTTAAACGTATTATTTTTGTTTATTCAGTTATTTATTCATATTCATTTCTCCTTTGTTAATTCATTCTAACTTAGTCCCGGAGTATCACAAGGATTCAAACTTTATCTGTACATGTTTTTTTTCATCATTTCATTCAGGCATTCGTTCTGACTTCAATCTGAGCGTGTGTTCTTATGATGCATGCTACTTAGTGATTTTAATTTACTTACTGATGGTAGCTTAACCCAGCAAGTCCAGGAACCGCTTCAAGCCAACGGCGTGCTTATGTACTGAAGTGCCGGGCTGATCTAGTGAGTGTGTTGAATTTTGGTTGGGAACTTTTCCTCACTCCCTCTCTCCCAAAAATTACATACACTGGACAGTCTATAGTTAGAAAGTATATATTCTTCCCTTTAAAATACCCCTGCGAGATTCAAAGTGCATTATAATCATCTACTCTCTAGTTCGCTTCACCTTTCCATGTCTTTTTCTGCCCATGGTTTGCGTAATTTTCAAATTGTAATTGCATTTATATATCACTTACGAGTACAACCTTCGTCGAGGCGTGGAAGCGCATTATGCCGGGCAGCCCTCTGCTCGAGAACCCAGGGTGACTGATTAGTCCAGTGTTATTGGTTATCCTTACTTTTTGGGATTATTGCTCAATTCATATTCAGTCCAAAGAAGTGATAGAGAGCCTTACATTTCTAGTTTCACAGATGAGGGCAGTGTTTTTTTGTGTAAGCATTTTGAAAGGTAAATGAGTGACCGTGCTCAATAGCGCTTACTTTCAAATTGCACAAGTTAAATTATAATTCCTCACGCCATAGTAGACGACATCTTTCTATAAACAACAAGCTGAGCAAACTGAGTGTGATTTAATCACGGAAGATGCGGAAGCACAACACAGAATAAACATCTGCAAAGACGTCTGGCGTAACTCTCACCTGGCGTTTTAACCTGAAGATGATGTCTGTGAAGAAACGGACCTGCTTTTTGAATGCCTCGCAGCAGATCCATGGGAACTTTTTTTTTACCGAGCTACCTACCCTCTTCCCCTCCCTGCTCTACTCCTCTCCTCTTTTCTGATACTAACCTTTGCCCCCACCTGTCCTTGCCCTAGTCCCCGCCCTGTTTACCTGTGAATTTCCTGCGTCATTTGAGAGCTAGCTATTTTGTCTGATGCCCGATGGAGCTACCTGGTTTAGCTATAGGGTAGACAAGTCGGGGATCCCCTCCTTGGACGTCACCTACCCAATCGGTCTTTAGCCAGACTTCCTTCGTCTCTCCTGTCGTCTCTTCCCGCTTCCCCCATCTATTTATATTTCTACTTCTCCCCTCTCTCAATGTATTGAGACTGAACTTTTTTGACTGATGCCGGATGGAGCTAACTTGTTTAGGTATATGGGAGATGGGCCATGGATTCTCTCCTTGGCCGTCACCTACCCAGTTGGCCTTTAGACAGATTTAATTTCGTCTCTCCTTGTGGTCTCTTCCCATATCCTCCCTTTCTCACCTTCCCTGTTCCGTCCCCTCTAAGCTCCATTTCTTTTACCCTCCATTTTATTTAATGTTTCTCATTGAGACCTAGCTATTTGGCCAAAGCCCGGTGGAGCTACATGATAGCTATAGAGGAGATGGGGTTTGGGATTTCCCCCTCGACCGTCACCTACCCAGCCGGTCTCTGGACAGACTTTCCTTCATCTTTCTGCCGTATCTCCCTCACATCCTGTATTTTTGCGATCCTCTTCCCTCGACACTTGAGACCGAACTACTTCATCTGATGCCCGATGGAGTTACCTAGTTTAGCTATAGGGGAGATGGACCTGGATTCCCTCCTTGGTCGTCACCTACCCAGTCGGTCTTTAGACAGACTTCCTCTCGTCTCTACGGTTGTCTCTTCCCTTATCCTCACGTTCTCACTTCACCCACCCCCCACTTCCTTTCTCTCCTCTCCTAATGTATTGCTGATTGTCTGATATAATGTTGTAATTGTTGATCTTTTCCTGTTACACTGTTAAACCACATTGTTGCACTTCCTTTCGTACCTCCTGTCGTCTCCTCTGCATCCTCCCTCTATTTATGTCTCTCCTTTTCCCCTCTCTCAAAGTATTGAGACAGAACTTTTTTGTCTGATGCCCGATGGAGCTTCCTGGTTTAGCTATAGGTGAGATGGGCCGTGGATTCTCACCTGGGTCCTCACCTACCCAGTTGGTCTTTATTCGGTCTTTAGACAGACTTTCTTATCGTCTCTCCTTATTGTCTCTTCCCTTATCCTCCCTTTCTCACCTCCCCAGCCCCCTCCACTACTTTCTCTCTCCTCTCCTAATTGTATTGCCTATTTTTCTGGGATTTATTGTGTAATTGTTGAACTTTTTCTGTTACATTGTTGATTCTCATGTAAAGCGCTCTGATACCTCCGGGTCTAGCCAGCGCTATATAAAACTCTTTAAATAAATAAAGAAAGAAATAAATAAAAAACATAATGCCAGCCAGCAAGGCTCGGCGATGAAAACATACAACATGTAGCGTTGTCTTTCATCATAGCACTGAGTTAAATGTAAGGACGCGGAATACAATATCCTGTTGAGTCGCAGCTCGCAATATATTTGTGGAGGGAGGGTGGTCGCGCAGGGTTTCGTACCAGGGTTAGGAGGGGACGTTAACTTAAAATAATAATAAAAACCTACCTGACCGGGTCATAGCCACCTCTGCCCTCTGCCCTCTGCTCCCGGGTCCAGCGCCGCCTCTGCTAACAGGAACAGGCATTCTCCCTCCCCTCCTTATGCTCCTGTAAGACAATCACAACGCTGCAATAGCAGTGTTGTGATTGGTGCGGAGTCCCGGACGGTGCCCAGCGGGGCACCAGTAGGGATGTAATTTTCTCTATGTAGGCTGCATGCAGCCTACATAGAGAAAATGTAGAGTGCGCATGACTGCTTTGGTTGGTACTAAAAGTGGTGCAAGCCACTCCTCCCTTACCCGCCTACCCGCCCGCCGCCAACCAAGCATACCACTGCATTCTGCTTTCTTGCAGTGCGAGAAGCAGAAAATTAAATGGTATTTAAAATACCATTTTATTTTCGGCTTCTCGCACTGCGAGAAAGCAGTGGGGCAGCGCTCCAATGCACTAATGGAGCGGCCGCCACTGATAAATACTGAAGGGCCAGTGTCCGGGGCAACTGACATTTTTAGGGGAGTATGACAGGGGTGTGTTTTAGCTCCACTCTTATTTATTTTTTACATAAATGATCTTCACCCATTTTTACTTACTACTGCTCCTGATATGCCCAAAGTAAAGGGCTCCTTCCTTCCCTTGCTGCTGCATGCTGATGATTAAGTTTTAATGGTACATACCCCAAGGGCCTTATTTTTTTTTACTGTTTACAATTGAAAGTTTATTTCTTAAAGTACACCAAATAAGATGCAAGCACTTTCATGACAAATATACAGAAAATAAGTACATTAACACGGAACAGTACTTTAGCTTAAATGAGGGGGGATATCTTTCAGTGTTATGGCATACAATCCCAAAGGGTCCTCAATTCCTTTCTCCAGTTAATTTACATTTCAATAAAATATTGTTTGTTAAAAAAAGTGAACGCTCAAAATGGAAGTTAGTGCATTTCTGTTTAAAATAACTCAAAAGTTGAAATGTCATGCCAGATACACTAAAACAAAAATGTACAAATTTGCGCAACAGGAGATTAAGGTATTACAGCCACCTTTTCTGTCTGAACAGTCCAGAAAAATTAAGTTACTACAAATACAGCAGGCAAACTGACTGTTTGACTGATGAATATAGGATATATAGCGTATTGAACCTCAGTCTCGAATTGTGCTAAATGCTCATACGTATGGCACATTTTTGGTCCATGATGGGGGGTTTATGCCAACACAGATCCCAATTAGTTAGAGAAATATTAAATTGTTGCTCTTTTTACTTTCTTAAATGCCAAGTGTATGTTGGAAGATCAAGGCAGAAATTTATAGGGAATAATCAGGGGTACGTCGGGTAACGTGGGGCTCTCCACGGCGAGGTGCCGGATCAAACTGAAGGAAGGAATATTTTAAAGTGTCATCAAGTTCCATGATGGCAGCTTGGTTCCCACAGCGGTAACAGTAATTAGGCGCACTAAAAATTGTTACCACATTTTGGTCATGGCACCAATTGTAACCCTCCATGACAAGCTGGTGAGCTCTAGATACCAAAGTCAAACCATTAGCATGGTTAAAGGTTTCAGAAATATCTTGTCCAAAGGTGTACCCTGCACCACGTGGAGAAATACCCCAACCACCGCGATCATCTGGATCAGACCATAATAGGTCACACATTGGACCCTCATGAGGAACTTCTTGCAGGCGATCTAATGCTCGAATGTGATCAAGAGTATCAATTGAAGGAGAAAGGCCACCATGGAGGCAGAAAATCTGTCCGTCCACCAAGGCTGTGAGTGGAAGGTAGTCAAACAGATCTGTAAAGTATTTCCAAACATTTGCATTTCCATATTTTCTTAGACATTCATCATAGAAGCCATAAACTTGTGTGATTTGCCGACTCTCATGGTTGCCTCTTAATATTGTAATGCGTTCAGGGTATCGCACCTTTAAAGCTACCAGAAGTGTTACTGTTTCAACTGAGTAATACCCTCTGTCAACATAGTCTCCCATAAATAGATAATTTGTGTCTGGCGATTTTCCTCCGATTCTAAACAGCTCCATCAAGTCATGGAATTGGCCGTGAACATCTCCACAGACAGTGACTGGGCAGCGTACCTCCTGAACATTGGATTCTTTGGTAAGAATTTCTTTTGCCTTCTCGCACAGGGTCAGCACTTGGTTCTCGTTGAGCTGCTTGCACTCATTGAGCTGTTCGATCCACTGGTCCAGCTCCTTGGTGAACACCTTCTCGTCCATGGCGGCCGCTGCTCGGGCTCCTCCCTGCACGGGCCCCCGGCGCTACTGCTCCTCCCGCCGCCGGGTGCGCGCGCCCCACGCTCAGCCCTCGAAAGCCGCGCAGCGTTTCAACTGCTCCTCCGTTCTAGACCGCGCCGGTTGGCCTCCCCTCCGCGGCGACTCTTTTCGGTCGCTACGTTCCGTGTGTTTCATTCGCAAAGGGCACAGAAAGGAAGGAACCACTGCGTGTCGGGTGGGGCGGCCGGAATATTGCCCCCTAGTAGGTTGTTAGTGAGACGGCCCGCGTCTTCACAGCCGCGCTTCTGTAAGGGCCTTATGACAGTTAGTGTAGGGATTTGTACATTTTATGAAATCCCTGGATTTACACACCAGTTTTACCAAATCATACATAATGATGTTTGGGCTGAAAAACATAAACCTGGAAATACTTAAGGTGGGGGAGGCCCCTGTAAAATGCACTTGCACTTTCTCATATCTGGGAATAACGTTTACAGATAATGGTTTATGGACTGAGCATGTTACAGATAGCAGTTATAAATTAACGGGAGCTGGAGCACTTAACTCGCTGCTTAGCTTGCCACAGCCACGGAAAGGGAGGAGCCCTTCTCCCTCTTCAGCAGATTTTTCAAATACAGTGTAGATCAACATCCACATACGGGGCACTAATAAGTGTAGTTCTATTCAAGTGGAAGAAAACAGGTTTTGCAGAAGTGTATTAGGGGTTCTTCATCTAATTTTATTTCTCATAGTGAATTGAATATCCTGTATATTGCGGATTACATATACCCCTACCTCCACTATTATGGCTCGCACTTTGGAGGAACATGCAGGCAAGTCTCACTAAGGATATTATTCATGTGAAAAAGGAAAGAGTATTCCATGGCTGGCAACCATGGAATCTTGTCTATGGAAAATAGGTTACCTTACACTTATTTGAAAACCGAGAAGGAACTCCAACGGTTTGTAAAAAGGAGCTTCAAATGGCCCTGTTTAAATCTCTCAACGCTGACAAATTGGAAGCGTAGGTTTTGAAGTCAAGTGTAGCAGCATATATGAATTTAGGAGCAGATAGATTACTGGTGATGTATTTAACAAAACCTTTGGGGCGATGGGAGAGATGTTTGTTGTTGGGATGAATAATAATGAGGTCGGTCACAAATTGTCCCCCGCCAGGAATCGCAGCCATCACAGAGATGGTGGCCTGCTGAGGTCAGCAAATCACCATATCCATGATTGCTTTTAAATAAAGCATTTAAATAAGAACAGAATGTGTTTGAAAAACAAAATGCAAAGTGTAAATTGCATTTTTTTAAGAGTTGGGAGTGGTCCATCTGATTGTCAACATTCACAAAAGGGGAGAGCTTTGTGAAGGACTTACCGCCCTCCTTTGAGGAGGTGGTGAAAGTGTAATGCTTTGAAACCAAAATTCAGGTGCAAAACATTCATACATGCCAATTTGATTCGGTATTTGGAAGGGATGCCCTAAACATGCCCCTTCCAAATGTCAAATCGGTATTTGGTCACAAAACTAAATTGCGATTCAGTAAGGTATTGCCGAATTGCAATTTAGTTTTGTACAAGGCCTTTTAGCGATTGCAACTAGCCCGATTTTGCAAATTAGACTCTGCACGATCCCAAAAAAAAATGCTTTGTACATCTAGCCTTAAATTTGATGAATGGATCAACAGAAGCAGTTGGATTCAAGTGATTGGTTCATTTCAGTTATTTTTAATTTGCAGAAAAGATGACCCACCCCACTGCTTGGATGATAAGCTGTAGAGTGGTAACTATCATGTACATTCTGATAACAAGAGCACCAGCCATTTTTACCACTCTGCTGTATTTCGGCATTTATGATACACCTCGTGATACCTCTGGTCAAGTACAGGAAAAGCGGAACATCCGCTAAAGGCTTCTTCTATGTTTCCACACTGTTTGTGTTCCTGTTCAAAATCTGCTCATGGGGTATTCATTCAAGCAGAATGATCACAACTACTGTTTGTGGGTGTAGGTGTCAACGGATCGTAGGTAACACCTGCAGACTCCTTGCATTGGAGTAGTTTCCCACCCATTGATTATATATAATATATAAAGAGCCCCTCTCTCATTTTCCACTTCATGTATCTTTCTCCTTCCCACCTCATTATAGTTATTATTTTGTCCAAATTATTGCTGAGTATTGTTGCTCTGCTGCTGGGAAAATAGCAAACAAATAATTAAATAAAAGCTTTCCAGAATAGATTGGAATAACTGTGGTAAAAAGGTACCGCTGCTGATTGCTGCATTTATTCAGTGTGCTCAAGCAGCAAATTGTTAATGTTGCCTATCAGCGGTAAGTGCTAAGACATGCACAAGTGCACACTACACTTCTTTTAACACTTATACGTGGGCTTAAATGACACTCCAAAGGTTTATTTTTGTTGTTGACCTTGAAGTGCTATAAGTCATATTGCGGTTTTGTTTCACGCCCTATGATTTCTCAATTTAATTGAAATACGTCACAAAAGAAAACCAGTACTTCCTCTTTCAAGTTTCATTGTCTTACCGCATTTCACAACTAAGCTGAAACAACCTCATTGAGCACGTTCATAGGTTTTCAGGCAGCAGACATGTTTCCGGTCACTGTGCAATGATGTTAGTAGCAAGGGCAGTCTGCAGAGGAAGAGGTAAGAATGTTCACTTTTTGTGGACTTCCTTTGCATGAATAAACGTGAGTCTCTTTTTAGGTCTCGGGTCTCGGGCCTACCGTCCCACTGCGTCAGCAGTGGTCGTGGCCAGAGTCCTATTCTCAGGGCTCCGATAAAGGTACCAACGAATTCCAGGCTGCTCGTGAATTTTTGTGTTATTTTTTTGCTATCTGCAATGCAATTGGTCTTCGCGTGCGTGTGATTTAGAAACAGAACACGCAATAGGCCATAGGCGGTCGAGTAGCTCCGCCTATGCCCCATTGGTGTCTGTTACGCGGACCAGAAGGCCATATATCTTCATTTATCTCGGCGTCACGGCGGGAGATAATTGAAGACATATGCTTGGCGCTCGTGCACCACTCCGTTTTTTTAAAATCCATTTCATGGAGCTCTCTCCCTGTCAGCGCATGCTCTCTCAGCCGCGATAATTCAAAAGATATGCCTGCAGTGGCGCGTGCGCGAGGCTGAGGTTTTTTCTTGAAATATGGCTGCGCAGAGCACAAACACCAGTTTCGGCGGGATGTGTACGTGTGGGTGCCCTTTGGCTGCGTGACATGCAAACGCGTTATTGTATGTTAACATGTAGTTACAGAGAGCAGCAGCTTCTTGGCGCTGCAGACACAGAAACAACAGACGCGAGCACACAGAGTGGGCATGCACTCTAACAGATTTGAAAGGGCACACAGACCAGCGTGGAGACTGCAGGCACAGAGGGGAGTGGGCGGGGCTGTTTGGTACGGGAAGGGCTGCGGGCTGGACGAAGAGCGCACGGAACACACACAGCTGGGCACCGAACAAGGGCAAAGAACCATGCACACATCTAAGAAACAAAAACCGGGATGGCGCTCCTTTTAGGGCACCGGATAGTAGTGCGTCTCCCCTCCTTCCAGAGGATGGAAACTTTACCGACGTGCTGTCACAGCAGCCTTTCCCCCTCTCTCTGTCGTGACTATCAAGTGACACCGCCACTCGCAGTGCACCCGGGATATTTAATGTGGCCGTCGTTAAAGTCAGAAAAGGAAGCACGCGACGCAGGTCTGTCCAGAGTCAACAGGTCACAGCTTCCGTCCTGGGAGAATGAGCTCAGCATTTAAGCCTTCCTGATGGATAAAAGGAGTTCCACGTACTTGTTCGGTACCAACATTTCATTCAAGCGTCCGTTCAGTGCATGGTGTGTGCTTGTAGTTTGGTGCAAATGGGCTGTAAGAGAGTGCAGATTGTGAGTGCAGTTTGTGAGTGCAGATTGTAGAGTGCAGAGTGTGAGTGCAGAGTGTGAGTGCAGAGTGTTGAGTGCAGAGTGTTGAGTGCAGAGTGTGAGTGCAGAGTGTGAGTGCAGAGTGTGAGTGCAGAGTGCAGATTGAGTGCAGAGTGTGAGTGCAGAGTGCAGATTGAGTGCAGATTGTGAGTGCAGAGTGTTGAGTGCAGAGTGCAGATTGAGTGTAAATTGTGAGTGCAGAGTGTTAGGTGCAGATTGTGAGTGCAGAGTGTAGAGTGCAGATTGTGAGTGCAGAGTGTATAGTGCAGATTGTGAGTGCAGAGAGCTAAGTGCAGTGTGAGTGCAGAATGCAGATTGTGAGTGCAGATTGTGAGTGCAGAGCGTAGAGTGCAGATTGTGAGTGCAGATTGTGAGTGCAGAGTGCAGATTGCGAGTGCAGATTGTGAGTGCAGAGTGCAGATTGTGAGTGGAGATTGTGAGTGCAGAGTGCAGATTGTGAGTGCAGATTGTGAGTGCAGAGTGCAGATTGTGAGTGCAGATTGTGAGTGTAGTTTGCGAGTGCAGATTGTGAGTGCAGAGTGTGAGTTCAGAGTGTGAGTACAGAGTGTTGAGTGCAGAATGTGAGTGCAGATTGTGAGTGCAGATTGTGGAGTGCAGAGTGTGAGTGCAGAGTGTTTAGTGCAGAGTGTTGAGTGGAGAGTGTGAGTGCAGATTGAGTGCAGAATGTTGAGTGCAGATTGAGTGTGCAGAGTGTTGAGTGCAGATTGTGAGTGCAGAGTACAGATTGTGAGTGTAGAGTGCAGAGTGCAGTGTGAGTGCAGTGTGAGTGCAAAGTGCAGTGTGAGTGCAGAGTGCAGATTGTGAGTGCAGAGTGCAGATTGTGAGTGCAGAGTGCAGATTGTGAGTGCAGAGTGCAGATTGTGAGTGCAGAGTGCAGATTGTGAGTGCAGAGTGCAGATTGTGAGTGCAGATTGTAGAGTGCAGAGTGTGAGTGCAGAGTGTGAGTGCAGATTGTGAGTGCAGAGTGTAGAGTGCAGAGCGTAGAGCGCAGAGTGTAGAGTGCAGAGTGTAGAGTGCAGAGTGTTGAGTGCAGAGTGTGAGTGCAGAGTGTGAGTGCAGAGTGTGAGTGCAGAGTGTGAGTGCAGAGCATGATTGCAGATTGAGTGCAGAGTGTTGAGTGCAGATTCAGTGTGCAGAGTGTTGAGTGCAGATTGTGAGTGCAGAGTGCAGATTGTGAGTCAAGAGTGCTGTGTGAGTGCAGAGTGCAGTATGAGTGTAGAGTGCAGTGTGAGTGCAGAGTGTTGAGTGCAGATTGTGAGTGCAGAGTGCAGATTGCGAGTGCAGAGTGCAGAGAGCAGTGTGAGTGCAGAGTGCAGAGTGCAGTATGAGTGCAGAGTGCAGTGTGAGTGCAGAGTGCAGATTGTGAGTGCAGATTGTGAGTTCAGAGTGCAGATTGTGAGTGCAGAGTGCAGATTGTGAGTGCAGATTGTGAGTGTAGAGTGCAGAGTATAGAGTGCAGATTTGAGTGTAGAGTGCAGAGTGTAGAGTGCAGATTGTGAGTGCAAAGTGCAGACTGTGAGTGCAGAGTGTAGAGTGTAGAGTGCAGAGTGTAGAGTGTAGAGTTCAGAGTGCAGAGTGCAGAGTGCAGAGTGTAGAGTGCAGAGTGTGAGTGCAGAGTGTGAGTGTAGAGTTCAGAGTATAGAGTGCAGATTTGAGTGTAGAGTGCAGAGTGTAGAGTGCAGATTGTGAGTGCAAAGTGCAGACTTTGAGTGCAGAGTGTAGAGTGTAGAGTGCAGAGTGTAGAGTGTAGAGTGTAGAGTTCAGAGTGTAGAGTGCAGAGTGCAGAGTGTAGAGTGCAGAGTGTGAGTGCAGAGTGTGAGTGCAGAGTGTGAGTGCAGAGTGTAGAGTGTAGAGTGCAGAGTGTAGAGTGTAGAGTTCAGAGTGTAGAGTGCAGAGTGCAGATTGTAGAGGGCAGAGTGTGAGTGCAGAGTGTGAGTGCAGAGTGCAGATTGTGAGTGCAGAGTGCAGTCAGAGTGCAGAGTGCAGTGTGAGTGCAGAGTGCAGATTGTGAGTGCATAGTGTGAGTGCAGAGTGTAGAGTGCAGAGTGTAGAGTTCAGATTGTGAGTGCAGAGTGCAGATTGTGAGTGCAGAGTGCAGATTGTGAGTGCAGAGTACAGATTGTGAGTGCAGATTGTAGAGTGCAGAATGTTGAGTGCAGATTGAGTGTGCAGAGTGTTGAGTGCAGATTGTGAGTTCAGAGTACAGATTGTGAGTGTAGAGTGCAGAGTGCAGTGTGAGTGCAGTGTGAGTGCAAAGTGCAGTGTGAGTGCAGAGTGCAGATTGTGAGTGCAGATTGTGAGTGCAGAGTGCAGATTGTGAGTGCAGAGTGCAGATTGTAAGTGCAGATTGTAGAGTGCAGAGTGTGAGTGCAGAGTGTGAGTGCAGATTGTGAGTGCAGAGTGTAGAGTGCAGAGCGTAGAGCGCAGAGTGTAGAGTGCAGAGTGTTGAGTGCAGAGTGTGAGTGCAGAGTGTGAGTGCAGAGTGTGAGTGCAGAGTGTGAGTGCAGAGCATGAGTGCAGATTGAGTGCAGAGTGTTGAGTGCAGATTCAGTGTGCAGAGTGTTGAGTGCAGATTGTGAGTGCAGAGTGCAGATTGTGAGTCAAGAGTGCTGTGTGAGTGCAGAGTGCAGTATGAGTGCAGAGTACAGTGTGAGTGCAGAGTGTTGAGTGCAGATTGTGAGTGCAGAGTGCAGATTGCGAGTGCAGAGTGCAGAGAGCAGTGTGAGTGCAGAGTGCAGAGTGCAGTATGAGTGCAGAGTGCAGTGTGAGTGCAGAGTGCAGATTGTGAGTGCAGATTGTGAGTTCAGAGTGCAGATTGTGAGTGCAGAGTGCAGATTGTGAGTGCAGATTGTGAGTGCAGATTGTGAGTGTAGAGTGCAGATTGTGAGTGCAAAGTGCAGACTGCTAGTGCAGAGTGTAGAGTGTAGAGTGCAGAGTGTAGAGTGTAGAGTGTAGAGTTCAGAGTGTAGAGTGCAGAGTGCAGAGTGTAGAGTGCAGAGTGTGAGTGCAGAGTGTGAGTGCAGAGTGTTGAGTGCAGAGTGTTGAGTGCAGAGTGTTGAGTGCGAGTGCAGAGTGCAGATTGTGAGTGCAGAACTCTACCCTCAAACTCCAACTCTACCTTCAAACTCCAACTCTATCCTCAAACTCCAACTCTACCCTCAAACTCCAACTCTACCCTCAAACTCCAACTCTACTCTCAAACTCCAAGTCCACCCTCCAAGTCCAATCTCCAACTACACCCTCCAACTCCAACAATAGGAACAGTAATGATACATGAGGAGAAAATTACAAGTGAACAAAGTAGAACAGCAAACGTTAAGTTACAAGGCGCAAAAGTGACAATTGTGAGCAAACAAAAATACAAGAGGTAGCAAACTGTTCAATACAGGAGCAAAAAGTGACATGTGTGCAGGGTACAACAGCGAACAAAGTACAAGTAGAGGTATAATACTGTCCACCCTCCAACTCCACCCTCCAAATTTTCACCACACTCACACACACCACCAGCCGTCACTGCACGCTTTCACCAGGCGCACACACACACCACCAACCATCAGTGGACACTTTCAGCAGGCATACACACACCACCACCCGTCAGTGCACGCTTTCACCAGGCACACACCACCACCCGTCAGTGCACACCAACAGCCATCACTACACATATTAATTGTTAACGAATCCACAATTAACTATTGTACGAATAGCAGTATTGCAAACTTTACTTTTAAACATAACCATCTAAAGCTCAGCATGCTACCATGGCTACAATTCCAATCCAAACCACATAATTCCATTACACACTACATACATACACTCCATAACACATGGCGAAAAGACATTGCAATTTACAATGCCATTTCCTCTAACTCAAATAAATCTGAGACCTATTGCATTTCTAATGCTTGTTTAGGTCTGGCAAAATATGTATGACTCATACCTTCAGGATGGAAACAGCCCCGTGCAATGATAGCAGGCAAATGTAATACATCATTCATGACATATGCAAAGGGGATACATTTTGTTGGTTCAGTGCATTGCACCGTTCATTGGTGGTATCATATTTTTCTGATTACATTAACAGACCCACACCCACTTATAGGAGGCACAAGAGCCACGTGCTACCATAGGGAACGATAGCAACCGCTTAACTAGCCACAGCCAACAAGTCAATTTGGCAGTCTCTGGACCGTCCTGACTGCATTCTAGGCTTTGGGTCTGGTCCCCTGCTGGTTAATTGTCTCTTCAATGCAGTTGGACATATGCTTCTTTATTAGAATCACTAAAACGTGTTTTAAAACTACTTCTGGAAGGCCACCATCCAGTGCTTAGTTTGTGAAAATGTAAGTGCCAGGGTCCAAGGTATTTTACTGCAGCCGTCACCATTATCAGCAGGCCACAAGTCGAGCGTACACCCACTATTTTCAATGGGTGGACCCCATTTCCCCTTCAATGAAGTTGGGCCTCAGTGAAATATGCTGAACGTACCCAGGTGTAATTTAATTTTCTGACATCAGGGCACTTTCAGTAGCGTTTGCACGTTGCTTTCTTTTCTGAGCACCAATGTGCAGGTGTTTAGGGGGCTTTTTTTTTTCTTCTCCAGCTGGGCCCAAGACGAAGGCCGGATTTAAAGGGCCATCAGCCTTCCTTTTGTGAGTAGCATCCTGGCTGGCAGCTGCCTGGGGCCTCACACGTAAATGCCAGAGCAAGGGAGGGGAAACAAAGGCACATAGATTATCACCTCAAAAGTACTTATGAGAAACTACGATTTTGAAGCAAACATTTGGCTTTACTTAATCCCTGTATAAAAGAGATATGCGTGCACTGTAAGAATGTCAGATGTTGATGCATGTACTGGTCCGTCTTGCCTGCAGTGATTTTTATTGTATGTGTGATTCGCTATATGTCGTTGATTATTAATTAAAAAGAGTTATAAAACAGAATAAAAAAACAATGTCAGATGTATCGGTCTGTACGAGAAGTACCATGAATAAAAATATAAATACCACCGTTTTTGTATATAATTCTTTTACAGCACCACTCATCCCAATGTAGGGTATCAGAGTTCTAATTTAATTTCTAATTTAAAACATTTATAAAGCGCAGCGTGCACCGAACGGTTTCTTGGCGCTAGTGGAGGGGATTGGCTACAGAGACAAAAGTGAACCCGGTGGTAGGGCCGGGGAGGGAGGATTACACAGGGAATGCCTGTTTAAAAAGAAACGTTTTTAGTTCCTTGCGGAAGGAAACATAATGGGTGGCCGCACGTAGGTGGTCTGGTAGGGAGTTCCAGAAAGTGGGGGCCAAGGTCGAAAAGTTGGACCCACCCCACTTTTTGCGTCTGAAACGTGGGATTTGGAGGAGGGACTTGGTGGAGGAACGGAGTTCTCTGGGGGGAGCGTATTCTTTTATTAGTGAGGAAATGAAGGCGGGGCAGTGCCTTGACGAGCCTGGAAAACCATACAGGCAGTTTTAAACAGAGAACGTTCCTTGACCGGGAGCCAATGGAGCTCCCTAAGGAGGGGTGTGGAGTGGTGGTAGCGTGGGAGACCAAAAAACAGTCGGGCGGCTTGGTTTTGGACCAACTGTAGCCTCCTTAGGCTGTATGCTGGTATGCCGTTGTAGAGAGCATTGGCATAATCCAGCCGTGATATCACTAGAGCGGCCATGATCATTTTGAGTGCCTGGGGGGAGAAGAAACGAGCAACAGTGCGGATAGTTCGGAGGGTGAGGAAGCAGGAGGAGACTACAGAGCTGATTTGAGAGTGAAGGGTGAGCTGATTATTCATTTTAACCCCCAGTGTTTTGACCGTGGTGGAAGGAGTGGGGGCGGGACCAAGGGTAGGGGGCCAGAAGAGAGAGTTCCAGGGACTGGACGAACCTCCGGTAAGAACCAACTCGGTTTTGTCCGGATTTAACTTGAGATGGTTGTGGTTCATCCAGTCCCTGATGAATGTCATGGTGTGCTGGAAGCTGGAGACAGAGAGGGGAGAAGAGGATAGATCAAAGATGAGCTGGAGGTCATCCGCGTAATTATACACGGTGACCTCCAGCTGCTGAAGAGCGAAGATGAGGGGAAAGATGTAAAGATTAAATAGTAGGGGGGACAAGGAAGAACCCTGGGGATCACCACACGTGACGGGGAGTGGGGTGGTTGTGAAGTCTCCTAGCCGGACCGCCTGAGTGCGGTCCCTCAGGAAGGAGGAAAGCCACACCAGGGCTGATCCCTCAATTCCGGCCGCCTTGACACGGGACAATAGGATGGTATGGTCTACCGTGTCAAATGCGGCGGAGAGATCGAGGAGCACCAGCGCCTGGTGTTTGTTGTGATCCATACCCTTCCTGAGGTTGTCCAAGACTGATACCACGACTGATTCAGTCGAGTGCCTAGGTCGAAAGCCAGCCTGGCGGGAAGCCAGTCCCCCATTAGCCTCTACGTGGGTGCTGAGTACCGCGGTGACATGGCGCTCCAGCACCTTGCCCAAATAGGGCAGCAGGGAAATGGGGCGGTAGTTGGCTGAGATGGATGGGTCCGCGCCAGGCTTCTTTAGGATGGGCACTATGGTGGCTGATTTGAGCGTAGGGGTCACTACTCCCTGCGCTAAGGAGCTGTTAAGGAAGGTAATGGGGGGTTCAGGACAGGAGGAGTAAATTAGTTGGAGAATTCGCGCCGGACAGATGTCTGCCGGAGAACCTGACTTTACTTTGGGGAGTATGTCCAGGAATACCTCTTCCATGAGGGGAGGGATGGAGGTGAGAAGGTTTTGAGTAGTAGGAGGAGAAGGGTCGACAAAGGCAGACGAGGGGGGGGGGGGATGTTGGCTTTAATGGTAGCGATCTTTTCAAGGAAGTAAGTATTTAGTTGATTGCATAGAGGCTGGGATGGGGGGATTTGAGGTGAAGCCCTGTCGGAATAGGCCAGGTCCTGCACTATGCCGAAGATCTCCCTGGATTTATTTTCAGCAGACATTATTTTTGTTGAGAAGTGAGAGGTTTTGGCGGCAAGAATTGCGGTCTTGTAGTTGGCGAGTGATGTCAGATAGAGGGTTTTGAGTGAAGGGCAATAATTTTTCCTCCAGTGCCTTTCTGCCTGTCGAGTGGACAGTTTTAATTCTTTTAGGTGGTCATTAAACCACCTATTGGACTCCTTGGGTCGCCGAACGGAGATGCGACGCAGGGGAGCCACTGAGTCACAGCCTCTAGCCAGCCAGGTGTTAATAGTGTTGGCTTGAGAGTCGGACGAAAGACCAGATAGAGACGGGATAGAGTTCCGGTGGTGGGACGTCAGGGTGGGAAAGTCAACTCTGTTCCAATTCCGCGCCCAGGTGTTTTTGGCGTGGGGGGCTTTGCTTATCGAGTTGATAGAGATGGAGAAGGAAATAAGGGCATGATCGGACCAGGGACAGGGAGAGACCGTCACCGGGGAGACTGGAAGATTGAGAGACCAGACCTGGTCAAGAGTGTGACCATGAGAGTGAGTGGGAACAGAGATGTGGGACATAAAATTTAGAGATGTGAGAGACTCAGTGAATTCTTTCGAGGCTGTACACTCAGAGGGGTCCGAGGGCCAGTAATTGAAATCCCCAAGTACCAAGACCGATGCATAGTTGACCACCATGTTGGCCAATAGGTCTTGAAAAGCCGGTAAGAACAGAGGGGAGGACTGGGGAGGACGGTACATTAGGAGACAGGTGATGGGGGGGGAGAAGGCGAGGGAGCAAACTGTAAGGTATTCAGTGGAAGGAATGGAGGGAGAGGGGATGGTTTGGAAATTTAGTTCCGACCGAACAATTATCGCCACTCCACCGCCAACTCTACCTGCCGGGCGGTCAGCGCGTAAGGCCACATAGGAGGGGGGGAGGGTAGCCAGGAGAACGGGAAGAGAAGAGTCGCTGAACCAGGTTTCGGTCAAGAGCAGTAGGTCAGGTTTCTCAGAATCGAGCAAGACGAAGAGCTCATGATGGTGCTTGACCGCTGACCTGGTGTTAAGTAAAAGAATGGATAGTGACGGCGTAGGAGGAAGAGGGTCGGGAGGGAGAGGGCATTGCGGGGAAGAGGCAGGCGGAGAGGCCAGCAGAGTAGGAGTGGAAGAGACTGCAAGCCCTAGTGAAGTAATGTGCCTACGGACAGAGTCCGAGAGAGGCAGATGGCCTTGATGGATGGTAAGCTCCGCAGAGGAGTAGGAGATGAAATCGGCATGGGGACGTGCCCCTAGCCCCATCCGGCCGCGGACGGGCGCAGACGGGCTTGCCCTAGGCGTGCCTTCGGCGTGCAAACGTCGCGCCCGCTGCGCTCGTCCGCTGCGCTTCCTGCCAAGACACATGATTTATGCCGATGGGTCGGAGTGTTGGAGGGGGTGTGGCCAGCAGAGGGGGCGTGTCTCGTGGCACGCCTCGCCCTCGAGAATGGCGGCCAAAGGAAGGGAGTCGTTGCAGCGTGTAGCGCTGTTTCAGAGAAGCCAAAAGGTGCAGGTAAGTGAGGAGAATAGTTAAGAACACAGTATCACAGCAAATAATTAAAATTCAAGTTTGTCCCCGCTCCCGGCTTTTCACCTCAGGAGCCAATCGTTAGTGCGGCGCCTAGCGTCGGCGCGCACTATTTATATGTCTGGCGAGGGGGCGTGGCCAGCAGAGGGGGCGTGTCTCGTGGCACGCCTCGCCCTCGAGAATGGCGGCCAAAGGAAGGGAGTCGTTGCAGCGTGTAGCGCTGTTTCAGAGAAGCCAAAAGGTGCAGGTAAGTGAGGAGAATAGTTAAGAGCACAGTATCACAGCAAATAATTAAAATTCAAGTTTGTCCCCGCTCCCGGCTTTTCGCCTCAGGAGCCAATCTTCTTTACATCACACACATTATACATTTACAATAAACCAAACAAGTGTGTAAATCAATGCATAAGATATCATACATAAGATAACGAGGGTTACAAGGTGTAGGAGTCACACATCCTCCTTAATAGCTCACTGTGCTAGATTTTAAGGGTTGCAATTTATGAACTGCAGGGAACAAACGAATGTCCATGTTAAAAGTATTAACCCACTTACCTATCTACGCCTGCATATTACAGATGTGCTTTGCAGCAGATGCATTAAACCCCCTATGCTACTTTGAGTCAAAACTGGGACCAGACAAAACACATATCTCTCCAGAAAATGTATTAACCACCATGATTATCTTACCATTGTTATTATTCCCTGAGATTTACTGGACACTTGATGATCCCTGCAGCATGTGCCTGAACCCCATAAGATATTTTAAAGGGCTCCCTTTGCAAACAATTAAACCAGAACAGATTTACTGTCACATTTCTCCTTGTTGCTGATTTATTTGTGGCAGAGTGTTTTACAAATAAATGTATAGATTGACTATGAAACTGCTTTCTATTACGCCTCCCATCAAGACATCCCTCCCTTTTCGTTGCCACACCTTTACCACCAATTTATGGGTTTCTGGAGACTAACCCTGGGTGAAGCACTATGCTACGCTCGCGGAGTTTGCGAATTTTGCGCAACTTCGCACTACGCGAGCTGCACCTAGCACAGTGCAAACACGCGTAGTGCAGCGTAGCGTAGTGCAGCGGTCATTTTTTGCTTGTTCGTGGTCCTCAACGTCATGTTCGCGACCGGGAGCAAGCAAAATGACATCCCAGCAAGATTCTCAACGCGGGGAGTTCAGGTTTCTCATTGTGAGTTGTTGTGCTTGCTCGCGACCGCTCTCAATGAGAAACTACCCGTTCGAGTTGAGAAAGCTGCCGCTCGAGTAATAATCTACTCGAGCAGCAGAAAACTACAGCTCGCACTGTGCAAGATGCCGTTTTCAATGATTGCACAATGCCGGATGCTTGTCCGCACTGTGCAATCTTGCACAGTGCGAACATGCTACTACGCAGCTCGCGTAGTGCTACGTGAAGTTCGCGTAGTGCGAAGTGCTCTTCGCGTAGCGCTACTTCGCGAACTGCGCCCACCCCTAGTGGAGACTCAAATACAGGGCAATAGCAAGGTTTGTAAACAGTTTAAAGCCTGACTCGCATCCGCCCTGTACTTTTTTCAACCATGCTGAGTAAAACATCAGCAGAAAGTGCGGAGAAAAATGTCCACCCTGCGGTTCTCCCAGAATGTAGTGTTTGTGCTTTTTTTTAGATGAAACACAAAATAATATAGTTGAAATAAACTTGTAGAATTAACATGCAAGTCTTTAATTACCATGAAACGCTTTTAAAATGTAGAAATGCACTTATCAGTCATATTTACTAGTTTGATGAAGCAATCATAAAATGTTTAATTATTGACCTTTCCATGCTTATGTTTTTATTAAATAATACATTTTATTAATGTTTTCATTTAAACTCTGCAAAATGCTTCTGCTTAGGTAAAGACCTCCGTTAACACATGATTAGAAATGGTCGCTTAATAAAATAATGAAGAAAAAACACTCATTAAGAATGCAGGATATAAATGTGAACTTGACCTTTTTAACTTACTTGTTTTTTCCAATGAATGGATTTATACTAAATGTTTTCTTTTCGTTAATACAGATGTTTCGAGTTTTACATAGATCATTGTTAGTGAAACATACAATTAGACTTAGAAGGTTAGACATCTCATGTAATACCTGCAAAAGGAGTCTTGAATGAGAAAATGTTTCACATGAGTCTTAACTGATAGCAAACCTAACATTTTTGCCTGTGGACTATTGAACTCATGTGAGAAGAAGAGGAATGATCCTAGACCCAGGAGACCACCGAAAGCTGATTGGACGAGAGGAGGAGAAGGTGCAACATGAACTGAAACATTGTTATCAACTGTTTAGAATAGTGAGTGTTCCTAGAGTCGGTTGACACCCCCCCTACCCCCCAGAGGCACTCACTAATTTGCCAGACCCATTTTTCCAGACCTTCTCTACTATGACTTATTCCAAGTTGCTCAGAGACACAACTGTGTTTCTTGAACCACTCTTTATGGGAAGTTCTGCCTTGATTTAATTTCCATTTATTGATCTGCTCTGTATGCTTAAATTCTCACTCTCTCGAACTGGAACTCTTTTTGGGTTCTGACTGACACCTTTTCTCACCCAATTCTTAGAATAAGGATTCTGGGGTAGATGTATCAAGCTTTTTTCTTGTCGCAAACGCTGCGATTCGCAAAATAGCAGCGTTTGCGACAAGAAAAACAGGAAATGAGATGTATCATGCAAAAAGTTTGCAATATTAAGGAATCGCAAATTTTGCGATTCCTTAACATTGCGCAAGCATTTAAGAAATCGCAAATTGCGATTTCTTAAATGCTATGAATGAAACATTTCATTTTAGCAAATTTTGGCTAAGAAATCGTAAATTACCACCAACTTGTAGTTGGTGGTAATTTGCAAATTCTTTTACAAATGCACTTCATGCAATTTGTAAACTTGTCATGTGACGCTCATACATGCCCACACATGTCATTTTCAGGGGTGCAGCAGGGTGTCCTTGAGACACCCCTGCACCTTTGAAATTATTCTCAATTTGCGATTAGCAAATTGCGATTCGCAAATTGAGAATAATTTCACATTCATTCCTATGGGCCTCCTGGCCCGTAGGAATGAATGGGAAATTATTCCTTATTTGCGATTAGCAATTTGCTAATCGCAAATAAGGAATTTTAAGAAATCGCTAAAAAATAGCGAATTTCTACATACATGCCATTTTGCAATTTCCAAATAGTGATTCCTTAAAAATCGCTATTTGGAAATCGCAAAAGGGTATGTTGATACATCTAGCCCTCTATCCTTTATGGAATGCGCTTTATGCATTTTATCAGGATTTTTGACCCACAATTTATGATTATCAATTCTGTTCATGTTTTGATTATTGAGATTAATACAAATAAAAGGTATGACTTTAGGGCCCCTGCACTACAACAGTTCCAGCATGGTCAGTTGGCAAATGCCTTGGCGCATTCAACAAACGCTCCTGCCGGTGTACAAGGCATGTTTGGTTTCACAACATATAACCGGTTCGATGTTCTTGCCGATGCTGATTGACAATTTCCTGCGGCAGGCCCACACAGACAAGTTTTGATCGAATAGTTCACACTGAGACTAGGGATGACAAGAATGACAGACAGGAGCCTCTCAGAAAAAACGTACCCAATATTCCAGTACTTGGAAAAAGGTCTCCTTCCTACATTCTGACCAAGCAATCTAACCTGCCCAACCGGAGTGACCTGACTGAAGACAAACAAACTATTAAGCTACACACACACAGGAGATATGGCTGACTCCTCTCTTATTATTACCAGGCCAATAACCAAGCCCATGTCCAATGTTGATAACAACAGGCTGGCTTAGCTTAACCCCTAGCCCTGCTATAGAACCTACACCAGGGGGGATGAGGGAGGGAGTGCAGGTCCTAATCTTGCAGATGTACATATTGTCCAAAGCTCTGCCTACCTTCTGAAATTACTTTCATGGAACATTGCAGGGCTTGCAACCAAGTTAGATTGCCCTGAATGTGCTCAGTTAATTGATTCCCATGATATCTGTTTATTTCAAGAGACCTGGTGTATAAAAGCGCCTTTCGGATGGGGTTTGTACATTTTAGCAAATCCGCTCCACTCAAAGGCAAGGAGAGGCCTTTGGGGGGCCTTACCATCTGGGTGAGTACGTCTCTTGCCTGTAAGATGGAGGAACTTATGATCCTTTCCTTGGATATTTTGGGTATATATCTGACCTTTCTGCAATTTAGTATGCACATCTATAATGTGTACCAAAGACCAGGGGCACTGAATCTCTACGACCCTAGAGCTGTGAAGTACACATCTGACATTATCCCCAGCTGGAGTTTGGAAACTGGTGGGCAGAGATTTTAACTGTCAATTTGAACCCCTAGAAGGAAACCCAGGGTCGATTCCACAGGAGGAAGACAACGTCTGTCCATTCCAAGGCTAGAAATCCCACCAATCAAAAAACGGTCACCCCTAGCTTTACAAATTCTTGCCATGACTCTAAATCAAGGTCTCCGAGCCTGTAATGGCAGAACCTCAATGACAGAGATGGCAAACATACCTTTAATCAGCCAAATAGCACCAGTAAAATTGATTATGTCTTAGTTGATGTACGGATTTGGCCCCATTTGATTGATATGAAGGTCTGTCAGAGATAAGACAGTGAACATAATGCTCTTTCAAGCGTTATTACCTTCCCAGGCTGTTGCCCTTTAGACAGCCCATTTGATCCCTTTGACAATAGACTGAGCCCAACCAACAACATACGCAGAGTAAAATGGTATCAGATGGCCGTGTCTGAGGAACGACTAGGGGCAGTTTACAGAATAGAATCAAAGCATTTGGATGGTCTTTTAACCCAGGTTAGGTGGGCAGACAATACAGACAAACTCAAGAAAATCAGTGAAGATTATATCAAAATGTGTGGAGAGCTATATGGCCTTTTCTTTGTAGAAATTAGAAAGTCTGCAGGGAAGTTCCATCCCCCAACATTGTACAATTCGTCCTGTAGGAAGGCCAAGGCTGCAAGACAGGCAGGCGATCCACATTAAAATGGCTGATTATAAAAACATCATATGTCAGGCCAAAAGGGAGTGGAAGGTAGCAAAGTGGGAAGGACTGCTAGAAGCAGTACGTAAAGGGGACCAGCGGTCTTTCTAGAACTTGGTATCCACAGGTTCAGCTGATGGATATCGCATTTCAGAAAACTAAGGTCCCGGTGGCTGAATGCGTCACTCACTTTTCAAGCTTTTATTCTGCAACTGGAACTGAAGAAGGCAGGCTCACTGTGGCAGTCACTGGTTCTGATATACCAGTAGGAATGAAACATGTGCATGAAAAAGAACAGCCACTCCGCTTTACCCTGCAGGAAGTTAGATCAGCTATCTCTAAGATCTTTCCAAATGAGGCACTAGGTCCTGACAAAATCCTGGAGACCTCTATCATAGTGAGAGATGCCTGGGCCCCATACCTTACAGTTGTCTTTAATGGGATAGTGAAAGGGGCGTCAATTCCCCACTCTTGGCTAGGCTCAAAAAAATGTTCCCCTGCACAAAAGTAGCTGTCCTTCGTTCCTCCCAACTATAGGCCCATAAGCCTGATTGACTGTTCACAAAATATACTTAGTTGAAATCTGTTGGGAAAGCTCCAAGAATGTCTGAAAACTATGGAAGTGATCACTCCCCTACAGGCCGGTTTCATTGACTGTACAAGCACATTGTATCAGGTCTTTTGCCTTTAAATGCTATTTTGGAAGACAGTGGTCTCGGGAAGATAGATTTTGTAAACCTTCAGTCAGCATTTGCACTGGTCCCAAGATCGAAGCTCTGGCAAGTAAAGGCCAATATGGGTGTCCCCAAAAACCTACTAGCTAATATTGTAGGACTTCATGAGCAGAACTATGCCCAGGTCAGGTGCGGTCAACAAGGTGAGTTGACAGGCCGCTTACCTGTCACAAGAGGGGTAAGGCATGGCTGCGGTCTAACCCCCACCCTCTTCACAATTTATGTTAATGATTTGATTGATCACCTGAATGGGTTTGTGGGTGATTTTCCGCAACTTGCTGGACACAGGGTCCCTGTACATATTTTGACAATTGATCCAGCATACACATAAGTATTACAGAAATCCGTTACACTAAAGAGCTTTCAACACAAGTCCAAAATTATGCAATGAATTGAGTAGCAGAGTCCTTGGGTGTATTTTGGAAGATTAAATCTTTATTCATTTCTTCTATGCAGTAGCCAACGCGTTTCGTCCTCCACGGACTTCTTCAGGGCAGTTGGAGTGAGCTCATCTTAGTTTTTAAGAAGTTGATTTTAATTTCCTCCAAAATATGTTCCAGGTTAGAAGAGATTTAATCGTTTATTTTGTCAAAAGGCGCATTCCAATAGCAATAGGTTTTCTCTAAATAGGGTCAGATAGCCCAAAAGTAACTATTTGAAATCGTGAATCAAGCCGGCTCCATTGCGTGGCGTCTTTTCAACGGTGTATGTTTGCAGATTATACCCTACTAATATCAAAATCACCTATGGGCTACAGAAGAGATTAGACAGCTTTGTCACTTTTTGTCCCAGGAGGGGTCTAAAACTAAATGTCTCTAAGACAAAATACATGTCCCTTAATGCCTGTCCCTACAACAAGACCTAGTCCCAACCTCAAGGGATCCACATTGGAGCGCGTGCACCCCTTTGAGTATCTAGGTCTAACTCTTAAGGAGAAATTAGACTGGCGACATCAATAGATATAGACCAAAACTCGAGCAACATACCGGAGGGCTGATAAACGTGCAGAGCAGATCAAAATGTTGCCGCCCAGTGTCCCTGGCACTACAAATTTGCAACCAACAGTCCAAGTGAGAAGCCCTATATGGGTGGAGATTTGGGGGCATAAAGATGCAATGGCCCTCACTATAATCGAAAAAAGATTTCTACGCCAACTGACAGGCCTTCCAGCCATCACCCCGTTACTCCCTCTTTGGTTAGACATGGGCATTAGGCAAATATCAGAAGGGACAGGACTAAGGCCAATTCTGTACTCGAGGAGACTTTGGGTAACCCTTGAGCTCGCATTTTACAGTGAGGGGCTAGTGGAAATACTGAGGCTTCCTGGCACTGCCAATATTCCATGGATTAGGTACATCAGAGATACGCTGTGAACGTTGGGTATAGGGTCCCTGTAGGAAGACCCGTTGACAGCTGGGTGCATAAGCTAGAACACCATTAAATTGCTTTATGCTCAGCCCAAATTGGATTTCATGCACTCTCAAGCCACCTTTGCCCCACTATTTGGTGCCTTCCTGGCAGCGAAATCCGAGTTCAAGAAGGAATGGTTCCTTGATGCGATCGACCTGCCAGGAACTAGGAAATTATATCTGCAGTTCCATTATGGAACTCTTCCTCTGCTCTCCTTTAGCTTGGGCTGGGCTCGGCAGAATGAGCAGGGTAGATTAGACTGTCCCACTTGTGGTGCTACTAAGGAATCTGTAGAGCATATCATATTCTTCTGTCCTGCCTGTGCTAAGTAGAGAAAAAATGGATCCTCCCAGTATGTCGAACACTAGGGGTGAGAAAGCATGTAGAGGCCATTCGTATCTTAACACATTATACAAAACAATGTATTGTCTTTGCCATATCTCATTACCTCTTGGCGATGGAGAGGACCAGGGGTTTGATCCTTAACTCGTTCAATGCTGATGACGGAACCGCTCCGTCATCAGCTGCGGGTGCGCTGTGCTGATGACGGAGCGGTTCCGTCATGGCCCGCTCAGAACGCCTGCGCGGCGCGAATTCCGCGCCTGCGCTGGACGTTCCATTGAGCGGTGCGGCCCATGACGGAACCGCTCCGTCATGAGCACAGCTCAACCGAGGCTCATGACGGAGCGGTTCCGTCACCAGCATGCGGCCGCCCCGCCCCCTTAGCACTGCGGCGGAATAGCCGCCGCAGTGAAGGGGTTAAAGCAAAAAAGGGGCCTGTTGCATTGATAACATTAGGGGCTTCTGGTGATTTTATTTTCCCACCGCCTTGAGAAATTTGTGATGCTGCAGCTCAAGAACTTAATTGCCCAAAATTAGTACAGCGTGGGCACGATTTATCCCGCATTTGCACATATAGGGAATGAGTAGGACCTGCTTTGAGCTCTTGTTTGTTCCCTCTCGCTTTGGTTCTCTATGTTTACATGGATTAAGATTCCTTTGTCTTACCCTTGTGACTTTTACTTGGAGTGGGAAAAATGAATGATAACACGGATTGCATGATGTTGTTTTATGTTAGTTTTTTTGTATATATGGTGTGTTACAGCACACTTTTTAAATGTTTTATACAAATTAAATTATCTTCTGTACTTTTATGGTTTGTAACTGAAATAAAGTATGATGATGATGAAAACTTATAATTGAACAGAATAGAAATTGAGATGTTAATTATTGTGATGTGTAGCTCCTGATCTTCTCTAAAACAATGGCAAAGGTCCATTGCCACTCGAGTAAAGAATAATACAGTAGGGATTAGCCTGTGTGATGGTAAACTGAGATTCATTTAAACGGATTCCCCCTCCAGCAAATTTGATAGCAGGAGGACGGTTAACGTTTGGAAAAGAGGAGCTATAAAAATTGCCCAAGTTAGAATAATGCTGAGTCCCAAAGGACAATGCCCAGAACTTGATGACTAACAAGGTGTGATTTTGAAAGCAGTATCTGTATTGGAAGTGTGAGTATCAATAGGGTTATGTGTGGTGAATTCTGAATTATTGTTGTGTTTATTTGTGAGATATTGGAGTACACACTTTGATTGAATTAATGTGGTTTATGTGTTTATTATGAAGAAGTTGAAGAGCTTATCAGGCTCGAAGTAACCTAAGATCCCAGGATATTGAGACTGACATTGAGAAAGGTATAGAAAACACCTATGGTTTTTCATGTCTGCTAGAGATTTGTGGTGTAGATCGTGAGGTACCGTTGACTACACAATTGACATGGGGATCATAACAAATTGTTACGATTGTACTAATATTGATTGATGTTCGCAGAACCTAATTATGCAAAAGGTGAAGCTACATTGATTATGATGATGTACCACTGGTCGAGATTTCATTTGCATGTGTAAAACTCTTTTGTGTGAAAAAGTCGAAAGAAGTCAAAACTTTAATTTTCCGATTGTAAAAGTAAATAGTTTATTGTGATGATTATTTAAAATCTTACAATATTACACATCACATCTCAAACAAAGACTAAAAACTGTGTTCTCGAATAAAAACACTTAAAATGTCATTGTATCAGGTTTGTAGGTGATTAAATGTTTAAAATAGATATGACATCTAGTTTCCTTTTGACTATCATTAAAAACTTTACAAAGATAGCATTTAAAATAATGTCGTTCGAGTTCATGCAATTAATCAAGGCCTGCCTACATGTCCTTATGCCACGTACTTTGAAGGGAAACTTTAACAATGATTTTCTCTCCTGTAGTAGACCGATTGTTGAATTACTTTTATTTTCATCAGTGGAGCAGATAAAGATTTGTTTATTTACATTTGTTTAAAAAAAAATTTGTACGTATCAGAGAAAATTGTAAAGGAGGGTGAAAAGCTGCAAGGAGTGAGATCATAAATAGTAGCGTGCTGCGCTGAGATAGATCGGTTGGTGTACTGTTGGTCTGTCACTGGTTGATGACATAGAGTGCAGGTCTGTGATAGGTAAATTGTTGTGTAAATGCCACATTGAGATTGGCTAACAAGTCTTCAAGAATTAAAGATGTAGCAGGATTGCAAAAAATAATTCTGCCATTTAAGGAATAGAATCAAAACATGAATTTTGAGTTGAATTACTGAACATTTGTTGTTGACCTTTGTGAAAATCATGAAATGTTTTAAAGGATTTAAGAGTTTTGCAAGAGGTGATAGGACAGTTACAGTACAGTAAGGTGAAGAGGTGCCATCTGAGGGTACACCTGCACATTATATGATTATATCCAATACATGTTTGTGGCTAGACTGTACTCAACTATTACCACTGAGAACCCTGAGAAACAGAAAAATAATAAAATACAGGGCAATGAAGACATAAACAGTTGAAAAGAAGTCCGATTCAGATAGCAATTCATGAGTTGAAATATTGAATGCATTTTTAATTGTGCGTTTACCACCTCATGTGGCCCTTACAATGGATGCAGGTAGTGATACAACAGTTGGTACTACAGTGGCTACTGCCCCTTTTGAACCAAGTGTGATCCAAATCTAGATACCGTTTTAGACATTCCAGATTGCTACTACATCTTTTGGTATAGCCCCATCCTTTCTAACATCCTGGGTTACTGCTTTTATTGTGAATGTTCCTATAGAAGCACCATATGTTACGACAGTACATACTTAGCAAGGCCTGCTGTGACTGCCTGTCAGTGCCACAATGCACACCCCCAAGTCAGGTGCTGTTTGTCCTCATTGCACTAAAGTACGTTGTGGTAAGCTTCATTATACCACTTCTGCCCGTTGGTGGTTGTGTTGGTGTAGGTTGTGCTATTAGGGCTCCTATGGTAGTGTGTGTGTTTTATTTCTGTGTCTTTTTCCCTATTTCTGTGTCTTTTTCCTTCCCTTTGCGGCTTTACGCTACATGGCCCAGCTGCCTTGGGAGGCAGCCATCTTCGGTGTGCCCTTGGGCGTAGCCTTCCTTGATATAGGCAGCCCCGTTCAGCAACCATTGCTCACTATTCTTCCAATCTCGTTGGAGTAGGAGGTTCCTTCCTAGCTCTGGTGCAGCTGGTGAGATTCTTCTTGTTTGCTCCTTGGCTTGGAGGTTCTTCATGTTCCTTCCTGGTGTGCCTTTGATTCCAGTCAGCTCCCGCAGAGTTCAGCATTTTTGCTGGCTCCTGCAGTAAGTGTCGGAGGTTCTTCCTGTTCCGTCCTGCTGGGCCTTTGTTTACAGCCGCGGTGCGTCCATTGGGGCCTAGGGGCGTAGCCCCACCAGCCCATGGACCAGCGGCTGCAAGAATAATTAATTGTCACTGTGTATTTTTGAAATAAATATCAGGATTATTTATCTGCCAGGAATCCGGGCAGCACCCGACGGAAATGGGAGTGCGCTGCGCAGGGGGCTGGGCTGGGCCGGGCGGCGGCGCTGGGCTGGAGGCTGGTCTGAGTGTGTGAGTGACAGTCCATGTCACGAGTCAACAGTCGAGCCCACGAGAGACACTGCAGGCATACTGCGCAAGTGCTGCTCAGGGCTGAAACTAGCCTGAGCATGCGCAGTATGTTCCCCCCATTATTAGTACAATAGTGACACGAGGTGCTGGTTAAACAGGCAGGAGCCCCGGCGTTATCAAGGGCGACAGGGCGAGCAGTTAGTGTGCCCCCCAAGCCAATCCTGGTGCTGCATGCAGTGCCAGGATTGGCCGGTCACCGCGCAGCAGGGCAGGGCAATCCATCATTGGATGCCGCGCGTGGGTGGCTCAGCCGGACTGCACAATAGCCGATCACTGTGCCTGACTTCATGTAGTCGTGCAGTGATTGGCCATTTGTGGCGCGCGGCACTGCTGGCGATGTGGTTCTGGGCTGGGCCCTGGGACTCGCCTCGTGGTGTGCTGTGGAGTGGTCGTGTGCGCATTCTACTAGTAGTGCTTTGCTCTGAGTCTCATCGTCATTCACAAACGATCACCAATACTAGAGTGTTAGACCTGGCACCTTGGCGTGAATTTCCCTTCCACTTTTTGCTGGTGTGCCTCCGATGTTTTGCTGGTTTTCCGATACTCAGGGCACTGCGCCACGGCCGAACCGTGCCGCAGTGCAAGTGCTCCCTACTGTAAATTGTACATGTGATTGGTATCCATGATTGGTTCATTGGATTTACTGTTAGTCCCTAGTAAGGTGCACTAGGAGTGCCAGGGCTTGTGAATGCCAATACTGCTAGTGGGCCTGCAGCGCTGGTTGCGCCACCCACAGAAGCAGCCATAAAGATGTGTCTGGGGACTGCCACCGCAGACCCCGCGTGCAGTCTCGTACTGTCACGCTGGCTGGGCAAGTGCACCCACTTGCCAGCCCCTAAACCTTCCCTTAGCTTCATATTAGTCACCCCTATGGTAGGCCTGCGGGCAGGGTGCATTGTAGGTGTAAGGTAGGACAAGCCCTGATGTGTGTGGCATGTCCTAGTAGTGACTTACAACTAAATTCGTATTTCACTATTGTAAGGCTACCTGCTTCCGTTAGGCCAGAATGGGCTGCTGGAATTATTACACTCTATAATCCCAGCAGGCTCAGGGAGCATGGTAGAGAGTCGTGTTTAGTATGCCTGAACTCAGAATAATAAAATATTTCTTTTAGTAAAGTTTATTTTAGTATCCTGTGTTTGCAAATGCTACTTTTAGAAAGTTAGCATTTGCTTGCCTAACCATTTCAGCCCGCCTCTGCTGGTATGTGTATCTGACTGTCTGGGATGTGTGAGTGACAGGGCTGGGGGATGACAGGTGGTGAATGCGCAGATTACACCTTAGTGGGAGGTAGGAGTGGCTCTTGACTCTGAATCTTGCTGTGCTCTGCCACCACAATGCTGGCTCCACCCTCCTGGGGAGCGACTGATGACTCAGCCGACACTTGGCCCAGGAAGGGCGAAGCCCCATCAACAAGGTACTCTGGCTGCCCCTGTCCGCCCAATGCTGGCTCCACCTCCTGTGGGGCGTCTGATGCGCCTGCCCCTCACACTGAAAGCAGAAGCCGGATTACGCCCACCAGAGTACTCAAGGACTGAAAGTGGCTATGCAAAGCCCCCCCTGGCCTGCGAGAACAAAAGAAATGCAGTATAAAAGTAGGAGCCCTGCTCCTTGTAAATTAGATCCTGTTTGTGCTACAGAAGGAACTCTGCCCGACGAGAAGGACCTGGAAGGACAAGGAAGAGTGCAGTCTCTTGCCTGTGTCTGGTGCCTTGCTGCAGAAGGAGAGGAGAAGGAAAGACTACAAGAAGACTTTTGCTTTGTGAAACTTTGTGCCAAACTCTGCTGAAAGATCTCCAAGGGCTTGCTGTTGAACTTGCCCCCTGACCAGCGCCCCAGGACCAGTGGGCGCTACATCCTGAAGAAAGCGACTGTGGGTGCTGCTTATCGCTGCAGTACTGACAGAGGGGTCTAGGAGTGCTGGGCAAGCCTGCCACGCACCCCGTAATCCAAGGCATCGACATCCCCCCAAGCACCGTGACCGGGGCCCAAAGCAACAGCGAGAGCAACGTGAGGTCCAGCTGCTGCTGGCCCGAACACCGTGACCGCATCTGCACCGGGAGCCCGAGAGCAACGTGAAGGAGGACCCGTCCGGTCCAAGCTCCCGAATTGACTGCGCTTCGAGCCGTCAATCCACCTGCGAAGACGGACAGCCGCCCTGTGATAACCCCCCTCTGGTCGGCATCCTGCCCGACAGCCCAGCTGTGAGCGCACAGCTGCAACCGGCCCTTGGCTGGGTACGTCCTGCACTTGGGGACCGTACTGCCACTGGCCGCCACCACACAGCCGCCGCCTCCAGGGTCGGAGCGAACGACGAGGAAAGGACCCTGCCGCCACAGAGCACCGCCGCCCCGGATGACCCGTGACCTGCCCGGCTGAGAGCCGCAGCGAACAGCGACCCCGGAAAAGCAACGCGACGTGGGACAGCTCCCCTGGAAGCCGCCCGCTCCACAAGAATTTGAAAGGTACTGTGTTGTATCCTCACGGTGCGAGCGTCCTGCAACTCGAGCTCGCACCGCGCTATCTGCTCCCAGCGCGAGCCGCCTCTGAAACCGAGGCTCGCACAGCTCCTGGTCCTCGAGGCCCGATCTCCTCTCCGAAGCGAGTAGAGACAGCGGAAAGCGCATTGAGGCGCTACAAGACACTGAACCTTACTGAACCTGGGCAGAAGGCCCAAAAGATTGCTTATTGCTAAGAAAGAACTGTGGCAACCTGAACTTAAGTAAACTGGAACCGCTATTGAAAGTTTGACAACTGTATTTACAAACCTGCTTGAAATCTATATAAAGATATATATTTTTACAAATACAGTTTGGTGTCATTGTGTGGTGGGTTGGTTGTGATGGTGTAGTATTGCAAATGTTTAACCCTATGTGCCCCAAAGATTAGCCTAAGACTGCTTAAGCCACACTACCTAGAGGGTAAGCAGAGGTTGTCTGGAAGCTAACCCTCAGCACTGACTAGGAAGAGAGAGTCCCTGCTTGTCGCTAGTGCTACACTGCGCCAACTAGAGCCTCCCCCTTCCTACATTGGACGCAGCGGTGAGGATTTTCGAATTTACATTTGCAGTGTCTATACCTTAACTTCCGACCCTTGCACAGTGATTTCAGTCCAGTTACTTGGCCACAGGTTTTGTTGTAATTTTGCCGAGAAAAGATCCCTAGCGAAGAAACCAGGCCGGGCGCGAAGAGCCTGGATGGAGCGGAGTCCACGACCTCTGAGATGTTGGAGGTGGAATGGGATGCAGCAAAGCTGGACAAATACTCAAAGAATGAGCTGAAGTTTTTTTGCAAAAAACTCAAGGTTCCGCACGCCGGTTGCAAGAACAAGCCAGAGCTCTACAAGGCCCTGAAAGCCTGGATAGAGTCCAGAAAGCCCCCGGAGGATCAAGATGCCCTTGAGGATCAGGATGCCACTGAGGAGCAGAGGGCACCTGTGGATCTGGTGGATCTCGAAAGGCAAGACAGCGTGAACAGCTTTGGTAAAGGCCTGTCGCCAGAGGAGCTGGCGGACAGGAAGGAAACGAGGGATCATGAAAGGAAGCTGGCAGAATTAAAAATCCAACTGGAGCTTGAAACCAAAAGAATGGCGCTGGAAGAGCGAAAGCACCAAATGGATTACGAATTGAAAATGAGGGAGATGAGTCTAAAGGAGAGAAACTTGGATCATCCTCCCTCTGGTGGCAGCACAACGCCGGTGCAGGTAGAGTCAAGAGTGCACATCCCCAAAGATGTAGTTAAAGAGTTCTTTAAGGGGGATGACATAGGACAGTGGTTTAGGGCATACGAGGTAGCCATGTCCTCCCACCGGGTCCCTGACAAGGATTGGGGAGCGGGGTTGTGGGGAAGGTTCCTTAGCGAAGGGCGAGATACCCTGCTAGATTTGCCCGTTGAAAACCAGAGGTCCTATTCCCACATGAAAGAAGCTTTAATGAACAGGTATGGGCTTACCCCTGAAATGTATAGACAGAAGTTTAGGGGATGTACTAAGCGGCCTGGGAATACGTATGTGGAGTATGTGACTTATTTTTGCAGAGCACTGGATGGTTGGGTGAAGTGTAGCAAAGTGAATGATTTTCAAGGTCTCTTTGATTTAATTGCATGGGAGCACTTGTCTGATCACTGTTTTCCTGAGTTACGCCAACACCTGATCGATAGCAAGCTGTCCAACCCGAGGAAGCTTGCTGAGGAGGCGGACCGCTGGCTCAGCACCAGGGTCCACAAGGGTCCAGTGGGAGACTCCGCCAAGAGTGGGCAAGGTCCCCAGCAGAAGAGTGGGGGGGACAAGGGAAAACAGAAAGGGTTCCAAAAAGGCCCCCAAAGTAATCCCCAAGGGGACCAGCAGAAAGGTTCTCAGCCTCCCCCACCCCCAAAGCAGAATGGGGCCCCGACAGGTAGACCTGTTCCAAAGGGGCCCTTCAATTGTTTCAAATGTGGTGAGCCGGGGCACATATCCAGTGACCCCAAGTGTCGCCTGTTTGGAAAACCCGCACCCACTGGTGGTCCGCCCCGTCAAGTGACTAGTGTTCACTTAGGAGAAGAAGTGATGGTCCCGGGGGGTAGAGATCCCGTTCAGATGACCCTAGTCTCACTAGGAGACAGTGAGATGGTCCTGACAAACTACCTGCCCTCTAACACTAAGAAATATGGGCAGGTGGTGATCATCAATGGTAGGGAAGCTGAGGCTCTTAGAGACTCAGGAGCCAGTGTGACTGCAGTGAGGCAGCACCTGGTGTCTCAAGAGCAGGATGTACCCCATGCCTACTGTAGGGTTATCAATGCTGATAATTCAGAGAGTCAGTGTCCGATGGCTCAAGTTCCCTTTGAGTGGGGGGGGGTCTCTGGTACTCTGCAGGTCTGTGTGAGGAAAACCATGCCTGTTGACTGTTTGCTAGGGAATGACTTGGAGCACTCCCCTTGGGAAAAGGTGGAGAAGACGACTCACCTGAGGATGGTGGGTCTGCCTGACTGGGCGTGCGTGACCACCCGGTCAATGGCAGCCAGTAGGGGTGATCAAGAGGTCCTGGGGCCTGAAGGAGAGGCCCAGGAACCGGCCTTAGGGAGAAGGCGCAGGGGGCGCGGGAAACCGGCCCCTGAAGTTCCCACGGTCCAGGAGGAAGCAGACCTTGAGGGGGATGCCCTGGAGCCTACAGGGGAACAGATTGCTGAACTGGGGGACCTGCCTGAGCTGACCCATTGGCAGCAAGAAGGAGGACCCTCCAGGGAGGAATTCTGCAGGGAGCAGAAAGAATGCCCTTCTCTCGTGGGTATGCGGCAGCAGGCTGCAGACCAGGCCAATGGTGTTCAGGCCAAAACGCATTATGTGTACTGGGAGAACGACCTCCTGTATTCAGAGCCTAAGGCTGCTGAACCTGGGTCAGCCCGTGTGCTGGTGGTACCCCAGAAGTTCAGAGCCTTCCTACTGGGTCTGGCTCACGATGTGCCTTTAGCAGGACATTTGGGGATGGACAAGACCTATGACAGGCTTGTCACCCACTTTTACTGGCCCCAAATGCACAAGAGCTCAGACGCTCATTGTAGAACCTGTCCGACTTGCCAGGCAAGTGGGAAGAGCGGAGGGAAGAACAAGGCTCCCCTCCAACCCTTCCCTGTGGTCGGTACGCCATTCCAGCGAGTGGGTATTGACATTGTTGGGCCTCTGGACCCCAAGACAGCCATGGGCAACAGGTTCATCCTGGTCTTGGTGGACCATGCCACCCGGTACCCTGAAGCCATCCCTCTGAGGACAGTGACGGCCCCCGTGGTGGGACGTGCACTGATGGGAATTTTCTCACGAGTAGGATTCCCTCTAGAGGTGGGGAGCGACAGGGGGACCAACTTCATATCCAAGTATATGAAGTCCCTTTGGCAAGAGTGTGGTGTAACTTACAAGTTCACCACGCCTTACCATCCCCAAGGTAACGGGTTGGTTGAGAGATTCAACCGAACCCTGAAAGGCATGATCATGGGCCTAGACGGTCCGATGAGGCGTAAGTGGGACGTCCTCTTACCATGCCTGCTCTTTGCATATCGCGAGGTACCACAGAAGTCCCTAGGGTTCAGTCCCTTTGAACTGCTGTACGGTCACCCCGTGAGAGGACCACTGAGTTTGGTAAAGGAAGGCTGGGAGCAATCTCCCAGGAAACCTTCCCAGAATGTATATAGCTACATGCTGGCCTTCAGAAACCAAACAAGGCGCTTCAGACAACTTGCCGAGGCAAATCTGGAAGCAAGCCAGGAGGAGATGAAGCGGTGGTACGACCAGAATGCCACTCTGGTCGAGCTTCAGCCTGGACAAGAGGTGTATGTCCTGGCCCCAGTGGAACCCTGTGCCCTTCAGGATAAGTGGACAGGTCCATTTGAGGTTGTGGAGCGCAAGAGCTCAGTGACATACTTGGTGGACATGAAGACGCCCAGGAACCCTTTGAGGGTCCTACATGTCAACCGCCTCAAGCCCCACTTAAGAAGGTCCGAAGTGGGCATGTTGTTGGCAACTGATGATGGAATGGATGAGGAGTCGGAGCCTCTTCCTGACCTCTTAGTGGCCTGTGAGAAAGACGGGTCAGTGGATGGAGTTAACCTCTCACCCACCCTGACCCCCGAACAACAGGAAGACTGCCGCCAGTTGCTGGGGCAATTTCCAGATCTGTTCTCCCTGGTTCCGAGTGTCACAGATTGGTGCGTCCATGATGTGGACACTGGAGACAGCTTACCTGTGAAGCATAAGGCTTACAGAGTGACTGACAGGGTCCGGGCCTGCATCAAGGAGGAGGTCTCCAAGATGCTTGCCCTTGGGGTGGTTGAGTCTTCCAGCAGTCCTTGGTCCAGCCCCGTGGTCTTGGTCCCAAAGGCTGCTGCGCCGGGAGCCACACCCGAACTCCGGTTCTGTGTGGACTACAGAGGACTCAATTCAGTCACCAAGACTGACGCGCACCCCATCCCCAGAGCTGATGAGCTCATTGATCGGCTAGGGGCTGCCCGGTTCCTCAGCACGTTTGATTTAACGTCTGGGTACTGGCAGATCGCCTTGACCGATGGGGCAAAGGAGAGGTCAGCATTCTCTACACCAGATGGGCATTTCCAGTTCCGGGTTATGCCATTTGGAATGAAGAATGCCCCTGCCACCTTTCAGAGATTGGTCAACCAGGTGTTGGCTGGACTGGATGAGTTCAGTGCCGCCTACCTGGATGACATCGCGGTGTTCAGTGGCACCTGGCCAGAACACCTGCGACACCTCTGGGAAGTGTTGATGGCCCTGCGCCGAGCAGGCCTCACAATCAAGGCAAGCAAGTGCCAGATTGGGCAGGGTTCCGTGGTGTACTTGGGACACCAAGTGGGGAGTGGCAAGGTAGCACCCTTGCAACCCAAAATCGAGACCATCCTGGCTTGGGAACCCCCCAAGACCCAGACTGCAGTGAGAGCCTTCCTGGGTCTCACTGGGTATTACAGGAGGTTTGTCAAGGGCTATGGCACGATCGTGACCCCCTTGACAGAGCTGACTTCGAAGAAGCAGCCCAGGAATGTGATTTGGACTGACACCTGTCAGAAGGCTTTTGACACCCTGAAGACTGCCATGTGCACGGCGCCCGTGCTCCTGGCTCCTGATTTCTCCAAGGAATTCATAGTGCAAACAGACGCTTCAGAGCATGGTGTAGGGGCTGTTCTTTCACAGATGACTGAGGAGGGCTTTGACCAACCCGTAGCCTTCATCAGTAGGAGGTTACTTCCACGGGAAAGTAGGTGGAGTGCAATAGAGCGAGAAGCATTTGCTGTGGTCTGGGCGCTGAAGAAGCTAAGACCCTACTTGTTTGGGTCTCACTTCCGAGTTCAGACGGACCACAGGCCCCTCAGATGGTTGATGCAGATGAGGGGTGAGAACCCGAAACTGTTGAGGTGGTCCATTTCTCTACAGAGTATGGACTTTACGGTGGAACACCGCCCTGGCACAGATCACGCCAATGCTGAAGGTCTGTCCAGATTTTTCCGCCTTAGTGATGTGGAACTCCCTGGGGAAGGGTAGTTCCCCCCACATTTCAGCTGGAGGGGACACGTGTTAGACCTGGCACCTTGGCGTGAGTTTCCCTTCCACTTTTTGCTGGTGTGCCTCCGATGTTTTGCTGGTTTTCCGATACTCAGGGCACTGCGCCACGGCCGACCCGTGCCGCAGTGCAAGTGCTCCCTACTGTAAATTGTACATGTGATTGGTGTCCATGATTGGTTCATTGGATTTACTGTTAGTCCCTAGTAAGGTGCACTAGGAGTGCCAGGGCTTGTGAATGCCAATACTGCTAGTGGGCCTGCAGCGCTGGTTGCGCCACCCACAGAAGCAGCCGTAAAGATGTGTCTGGGGACTGCCACCGCAGACCCCGCGTGCAGTCTCGTACTGTCACGCTGGCTGGGCAAGTGCACCCACTTGCCAGCCCCTAAACCTTCCCTTAGCTTCATATTAGTCACCCCTATGGTAGGCCTGCGGGCAGGGTGCATTGTAGGTGTAAGGTAGGACAAGCCCTGATGTGTGTGGCATGTCCTAGTAGTGACTTACAACTAAATTCGTATTTCACTATTGTAAGGCTACCTGCTTCCGTTAGGCCAGAATGGGCTGCTGGAATTATTACACTCTATAATCCCAGCAGGCTCAGGGAGCATGGTAGAGAGTCGTGTTTAGTATGCCTGAACTCAGAATAATAAAATATTTCTTTTAGTAACGTTTATTTTAGTATCCTGTGTTTGCAAATGCTACTTTTAGAAAGTTAGCATTTGCTTGCCTAACCATTTCAGCCCGCCTCTGCTGGTATGTGTATCTGACTGTCTGGGATGTGTGAGTGACAGGGCTGGGGGATGACAGGTGGTGAATGCGCAGATTACACCTTAGTGGGAGGTAGGAGTGGCTCTTGACTCTGAATCTTGCTGTGCTCTGCCACCACAATGCTGGCTCCACCCGCCTGGGGAGCGACTGATGACTCAGCCGACACCTGGCCCAGGAAGGGCGAAGCCCCATCAACAAGGTACTCTGGCTGCCCCTGTCCGCCCAATGCTGGCTTCACCTCCTGTGGGGCGTCTGATGCGCCTGCCCCTCACACTGAAAGCAGAAGCCGGATTACACCCACCAGAGTACTCAAGGACTGAAAGTGGCTATGCAAAGGCCCCCCTGGCCTGCGAGAACAAAAGAAATGCAGTATAAAAGTAGGAGCCCTGCTCCTTGTAAATTAGATCCTGTTTGTGCTACAGAAGGAACTCTGCCCGACGAGAAGGACCTGGAAGGACAAGGAAGAGTGCTGTCTCTTGCCTGTGTCTGGTGCCTTGCTGCAGAAGGAGAGGAGAAGGAAAGACTACAAGAAGACTTTTGCTTTGTGAAACTTTGTGCCAAACTCTGCTGAAAGATCTCCAAGGGCTTGCTGTTGAACTTGCCCCCTGACCAGCGCCCCAGGACCAGTGGGCGCTACATCCTGAAGAAAGCGACTGTGGGTGCTGCTTATCGCTGCAGTACTGACAGAGGGGTCTAGGAGTGCTGGGCAAGCCTGCCACGCTCCCCGTAATCCAAGGAATCGACATCCCCCCAAGCACCGTGACCGGGGCCCAAAGCAACAGCGAGAGCAACGTGAGGTCCAGCCGCCGCTGGCCCGAACACCGTGACCGCATCTGCACCGGGAGCCCGAGAGCAACGTGAAGGAGGACCCGTCCGGTCCAAGCTCCCGAATTGACTGTGCTTCGAGCCGTCAATCCACCTGCGAAGACGGACAGCCGCCCTGTGATAACCCCCCTCTGGTCGGCATCCTGCCCGACAGCCCAGCTGTGAGCGCACAGCTGCAACCGGCCCTTGGCTGGGTACGTCCTGCACTTGGGGACCGTACTGCCACTGGCCGCCACCACACAGCCGCCGCCTCCAGGGTCGGAGCGAACGACGAGGAAAGGACCCTGCCGCCACAGAGCACCGCCGCCCCGGATGACCGTGACCTGCCCGGCTGAGAGCCGCAGCGAACAGCGACCCCGGAAAAGCAACGCGACGTGGGACAGCTCCCCTGGAAGCCGCCCGCTCCACAAGAATTTGAAAGGTACTGTGTTGTATCCTCACGGTGCGAGCGTCCTGCAACTCGAGCTCGCACCGCGCTATCTGCTCCCAGCGCGAGCCGCCTCTGAAACCGAGGTTTGCACAGCTCCTGGTCCTCGAGGCCCGATCTCCTCTCCGAAGCGAGCAGAGACAGCGGAAAGCGCATTGAGGCGCTACAAGACACTGAACCTTACTGAACCTGGGCAGAAGGCCCAAAAGATTGCTTATTGCTAAGAAAGAACTGTGGCAACCTGAACTTAAGTAAACTGGAACCGCTATTGAAAGTTTGACAACTGTATTTACAAACCTGCTTGAAATCTATATAAAGATATATATTTTTACAAATACAGTTTGGTGTCATTGTGTGGTGGGTTGGTTGTGATGGTGTAATATTGCAAATGTTTAACCCTATGTGCCCCAAAGATTAGCCTAAGACTGCTTAAGCCACACTACCTAGAGGGTAAGCAGAGGTTGTCTGGAAGGTAACCCTCAGCCCTGACGAGGAAGAGAGAGTCCCTGCTTGTCGCTAGTGCTACACTGCGCCAACTAGAGCCTCCCCCTTCCTACATAGAGTACTCTCGACTTGACTACTCTTCTTTTAGTGAGTATCTTGTAGGAGGATATTGATAATATAAATGTCATGATTCATGATTCATGACTCATCGTCATTATTAGAGGCCGGGGCCCGGGCCGGGTGTATATGCAGCAGCAGTACAGGCTAGTACGTTTTTGAAGGGTGCACAGGGAAGCGCATGCGATCCTGTCCCACCGGTTGAAGCAGGTGCTGTGCTGTGGGCTGTACACTGACTCCACCGGGCGCCCTGGATTCCGCTCTGGCAGCTCCAGGTGTACTATAGTGATACCCTCGAGAGCCCTGGCACTAGGGGGTGTTACACTGGGTGCACCGAGAGCCGTAGCACTGAGCGCCCCTGGTGCTGTGGGTGTCCCTGCGAGGCCCCTGTGCCGGGAGTTCAGTGAGCACAGCCAGTGCATGCAATGCAATAGATGCACAGGCGTGTGCAGCATCTTCTGGGGTCACCTGTAGCAAGCGTCCAGCATACTTCGAGATACACAGGGAGCGGAGCACCATCTGCAGCAGGTCACACAATGTGAATGCGCCCATGACCTTCTGTCGCAGTCGCGTGTCCGAATGCTGCGTGTCGTGTGTGGTTGGAAGGTTCATTATGGGTGGAGGGAATCCTACATAGGAGGAGGTGTCATGTTGGACCAGGGTCAAAAGATGTGCTCTCATTGTGTCTCAGAGAACATGAATCAGCAGCCACGTGTGCTGGAGTGAGGGAGAGCTGCATGAGATTGAATAGACGCTGCACATTCATACATGAGCACCCGTGGGAGCCATTGGGGTCAGTTTGAATGACCTGCCAGTGGGTAACCATGCTTGGAAGGACAACGGACGTCATTTATCATTTGCAGAATTGAGGTGTCCCAGTCCAGATCTGAGCCTTTTGAGGAAGGGCCCCAGCACACCGTCCGCGGTGGGACTAGGTTCCGTCCTCCTAACTTCGGTCGGAATCTACATGCTGTGGACAACAAGTTGGTCGAGTTCGCTCTAAAACAAAAGTCTATGACTTGCGAGCTGAAACAATGCAACATTTACGGCCCATTAAAATGTGTGTAGTCAGGTGCACAGTTGAACACTACCAACACTTAAGCCTCGATTATGAGGAACGTGAGGTCCAGCCGCCGCTGGCCCGAACACCGTGACCGCATCTGCACCGGGAGCCCGAGAGCACCGTGAAGGAGGACCCGTCCGGTCCAAGCTCCCGAATTGACTGTGCTTCGAGCCGTCAATCCACCTGCGAAGACGGACAGCCGCCCTGTGATAACCCCCCTCTGGTCGGCATCCTGCCCGACAGCCCAGCTGTGAGCGCACAGCTGCAACCGGCCCTTGGCTGGGTACGTCCTGCACTTGGGGACCGTACTGCCACTGGCCGCCACCACACAGCCGCCGCCTCCAGGGTCGGAGCGAACGACGAGGAAATGACCCTGCCGCCACAGAGCACCGCCGCCCCGGATGACCGTGACCTGCCCGGCTGAGAGCCGCAGCGAACAGCGACCCCGGAAAAGCAACGCGACGTGGGACAGCTCCCCTGGAAGCCGCCCGCTCCACAAGAATTTGAAAGGTACTGTGTTGTATCCTCACGGTGCGAGCGTCCTGCAACTCGAGCTCGCACCGCGCTATCTGCTCCCAGCGCGAGCCGCCTCTGAAACCGAGGCTCGCACAGCTCCTGGTCCTCGAGGCCCGATCTCCTCTCCGAAGCGAGCAGAGACAGCGGAAAGCGCATTGAGGCGCTACAAGACACTGAACCTTACTGAACCTGGGCAGAAGGCCCAAAAGATTGCTTATTGCTAAGAAAGAACTGTGGCAACCTGAACTTAAGTAAACTGGAACCGCTATTGAAAGTTTGACAACTGTATTTACAAACCTGCTTGAAATCTATATAAAGATATATATTTTTACAAATACAGTTTGGTGTCATTGTGTGGTGGGTTGGTTGTGATGGTGTAATATTGCAAATGTTTAACCCTATGTGCCCCAAAGATTAGCCTAAGACTGCTTAAGCCACACTACCTAGAGGGTAAGCAGAGGTTGTCTGGAAGGTAACCCTCAGCCCTGACGAGGAAGAGAGAGTCCCTGCTTGTCGCTAGTGCTACACTGCGCCAACTAGAGCCTCCCCCTTCCTACATAGAGTACTCTCGACTTGACTACTCTTCTTTTAGTGAGTATCTTGTAGGAGGATATTGATAATATAAATGTCATGATTCATGATTCATGACTCATCGTCATTATTAGAGGCCGGGGCCCGGGCCGGGTGTATATGCAGCAGCAGTACAGGCTAGTACGTTTTTGAAGGGTGCACAGGGAAGCGCATGCGATCCTGTCCCACCGGTTGAAGCAGGTGCTGTGCTGTGGGCTGTACACTGACTCCACCGGGCGCCCTGGATTCCGCTCTGGCAGCTCCAGGTGTACTATAGTGATACCCTCGAGAGCCCTGGCACTAGGGGGTGTTACACTGGGTGCACCGAGAGCCGTAGCACTGAGCGCCCCTGGTGCTGTGGGTGTCCCTGCGAGGCCCCTGTGCCGGGAGTTCAGTGAGCACAGCCAGTGCATGCAATGCAATAGATGCACAGGCGTGTGCAGCATCTTCTGGGGTCACCTGTAGCAAGCGTCCAGCATGCTTCGAGATACACAGGGAGCGGAGCACCATCTGCAGCAGGTCACACAATGTGAATGCGCCCATGACCTTCTGTCGCAGTCGCGTGTCCGAATGCTGCGTGTCGTGTGTGGTTGGAAGGTTCATCATGGGTGGAGGGAATCCTACATAGGAGGAGGTGTCATGTTGGACCAGGGTCAAAAGATGTGCTCTCATTGTGTCTCAGAGAACATGAATCAGCAGCCACGTGTGCTGGAGTGAGGGAGAGCTGCATTAGATTGAATAGACGCTGCACATTCATACATAAGCACCCGTTGGAGCCATTGGGGTCAGTTTGAATGACCTGCCAGTGGGTAACCATGCTTGGAAGGACAACGGACGTCATTTATCATTTGCAGAATTGAGGTGTCCCAGTCCAGATCTGAGCCTTTTGAGGAAGGGCCCCAGCACACCGTCCGCGGTGGGACTAGGTTCCGTCCTCCTAACTTCGGTCGGAATCTACATGCTGTGGACAACAAGTTGGTCGAGTTCGCTCTAAAACAAAAGTCTATGACTTGCGAGCTGAAACAATGCAACATTTACGGCCCATTAAAATGTGTGTAGTCAGGTGCACAGTTGAACACTACCAACACTTAAGCCTCGATTATGAGCGGCCAGTAAATTACGTCAGACGGACCCAGTCAGTAACCAGTGTTATTTCTCAGTCCTGTGAATTGCCGGGCTGCGGGAACGGTAATTTCAGGTCAGTGGAATAACGAGACTTTTAATGAACGAGTCCTAATGAGGATCAAAAAAGCCAACATCAGCCAAAAGGCCTTAATGCAGTTCACTATTTTGTTAAAATCTGAAATTGATTTATTAATATCATAATTTAAAAGAATCATGCACGTGGGTACATTAAATGTGTCCAAAAAAGGCTTATGTGTCTTGGGATCCTGCCATGGCCCTTGCAAAACACCCTCATCATTTGTGACCCAAACAGCAAACTTACAAACTAACCAAATGTCAAGAACATTTTGGCTAGTAGTGAGGTAGAGACTGCATATAAGTAATATTATCATGACGTCGCTTCATGCCAGTGGTATTGCTTTAAGGAACAGAATGAGGTGAGATAGAGGATCGTAAACTAAAGATAACAGAAGGCATTGAGAAAGGCAGGACATTTAAATAACTTTTAAAATTGTAGGTTTTAAGACAACAACAGTTCAGGGCTGTGTCTTTCTCGAACCCACTCGTTGACTGCCTGCAAATCAAAAAGAACTAAATATTGTTGGACTATTATGCCTTTGATATAGACAGGGCATGTTTACCAGCCTAAAATGGCAGCCTACGAATGCATAGTTGTCATTCTATATATGCCTTATGAATAGAGAACCATGTTTTATAGTGAACTCTGCCATACCTCGAGTCAGTGTAAATATTCAAAAGCAGTGATGATGTGAACCTTTTGAGATTATAGTGTTAAAGTCACTTGCAAGAAGTCTACCTGGGGTGCATACGGCCTAAGACGTTGATATGTGCTAAATATATGTCCACAAAGCTAACTATCATGTGGAGCAGCAAAGGCGAACCGAACATTCCTATAAGTATCCATAGAATTCAAGATTTAGAGGCCACTTTTAGAGAATGGCGGATGCCAGATGTCCCAGCCGTTTGTCCACCGTGTGGACTTGCACATACACTGTTGGGCCTTTGTTGTGGTTGCCTCTTCACCTGTAAATTCATTGGATCTCCAACAGGTTAGACGTTTGAAGGCTGCATGTCATTAAGTTCCCTTTTCATGCAAATGGTTGGTAGAGCATGTACTTGAAGGCCGCATTTTAAGTTCCCTTTTCCAGGAAATGGTCGGTAGAGCATGTACTTGTCACCACAAATATCCTGATTTCAATTTTGTGTTAAATGAGTGCAATTTTCATAAATGCTGATGCATACATATTCGGACTTACATTCTACATGGAAACTTTGTTTTTTAAATCTATTCCTCCTTCAAGTGCAATTTTATCATACTTTTTAGGTCTGACCTATTATACAGCTTTTAACTAGCTCGTTTGGAATATCCCAAAAACTTATAGTCGGTTCAGTGATCGCCCATTGCCTCAGTTGTTTGCTTTTATTGGCAGCCTTACTTCCTTGTTTCTCATTCGATGGTTTTACCTCCTCCTCCTCCTCTTCCTCTTAAGTGTGGCCCTTCCCTGAAACATAGCCTACTTACCATGCTATTTACTGGCTGACCAGTATTCTTCCACTGCTCACTTACTTTTCTTTTTCGCTACGCACTCCATGGGAGTGCATGTGTTTTCCAACTCTCTCTTTCGAGTGCTTGCCCCCTCCCAAATACCCATCCCTGTGCTCTGTGTTGCCATATCCCCTGTATTTTCTGTGTTGACTCTCCCTTCTATGCTGCGTTTCCCCTCCTTCTTTATCAATTCTCCCTTCACTCCTATTTATTTCTATGTCTGCTTCCCCACCCACTCCTCCATTGCTCAGCCACCCCTTATATTCATTTTAATATTTGTTTAAAAAGAAATCTAGATATTTTGGAGGGTTTGATAGCCCCCTTTGGCTCCTGTGCTGCACTACTGGCAGAAATGCACTTTAGCGCAAAGGAAAATATTTTTTTTCATTTACCCTAGCATGTAGCGTCCACCATATTGGATCAAAAAATGTTTTTTAAAAAACTGTGCCTAAATTATTCAGTAGGTGTAGCATGCAGTGTGCTTTTTACCAATGCTGTACAGCATTGCCAAAAAGCATTGGCAATCCCAGGAGTTCGCAATGGGAAGACCTATTGGACTTTCCAAGGCTTGTGTATTTTGTCAGTCATAGTTCTTTGCAGGGACTATGTCTTTCAACTGTAAGCAGACTGCCTTTGCATATTGATGAAGAGAAATTACATTGATTTACTATAAGGAAGCAAACTCAAAAGCAAACATACTGGAACCCTCGAAGACTGAAAATAAATAGTTTCACAGTATGGCACAAATGGAAACCCAAATGAATGTGCCTGGCCTCCTTTCTTATGTTAATGTAAATGCACAACTATTTTATAAACACTGCTTGAATCTAATTTAGCCTGTTTCTAAATGCTGCCAACTTTGGAAAACCACCGGAGCTTGGACACAGACACATAAATGGATTCTGAAAGATCACACACTTTAGTTACAATAGAGAGCTGAGATTTCCATGAAAGTCTTATAGTCTGAATTCAGCACCTAAGCATAATAGGACGGAATGTATGAAGCTCTGTGGTTATACTGAATAAGCAGCTACCTATGTTATGCCATCTATTAATGTAATAACTGCACTTTCACAATTGCTTTATTAACCTTCCTGCTTTCTCAAATTTGCTTGAAAATGCACGATTTTTCTTCCTTTTTTTCAAATTTTTCTTGGGGGGGGGGGGTTAACTACCCAAAACCCCTTTTTGGGGTTCGGGCTCGCTCGCTGCGCTCGCTCGCTACAGTGCAGTATGCAAATCATTTTGCACCCCACCACTTTAAAATCTCATCCACCGCCCCTGTTTGTTTACCAGTTGGCCACCATTACGCTGGCTCCCACAGTGCATATCGCAACCAGCAGGCTTTTAGCTGCGCATTGTTTCCTTGCTGGTTCCTGTAGAGTTTCTTCAGTCAGAGGGCTCCCACATCATTCATTTTGCCGTTCCCGGTGGGGGTTTCCTTCCCTCGGGCCATCTTAATTACTTCAAACAACATCAGAGCAGGCCATGCTCTGGGCGGTAAGCTGCAGCATTTGTAGAAGAAATTAGCATATTCTTAATAATGCTATACACGCGCTCTGTTATTCTTATATTGTGACATTTAATTCTGTGGTGAAATGTTGATTTAGAATCTCACATAATTGTTCTACTTATGTGACCTGCAATCAAGACCCTTGTTGATTTAAAGAGTCTTGTGAATTATCGAACGAAAACTGTGATACAAGACCCTTTCTGATTTATAGAGTCTTGTGAGTAATTCCTCAAGCAATACTATGGTTATATGTGTGGCATACAAACCCAGATGAGCTTTATCATAGGAGAAACAACACTGTTACACATTAGTCTGAAGGGTTTTGTGTTGTTTTGTACATTAACCTTTCTTTTACAGGTCTCCTTTCCCACTGCCCCCATCACATACCCTTTCCCCCATCTGGCTACTTTGATTTTGATGCTATAACAGCAGATCAAACTCAGAGGTGCCAGGAGGATGGGCCATTGAGAGCATCATGCAGATCCCGAGGATAAATCAATGGCCACCGTGATGGAAAAGTGAGCCCGAGAATTTTTCTTTCCTCCTGATCTGCGGTTCTCACCATGGCTACCCTAGATGACTTTTAAAGGTCATTACAAAAATGTAGAGATTTGGTGGAATCTAAGAACGACACAGCCACGTTGACTGATAAGGTTGCGCAATTACAAACCAAAGTTGGTACAGGAGAGTTCCCGGCTACATCCAGTCCCAAAAATCATGCACCACCAACTAGTATTCACTCACAGCCCCCTTCCAAATTCCATTTGCCCCACCTGAGAGATTTTCAGGAGATTCTGGAAAGGTACAAACATGGTCGAATTACACTTTACTTGTAGACCTAGTGCCTTTCTTCATTCACATATTAACATGTAATTAGCCAACCCTTCATATATTTGGTTACTGCAATTACTAAAGGCAAAGTGGATAAACACGTTCCTTCTGTTTACCATAGAAATTTAATTTTCAATCCATTCATTATTTCATTTTTTTGAAAGTATATTCATACGTGGAAAAAGATAAAACATTGTCATTTCAACATTAACCAACATAACATAATTCTGTGATCAATTGTGCAAATATGAAAATAAATTATATCAACCGAGACCATAAATCATAATAATAAATAATTCATATACGAAAGTGAATTGGTATTTATCAAAAAACACCTAATCGTGAATCAGAAGTTAATTCAAAGACATGAAATGAAAAAATCATCTTCAACATCGTTTGTTATATGAATACATTTTGAACAATAAATCTTTTCCCAAACAAAAGACCAGTTTGTCGGTTTTCACTTGAATATTAATCACCGCGCCTCGGTGTACTACGAGGCTTGTGCCGACGCGTTTCGAGTCCAGGTATTGAATCACCGGACTCTCTTCAGGGCTTTGCTATTCTGATCTGAATAACCGTATTGTCATGACTTGTCTTTTTAATGTTCTGCTGTATTTTCAAATGCAGGAGCCAGCCACTCGTCGCCTTGGGAGGGTAAAGTGAGTCTTGCCAGACTTCACTTCATGTTATGTATACAAGCGCACAGGATCGTTGATTTTCAGGATGCTTTTCTCTTAGTGGGCTTTTGGTCACTCGTTAAATCCAATCAGCTTGTCGGTACAGTGCAGTTTGGACGCACGGTGTATCCGTCATTCAATTCAAAGTTAAAAAAATAGGTCTCCCACACTTGCTCTCATGCGGCAATCGCCATGTCTCCCTCACTAGCTTCATTCACAGTCACGTATTGCCTTTTGCATTTCTTATCTGTCCGGCGATGCTGCTCTCTGGGCAGTACCTTTAGTGTGGTAAGATAGTCCTCTCTTGTACAATTGGAGACAGATCGTGCAGGAATTTGAGAAAGCGCTTGACCGAATGGCGGTCACGTTATCTGCAGGTCGCAAATTACTCAAACTGCGACAAAGAATTAAGGATTTGGTTTCTTATTTGGTTCATTTCAATAGAATAGTAGCAGAAGCCGCATGGTTGGAAGAAAAAAGAAAAGCTATTTTTTTAAATCAAGGATTAAAAGAAGAACTCAAAGATATTTTAGCACAAATAGACACTCAACCTGTTACATTTTCAGACCTCATAAATCTTTCGCTAAGATTTGACTATCATTTGACTGAAGGAAAAGGAGATAGAAGAAGAACAGAGAGAACATCTTGGAATTATGAGAAACCCCGAGTTAAGTCTACAATTACAGACACCACAGCAGACCCTATGGAAATAGGTGCCATGTGACAACCGTTAACAAAAGAGTAGAAAGATTTGTGATGCAAAAATGGACAGTGTATATATTGTGGATGAAAAGGACACTTTGTGAAGGAATACCCTGCTAAACCAAAGAACAAAACATTACCACAAAAGAATGGGATAGCTAGTCTAGAAAGACTTTCGGAAAACTAGAAAAGCCAAGATGTAAAGAAGGGTTACACTTGGATGTGGTGTCAATCCCTTCCAATCCCCTTCAGTTAACAACGCTGGGTATACAAAACCATGCAGCTAATTTTTTACATAACAGTGGCTCCTCAAATATTGAATAAACTTCAGAAAGTGCTCTTATAGATTCAGAGGCCACTGGCAATTTCATTGATACTCTTGTAGCCCAATCTCTACATATCTCATGTGTCAAGGAGACCCCAGAAGTAGTACACACCGTAGATGGGAGCATATTGACAGGAGGTCTCGTACAGTGGCACACTACCAAGGTGAAATTATGATGTCATGACCAGCAAACTCATGAAAGCCATACAGAGCAAGTTCAATTGTACGTAATTATGGCTCCTCAGTATGGGGTCAGTTTGGGGATGCCTTGGTTATAACGACATAACCCACACATAGATTGGGCAGAAAGGATGATACAGTTCACCTCGTCCTATTGTTACACTACATGTATTCAGGGGGCTGAAGAGCTACCACCACATAGGCCGTATGATTGCCAAATATATCTAGTCCCTGGGGCACACTACCAAATTGTTGCATATAAACCTTATTTGAACAAGAGAATAAGATTTAGAGAACATACCTCAACAAATATTTAGCCAACTGATTTATTTGTCCCTCTAAATCCCCAACTGCAGCTCCACTCTTCTTTTTCGGCCCAAAAGCCAATGGGGATCTCAGAACTTGTATAGATCTCCCTGCACTGAATAAAATTACTGTGAACAATAGATATCTAGTGCCCCTCATAATGGTTCTCCTTGATCAAGTCAAGTCAGCCGTGATCTATACAAAATTAGATCTAAGGAGAGCATACAATCTAATACGTATGAGGTCTGGGAATGAGTAGAAAACAGCCTCCAAAACCTGTTATGGCCTGTCCGAATTTACAGTGATGCCCTTTGGGCTCTGCAATGCCCCTGGTGTATTTCAATTTTTTGTAAATTATGTGCTCATGGACTGTCTGGATTCCTTCACAATTGTTTATATTGATGACATTCTCATTTACTCAGATAGCGAAGCTAAACATGAACATGTACTCCAAATCTTGTTGACTCTACAAAAACCCTGTCACACTCAGTAAGTTTGAGTTTCATGTCACTACAGTAGAATTCCTAGGAGTAATTTTATCTCCCTCAAGAATGCAAATGGCTGACAGAAAAATGAAGGCAGTCGCAGAATGGCCTCCACCCTCGTCAGTTTGAGACGCACAATGCTTCCTTGGCTTTGCCAATTTCTACTGTATATTTATCATTCAGATCTTGCGTACAGTAGCACCAACCACCAAGCTTTTATGAAAGAAAGTACCCTATGTGTGGTCAGTGGAAACCAACGATGCCCTTATTACACTCAAAAAAGCATTTACCTCAGCATTAGAATTAGCACATCCTGAAGTTCAACAACCATTCATAGTAGAGGCCAATGTCTCAGATGCAGTAATCGCAGCATTGCTATCACAAAGTAATCATGAAACTGGACAGTTACCCTGTGGCCTACATGCTTTGGAAACTTAATGAAGCAGAATAAAATTATGTTATTACTGAAAAAGAACTCTTGGCGATAAGGGATGCATTTCAGGAATGGTGGCATTATTTAAAAGGAGCCAAGCATACCATTACAGTGTACACAGAGCATCGCAAATTGCAGTTTATGAGCTCAGCCCGTCTTCTCACATCACGGCAGTGGCAATCAATGCTATTCTCTGGGGAATTTGATTTTATTGTGACTTTTTGATCAACGACAGACAACAGGAAATCAGAGGCTTTATCCCGTCAAGAGTCATCTGGTACTCACACCATTGGTTATCCTCAATGTATCATATCTCTGTCTGAAGTTGTTTGTGTAATAGATACAGTGAAGTTTTTTTACATGATTCGAGATAATTTTTATAAACACTGACTGGCAAAAGTGGCTTAAGGAATGCCAAAAAAAGAGCTATAAAACAATGTGTGCCTCTACATGAATCCTGGCTTTTCCTTCCCAAACCAGAATTACAACAAACAGCCTTTCATTGGTTACATACTGTGTCAACAGCAGGTCATCCAGGGTTCCAAAAAATCTTAGAGTTAATGCAGAGATATTTCTGGTGGCCAATGTTAAGAAAATACATAAATAGAATGATAGATAAACATGATAGTTGTGCTTGAAATAAAACTGATTAAGCAAAGCCCAGGGGAATGTTACAACTGCTTCCAACTTCTAACAAACCATGGGAACATATAACACAGAATTTTATTACAGGACTCCAGAGAGTGTATAATTGTTTAGTGATTCTTGTGGTTGTCGATAGTCTAGCTAAGAACGCCTACTTTATTGCCTGTGCAAAACTACCAATTTCTAAACAATTAGCTAATCTATTGTTGCAACAAATAGTCCGTCTGCATGTTCTTCCCACTATAATTCCCTCAGACCGTGATTCTCAGTTTACCCCGCAATTCTGGCAAATGTGGTGCCAATCTTTAAGTGTCTCTTCTGCCTTATCCACCCATCCTCACCCACAAACCGATGGGCAAACTGAGATTGTAAATCAAACTTTGAAACAATACCTGCGGTGTTATGCAACAGAAGCCACAGAGTCATAAGTGTTCTTATTATGGCTTGCAGAGATTGCCTATAATAATTCTTATCACTCGTCTACAGGTAAAACACCATTCTTTGGATTGCATGGTTACCATTCCCACATGTTACCCCTCAATGTACCTACCCCAACTGCTGTTACACCAGCAGTAAAAGACAAGTTATATACTCTTCATCAAACAGAAGTATCCATTCAGGAACATCTAGAGCAGGCAAAACAGACTTAGAAAATACAGTACGACAAACATAAAGTAAGGCCCACTTATCAACCAGGAGATAAGGTTTTGCTGTCCATGGAGAATATCAAGTTCAAACACAAACACGTTTCACGCAAAATTCATTGGGCCATATCGCATTACATAGCAGGTGAACACAGTTACATATACACTCCAATTGCCCCGCTCTTTACACATTGACCCTGTATTCCATACGTCCCTTTTAAAAGCTGCTGCTTAACATTGTCATTCTCGACCTCACCCAGTGTTGGTCCATGGTGAATGGGAATATGAGGTTCGCACCATATTGGACAGTAAATGGCGTAGGGGCAAAATTTGGTATCAGGTGTCCTGGAAAGGGTACGGATCAGAAAAGGATTCTTGGGTTCCTGCACATCATGTGCATGTGCCCCATTTGACCCAGCACTTTCATGTCCTCCATCCTTTTAATATGTTCCCTGGAACATGATTGGAAGGGGGGAGGACTGTCAGCGCCATGGCAACGTGTGTTCTAGGGCCCGCCCCCACGACAATGCACACTCCTAAGAAACGTGTTGTTTGTCCTCATTGCACTAAAGTACATTGTGGTAAGCTACATTATACAATGTCTGCCCATTGGTGGTTGTGTTGTTCTAGATTGTGCTATTAGGGCTCCGATGATAGTGTGTGTGTGTTTTATTTCTATGTCTTTTTTCTTATTTGTGTGTCTTTTTCATTCCCTTTGCAGCTTTATGCTATATGGGCCAGCTGGCTTGGGAGGCAGTAATCTTGGGTCTGTCCCTGGGTGTGGTCTTTCTTGATATAGGCAGCCCTGCCCAGAAACCGTTGCTCACTATTCTTCCGATCTCGTTGGAGAAGGAGGTTCCTTCCTCGCTCTGGTGCAGCTGGTGAGATTCTTCTTGTTTGCTCCTCAACTTGGAGGTTCTTCATGTTCCCTCCTGCTGTACCTTTGATTCCGGTCAGCTCCGGCAGAGTACACCATTTTTGCCAGCACCTGCAGTAAATGTCGTAGGTTCTACTCCTAGTGGCCCTTTGTTTTCCAGTTGGCCACCATTACGCACGCTCCGGCAGTGCATATCGCAACCAGCAGGCTCTTTGCTGTGCTCACTTCAACGGAATCACAAAATCGCGGCCAACACTTCCTAGTTGCAACCGCTCGCAGCCAATCAGCAGCAAGCTTGTGCTCGTAACGCCTCAGCCAAGCAGATGGCAGAATTCTCAAATATTGATATCTGTATTGATATTTCTCAAAAATTATTGAATAGATTTGGGGTAATTCCGTTCACCGTTCAACCTGTAGCCTTGTCTAGTTTCCTATAAAATTTAACATGGAGGAAACACATTTTGGGACCCCCCCCTTTATCTCGCCCCCCCTTGACCAATCACCCCCAAACGTTCGACATAGTAGCTGATATCAACAAAGAATTAGTTCTGAAAATTTCATGAAGATTCATCACACAACGCCAAATTTATAAGCAAAACAAAAAATGCTTTTCCTATGGAAACTTGGTCCTAACTATAAATACCTACTGGCGACCGCCAGTAGGATATATATATATATATATGCCACGGAGGATTTGTATACCTGCTTATAGGGAAACAAAGGGAGGTTGCTGTACTGTTCCTATGGAAAGTGAGGGAAGTGTTTAGCTGGCATGACCACAGATGTTAGAGTAACATCCTGGGGCATCCATTTTGTTGGATGTAATGGCCTCACACACCCCGAAGGATGTCATGCTTCATCATCGGCGGTTGCTCCTCGTCGGGGAGGCGGTGCAATCCCCGACGGGCTCACCTCAAAGAGGGGCTCTTTGGCGGAGATCTTTTTTCAACTGCCTTATGGTGAGGTGGGGGTGTGTGGGCTGGGCTAGGTGTAGTGGTGTGTGGGGTATTAAAATGTAGCAAGGGGTACCGGAATTCAGTTTATTCTGGGGGTCCCCTGGCTGCAGTTAAAAAGGGGGGGTTAGCTCACTAGGTGTCAGCAGGTTAGGTCGGGTGACCCTAGATGAGACTAAAGGTGATGTTGGTCGACATGTTTCACGCTGTGGGTCTAGTCACCCGCGATTCATCAGGACCTTAATAATGTGCAAGGGAAAACATGCTAGTGTCATGTGTGTCAATTGTTACCTCTGTGGGTACTCCTATGCCTAGACATAGAGAAAAAAGAGAAGAAGGACAACCATTAAATGCTAATCTGCATGTCAACAGTTCCAGTTGATGCCAGGGTGTTTATACAGTGTAGCATGCTTTTGGTGTTGAGGAGTGATATACAACCGCCAAAGCATGCCTTGCAAAAGTCTGTGTGCAGAGTGCGCAGTGAGGAGCACACACAACTGTAGAGTCCGTGAGGAGGTTTGTGGTGGAGTGCTAGCTAAAATCAATATCTTAAAACAGTTTTAAAGAAAGATTTAAAAATGCAGCAGTTTCAGAGGATTGGACTGCTCCTTTAGTGTGGAATTCGAGCAGGTATATTTATATGGCACCGTTTGTAACTACATGCACAACAATCACACACTGTGTCCCAAAGGGGAAATTTATCAGAAGTCTCACATGTCCCACTTACCTAATGGTTAAGGATTACATGCCACATGAGGGGTCGGCGGGACTAGACATCAGGGAAGAGCCCAAGGTTTTAGCTGGAGATGAAATATAACATAGTGCCTGGAGTTGGAGAGTTGCTAAAGCTAAAGCTAATGTTAAAAGATGTCTCCAAGCAGAGTAGGGCTTGTGAGGTCAAGGACCTCCACGCTATCTCCCTTTGTTGAATCCCAGTCAAGTTAGACTCACCTCCATTCACCCGTGTCCGCGCAGTCAGACCTACCCTTCTCCGCCGAGCTCGAGTAGATGTGAGAGCTCGGCGGCCGGGGAAATTTAAAGCGTGTTGACAGGTCGGCGTGTGACGGCGCGTCACCGCCTCCTCTGTCAGATCACGTGGTTCGGGCGCTTTCTGTGGTGGCCATCTTAGAGCGGTGTTTTGTTGCGCTTAACGCTGGATACTCATCATTCTAAATGCAAGTGAAACCATTTATGTCACTTAAAGGGGGTAAAAAGGTTGTGAAAATCACCCCATATTCCCAAAGGCACAACACCATTGTCGTGCGTTTGTAGTGGTTTGTACAAAAGATCACTCGCTTTTATGTATGAAGTGCGGCGGACACTACGTGATGGGCATAGGATATGCTCCGGGCATTTGCTTACCAATATGGTTGTGAAAACGTAGCGGTATGCTGTGTTTTGGTGAGCCTACTGCCTGAGGAGCATGAATGGCATATGGGACACGTTGCATAGTATGTGATGTCGCGTTGCATAGAGTGTAGTGTTAGCAACAGGGACTGATATTTAGGATGATTAGGGTGGATCACTGTCGACAATGTGGCCCGTGTACAGGGCGGATGGTTATGCGAGGGATAGGTAAAGGACCTTATTATCCTACAGTGAATGTTACAGTGAATGCCACGGAATATCCTCGTTGAGACCCTGTTTGTCTGTAGACAATCGATGGATCCACCTTTGCTCTTTCCTGAACAGGGCATTGCTCGGGCAGTTAGGGCTGGCTTCAAGTACCACCCATCTCATGGAGTCCTCATCATGGTTTTGTTCAACAAAATGTTTGCACATTTTGGTGTGGGTCTTTTTGCAACGAAAGTTGCTACGGTGTTCAATAATTCTTGTTTTGACTGGACGGGTGGTCATCCCGATGTAGAGTAGGTCACACGGGCACTTGAGCAAATAAATACAATGTGATGTATTGCAATTAGTGTGGTGTCTGATCTCCCATTTGAAGGTCTCGGAGAGCTGGATCGTTTTGAGTGTCATGGTGTACCTACAAACACCACACATTCCGCATGGATAGTGGCCCGTTACTGGGGGTAGGTGCCATAAAGTTTGTTGGGTATCTTTCCTGGTGCACTTGGGCCTAGTACTGATACGGATGTCCTCCAGGTTTTTGGATCTTTTGAAGGCGAACCTAGGTTCTTCTAGGGATAACTCGCCTGTGTTTAGGATCCCCCAATGGCGTCTGATAGTACCCCTAATCTCGGTGGATAGAGGGGTGTATGTTGTTACACATGTGATTGGTTGATTCTCAACCGGGGATCTTTCTTGTCTCTCAAGAAGCGCTTCCCTGTTGTTATTTCTAGCGCGTTTCCTGGCTTTTAGGACATCGCATCTGGGGTAGCCCCTGTCAAGTAGATTCCTCGACAGGATTTCGGACTCCTTTCTGTAGTCCGATACCTTACTGCAGTTGCGTCTGATTCGGAGGAATTGTCCGAAGGGCAAATTGGTACGCAAGGCCCTCGGATGGTGACTCTTAAAGTGTAAAAGACTGTTGCGGTTCGTAGGCTTGCGGTACATGGTGGTGCTGATGGACCCGTCTTCTAGTCTTATAGTTAGATCTAGGAAGGCAATCTCCTTAGGTGAGGAGGTCATCGTGAAGTGTAAGTGGGGGTTTAGAGAGTTGACCCAAACCAGGAAGGCTTCATGTGACATGGGTGGGCCTTTCCACAAGATCAGAATGTCATCAATGAAGCGCTTCCACATCTTAATGTTGTCCAGGAAAGGATTGGCCTCATGGTGTATATGTAGCCATTCAAACTTGGCCATGTACAGGCAGGCCACCGAAGGGGCAAAGGTGCTGCCCATGGATGTCCCCTGGGTCTGATGGTAGTATTTGCCCCTGTATTCGAAGTAATTTTCAGTCAGAGCTAGGGTGGCACACTCCATAATAAAGGTCTGTGGAGTGTTAGAGTTCCAGGTTTCCTGGCTTAGTCTTTCCTCAATCACCTCTAGAGTGGCCCTCTGAGGAATGTTTGTGTAGAGGGCCTCCACATCTAGGGTGATCAGGAGATCAATCTCTCCTGTGTTCTCGATATTGTCCAGAATGCGTAGTACGTCTGTGGTATCCTGGAAGTAAGAGGGAATGCTTTTGACAAGGGGTTGGAGAAAGTGATCGCAAAATTGCGAAAGGGGCTCCAAGACTGAGTCAATCCCTGACACGATGGGTCTCCCTGGTACTGGTCTCGTGGCTTTATGTATCTTTGGTAAGATATAAAAATATGGTACCCTTGGGTCTTTTTTAACCAGGAAGTCAGCCTCCTTCCTAGTGATTCACTGTTCGCATTCTGCGCTAGTGACCAAGCTTGTAATAGTAGTTTGTAAGCGCGTGGTAGGGTCACTGGCAATGGGTGTGTAGTACCTGTTGTCACTCAGTTGTCGGATACATTCCAACTCGTAGTCTTTAGTATTCATCAGTACTGTGGCACCCCCTTTGTCTGCCTGTTTGATGGTAATGAGCGGGTCATCCGCCAACAACTTCAATGTGGCCATCTCATTCCTGGAGATGTTACAGTGCGGTGTTTTCAAGTTCAGTTTTGAGATATCTTTAAGCACGGCTTGTTCAAAAGTAAGTACTTAATTCGGCACCAAACCGTTGTGTGGTGTGAAGGTTGAGGGATTATGTAACCCAGAGTCAGTATTGGGTTCACACGGCCTCCCTTCAAAGAAGGTTTTCAATCTTATTTTCCTGAAAAAGGACTTCAGTTCCCTAGTTTGTTCGAATGGATCAATCTTAGGTGTGGGGACAAACCCCAGACCTTTTTGTAGGACATCTTCCTCACTATGTGTGAGGAGACGGTCAGATAGATTAACCACAAGGCTTACTGTGGTCCTGACCGGCTCGTACTTCTCGTGTCCATCCCTTGGGGGCGTGTGTCCTCCCATTGTACTCTCTTTTCTGGTACATTCCCTCTTTTTCGCCCGCGCCCTCTGCCCCAACCTCTGCCTAAAAAAGGTGGGTGTGTAGGGTTTGTTGGGGGATAGAATGGAGGGTATTGTGGACCATACGGGGGCTGAAAATGGGGAAATTGGGGGTACTGCCAAAACGGGGCACCAGCTGGTTGTCCCTGATTGGGGTAACTGTTGAAAGTGCCTTGTCCACGTCCTCTTCCTCTTTTAGCCCTCGGGGGCATCTGAGCGGGAGTATTATCCCCACTGCTGTCGGAGCCACTATTGGAACCCCTTCTAGAGGAATTCCTGCTTGAATCTGAGTTATAGTTGGTGCCTGTAGGGACATAGTCGTCCCTTAGGTATGGATAGACTTTTTCTTTAGAGAATTTTTTAATGTCCTTTTGCAGCTTAGCTATCTTCTGGTTCAATAGATATTCTTTGTGTTCAGCCATTTCTTTGTTGATCTCGGCCAGTTTAGTTTTAAAGCCAGGATTTTGTACCGCGCTTTTCAGGGCGGCCTCGGCTGCTTGGATTTTCACCAGAAGAGCATCTGCTAGTCTTTTTGCTGTGTTTACGATGAGAATCAAAAGATCGTGGGTACACTTCCATGAGACCTGTGACCACTCCACTTTGAATTGGCCATCCTCCCAGAAAATTCTGGGGAAGTTCTTGACGATCAATCCATTCGGTGCTATTTTGGCCTTGAAGTACTGGGCCATCATAGTTCCATGGATTGTTATCCTTGTCCATTCCCGTTTCAAGTCCGACAGGGACTGCCACTCAGTGGTGTTGCTCCCTGTTGCTGGTTCATTCTCAATGCCAAAGAGGGATGGTGTCCTCATAGTTGCTGCAGCCTCCTCCTCGCCAAAACTCAGTCCTTGACCCTCCATAGTGGTGAAGTCAAGGGGGGCCGGTCCTGGTGGGGCGGAGTTCTCCACAAGGGGTGGAAAATTTTAAAAGAAAAGGGGTTTAGGAGAATTCCAAAAAGGATGGGACGGTTCCAAGGCCAAGAGTTGGTTATGGACCCAGTGTGACTCAGTTCAATTGGATAGAGCCGGTGAGTGGGGGATATCAACAAGTTTACCCGCCAAGAGAGTTCTCCCACGGTCGAAACCGTGCTCAAATCAATATCAAAGGGAGGGAGTTAAAGTAGGTGATCAATGGATCAACGGACACGGTTTTCCACACAGGGAGGTGGAAGGTCCAGTTACAGCATTGTGTCCGTGTCTTGCACTAGGGAAACAAAGGGAGGTTGCTGTACTGTTCCTATGGAAAGTGAGGGAAGTGTTTAGCTGGCATGACCACAGATGTTAGAGTAACATCCTGGGGCATCCATTTTGTTGGATGTAATGGCCTCACACACCCCGAAGGATGTCATGCTTCATCATCGGCGGTTGCTCCTCGTCGGGGAAGCGGTGCAATCCCCGACGGGCTCACCTCAAAGAGGGGCTCTTTGGCGGAGATCTTTTTCCAACTGCCTTATGGTGAGGTGGGGGTGTGTGGGCTGGGCTAGGTGTAGTGGTGTGTGGGGTATTAAAATGTAGCAAGGGGTACCGGAATTCAGTTTATTCTGGGGGTCCCCTGGCTGCAGTTAAAAAGGGGGGGTTAGCTCACTAGGTGTCAGCAGGTTAGGTCGGGTGACCCTAGATGAGACTAAAGGTGATGTTGGTCGACATGTTTCACGCTGTGGGTCTAGTCACCCGCGATTCATCAGGACCTTAATAATGTGCAAGGGAAAACATGCTAGTGTCATGTGTGTCAATTGTTACCTCTGTGGGTACTCCTATGCCTAGACATAGAGAAAAAAGAGAAGAAGGACAACCATTAAATGCTAATCTGCATGTCAACAGTTCCAGTTGATGCCAGGGTGTTTATACAGTGTAGCATGCTTTTGGTGTTGAGGAGTGATATACAACCGCCAAAGCATGCCTTGCAAAAGTCTGTGTGCAGAGTGCGCAGTGAGGAGCACACACAACTGTAGAGTCCGTGAGGAGGTTTGTGGTGGAGTGCTAGCTAAAATCAATATCTTAAAACAGTTTTAAAGAAAGATTTAAAAATGCAGCAGTTTCAGAGGATTGGACTGCTCCTTTAGTGTGGAATTCGAGCAGGTATATTTATATGGCACCGTTTGTAACTACATGCACAACAATCACACACTGTGTCCCAAAGGGGAAATTTATCAGAAGTCTCACATGTCCCACTTACCTAATGGTTAAGGATTACATGCCACATGAGGGGTCGGCGGGACTAGACATCAGGGAAGAGCCCAAGGTTTTAGCTGGAGATGAAATATAACATAGTGCCTGGAGTTGGAGAGTTGCTAAAGCTAAAGCTAATGTTAAAAGATGTCTCCAAGCAGAGTAGGGCTTGTGAGGTCAAGGACCTCCACGCTATCTCCCTTTGTTGAATCCCAGTCAAGTTAGACTCACCTCCATTCACCCGTGTCCGCGCAGTCAGACCTACCCTTCTCCGCCGAGCTCGAGTAGATGTGAGAGCTCGGCGGCCGGGGAAATTTAAAGCGTGTTGACAGGTCGGCGTGTGACGGCGCGCCACCGCCTCCTCTGTCAGATCACGTGGTTCGGGCGCTTTCTGTGGCGGCCATCTTAGAGCGGTGTTTTGTTGCGCTTAACGCTGGATACTCATCATTCTAAATGCAAGTGAAACTATTTATGTCACTTAAAGGGGGTAAAAAGGTTGTGAAAATCACCCCATATTCCCAAAGGCACAACACCATTGTCGTGCGTTTGTAGTGGTTTGTACAAAAGATCACTCGCTTTTATGTATGAAGTGCGGCGGACACTACGTGATGGGCATAGGATACGCTCCGGGCATTTGCTTACCAATATGGTTGTGAAAACGTATGCTGTGTTTTGGTGAGCCTACTGCTTGAGGAGCATGAATGGCATATGGGACACGTTGCATAGTATGTGATGTCGCGTTGCATAGAGTGTAGTGTTAGCAACAGGGACTGATATTTAGGATGATTAGGGTGGATCACTGTCGACAATGTGGCCCGTGTACAGGGCGGATGGTTATGCGAGGGATAGGTAAAGGACCTTATTATCCTACAGTGAATGTTACAGTGAATGCCACGGAATATCCTCGTTGAGACCCTGTTTGTCTGTAGACAATCGATGGATCCACCTTTGCTCTTTCCTGAACAGGGCATTGCTCGGGCAGTTAGGGCTGGCTTCAAGTACCACCCATCTCATGGAGTCCTCATCATGGTTTTGTTCAACAAAATGTTTGCACATTTTGGTGTGGGTCTTTTTGCAACGAAAGTTGCTACGGTGTTCAATAATTCTTGTTTTGACTGGACGGGTGGTCATCCCGATGTAGAGTAGGTCACACGGGCACTTGAGCAAATAAATACAATGTGATGTATTGCAATTAGTGTGGTGTCTGATCTCCCATTTGAAGGTCTCGGAGAGCTGGATCGTTTTGAGTGTCATGGTGTACCTACAAACACCACACATTCCGCATGGATAGTGGCCCGTTACTGGGGGTAGGTGCCATAAAGTTTGTTGGGTATCTGTCCTGGTGCACTTGGGCCTAGTACTGATAAGGATGTCCTTCAGGTTTTTGGATCTTTTGAAGGCGAACCTAGGTTCTTCTAGGGATAACTCGCCTGTGTTTAGGATCCCCCAATGGCGTCTGATAGTACCCCTAATCTCGGTGGATAGAGGGGTGTATGTTGTTACACATGTGATTGGTTGATTCTCAACCGGGGATCTTTCTTGTCTCTCAAGAAGCGCTTCCCTGTTGTTATTTCTAGCGCGTTTCCTGGCTTTTAGGACATTGCATCTGGGGTAGCCCCTGTCAAGTAGATTCCTCGACAGGATTTCGGACTCCTTTCTGTAGTCCGATACCTTACTGCAGTTGCGTCTGATTCGTAGGAATTGTCCGAAGGGCAAATTGGTACGCAAGGCCCTCGGATGGTGACTCTTAAAGTGTAAAAGACTGTTGCGCTCCGTAGGCTTGCGGTACATGGTGGTGCTGATGGACCCGTCTTCTAGTCTTATAGTTAGATCTAGGAAGGCAATCTCCTTAGGTGAGGAGGTCATCGTGAAGTGTAAGTGGGGGTTTAGAGAGTTGACCCAAACCAGGAAGGCTTCATGTGACATGGGTGGGCCTTTCCACAAGATCAGAATGTCATCAATGAAGCGCTTCCACATCTTAATGTTGTCCAGGAAAGGATTGGCCTCATGGTGTATATGTAGCCATTCAAACTTGGCCATGTACAGGCAGGCCACCGAAGGGGCAAAGGTGCTGCCCATGGATGTCCCCTGGGTCTGATGGTAGTATTTGCCCCTGTATTCGAAGTAATTTTCAGTCAGAGCTAGGGTGGCACACTCCATAATAAAGGTCTGTGGAGTGTTAGAGTTCCAGGTTTCCTGGCTTAGTCTTTCCTCAATCACCTCTAGAGTGGCCCTCTGAGGAATGTTTGTGTAGAGGGCCTCCACATCTAGGGTGATCAGGAGATCAATCTCTCCTGTGTTCTCGATATTGTCCAGAATGCGTAGTACGTCTGTGGTATCCTGGACGTAAGAGGGAATGCTTTTGACAAGGGGTTGGAGAAAGTGATCGCAAAATTGCGAAAGGGGCTCCAAGACTGAGTCAATCCCTGACACGATGGGTCTCCCTGGTACTGGTCTCGTGGCTTTATGTATCTTTGGTAAGATATAAAAATATGGTACCCTTGGGTCTTTTTTTATACCTGCTTATAGCCAGCCATTTGCCTTAAGGTAGGGGGGATGTCAGGAGATACAGTCAAAACAAAGGGCATCTAGTCAAGTTAATGAGGTGATATACACCAGGATGAGAGGGGTGTTCAACAGCTGTATGACTTCTGAAATTAATTGTCACCTGTACTGTATGATAATGAATTGTGGAACCGTAAATTTTTAGAAAAGACAGATTAGATATGGTCTCACGCTAGTGTTAATGTTCAATATGATGAGTAAAGTTAGAGGGGTTGTACCAGGAGTTTTCTTGGTGGTGATTGCACTTTAAATTGAATATTATGCACTAGAACTAGCACTTTTTTGTAGTATTTGCACATAGTAAGACCTCTTTATACCAGTATCAATATGAGGTGATTTGCGGTCATGAGGGTATGATTCTTCCATTTGGGGGATATAGGCCCACTGGGGCATTATTTTCTAATAGCATGCTATGCTAACATTCAAAATTGTAATATTTATAAAATACAAGGTCCGTGGCCAAACATTGAATATTTTGGGCATCTATAATATATGCCCGGAGGTAATCAATGCCGCACACTACGAAACATGTATGGGAAGAGCCTTTTTAGACAAAATCTTTATATGTGATTTTAAGGACTTTTGTAAATACCAACATGAAAAAAATGAATCAATGAATTTTCGAATATTTATGTATTTTAATTGTTGTTCGAATGTGAAATTGCATACATTTCAGCAGTTTTTGCACAGCATGTAGATAGTATTTTGTCTATGTTGTTTGAAGTAAATGACTGTAACTTACCCGCGCACTGGCACTTTAAATACTGGTATTTGCTCAGCGCAACTCGCCATGTGATCAAGCTTTGGGGAAAGCGAAACTCGTAATGGTGGCTGGCTGGCTGGACAAAATAAAGCACCTTGACTAAGCACATAACTACGGGTCTGCTCTTTCATCATTTGGGACTGAGGCTTGGGCGGCTGCCTAGAGTCGGTTGACAAATTACAAACATATATATATATATATATGTCTCCACACACGCTACTTCCAATCACCCAGGATCGGCGAAGCACAAAGAGAGAGACGGACCACAGGATCTGACTTCGGGTTAAGTTTTAATGTGCAGGTGAGGCAACCACAGCAGGATGCGTTTCGGGCCCGTGGGCCCTTGGTCACATGTAAAGTTGTTACAGGATTTTTTTACTTTTATAAATGCTAGTGAAATAACACCCCGCCCCTCAGTGTAAAAGGTTAGAGCGGTCACCTGACCGAAGATATAGAAGAAATACTACCATTGCACTTTTCAAATTATCAGTACATGACTTAGAGTAAGTTCTGTAATAGGAAAAATTCCTTGTAAAAACAGAAAAAGTCGGTGGCCCAAAAATGTTTTTTTTGCAATAAATTACATAGAAGTAATAAATATAGCAGCATGAATGCAAGATGTTTCCGTAGAGCAGGATATTGAAGTCTTCCAGGATAAATCCCAAGGGCCTGATTCACAGAACTAACTTAAGACAAAATCCTAAACTTACTACTTTTGGTATTCACAGAAGTTAGGATTTTGTCTTAAGTTTGTCTTAAGACAGACTTAAGACAGACTTAAGACAAAATCCTAACTTAAGTCTGTCTTAAGTCTGTCTTAAGACAAACTTAAGACAAAATCCTAACTTCTGTGAATACCAAAAGTAGTAAGTTTAGGATTTTGTCTTAAGTTAGTTCTGTGAATCGGGCCCCAAGTTTCCATTCTTCCTGCAATACATCATATAACAATATCTTTACGTTTATATATATATATATACACATGTTATCTCTTCTGGCTTGGTATTCCAAACCTGTGACATTATACCTGAGATAATCAATGTCTCTGCCCCAGTCAGGGAATTTTTCGTATTTAGCTTCTACATCATCAACACGTTTGTCAACTGTGTTAAGCTACTCTTGGACAGTAGCATGATATCAGTCCGCACTGATTTTATTTCCTTGGGTAGATCGGCCATTTTGTCTTCCACTTTAGCAAGAGCAGTGACAATAGCAGAGATCTCGTAAATGGTAATATCCATGTTCGAGTCGGTCATCTTTGAAGGGTTTTGTGGCCATGTTTGGAAATGCAAAATCCTCAGAGAACAGGAGTTAATGTACCATGGATTTTCATGATGATATGTGGTGGGATATCCCAGAGATAAGTGCAATCACATATGTAGCATATAATATGCTATTTCCAAAAGATACAACCCACTATACATATCACTTGTAGTATTAATGATTTGCTTTGTAGGAAAACTGCTGTCCAGCAGGCCCCTCTTTATTCTATTTGCTCTTTCCCTTCTTAATCAGAAATGGAGGTGGGGTGTCTAGGTGACAAAACAGTGAGCAAAACCAGTGTCTGCCAGTATCAGGTCTTAGGGGACTGCTAATCAGTATGATTGGATGTCATTATGGTGATGAGGAGATACATGTCTTTCATTATGGTGTGAGGGCACCCATTTGTGCTATGTGGGGTTTCTGTGTGCTCCAATTCCTGATGCCCTTACTCCCTTCAAGTGGGCAGTGCTCAATGTCATCCTTCCCCGGGAGTTTTATGTTTCAGCATGTTCTCCTACTCTCCTCACACAGCAGAAGGGTGTTCTGGAAGTCTAAGGGTCCTCCTGCAGTTCCTAATACCTACTTTGGTGGTCTAGGTCCCTGCATAGTGGTTAGAATTTCCTTTCTCTCACTCCTCAACCGAGCGGACCCCCACCTCAAATTTCCTGATGTGCCACAGACTGGCTCTTTGCAACTTCACTCATGATTGTTGGCAACATATCTTCTGCAGCTCATCGATCCCTTTCATTGCTCCCTTGAGGGCCACCAGAGATTGGACCAACTCTTTATTTCTTCCCAGTTCATCCTCTGCAGAGTACCTCGGGCTAGATTGTTGTAGAATGCCTCTCTCAGGTACGCAAACATTATGCCAAGTTATGAGGTTGGGCCTGCTCTGCGGCAGTTAAATGTCAGTCCCTTCCTAATAGTGACTCTAACACCAATGTACTATTGTTTTGCGACCGCATTTGCCATCATAAAGCACTCGCAGTTTACCACCTAATTTATGTAGGTGGTAAATCACTTGCAACTGAGAAGGGGTCCCCAGGGGATCCCTTTCCCTTTGTGAATGGGTGCGTAAATATTTTTTAAGAGCAAGCAGTGGTCCCAGGGAGCACTGACTGCCCTTAAAAAATGAAACCAAAACGTTTTTTTTATTTTTTATAAATGCATCTAAAAAAACTGCTTTATTGAAAAAGTAGCCACAGACATGGTGGTCTGCTGACCCTAGCAGGCCACCATCCCTGTGAGTGCTAGCCATTCCCAATCGGGTCGCAAATTGCGCTTGCCTCATGAATATTCATGAGGCATGCAATTTGCGACCCCATTGGGAATCGCAAACAGTGTCTGAGGCACTGTTGTATATTCAGTGTAGCTAGTTACAAATTGCAAGTCGCAATTCTGCACAATTTGCGACTCGCTAAACTGAATGGTCGTTCATCTGGCCCAATGTTCTTTGCATGTCACCTCTTGTCTGCATAGGTTTTCATTTTATGCTTGTTGACCAAGTCATATGTGCAAGTTGTGTCCTCTTTTCCTTTTCTTTTTTTGGTCCATTGAGGTCACTTGATTGTCATTGCTCTCACTAACATCAAAGTTGCAGGACTGTTGCCTGTGTTTGAGTGAGGTGTTGAACAAAAGCCTTGCAGGGTAGAATTTAATAAAAGTTTTAAACTGAGCCTCTCAAGAGTTGCATGCTGTTCTTTTTATTTACGTACTCATAAAACACTCAACAAGTCCATTGGCCTGCGGCCATAAAGGTGGACTCTTCTGATGTTTTATGCTCAGAGGCTTCAAGTAATCCTTGAATTCTCGATCCTTGCAGTATAACTCCTTCCTGAGTTATGGACAGTTCATCTGGTGAGAGGTCGAGTGTGTCAGTTCCATGACTGATGTGTAAATATATCTTTCAACTTCAGCATGTCACTGTTATGACTCGTGGTGCAAAAGGGGGTTGGTGATGGACGGAGCATCTGAACCAATCAAACACTCACACCCAGTCAACAGATCTGGGTTTAATCCATCACCGTTCTTTAGCCCACTCTGCCACCCCAGTTCAGACATGGCCATATGCAAATCAGTCTGATCTTGTGCCTCATGGGAACAGTCTAGCCCGAACTGCCAAACCATGCCTTCCCTGGACCGGAAACAAGCTTCCTAGGACCGGTTTCTGGCATTACAGCCGTCTTCAGCAAGGCTTGCTTGAATCCAGTGGCAAAGTGAGCAAGTGACTCATGTCTAAGCATACCCTGCCAACTTGTGGCGAACAAAGCAGTACAAAAGGGGGTGGTGATGGAAGGAGCATCTGAACCAATCAAACACTCACACCCAGTCAACAGATATGGGTTTAATCCATCACCGTTCTTTAGCCCACTCTGCCACCCCAGTTCAGACATGGCCATATGCAAATCAGTCTGACCCTGTTCCTCATGGGAACAGTCCAGCCCGAACTGCCAAGCCATGCCTTCCCTGGACCGGAAACAAGCTTCGTAGGACCGGTTTGTGGCATTACAGCCGTCTTCAGCCAGGCTTGCTTGAATCCAGTGGCAAAGTGAGCAAAGGACTCACGTCTCAGCATACCCTGCCAACTTGTGGCGAACAAAGCGGTACAAAAGGGGGGTGGTGATGGACGGAGCATCTGAACCAATCAAACACTCACACCCAGTCAACAGATCCCTTGCAATTGTGCAATAAATTCCTGTAAGGCTGGACAAAGGACATAAATACTATTCCAGTTTGTGTCTATTCTTACCCTGATCCCCCAAACTACTAGGGTCCACTGTTGTTTGTAATAAGTTAAACGCCCAAGGTCCCTAGTGTACTACCTTCGGGTTACCTTGTTTCCTATAACTGGGCTAATGATTGAGCAGCTGGCGTATTTGATTTTACAATGAAATTAATGTAGACTACAACAGTTTTGGATGGAGTACCCTGACCTTGTATAGACACTCTTACAAAGTAGTCAGCAGGGTTTTGATCATTCCCTTTACAATGCCCAATGGTATAATTGTACTCTTGTAATTGTAGTCCCCATTGTTCAATGCGACGAGGCATCTTGGCTTTTGGATTGCCAACGATAATCAATAAAGCTTAATGATCAGTTACCAGCATAAAAGGCTTTCCGTACAGAAATACATGGAAATGTTCACAAGCCCACATCATGGCTACATTTCTTTCTCAGGTTCTGAGTAAGCATGTTCTGTCTGGAACAAAAAGCATATTCTGGCATATGCCACAATATGCCTTTGAACATTTAGGTGTCAGCTGTGCTGCACAAGGATAGAGCCTAACCCAACTGGGCTAGTGTCAACAGCAACCTCTGTATGAAGCTTTGGATTGAAGTAAGCCATTTGACCAGCAGTTTCAATGGCTTGTTTGATTTTCTTGAAACTTCTATTACATTCTTGTGACTACTTGAATGGAATATTTTTCTTTGTTAACTCTCGTAATGGAGCACTTCTAGCAGCAAAGTCTTGTGTGTATCTTGAACAGTAATTGGCCATACCACAAAATGATTGTATCATAGAATTATCTTGTGGGGGATCAGCATTTGACCGGGCTTGTACTATTGCATGATCAGGTGTCCTACCCCCATCTAAAAGATATGGTCAAAGAACGTTAACTCGGTCTTGTGGAATTCAAGCTTGTCTGCATTCAATGTCAAACCTATACCAGTAAGTAAATAGAAAACTTGTGTGAGCTTTATCATGCTCCTTCTGTGTAGCTCAGAAAATCAATGTGTCATCGCTATAATTGAATGCATTCACAACAGGCTGTATGACATGTCAAATGGCATCTTAGAAAGGTTCTGCAGCTGATGACATACTAAAATGGAGTCTCTTGTATCGAAACAGGCCAACATGTGTAGAAAAGGTTGCTGATGATAACTTTTATTTAATTCAAGGCGAGAGAAGGCTTTCGCACCATTTAATTGTGTTATCATGTCAGCAATGTGTGGAGCTTGATTTCATTCTCGTTCAACTGCCTTGTCTGCTTGATGCTTGTCAATGCATATGCATACAGCTCCTTCATGGTACTTTTTGGGCACTACCACTATGAGAGAAACCCTTGGAACTGGACCAGTTAAACACTCAATATGCTTGAGTAACATTTGAAGTTCTTTTCAACAGCTTCCAATAAATGAAAAACAATTCATCTATACCTCTGAGTAACAGGACAGACATCGTCATTCATATGCACCTTTACTTTCATATCCTTAATACTTCATAAACCATGAAATAAGGAAGGGCATTCACTTACTATTTCGTGGTGAGCATTCATGTTGCAATTCGCAGAACTCAGTCCCATATCAGAGTTGGTACTGAAACTGAGCAGACTGGCACTTGACACTGTACCTTGAAGCACATGGATGGGTGCTTGCACCTTTTTTTTCTTGTGTTTCACTGTCGCTACAAGTGAACCTTGACTTTTTATGGGCATCGATTCAGCCCCTGTGTATACTTTGATTTTTTTATGGCATAAGTCGTGGCAATGGGGATAATTCATTGTATCTTCTGGCATTATGTTTATCGATGCACCACTGTCGATGATTAAAGGTAGTGAGCAACGGTTTTCTTTCAATGTAATCCATGGGCAATGTTTGTATGACTTTGGTGCTTCGGGATGTCGACTTTTCTTTTACATTGTTCCTCACAGTCAGCCAGTCCTACATGCACATGTTTCTCTGAGATAAACATCAACATGGCATAACAATCTTTCTTACTTTCACTGGGTATTAAGCAAAAGAAGTGTTTGACGATGATTTAGATGATGATCAACTTCATTCAGTGTCAATTTGCTACAATTGATGTCACCACTTGGCCTTGTGGGGGTGCATTGAACGTTGCTTCTGAAATGCTTTGGTGGCCATTTTGTCCTTGCACCATGACGCACTTGCTTTTTCCTTCGCTTTATAAACCGTCACAAGATGGTTCTCTTTCCCACAACCTTTACAAATCTGTCCAATGATGGGACACCTTTGTGTGGAAATGTAAATCCACATCTAAAACATAACTTATTTTTGCATATAGATATCGCTTTGTGTTCGTCACTCTTTTGCTTTGACTTACTTTTTATATTCATGACTGATTCACTCAGGGCACCTCCGGCCTCCAAGTAAGCAGCTTGTCTTTCAGCAGGCTCCTCAGCTCTGGCAGCCATCAAGTCTCGCTCCAGAGTAGGCGTTTCTCTCAGCATTCGTCGTCTAAATTATTCTGCAAGTGTTGATTAATAACTCTAAGATGCAAACCTTCTTCATCATTAAATTAATTGAACTTACAGTATTTGATGGGTGTATTGAGTCTCTCCACAATCATTAAAGGTTTCGCCAACTTTTGGCATTCTTGAATAAAAATGTATCTTATGTACCAATGTTTGGTACTGGATTGAACTTGAGATTCAAATTTTCTTTAATCTGACAATGTGTGATTTCTTCATCTGTTCACTGCATTTTCTTTATGGCTTCTTTCACACCATCACCCACAAGATTTTTGAGATACTTGATAGTCTTTATTCACCAGTCTCTTCAAGTGCATCAATGAAATCATCGGGTGTCTCTATTCAAGCACATGGACGCAATTTGGAAGTAGTCAGGGGTCACAGATGTGACCTCTAGCTTTCTCCCTGCTACTCCTGTCTCTGCCTTTGCAACCCCTGGTTTCAGAGGAGGCAAAGGTCTTGCCCCTCTGAGAACAGGGGTCCCGATGGAATGGGACATGTGTGGCACACACAAACAGGTTGCTTGGACCATGGCAAAGTCTCTGGGAGAGCACGGTCATTCTTCAGTTTACTTATCCCCTATCTCATCGCCAGTTGTAGTGTCCTCCACAGCCTGGGTACCCACCAATGACTACACAACACTCAAAGCTTAATCTGACATGTCTTTATTCATTTGCGTGTAACTACAAACTCAACAAGCTTTCATTGCATTCTGCTATGAGACCTACGTCACAACTATACAAAGTTGTAGGAGCCAAAAGGGTTCCATCATAAAACATGCAAGTCAATACAGATGTTAGCACCAAGTGGAAAACCTGAAGCAAAACATTTTGTGGTAATTTCTATACGTGCAACTACTGTGACTTAAGCACAAATTGCCATCAATCTGTTTTTAGGCAGTTCAGTTAACTCTCCATTTTAAGGATGTTCTAAGCACATGACAAATAGGCTTAATAGAACGTTGCTTTACATTCAACAGGTTTATACTAGTTTCTCCAAGAAAAAAGATCAATACTGTTGGTGTGCAAACCTGTCTTTAATGATCATGCCAAAACCATGCCAATGGCTCGGACTGGGAACGGTGTAGTCCCTATACCAACTATGGTGCTCCCAGATTGGACTAATCACTAATACATTTAAGATCAAGTTCAATAACCAGGACTGAAACATTCTCAAGAATTAAAAACACATGTTATAGTTTTCATGGTTTTTATAAGGAATGTGTAGGCAAAATACATAGACTATGCAATCAATGAGTTTAGCAACAAAACATACAATCCATAAGTACAAAGGACTTTGTGAAGTTCTATATAAAATCAGGCAGAGATTTGCCTTCTATGAACGCAAATTGTCTCTTTATATGGCTTTGGAAAATGATTTTCATACATTATTTCACAAGTACATGGTTCTCAGGACATGGTTCTCAGGATTTGCACCAATGAGGAATAAGCAAGAAGAAACATTTTACTACACAATAAATTCGAGGATTCTCCCATAGTAGCATTACATTGAATTTAGTTGTTCTTACAATTTATTCAATCATGCTAGTTAATACATTGTACTTACATTACCTAAACACCTGGGAAGCGTAATATGTCCTTGGTTAGGTACAGAGTATTAGAAGGTCTCGTTGAATGCTCTCTGTTTATTAGTGTGCAACTGCCAATTCTTTATTTGAAACAAGGGTCAACAGCTCTAGTCATTACGTGGTGTATTACGAAAGAAATTGAGTAGGGAAGACAGTATAAACACAGCTTATGTTAGCATAAGCTCAGTTTCTGATGTATTTAAAGTGACAAAAAAGGAAATACAGTTCTCACAACAGAAAGAAAAGCACCTTCCACTAAACAAAATATACATTACCTCCTCGTCCGTCTTCCTCGCCACAGTAATCACCCATAAGCCACCGGCTCCCACAGAAACTCCAAGTGAAACTTTACATTCTAGTCTCCCTCTCCCTCTCCCAATAAGGCCCCCGGTGGCAACAGCCAATCCCATAAAGGGATACAGAAACAGACAAACGATCTGTTTTTTAGTTTCTGCACTACTCCGAGTGCTGTCTGCCTGTGATGCAGGTGAGTGGGGCTGGGTCCGGCGTTGGCTGGACTCTGGTCCTGTGGGGTTTGGTGTCGGGGAATGTTGGATTGTGTATTGTGTTTTCTTTTTTATGTTCCCCTCATCTGCCTCTTCTTCGGGTCCTGCTCTAGCGGACTCGGGGTTTCGGGAGGATTTGGTTTGCATGGTGTACCGGCCTCTATTGCCGGGAACCGAGCATGTTGACCGGCTTTAGCAGTCTTTTCTACATGCTGCCTTTCTATCGACGCGCGTCCTGCGAAGCGGACATTGCTCGGCACTGGATTTTGTTTTATTTCCCCATTGGTAGGCGGTGTTGCTGAGCTTCTTCGCCTTGCCTTACCTGTTTTGTTACTCCTCCGCCGCTTGTTTCTTTGTGGGAGGGGTCTGAAGGCCTCATTGGGGAGGCGCGCCGGACTTCCTCCACTTTTATTGTTGTGTTGGGGGCGTGCAGTGGGAGGGTTTGTTGGTTGCCATGACGACTTGAGGCCTTTATCTCCCGGTCATGTTTGCAGTTTTCTACCTGTCTGGGTTCATTTGGATTTACTGATCATGGAGGGTGGTTCGTCTGCTGGGGCTGCTCCTGGCTCATTGGATGTGGCTTCTGGTTTTGGCATGTCACTTCCTTATTTGGATGTGTTGCAAAGGATGATTGATTCTGTTTTGGCTACTGCTTTACAGGACAAAATGGCTGTTCCTCCTGCTAAAAAGGCGAGGGCTGATGATGTTCCTGCACTTGACTCTGACACAGAGGAACATGTTGACCTTAAGGTGGTACTGGGTCCCATTCGCAAGAATTTGGTTTTTCCTGAGTCTGTTGTGCCTTTAGAGGATGATTTATTTGCACAATATCAGCGTCCTGAGCCTGAATCTTTGCCCCTTCATTCTTCTGTTTTGAAGGTTTTGGAGTCGGAGTGGAAGGATGTGGAAAAGGGCTCTTTTCCACGTTTTTTGAATAAACGTTATCCTTTGCACGACTTTTCTGTGAAGTTTCCTTCCTCAGTTAAAGTTGATTCGTTGATGGCTAGTATGTCATCTCATGGGACAGTTGTTTCTGAGGATTCCTCTCCTGCTGACCCGGTGGATTGTAAGGTGGATGGTGCGGTGAAACGCACTTTTGCTGCTGCTAATTTTTCCATCTGGGCGGCGGCCTATCCTTCTTACGCCATCCAGTCTTTACTTAAGGATTTTCTATCATTGTCTGAATTGTTGGACCAGGGGGAAGATGTGTCTTCTACGCTGGCTATGATGAAGCAGCAGGTTTGTCTACTTTCTGACGTGTCTTTTGATTCGTTGGGGGCGGCTGCTTCTGCGGCAGGGCCTTCTGTCGCTGAAAGGAGACAGTTGTGGCTCCGCTCCTGGAAGGCTGATGCTACGCAGAAAGGTCTATTGATGAAGATCCCCTTTACTGGTGTTAAGCTGTTCGGTTCCCCGTTGGATGATATGGTTAAGAAAACGGCAGAAGACCGTAAGCTGCTTGCTCCTGAACGGGCTGGTTGCTTCCGTGCTTTTGGTTTACAGAGGGCTTTTGGTCCTTCATGGAGGGGCCGTGCGAGTCAGCCCTTTCGTGGGAGGGGGCCGGCCGGGGTCCTCCTTCCTTTGACAAATCCCGGTTCTCCGGCGCTTCTACCTCTTCCTCTCCAGCTTCAAAATCATGACTGGGTTGCTCCTGGAGTGGGTCCGGTTGGGGGTCGTCTAAGTTTCTTCCGGGACTCTTGGAGCGAGACTGTTTCAGATCAGTGGGTTCTTCAGGTGGTTTCCGAGGGTTTTCGTCTTGGATTTACCCAGACTCCCCCAGACTGTTTCAGGTCCACTCCTTGTCCCAGAGACGCTCTGAAGAAGGTGGCGCTTTTGGAAGGCATCAATCCCTTGTACAAAAGAGGGCGGTGATTCCCGTGCCAGGAGATCAATTGGGGTTGGGAGTTTATTCCATTCTGTTCCTGGTGTCCAAACGCACAGGGGATCTCAGACCTGTAACGGATTTGAAATGGGTGAATACTTTCGTTCCTCATCAGAAGTTCAAGATGGTTTCTCTCCAGGTGATTCTTCCTCTTGTTTGTCAGGGGGATTTTCTGGCCTCGATAGAGACTTAAGGGATGCATATCTCCATGTGCCTGTACACCCCGACTCTCAGAAGTTTCTGCGGTTCTGCGTCCTGGATCGGCACTATCAGTTCCAGGTATTGCCTTTTGGGCTCTACTCTTCACCCAGGGTTTTTACCAAGGTTCTGGCCCCTCTTATTGGCCATTTACATGAGGAGGGCATTAGCGTTTTTCCTTATCTGGACGATATTTTGATTTCTGCTTCTTCTCTTTCTAAGGCGGAGTTGCATGGCCGGAGGGTGTGCCATGCTCTGGAGAATCACGAATTCCTGGTGAATGTTCCGAAGTCCTTCCTGGTTCCTGTACAGGAATTGACTTACATTGGAGCGCTTTTCAAGACTCAGTTGGGGATGGTGTTCCTGCCCCCTGCTCGGATTCTGTCTCTGATCTCTGCTGTTCAATCCCTGTTGTTGGGGCCTTCTCATCCTGTGAGCCTGTGGTTGAGAGTGCAAGGTCTGATGTCGGCATCTTTGTTGACGGTGCCGTGGGCTCGCCTTCACATGTAACCGGTAGTGTCACATATTTTGTTGCATTGGGACCCCTGTTCCATAAATATGAATGTTTTGATCCCTGTGTCATCTGAGATTCGGGTGGTCCTGAGTTGGTGGTTGGACGTGGTTCATCTGTCTCGGGGTCGCCCCTTTCGGGTTTTCCATCTCAGATTCTCACTACAGATGCCAGCCTGTTGGGTTGTGGTGCTACTCTATGGGATTTGACGACGCAAGGTGTTTGGTCTCGTTCTGTGATCTCCTGTTCCTCCAACTACAAGGAACTGAAGGCGGTTCAGTTGGGCCTGTTGGCCTTCTCGGATCTTCTGTTGGGTCACCGTGTGCAGGTCCGGACGGACAATCAAGTGGTTATGTCATATATCAACCATCAGGGGGGTTGCAGAGTTCTCTCCCTCAGTTGCCTCAGTCGTCAGATTTGTTCTTGGGCGGAGTTGCACCTGGCGTCCCTGTCTGCAATTTACCTACCTGGTCGGGAGAACACTGTGGCGGACTGTCTGAGCCTTGTGTTCCCCTCCATGGGTTCTTTGTCCCTGATGCACTTGATGTTCGGGAGGTTGAGGCGGATGTTTGGGTCTCTGATTGTGGACCTCTTTGCGTCCCAGTCCAATGCCAAGGTCCGCTGCTTTTGCACAATTATGCCTTGCCGGGATGCTTGGAGGGTGGATGCTCTGTCGTTCCGTTGGCCACGAGGCCTCTTGTATGCCTTTCCCCCTGTTCCGCTGATTCCAGCTATCGTGCAGAAAATAAAGAGGGAGGGGCTTTTGTCCTTCTGATTGTTACGGGGTGGTGTTGTCGCCCTTAGTATCCCCTGTTATTGGAATTGGCTGTGACACCGGGGTGGGCCTTGCCATTCGTGCCTTTCCCTCTGTTGGGCCCTCTACTTCCGCTGCCTGTGTTCCAATCCCTGGGTCTACGGGCCTGGCTCTTGAGAGGGAATCCCTGATCCGTGGTGGATGTTGGATGGCTGTTGCTGGTGTTATTCAGCAGTCCCGGAGGTCTTCTACGTTAAAATCCTATGCTAAGCAGTGGGACAACTTTTCTTCTTGGTGTCTTCATCGCGATCTGTCTGTGGCTTCTTTGGACCCGGCTCGCATTCTTGATTTTCTTAATGAGGGTTTTGAGTTGGGTTTGGCCATTGGATTTATTCTCTTTCTGACGATTATGTAATGTCCTTCATATAGTCTCTTCTCTGTTTCCGTTCTTTTGCACACTGTTTAGTTAGCGCCAGGATGCTCCTTTCGATTGTTTGCGCTCTAGAAATATACAAAAATATACAAAATATATACAAATATTTCTACTATTCGTGCTCAGTGGGCCGCCATTCGGGCTTTTCATGTCCTTCCTTTGTTTTCGGTGGCTCCTTTGGTGGCACAGCTTTTTAAGTCCCTGCCTTTCCAGCGGCCCCGCCCGATCCTGTGTCCTCCTCCTTGGGACCTTCCTTTGGTCTTGCGTTCATTGCAATCTGCTCCTTTCGAACCTTTGGAGTCCGTTGATTTGAAGTTTTTGATGCTTAAGGTCGTCTTTCTTGTGGCTATTGCTTCTGCCAGACGTATTGGGAAGTTGGGGGCTTTCCTGCGGTCTGCTCCATTTTTCGTTGTTTTGGTGAATCGTGTAGTCTTGCGCCCTCATCCTACGTTTGTGCTGAAGGTTGATTCCTTCTTTCATTGGTCTGCTGAGGTGGTCCTTCCTGTTCTTTGCGCGGATCCTTCCTCGGATGAGGAGTGTCTTTTGCATCTGTTGGATGTTTGGGGTGCCTTGTTGGTTTATTTGTCCCGCACATCTTCATTCTGTAAGGTGGACAATTTATTTGTCAATTTTGGTTTGTCCCGTCAAGGATTGAAACCTTCCCTTTCCACGGTCAGTCGTTGGATTAAGGAGACTATTTTGTTGGCATATGCTTCTGTTTTGGAGGTTCCCTCTCTTCCTGTTAAAGGTCGTTCCACCGGGTCTGTGGCAGTTTCCTGGGCGGCGTTTAAGGGGGTCTCCTTGGAGGATGTTTGCCGGGCTGCCACTTGGTCGTCGCCTCATACCTTCATGTCCCATTACCGTCTTCAGGTTGGGGGCGGGCGCTCAGTTTCCTTTGCCTCTTCTGTACTGAGTGCTGGCGCTACTTGAGGGGATTTGTTTTGTTTAATCTGCCTCATGTTATTAAACTTGTTGTTGTACGGCCTTCCTGGTGTGGGCTGTTTTTCTTTCATGAAGCTGATATGCTTTGGTATCGGCTCATGGGTAAATACTGTGGCGAGGAAGACGGACGAGGAGGTAATGCCCCGGTTACCTACCGGTAATCTTCATTACTCTGAGTCCTTGTCTTCCTCGCCACAGTATAGTTTCCCTTCCCTCCCGTCCCTCTTGGTGGCTTCATGCTTGCGGCTTGGGTTTCAGATTGTTTGTCTGTTTCTGTATCCCTTTATGGAATTGGCTGTTGGCACCGGGGTCCATATTGGGAGAGGGAGAGGGAGACTAGAATGTAAAGTTTGACTTGGAGTTTCTGTGGGAGCCGGAGGCTCATGGGTAATTACTGTGGCGAGGAAGACAAGGACTCGGAGTAATGAAGATTACTGGTAAGTAACTGGGGCAACAGTTTGGCGGTGGTTGACTTGAAATGGTTGCGCTTCCACTAAATATCGAACAAAAAAAAAGCATCAATAGGATGACACATTTAAAAGAAAGAAAATAAATATAGAACGTACACACAGGTCAGAAGAATGCAATATCCAAGCAAAACCAACAAATTGATCCAAAACTGCAATAAATCCATTAATAAGTTCAAGAATACAGGGCACACAGAAGCAAAGCTAGAGTGGAGGAAAGTTTGCCGATGGGATTTGCAGTTTACTTCCATTGAGTGTCAGGCAATGTTTTGCAGATATCTTGCATTTGGAACTGGTTGTGCTTAGATGTGATGTTGATTTCAATGCCATTAGCAGAGAAATGTTTGAAAAAGATCATAATTATTTGTGATCTTCAGGAGTGGGCCCTTGTGGATATTCTGAAGGGTACCAAAGGCAGATGAGATCCTTCATGAATGTAGCTTTGGATCTTTGAAAGAAACATTTTCTGAGATATTCATCATTGGAACATAAGCAGTAATGCCCTTTAAGTTCTGTGACCCCATTTTAATCTCAAACAATGCTTTGAGTACCATTTCTTTGACATAACCACCCTTAGACTCACCATTGCTTTGGCTAGCATTAGCTCCCAAAATGACTATGACTTGACTGAGAATGGTGAATTAGGTAGTTCAGAGTTATCTTGAATCTGGTGATGGCCATGTCCATAAGATCAAGTAATTGTGCTGAAAATCAGAAGTTTGCCAAAATGACGAAAAGCGGTAGTACCCATAGCCAAATAAAGCACCCACTAAAAAAATGACATCTTAAATTGAAAGGATACCTTTGTAATTACTAATTATCTTCGCCAGCAAATAAACAGTTGATGCAAGAACAAACCGGAAATCCTGAAGTAATGTGATCCATCCCTGCGCTTCAGAAGACTAATAGTATCAAAGAAGAGAGCCTGGGCTATGGAGAGAGTGGGAAACTAGGACACATGTGTCTCTTTATGTCTAATAGAAATCTTATCTCATATAAATTTACAATGAAATAAACTGTACAAAAAATCTATTACAGTACAGGCAGTGGTTTGATACAAATCTATGATACGTAATTAGTGCATCACACTTGATCCCCCAGCCACTTTCTTTGGACCCGTCTGGGGTCATGACAATTCTTCTTTGGGATTTTTAAAATTTTGTCTCACTGGCTCGTTCAAAAGTTCCCATGAACTTCAATCTGCCTCAAATATTTTTGATATGGCAAATGGTCTAGTCAGGCATGATACACACACGCCTATTGTGAAAAAGCTACAAATTAACTATTTTGAATAAAAATGCTACTTTGAAATGGTGACAACTACCCTGTAACTTCGGCACCAATTATGCATTTCTGCCTTTTTTATTTTACAATAGCATTAGAGGAGTGTTCTGTTCCTTCTACTTCTTCCACATTTAATATCTTTAATAAAAGTGAGGAGATTTTATATATTCTGCCGTGTTTGAAAACGAAGCCGTGGGTACTGAAGGAAACTGGGCTAAGTTGTGCAGGATGTAGGCCTGAGCAAGTAATAGGTCCACAATTATCTCACCTATGGGAACCAATCACCCACATTAGAGCTTGACTCCATCAGGGTAGTGAATCAGTGTAGTCCAAAACCTACTCAGGGGACTCCATTACATCTAAAGAGAAAGTAAAACGAGTCAAAATGGTGTCCAGTAGATAGTACTTAAAAATGATGCCAAAATAAACAACAGGTGGGGTGTTCTACCCTGGCATAGAGCCATGCCCCTGCCCGAGAAGGATTAATAGTGTCTTTCTGCCCCCCAGGGGCCGATAGGAGATTTGTCACACGTGGGGATGTTGCCCTGAATCTGCTCCTCCGGGGATAGAAAGCCCACTAGAATATTGCATTTGGGGCAAAAGAAAGGGGTGAAAGACTTACACTCTGGTATTGGGCACACTCCGCCCATGGAAAGGGACAAACCAGTCTTTATGCCCTTCTCACGTGGGCAGACAGGTGGTTTTCCTACAATTTGCACTTTGGAGGGGAGAAAACCCACTAGATACCAGGGAACTCTAGGTGGTGCCAAAAACACAAATGGAGGGGGCAGCCTACCCTGGCATTGAGCCATACCCCAACCACAGAAGGGCAATAGTGGTTTTTTGCCCACCGCGGGGCAGATAGAGGGTTTGTCTCACTTGGGGGGGTTGCCCTCACTTTGCCCCCAGGGGGGCAGAAAGCCCACTGCATTGCAGGGATATTTTTAAATAAAAGAATATGGTGCGTCTAGCCCATCCAGACATCAGACCCACCCTCACCCCTAATGCCTTAACAGTGTTTCTGCTCCCCTGTGAACTAAATCCTCCCATCCCAATGGCAAGTGAGAGAACATTTGATTCTTTTGGGCGTTGTTTTTACATATAGGCCAGGAGAGTGCGACTAAATCCCAATATCTTCTCACTTGCCATGTTGAATGGCTGCACTTTTTAGGATTGGGTAGGCCGCCACCTGGGTAACCTGCCAGAGTGGCTCAAACCTGTGTCAGTGGTAGCCCTTGACCTTGGTTTGATCCATTGCTGTCATGGGCACTAGGCCAAGCCACACAAGTGGGACAGCATTTATATTAGGACAAGTGGAGTGTCGCTTTGGTGGTAGGAATTTTGTGGATTACTGTAGAGTCCGGACGTTTCCATCACAGAATGTAAGGAAAATGTGTGTTTTCAGTCAAAGATTGAAGATTGGAAGGCTACTGGGTAGGGAAATCTAGTGGAAGCCGTGCAAGTTCCCTCACCCTGAATTCCCCCAGGTTTCTAGATTAAAAAAATGTGCAGGTTTGCTAGATTTTATTAGGTACCGGCAGAGCTACGGCCCAAAATCCACAGCTACCCACATTGCAAAAACAGGGTCAGTTTTCTGTGGAAACATGTGACACATCCATTTTGTGTTTTGGGCCCTTTCCTCTCGGGAGCACAAGGCCTACCCACACAAGTGAGGAACAATTTTCATCAAGAGACATGTGGGAGCATAGATGAGTAGTATATTTGTTAAATACCAATTGGATTTCTCTGCAGTTGTGGCATACAATTGTAAGCCAGTGTGTAAGAAAGAAGACATTTTGAAAAATGTCTTTTGAATCGCATGCTACTATGGGTAGCCACAAATTCAGAGATGTACAAACACCCACTGCTCCTAAACTCTGTATCTGGTGTACATTTGAGAAGTACACGGATTTCCTTGATATCCATATTTCTCTCTACACATTTTACCATATGAATTTCTCTATACTAAGTAGAAAATGAAAAACAGTTGCATGGTGCTGCTTGGTTGTTGGCTTTTGGTACCTCGTGTTCTTGGACCACCTAAAAGCCCTATATATATCCCAAAATCAGAAGAGTCTAGCAGACATAATGGTATATTGCTTTTGTAAATCGCCGTCATGAAAAGAAGTAACTGATGTCAACTTTTCAGAAGCCTATAGCTTTCCGGGATCACCAATGGGGTTCACACCTCTTTCTACCACAAACTAGAAGTACGTTGAAAGTGTGAAAATGTGGAAAAATTAGCTACCTCTAAGAAATTGCCAAAACTGTGGTAAACATATAGTTTTTTTTTTATTCAGCTCTGCGTGTTCCTGAAAGCTGAGAAGAGGGTGACTATAGCACTGCAAACCTTTCATTGATGTAATTTTGGGGGGAAAAACAGACACTTTTTTGCCAAGCATATTTGTCCGACATCCCCCTCCCAAAAAAAACAATGTAGCCGTATGTTGCCTATTTCATTAGCCCCAGTCCCCTCCAAGGAAACAAAGGTCGCAAATTTGGCATTGATGCCTTAGGTGGAATTTTTTTTATGGGGGCCTAAGTGCAAAGTGCCATGGGATGAAAAAGCCTTAGAAGTTAAGGGTTACATAAAGCATTACCAAGTAGCATAACTTATCTGTATCTTTTACAAATCCCTTTAAGCCACATAACATAAAACCATAGGACCATCCCCTAGAGGTCACTTTGTTCCCAGGTGATAGAATAACAGTTCCAACCTTATGAATGGTTAAAATGATTAGTTGACACTCGTATTCTCCTTGCACAATCCATGCAGACAGGCTGTTGAACTCTTGGTGGCCACATGCTCCCATGGATACGGGAAGCAGGAGTGAGCCCACTGCTAGAGTTTGTGTGTGTGTGTGTTTGACTGTGCTCTCTCTTTCTCCCTTTGCTTTTAGACCACCAGTTACAAACATGGCTATGGTCAAAATTAGGGAATCAAAATACTGCTGACAAGAAGATGCTACAGTTTTCCGTGTATGATATATTTGAAGGGAAAAAGATTGAGAAATTGAGGTGTGACATGATTGAGCTAGACCTGCTCAGTTCGAAGCTTTGAATGACTGGCACTAAAAGGCAAATAAGAGAGCACTTATGAAAATGGGGAAACTGGTGAGACTGTTACTCATTGGATGGATGTCAGATTGAGTTTATAGAAGAAAGCATGGAGACAGTAAGTGTTAGAAACTGTTGGTGATTTCTATGCGGCTACTGATGAAACACACAAAAGGAAAACACATGATGACAAAAATAAAGATAAGAAAGAGACGGAAAAGTATAAGAGTGAGTCTCAGGGAGAGTATGAGTTGATGGACAGATGTTTAACTGAACCTCTGTGCAATGAGGTTCATGTGCAAGCACAAGTGAAAGAAATAGGAGCAGGAGAGCTGAGTGTCTGAAAAGGTAAAGCAGTGCCTACTGCCGCTTCCCATATAGAGATAAGAAGAGTACTGAAAATTATCACTTTAATCTCCAGGGAGATTTCAAAATAATGGCAGAAACAGGAATCGATAAACATAACATTTCAGAGTATGACAAAGATAATTGGCTTATTTCAGTACAAAAGCAGGAAAACATGTTCATCAAGCATTTGTGAAACTTTAGAACTTGGCTAAAAATTTGGGAGTAGAATTAAGACAAAAGATAGTTCGCTAGTCATATAAGATAGGATTGTGTGTGAATTAGTTAATGAAGCAGAATCCTAAAACTTTGTCATATACTCTCATAGAATTATTGGAAATGATTAGAAAATGACAGGATAAAACAAAATATTGGCAAGAATATATGGAACCACCCGATAAGCCTACAGTGCCAACTAAGAGTAAAACTAACAAAAAAGGTGAGTGTGACTGATTCTGAGACTTAAGGTATTGCTGAAAGAGAGTTTCTGTTGAGGGATGTTCCTGGAAGAACATATGTGTATATGCCGTGGATGAGAAGTGATCCTCTTAAATTTGCAACAAATTTTCCCAAGCTCAGAGAGGAAGCAGAGATAGTGGTATACAGAGGCAGGCAGGATTATAACCATTTTGAAGGTGCTTCGTACTGATTTAAATATGTTGTTTGAAATATTGTCCCAAGAAAATTATGGAGTGCATGTCAGTTGAAATTGGCAGAACCAAGTACTCCAGAGAGAAGCCCCTCAAAATAAACCACCTCCAGGTGTAGTGCAGGAATACAACTAGCCTGCCATTTAAACCGACCTGGCATTTGAACCCTCTTGCTAAGCCTTAAACTCCCCTTTTATTACATATGTCACCCCTAAGGTAGGTTAGGTACCCTATAGGGCAGGGTGCTGTGTAAATGAAAGGTTAGACATGTATTTTTAAGTTATACATGTCCTGGCAGTGAATTACTCCTACATTCATTATGCATTTTTGTGAGGTCAACCTATCCTGTAGGATAACATTGGGGATTCCTTATTACATTTGATAAGCTGTAATTCCTAATTGGGAGCAGGTAGATATCTCATGTTTGGTACCTATGAAATTGTAATGATAAACCCTCTTTAATGATAAAGTCGGATTTTTCATTACAATTTGGAAAATCCCACTGTTAGAAAGTTGGCATTTCCCTGCCCTTAGCCCTTTGTCTGTGGCCCGTCTTTGTTCATACGACTTGGTGTGGCTAACAGTTAAACTTTGTGAATTTCTCCAAGATAGTCACACAATCGAGGGATAAGATGTCCCGCAATGTGCCATCTGCTAGTAAGATGGGCGGAGCTCAGCACAGCCCTACTTACACTTGAATAGCCTGTGCCCTGCCTTCACACAACGGGCCTAACAAATTGTCACTGCAGCAATCTTGGAGCCAGGGCACGGGAGTGAGGAAATTCCATGCACTTCAAAGATCCTTTCTAGAAGCATCTCCTTCCAGAAGAAGGACACAAGGGTAAAAAAAATAGGCACTTTTGACCCACTCTTCATTCACTACGGCATCTGTGGAAGGACTCTCAGGGGACTTCTTGCTGCTGTGACCTGCTGTGGACTCTGCCTGACTGCTGCTGTACCCAGAAGGACTGCTTTGCTGTCTGAATCCTTGAATCCTCAGATGCCAGCCCTGCTATTGAGCCCTTCATCTTCACTTGCACCTAGGACAACCAGATGTGACTCCAATGGCTAGTTTGCTGGCCTCCTGTTTAGAGCTACAGGGACATAAAAGGCTCCCACCATCTTGAATCTGCTATCGGACCCAGCCTGAGTGAGTTCTAAACACCCAGAGGTGTCCCACCTGTCATGGACACTTGACTGTCGTGCTAAAGGTGTCCAGATGGCCAAATTCCAAAACTGAGGATTTAGAGAAAATTTGCCCAACAAGTGCTCTGAGAACCATGAGGAGACGGGGACCAGCCTGATCGCCTATCTAGTGAGGCAATCACCAAACAGCTTAGTGACTTCTCCTGATACATTCTCCTCCACAGCAGCAAATCTGTTTCAGTGGTCCTTCACCGAAGGGGTATCCTGACTTGTGGAACTATCTTCTGCTACAGCCTTCTGCTTCGGACCGCTGGAGTTTTTCAACTTCCATTTTGGCAACTAAGTCCACACATGGAAATCTTCAACGTGGCTTTGACCCACGGCCATCTGACGACAACGCTCCCTCCTCAGACATCTCCTGCAGCTTTACCCCCTGAACTTTACCTTCTCAGACATTTTTGTTTAAGAAATTTAAGCCCAAGGAAAGCGCTGATTGGACCTAATACACTCCCTGTATCCGGCTATGCTGCATCGCATTTGGCCTTAACTTTTGACTTTGACCTAGTCTTGCATGACTAGATGACTGCAGTTGGTGCTTGATCTACTAGGTGCTAGTATTTATGATACATAAAAAAAAATCATAACTCAAATTCTACAGATTTAATTTTTGTTGTTTTGATATCAACCAATTGAGTAGAATTTACTCTATCTTTATGCATTGGGTTTGTTGTGTTGTGTTTTCACTTTATTACCGTTTTTGTGCTGCATAAGTGCTTTACACATTGCCTATACATTAAGTGTGACTGCTTTTTGTGCCAAGCTACCCAGGGTTAAACACAGGTTAAATTAGTGACATTTTATGGTTCACCTTGCAAGGGATTGTGGCTCACACCTCTGTCAACCAACAACCCAATTTCTCACAATTTATAATTGTATGTTTGGGGTTGGGGAGAGTTGTGTTTTGGCTTCTATTGAAACAGCAAGCAGCGTGGTGAGCACCTTATCTTACCTCCGATCTACCGTTGAGCAAAGAACAGTCTTTTGTAAAAAAATTTTTACCTGTGATATTGTGTAGTTTTTAATAAGGTTTAACTGAGGATTTGGTCTTGCACGTTGCACTTTCCCTCCTTAAAGCTACGTCCTCTGTCCGCTGCGGCAGCTGGTGCCGATTGAGCGGAGAGTCGTAGCTCCCGCCCCCCCGGCTGCACTCACTTCCGGCAGGGTGACAGGCTAGTGCTTGAATCCCGGCACTGTAACAGTAGCATGCAGGGCCGGATGTGCACAGCAGGCGTGCCTCAGGTGTGCCAAAGGCAAGCCTGTCTGCACCCATTCGTGCCCGTCTGGGGCCAGGGGCCCCCCTAGTGCCCGTTTTAAGACTGGTCAAGCCCTAAAGTACTCAGCAAAAGAACTAAAAGAGCTGGAAACACCTTACTCAATCCATGCTACCATACACTTATGGCAGAGGCAAAAACTCTGAGCTGCACTCACTGTCCTTTTAAATCTAAATCACCTAAGACAGCGTTCAAGCAAGAACATAACTTAAAGTTCATACCTCCTAACTGCAGGTCACTCAACAAATATAAAATTGAAATTCATGATTACATTAAGGACAATCACCCTGATGCTCTGTTCCTTATGGAAACATGGCTGAATTTAGGATTCTGCCCCTGATATACTACAGGCGCTCCCTCATGATTATGGCATCCTCAGACAAGACAGCCCTATCAAGCGAGGAGGAGGAATAGCCATCATCTTCCATCCTTCATTAAAATGCACCATGGATAAAACTGATGTAGAAAACGGCGAAGCAGCTTATTTCACAATAAAGGTGGCAAATGATCTTACGATTAATGACCTTTTGATATATCGTCCCCCAGGGCCGGCCACTAACTTCACTTCTTTTTTTTTTTGTTTAAGATTTCTTTTTTTTTTAAACAGATTTTATTTGTCTGGACGCACATATGATGCACTGTCCCGAACACCGGAGACTACTGCAATCAACAACATAGCAAAAATACCATATGCAGACTTTTACAGACAACTTTACCCCATCCCCCCTCCCATCCCTCCCCCCAATTGCGCAGCTGCTGAAATCAGGAGTATACATTTGCACAGAAGACATACGGAGTCAAAGCAAGACACAGCACAATATCATCAAATGTCCGGGTCTCAAGGCGAAGGGATTGCAGCTCTATCAGGTGGAGGGTCCAAGTCCAGCCCTCGGTAATCGGCCCACCTCTTCCAAATCTTAAAGTGTTTGCCAGGGCAACCCCTGGTCAGAAATATAGGTTGCTCCAGTCTCATGCAAAAGTCCATGCCGTTTCTCCAGGCAGCCAGAGGAGGGGCCTGGGGCGCCTTCCAGGCTTTGGCTATGTCTTGTTTGGCCAGCGTGAGGCCCAGTAGTAGCAAGTGACGCTTATCCCTGTTGCCCCCAATACCCTCCATGACATGCAGCAACGCTAGTTTGGGGTCTCGAGGAAGAACCCAGGCCAACACCTCCGACAGGCCCTGAAAACTCCCCCCCCCAGAACCTCTGCAGTGCTGAACACCCCCAAATAGTATGTAAGAGTGTGCCCACCTCTGAGCCACACCGAAGGAGCCCACCATTCGCACCCGCCACAGGTGCTGCCGTGTAAAGTATGTGCGATGTAGATATTTGAATTGGATTAGTCGCAGGCGAGTGGATATTGCGGCAGTCCGCGGACTTGCCAGAGCTTCATTCCAGTCCTCCTCTTCTAGGTCCCCAACGTCCTCCTCCCATGCAGTCCTAAGTTTAAGTAAGTCGGATGAGCAATGGTGGACCAGTGTCTGATATATGCGTGAGAGTTTCTTGTCTGGCAACTCACCCATAAACAGTTTGGCCTCTAGCGGGCTAAAGTTGGGGCGCTGCTCCAGGGCAGTCAAATAGGGCGTTAGGGCATGGCGAAATTGAATATATTAAAAAAATTGGGAGCGGGGCATCATAAACTCATCTTGCAAGTCCTGGAACGACTTCAGGTAGCAACCTATCATCACATCCCCCAATAAGGAAATACCTATCGCGTCCCAGCCCCAGAAGCCCACGAGCACGGACAGGTGGGGCATGTGACCATTGTGCCATAGAGGGGTTTCCTGGGTAAGCACGTTCCACCATCCCATTCTACGTAGCGCTTGCCTCCAGACATAGAATACCACTTGCGTGGCCGAGGGAAGGCAGCGCCGAAGCGTGGCTAAATACAGCAGCGTATGGACCAATGCCGAGCCCATGAGGAAACGTTCAATCGCATATGCAGGGTCTCCCCTGTCCCCGTACCACCAGTCATTCAGGACCAGTAGATGTGCAGCCTGATAATACGAGAGTACGTCAGACGTGGCCAATCCCCAGTGTAGGTAGAGCGGAAGCAAGTCCGCAATGCCACGCGCGCGATCCCCCCCTCCCACAAAAACCCACTCAGGGCCGAGTTGACTAGTTGGAACCAGCGCGGCGGAATCCGATATGGATGGTTTTGTAGCTGGTACACGATACGAGGGAGTGCCACCATCTTAAAGATGGCCGATCTGCCATGAATGGTCAACGGCATACAGGACCACACCTTCGTATCCTCACGCGCACGATCCCAGACAGAGGTAAGGTTGCGCTCCCGGGAAACCGTAGCCTCTTCCGACAGGTACACCCTCAAGTATTTCACCCCACCGATGCAATCTGGAGGCCAAAGGCCCACTCCCCGACCCGTCCCCGCTCGCCAAGCACCCACAGCGTTGACTTGGCAGGGTTCATATATAGGCCAGAGGTTTCACCAAAAATTTGCAGAATGCGCAGCAGCCGCGGCCCGAGCGGTCTAAATCCGTAAGAAAAAACAATACATCATCCGCGTAGAGGGCTATTTTGTCCGCCAGGCCCACGGACCATCGGAACCCCTTAAGTTGGGCATCAATGCACACCCACGCCGCTAGGGGCTCCATAGCGAGCGCAAACAGGTAAGGGGACAGGGGGCAGCCTTGACGCATCCCCCGTCGAACCGTGAAGGATTGTGAGATCGCGCCCCCAACACGCACTGAGGCCGTAAGGTCAGTATATAGTAGCCGCACGTACGCCAAGAAGCGCGGACCCAGATTGAGGCGTTGCAATAGGGCGAACAAGTAGATCCAGCTCAGGGAGTCGAAGGCACGGTCCATATCCGGCAGGAATAGTGCAGCCTGCTCCCCCAGGGTCCTCCACGTAGAGTACGGGCCCGCCCCCAGGATCTACGATTCAAGGCAGCGATTGGGCGTGTAGTGTGCCCTGACATAGGCGGTGTAGCATTTTGCATGATTTATCCCCCCACTGGTATACCCGACTACCAGTGGCCAGCCAAGCCTGTTGCGCCTCATCCATCAGCACCGCAGCGTATTGTTGCTGGGCAAGGATTAACTGTCGCCTGGTAGGACCCCCATCCACTTCCTGACTGCTGCGCTCTAAGTTCTCTAACTCCGCCTCGCGCCACACCAGTTCTTTTTGCCGCTCCCTGCAGGCAGCCGCGCACCAGTAGATATCCACGCCCCGCAAAGTAGGTTTTAAGGCCTCCCAAAGGCTAGTCGGAGAGTCCACGGAGCCTACATTGGACTCTAGGTAGTGATCTAATTCCATAGCCATGTGAGCCCTATAGTCTTCCTGCGTCAGCTGCCATCCCGACATACGCCATCTAAACGGCTGCATGGCTGGGCCTATACTAAACGTGAGGGCTACTGGTGAGTGGTCAGACAAGGCTCTCGGCAGAATGTCCACCGACAGGATTCTATAGGACAGTCCCCTTGGAACAAATATGTAGTCGAGTCTAGAGAACGAGTCATGTACTGCAGAGAAATAAGTGTATTCCTTACCCGAGCCATGTAGGTACCGCCATGCATCTGTCCAATCCAGGCCTGTTTCCAGAGCATGCAGTTTGGTGGTAGAAGCTCCCACCACCCCTCTCCCATTAACCACCCCACTACGGCATATGTCACTGCCTAAGTCCATAACGTCATTCCAATTCCCTTCTCACAATTGAAAGGGTATCAGGCATGTCACCCCAGAGGGACATAAGTTTTTCCACCAGGGGCCACTGTAGAGGTGGTGGGGCGTATACGCTACCCAGGGTCACCATGTCGCCCCCTATCCTACCCTGTATGAAGACATACCTGCCCTGCGTGTCTGTCCAGAGTTGATCGTGTATGTAGGAAACCCGGCGGTGTATTAGGATGGCAGCCCCCCTAGACCCCCTCGTGAAGCCTGAATGATATACTTGTGTGAACCCAAACCGTTGGAGGCACAGTATCTTCATGCCCAGCAAGTGTGTTTCTTGAAGGAGTAGGACGTCCACCCCCGCCCTCTTGGCATATTGGAGAACAGCTCCCCTCTTTACCTTGTCTAACAACCCTTGCACGTTCCAGCTCACTATTCGCAAGGAGCCAAGGCCTACCCATCCCTCCCTTCCCCGCGCAGCTATAAGACCATAGTACTATAGAAATTACAGGTGTCCTGATGACTCAGCATGTACAATACATAGCCAACAAACAACAGAATATCAAGCGCAAACAACCCCCTCAACCCCAACCCCAACCCCGACCCCCCATCCCGCCACACCCCACCCTGCACCTCCCAAACATGGAAGCACCTATCGCGGTCGGACCGCAGCCCGGGCCCCAACGGGGGACCCTGGACCGCCCCCTCCAATGGATCCCCGAGTGGCAATCCATAACAACGGGGTTCCCACCCCCCCACCCACCTCAACTGGGGCAGGCCACCAGCCCACAATACCTGAGCATCTGAGCGTCCATAGTGTCCATCAACAATGTTCCAAACAAAGATTCAACCTTGCAGGTCCCCTCTTGTTGCTGTCAATCCGGTGCCGGATTCCCTTGACGTAGTAAAGAGCCCGACCTCGAGCTCCGGCCAGAATGCGATCTCCTGCAACGGCGTTGCTGACTCCGGAGGCCCCCCCGGGCCGCTCCACTCGATGAGGAGTCAGATTCCCCCCCTAGGGCCGTGGTGATGTGAGGTTTCACCATTTCATCCGTCCACTGGAAGACTTCCTCTGGGAATCAAAGAACAGCGTGCGGGACTGAAAGATGACACGCAGCCGTGCCGGGTACAACAATGCATACTGGATATTAAGGCCCCGGAGACGGGCCTTGGCAGCGAGGAAAGATTGGCGCTGCTGCTGCACGAGTCGTGTGTAATCTGGGAAGATTAGGGTGGTGGCATTATCATGAGTGAGATATTCGTTCGCCCTCGCCTGCCGCAAGATGGTGTCCCGGTCGGCATAGTTCAAGAATTTGGCGATAAGTGGCCGTGGGCGCGCTCCGGCAGGGGGCTTCTGCATGAGAGCCCGATGGGCCCGCTCCACCACAAAGCAACGAGAAAGAGCGTCCGAGGGAAGCCAGCTCTCCAGCCACTGGGCCAAAAAGCGCTTCGCGTTGTTGCCCTCGCAGCCCTCCGAAATCCCACAAACCGCAGGTTGTTCCGCCGTGCGCGCCCTTCTGCATCCTCGACCCTCCTGGCGAGGCCCTTTTGCGTCTTTTCCATGGCTGCGACCTTCTTCTTGAGCACTGACATATCATCTTCTACCTCGGAAATACGAGTCTCCGTGCCAGTGATCCTCTCCACTGCGTTCCTCAAATCTTGACGGAGCAGCATAACATCGGAGCCGACGGCCCAGATCTTGGCATCCAGCACGTCCCTTGATTGTGTTATGGCCGCCAAAAACGGGGAGCACCAGGCCGCTCCCACACTGCAATTTGTCCTGCTATGCTCCGGGAGCCCCCGCTGGTCTCCGGGTGTGGCAATCGATGGCAGCGGGTCTCCGACCACCGGACAGCAGGTAATAGCGCTCAGGGCAGGATTTACAACAGGATAATTACAGGGCTGGCCGGAGCGAGCCTAAAACACAGCCGCCATCGCTGCCGGCCTTGTTTAAGATTTTTTATTAAGTTTCAAGAAAAGGATACATACAGCAACGAAAAAGACGAAGGTATTCACAAATTATGAACCATATTACAGAAAATAAATGAATGGATAATATATAAGCATTACAATGTAGGAAAAGAACTATAGACAGAGAACAGTAAAAAGAAAAAGAAGGAAAAGAATATAAAAAAAGGGGGGTAAAGAAAAGATAGAAAATAAGAAATATATCATGCAAAAAAAAAATATATATAGGACAGAAAAAGAGAGTTAAGAAGCAGGTGCGGTGCATGGGAAGAGAGATAAGTTGTAAAAGGTAACCAGAGGAGATAAGATTTCATTTTTTGCGAAAGAGGAAGGGAAGAAACAGTAGCAATTCTATGTTCATCACAGATAAAGTTCCACCAAGTCAATGAGGACATTTTGGAGTTGTCTTTCCAGGATGACAAAATAACTTTGAATGCTCATGCCATAAAAAGGTCAAATAATAAGGAGATGGAAGAAGAGTCAGCAGCAGCATGAGAGGAGGAACCTAGAAAAACACTTTGTAATGGTAAAGGAAAATCACAGTGAAAAATGTTCATACAGGTAGTCCAAACATATTTCCAAAATATCAATACATTTGAACAACCATAAAGTAGATGACACAAAGTGCCAGTAGCATTAGAACAAGACCAAAACAATGGGGAAGAGGAAGGGGAAAACTTGTAAATATAAATAGGCGTAATAACAACTCTATTATAAATAAAATATAAGGATTGGGTTATACGAGCAGCAGCAGAAATTTTAAATAACTTAGACCAAAATTTGTCCCACTTCGAAATGGGAAGAGAAATAGACAAGCCTGTTTCCCACGCAACTTCAATAGGAGACTTAGGTCTTTCAGTAACATGTAACGACAATAGCTTGTACACAATAGTTGCTTTAGGACTATGTGTCTGAAATAAACTATATAGTGGAGCAGGTGGAGTGAGAGAGGGTGTATTAACAGGGAGGTCAAACGAGGCAAGCTGTAATTGCAAAGCATCAGAAATTACAGTATATTCATTAAAACATGAACTAGGCAATTGAAACCGGGATTGCAATTCATCAAATGGAATGACAGAGTTTTGGTCGATTAATTGGTGCACATAGATAATTCCCTTCTCCCTTAAGTATTTGTAATAGAATTATTTACCTTTATATTTGAGAAATTTGTTATACAAAATGGTAGAAGATAAAAAGCATTGAAATGGAGTTAGGTCAGTGGTAAAAGTATTGTATAATACATTTTGAGAATATTTTAAAATAGGGTTATTAGAGGTAAAAGTACAATTTGACATATACACAACATTCTGAAAAGTGAAATCCTTTAGCAAAGAACTCTCAAAAGCAATCCATCTAGGGATAGGAATATCAGCAAAATCATAAACTAGAGCAAATGATTGTTTAATTAAGAAGGCCGAACGGTAAGCTTTAAAATTAGGGAAATAAACGCCGCCTTCAGATTTAAGACGCATGAGTTTTGCTAGAGCAATATGTGGATGTTTCTTATTCTATAAAAATTGTGAACAAATAGAGTTAATTTTAGAAAAATATGATATGGGAATGCGAATGGGTAACATAGATACTGTGTATAGTACGTGTGGAGCAATCATCATTTTGATGGTGTCTAATCTACCCCACCAGGAAAAAAATAGTGGAGACCAAGTAAGGAGGAGAGATTGAATTTTAGTGGTTAATACAGTAAACATATACTTAATTGTGTTGGACAAGGAAGCAGAAAACCAAATACCAAGGTATTTGATTTTAGTTGGGCACCAAGCAAAATCAGTATCAGAAAACATATATTGGTAACATAGAGAATTTAAAGGTAAAACTTCAGTGTTGGAAAGGTTTAACTTATAACCAGAAATATTGGAATACAACCGAACCTCTTCCATAAAGAGAGGTATGGAATTAAGGGGATTAGACATATAAACTAATATATCATCAGCATAGGCCGATAATTTTGTTTCAATAGAGTTATATGAGAAGCCAGAAGTATGAAGATTGACACAAATACGTTCAAGAAAAGGTTCAAGACATAAAACAAAGAGTAAGGGGGAAAGGGGACATCCCTGGCGTGTACCTCTAGATAAAGAGAAAAATTTAGAAAAGCGGTTATTAACAAAAATGCTAGCTCTTGGGCAGGAATATAATAATTTGACATAGGAAATGAATGTAGGTCCAAAGTCAAACCATTGAAGAGTTTTGAACATACATTGCCAAGTAATATGGTCAAAGGCCTTTTCAGCATCCAGAGACATTGCTGCAAGAGGGAATTTTAACTTCTTGCTGTAGGAGATAATATTTGCAAACAATCGGACATTATCCGATGCTAACCTGCCCTTCACCAATCCAACTTGGTCAGTCTTTATTAACAATGGAATAATATGCTCAAGACGAGAAGCCAACATCTTAGCAAATATTTTCCAATCAAAGTTAATCAATGATATAGGTATGTAATTTTTACAGAGTGTATGGTCTTTGTCAGGTTTAGGGATGAGGATTATTAAAGCATCCATAAAGGATCCAGAGGCTTTAACGTCATCAATAAAAGAATTAAAAAGTTGTAAAAGTTTGGGGATAAAAATGGAGGCAAATGTAGAGTAAAATTCAACGGAGAGACCATCAGGTTCTGGTGCTTTTGATTTTTTCAGAGATTTAATGGCAGTAGCAATCTCCTGGGAAGTAACTTCACCCTCTGATAAACGAAAATCATTAGGCAAGGATGGGGGAGAAGGGAGGCCCCTGAAAACAATATCCAGATTCTGATTAGAGGGATGTGTGTCATCAGTGTACAGTGATTGATAATAGTCATGAAAAACATCCGCAATATCGGCGTCTGAAGTCACCAAAGTTTTAATAGAGTCCTTCAAGATGGGTCCAATATGTTTACGTTCAGATTTGATTTTTAGATAATTGGCCAACATTTTACCCGCCTTGTTCTGGCCACCATGATACTTAGATTTGACTTTAAGAAGAGTATTACACGCTTCAACTGTTGCAAGTTTATTGAGTTCGGATTTGGCTTTAATTAACTCATGAAGAGTTTTAGGGGATTTGGACGTAAAATAAGTATGTTCCAATAATTTAAGTTGTTGCAATTGATCTGCATACTTTTTCAGATTAGCTTTCTTTTTCCCTGAAACATATGAAATGGTAAAGGCACGAAAGGAGACCTTAAATGCATCCCAATTATTGGGAAAGGAGGTGTCTAAAGGGTTATTAAATGTGAAATATTCATTTATAAAAGTAGTGTTTTTTTTAATGAAAATAGTGTCAGATAGTAAAAAGTTGTTAAATTTCCATCGGCTAAAATCTGAGGAATTAATGGATAAGTCAAGAACAGTATGAACTGGGGCATGGTCGGAAAGGAAAATAGACCCAATTTCGGTTGATTGTACAGACGGAAGTAGGGATTTGCTTGTCAAAATATAATTAATCCTAGAACGAGTTTCATGAACATTGGAAAAAAAAGTATACCCAAGAGAACCAGGATTACACGTTTTCCATACATCATATAATGAACGAGAGGCAATGGCCGATTGGAATGCTTTGTCGGATTTATCAGGATTAAATTTACATTTAGATTGTCTGTCTGAGAAGGGGTCAATCCACTGATTAAAATCACCTGCAATAATAATGTTAGGACAATCTATGGAGAAGAGTAAAATTGTAATACCATTCCAAAATTCAGGATCAGACTTTACTGGGCCATAAATATTCAGTGAAACCAGAGTTTTATTTTGTATAACAACCTTGGCCATTACCCAACGTCCATCATCATCATTTTGTGTAGACAAAATTTGAACAGATACCGACTTATGAAACAATATCGCAACACCCCCTTTTTTGCTAACAGCAGGAGAATAAACCACTTGGCCAACCCATTGCCTTTTTAATTTGAGCGATTCCACATCAGTATAATGAGTCTCTTGAAGAAAGGATACCTGAGAATTAAGTTTGGATAAGTGAGAGAGTACCTTTTGTCTTTTGATGGGATGACCAAGTCCACGTACGTTCCACATTACAAACTTACACATGGAGGAGGGATGGGAGGGTTATACATTGAAAGTTGATACACATCAGGGAAATATCTAAAAAGGAAATGACACCACAGAGAAAACATATTACATAGGAATAAACAGAACTGAGAAACGCATGCACCAAATTTAACCACTGCAAGAAAATGAAATAGATAAACAGAAATGAGAGGAATAACAAGAAAGAACAAGGGATTGGACACAGAAAAAAGAGAGGATAGATAAAGGAACAAAGTCCAGATCTACAAAAAGGAGACAAAGACAAATGCATGGGACGTAACTGCGCAAACAAGAGATGAAGCGACAGGGAGAGAGAAAAAAAGTGATAGAATAACAAACAGCCAGTGAATAAGACATATCAATAAGAGAACAAGAGAGCCAAAGGTGATAGGAAGAATCGGCAGCAGAAACTGGACATAAATGCAACAACAAGAAATGAAGCAACAAAGAGAAAGGAGTAAGTAATAAAATAAGGAACAACCCTCTTAAACATGATAGGAGAAAAAAGAGAAAGAGACAACAATGGGATCATTATAGAGAAGGAGAAGGACCAGCAGCAGAATTAGATGAAATACTCTGGAGAAAAGATTTCAAATTAAGAGGATCTTCAAAAGAACGTGTAGAACCATTGTGAGTAACTTTGTACAAGCAATGATGCAGAATACCATAACGAATATTCAAGAGTCTCACCTGGGGACGTAGAGCCAAAAACTCCTTCCTTCTAGCATTCGTAGCATTAGATGAATCCTGGCATATGAAGATATCGTGACCAGACCATTTGAGATGACGTTTTACTTTGGCTTTAGAGAGGACATGCATTAAGTCCTTAAGTTCCAAAAATAACATAACGATTCCTCTGGGTTTGGAGGCATGAGGTTGTAGACGACCAAGTCTGTGGGCACATCCAGAAGCTCTGGCAAAAATGTCTTTAGAAATGACAGCATATCAGGACCTTCAATATTTTCAGGCAGACCGGACCATGAAGTTATTACGTCTGTTTCGATTTTCAAGGTCCTCTGTATGCAATTTTAAGCATTGGATCTCTTGTTCCAATAGTGGAATTTTAGTAGAAACATCATGTAAATCGCTGATACGATGTTCCATTTCCAACACCTTAGCCTCCATACTGATCCATCTGTCGTCTATTTGTTGAAACTTCTCATTAGTCGTGGTCATGAAAAGATTTAAGACCTCTGACTTCATCTAGGATAATGTCAAGAACAAGATTTTGGGGGGATAGAATAGGTAATGGAGGATCATTTTTGGCTCTTTTAGGCTTGGTACCAGTTGAAGATGCTCGAGCAGAAAATGAATTTTCAGTTGCCATCTTGAAATGATGAGAAGGGCGAGATGTAATTTTTTGTAAAGTTTTCAATCTGCCCATACGCCCACGAAAAATGGTACAAAAAAGGATAAGGCACCAGCAAAAAAGAATTATATATAAGAAAAAAGAGGAGAAAGTCACCCACCTGTCAGCACACAAGTAATCGCTACAAAAATATTATATATCAGAAGCGATATGGCAAGTAGGAGATCACAAGCCAATGTGTCATGAGGCTAAGGGGTGTGACTAAATGCAGCATAAGAAAGAGGTGACTTAGACTGGCTTAATCTGAGAAGAGAGACACCATAAGCTCCATAACCAAAAAAAAAAAAGAAGGCACTGAAATAGATTCCACTTATTCATAAGAGTGGAGAATAAATTGACATGAATGAGTAGGAAGAAAAAAAAAATCATGCCGCATTACTATTGATTGCATGCAAATGGAAAGAAAAACATTGTTGGCTGCAGATGCTGGCAGAATCACTATATGGTGGATTATAATATCATTCATCCATGAAAATAGAGAGCTGATGAGAAAGCGTTTCCAGTAAAAAAAAAAGAAAAAAAAAAAAGCTGGCTACCTAGTTAAATGTGGTGCACAGCTTGTATTACAATGAGTGAGGATCGCAGCATTTCAAGAGATTAATTTGCAGGCAAGCACAGAGCAGCAACCAAACTCGATCCTCAAAGCTCTAAAACATAGCAGAACAGGGAGCCACACACTATTTCCTCACCAGCAAACAAAATGCTTCATAAGCACTGCAGCATGATAACTACAATTACTTCTCTGATAGAAATAAGTTGTAAAATATGAACATAGCTGAGGAGCTCATATTCAGTTCAAATCTGAAGACACGCTGTAGCACATTGTCGAGGCACTATTACTTTAAATAGAATTAATCCCTTATATTAGAGACTCCTTGTGGGGACGATAGACAAAGAAGCTGCGTGTTAAGTACAAGAGTGCCTGTTACCTCAGTTAAGTGCGTTGCGTGGCCGATGTCAAAATGGCGGCCGCGGCACATCAGTGTGAGAAGAGAGTCCGTTTCATGTGTTGAGCCCCCCAGAACTGCAGGAGACGTAAAAAAACGTGCCAAAGTTCTCCCCGCACCTTCACAAGAAAGCGCCCATCAAATGCGGCTCCCCTGGATCTCAGAATGCGGCTGTAAATCAATTAGCAGCTCCATGGGATCACAGAGCTCACTGAGAAGTCGCCATCTGCCTGTGGCGCGAGACCACGCCCCTCCATTAACTTCACTTCTAATCTTTCAGAAACAGTGATGCAATCAGCATTACGCTATAACAACTTAACAGTACTGGGGGGTTTAAACTTACATTTTGACAATCACATGAAGAATGATGCACAATTCTTATGTAAAGAATTACCCACCTTACAGCTAGAACTCAAATCCATGGACCAGACACATCGGTTGGGTCATGTATTAGACCCCATTTATTAGAACTATCGAGAGCTAGTGGTTGAGCCTCCGACCCCTATTCCTTGGTCTGGCCATGATCTTGTAGCTTTCTATATTCCACTAGGAAAACATCTCCGCATGCCTAGAACAGACCCCACCTTCCCACGTTGAAAATGGACCAGATTTAATAATGAGAGTTTTACTTGCGCCTTACAGCAAGATCTTTCCCTACTGGGAAATGAGATTAATACTGCCAACTCAGAAGTGGATAAGTGGATCACAGAATCACTGGATGTAGTTGCTTTATGGACCAGGAACACAACCCGCAGAGATGGTCCAAATCAGCACCATGGTATAATGAATAGCTCAGAACAGTAAAAAAAAGGCTGCAAACGCCCAGGGCGCCAATAGAGGAAAGATTTCTTGGAAGATAATAAGGATGCTTATAAGTTAGCACAAAAAAGTACCACTCTCTTATGGAAAAAACCTGTACCACCTATTATAAGGAGAAAATAGAAAACGTGTAAAACTCCTCTAAGAAACTTTTTGTCATCCTTAAAGATATATCCTCTCTAGAGAGAACGTTGGCTTCACCTACCAGCTCCCCTGGGCTGTGTAATCAGAGTACTGACTTTTCTTTTCTAAGGTATCTAAAATATACAACTCCTTCCCTGATGATGCCCTGAATGGTCTTCTCACGCAATCCGAGAACTACTGAACCTAGGATTAACCAACTCCTGGAATATCTGACCCTCTCACTAGCAGATCTGAAGTGTGTGGCTCCAAGTCAACGGACCCAGGGACACTGAGCAGAATAAAGGAAGGGCTAGACCGTATACTACCCTAGTTGCAGCAACTGCTGGAACTATCCTTTCAATGTGGGGTGGTTCAGAAGAAATGGAAACAAGCTACTGTTCTCCCTCTGAAGAAAAAACCCTCAGCTGACCCAGATCTGCTGGATAACCTCCGTCCCATTTTATCACTTCCTTACTTCTCTAAAATAGCAGAGAAGGTGGCGAACAAGCAATTAGTTGCTCATATTAACCAGCATACCCATTCCACCCTAAGCAATCAGGCTTCAGAGCCACATACTCTATGGAATCAGCACTACTTTTTGCTATGGAGTCACTGTTTAGGCGTGTGGATGGTGGCCAGACGGCAGCCTTGGACTTGCTGGACTGCAGTGCTGCCTTCGACACGGTATCTCACAAATTGCTCCTACAGTGACCATGGTCAGGTGGGCTGGATGGATCAGCTCTAAAGTGGATTACCTCCTTTTTACAGGATCGTAGCTTTCAGGTAGCACAGCACCCACACATGTCTAAAAATATGCCACTCCCACAAGGGGTCCCAGAAGGCTCAATTCTTAGCACAACCCTTTTTAATATCAGCTCCCTAGCAGATATTGTAGAAAAACTCAATGCCACCATTGTGTCATATGCAGATAACACACAGCTTGTTTTCACTCTAGCCCATGACTCAGATGACCCAGCCACCCAGTTCTCCTCTTGTTTTAAAGATCGGCTTCTTGGATGTCAAACAATTGCCTGAAATTGAACAGCAGTAAAACTGAGGTTATGGTCATAGAGAAGTCCCCTTCCATTTTGTGTTCAGCTTGGTGGCCCCAGGGGCTGGGGCCCTTGCTTATTCCCAAAGAAGAAGTAAAAAAACTAGGAGTCTGGCTGACCCCAAATTATCCTTTGACACCCACACCAAGAAGGTTACAGGGAAATGCTTTGGAATCCTCAAAATGGTAAAGATAACTCTCGATATCCTCCCCATCTCAGCCAGAAAAACCCTAGTCCACACTCTCGTTACATCGCAACTGGACTATAGAAATGTCCTCTACTTTGGAGCCATGAAAAATAGTCTCCAGCGACTACAACGCATTCAGAATACGGCAGCTTGCCTACTTCTTAATCTACCTAGGAGCCTCCTCGGTGAAAGCCTTTGATACCCTCCTCTGGCTGCCTGTTGACGAAATAATCCTCTTTAAAGCCTTGAGCTTCTGTCACTAGAGCCTACAAGGAAAAGGTTATAGCTACCTACATGATCTCTTGACCCCCTACAATCGTCCCGTAATCTGAGATCAACAGGAGGCCACCTGCTGAAAGTCTCAAAAATCCAAAGGGAGAGCATGGTTGTGTGCTCATTTGGCTATTTGGTGGGTAAAACTTGGAACACACTACCACCTCCACTTCGCATGGAATCGTCCGAAAGCGTCTTCAGGAGAGGCTTGAAACACTGGCTCTACCAGATGTGAGCTCCGCCTGCCTTGCCTAGCCTAGCATGTAGATGTTTCTAGCGCTGGGACACACCAGTTGGTGTAACGAGGCACTTTATAAATGATTTATTATTATTATTATTATTATTATTATGATAAGTGGGTACTCCTTTGCCCTTTAACTCCCACTACCTGTTGTTTTTTTAGTCTGATTTATACAGGTACTGCCAGTTCCACAGTTAGTCTGATTGTGGTTCCCAACCTACCCCTCTTGGGAAAACAAGTCCAAGTTATAGGTATTTTTAATAAACAATTTATTATTGAGGTTTCAGCTAATGAACCAGTAAGAATTGGCCCAAACATAAATGAGGCATGGGGTTTTCTGCTTAAACTGATTTTTACATATAAATACAGACATAAAACTTATTTTCCTTTGTCTGTATTTATAAATAGAAATGGAAAAATACTGACCAATTGGCTTTATGGTGTCTATGTGCTCCTCTGGAAAATCCGTGTCTGAGGCTCACAGGGGCTGTGGAAAGAAATCGCAAACTGCTGCCGGGATATCCTGCAGACTATTTTCCCTTCTACATCGCCCGCCCTCTCGAGTCTGGTCTAAGCCCTCTGCTGCCAAGTGAGACTGAGACTGATCTGTTTCTAGTGAGTTTCTCTACCTCCCGAACAGCAGCAGGCCGGGAGCGCTTATCGGCCTTTATCAATACATCAGACATGTATTAACCATACCATGGGGTTAATGTGGCAGCTGTTGCCCCGCGCCATTAGCTCATGGGAGCAGCCTGTCCAGAGGCATAGTTCAATGTGCAAATAAATGTGCAAGCATGGGCGAGCAGCCAGATAACTTAGCTGTATTTTGAGAGAGCGGAGTAGCTCTCAGCATGTAAAGCAGTATTGATGTCTAAACTTTCAGTATTCCGCATTTCTGTAGCCAGATCTCTAATTGTAGTGAGAAAGCTGGAGGCCATTAGAAGTCCACAAGTCTTGGTGGCCTGAAGTGTCAACCTGTGGGATCAGTATTTGCATTTCTTCAATTAATTATATGACAATGGGTGTATACATCAGCCGAAAAGGTGGTGGGTGAAGGAAATGGGAGTAGTAGATTTGGAGGTACTTGAACATTGTGGTCAATTAGAGTTAGCGAGCAGTACAGATAGCAACACCCCAGCTTGCCTTTGGTGCCTCTTGCAGAGCTCTTGTTAGCCCTTGTCATCACTGCTGTGGGAGAAACAGGAAGTAATCAGACATCTAAGAACACTATTTACTTTCCTTGATTTTCACTCAGCTCTATTTTCCTAGCTGTACAGTGGAAAATAAGTGACTTCTCTGGGGCTAAGGATGGGTATAACCCTGTGATGGCAAAAGGATTGTGATGTCACTTCCACTACCCGCAGCACTGGGGGTAATTAACATCTATATACATGAACATAGATAACTAGGCTCAAGTCTGAGCTGTGGCTCACCATGCCATGATTCTGGCCAAATCACTTAATTTCCCAGTGCCTGTAAAAATGAAAGTGACCTTGTGTAATCAAACTGGTCCTCGTGTAAAGTGCTTCAATACCTTTGGTGCGAGCATGCGCTATAAATAACCGGCAAAAAGGGTGCATTGTTTATTTAAATAAATGTGAAAAAATACCAGCTGCAGTGACTTCTTTTGCTTGCACCAAAACGAAATGTGGATTAATACAAATGAAATTACCAAAAATAATAATGGATAAATACAGAGGGAAATGTTAAAAAAATAAATACCATAAAACCGGGAGCCCCAGTTATGTGGCATTTATATTTTTTAACATTTCCATCTGTATTTTTCCATATTTATTTTGTGATTTGTGAATAAACAGGGTTGTGAAATGGTATATTTCCTATTTTTTTAATTGATAAACGTGCACTAATACCACATGTAACTATTGCATTATATACAAATATATGTTAACTAATGCCTGCATTTAAGGAAGTCTCATCATGTTTTTTAACTCCCCCTGCTTTATGAAGAACAGCATGGAGAGCCACCACAAAAAGCACAATTTTCTGTTTTTTTTAACATTTTAAAATAAATACAGACAGAAAACAATGTTTTCTGTCTGTATTTATCTCTACGAATCAGTAAAAAACGAAAACTGGGAGCGTTAATTATAAATCACAGACATTTCCCTGGAGCCTAGCGTGGAACACAAATGTTCATTGTTGGGTACACAGAGGTGACATTAGAAATCAGGGGCATGTGAAGGTCAAGGATAAGCTGTGTGTTGCTATTTAATGGCGCTTTACTACAAAAAGGCCCAATGAAGCAGATCTTTGCATGTTGGTGCCTTTGTGCCAGGAGAGGCAGGCTATGTAAGATTGAGGAAGTGAGTGCCAAATGTATCTGAAGACATTTATTCAACTAATTAGGCAAATTATTTTTTACATCTTAGATTTATATTGCAGTATCAGTACAAACTGATAAACTGCTTGGTGCAGAACTTCTCAAGGAAGAGTTGTGATGATTAAGATAAAGTGCACTGACTGCCCCTATTGAATTATACACATGGCCTACTTCCATCATCAAGGCAAAAATGCATTTCATGGGATCAGGATATGTGTGACTCTTGAGAGTTAAATGTTAATAGCTAGTATGATTAACATCTTTTATCCAACTGTTCAGGATGTCGTGTAACACTTGACAAAGTCAGATGACCGTTTAGGGGGAGGAATGGCAGTAGCCTGTGAAATATTTGTTTAGGGGTAGTCTGAAGGAAGTCTCGAGTTACCCTTGAACATCCACATGAGATGCCCATGTAAGACCTCAGTGATTACACAAGTCCTCAAGGAAGGCTTTGGTGAGGGAACGGGACCCTCTTGTTTGTGGATTCTGACAATAGTCCAGACTTTCCTTGTTCTTAGAGTAGTCAGGTTATAATCTAACTGGTTCAGGATCTCTAACTGTGATAAAATATCACTTACATTACCCATGTGCTTTCATTCAAGTTAACCTCAAGGTAATAAATACGAGCGAGTAGAATTTTACTGGATACAACTAAATAATAGTTGTCACCATAAAAAAATGAGGAGGTGTCAGAGTCATCTCAGTCTGAGTTATTAGGACTACAATAGTTCAGATTCTGCAACCCCTTAGTTTTGGACATTTTTCTACCACATATCTCTGTTTTCATGGTTATCGGGAAATTGATATGGGAATCTATATTCTAGATTATAGCTGCTCACTCTGTGGATGAGTAATATACCATAGATGCTCTAGGATGTAATCTACTTGGCAAATTGACAAGCTAGGGCTCTGTACAACAGCATGCCGTGTAGACTGGGTGGACTACTATTGGGTTAGAGGTTTTTCTAATGGATTTAACTGGATCTCTTGGAGAAGGAGACACGAACATGCTTAGGGCACTTCCTTTTAGTTGCGCTGCTAACTTTCTGTACAAATGCAATAACTGTGAAGCACATTGCTCACTGTCAGTGTGGGTGGGCATCGTGTTAATGGCATGGCAGCCAAGCTGGCCAACAGCTCTCTCTTCAGGAACTCATTTTCTTGCACGACTTTGCCTACAGCTGTTGACTCTTATCAGAAAGTTTTTCTGCAGCTACAGAATCTTGTAGGAGTTCACCAATGCCCAGTGCTTCATTTGAATCGTTTGTTGCGGGTGAGGGCCACTGCCACTCATTTTTGGGGACCGGCACTTATTTTCCCTCATCAGACATTTCCAGGAGCAAGAGGGTGAAAAAAATACAAATGGGGAAGGAGGAGGAAGAGAAAGGTGGAAAAAACGTTGCAGAGGGTTAAAACAGGAACATGCAAGAGTGAGAGAAGAGGGCAGGGAGTGTCCGGCAGTGGATTAAAGAGGCCTGAAGTAGTTTTAGGACTACACATCCTAAGTATTAGGCGCGCTGACATTTAATAGCGCAGACAACGGGCTTCTGAGCAGCGCTTTGGCCACCTGTGCTCATTATTTTACAAATTAGGCCCACCCAATGCCACATTTATCTAGCAGGGGTTTTGCCTGCCTTTGGGTGCACTTCGCTGGTGGCTCCACTTCATTAGAGGTCTGCAGAGCTTTGCTAATATTGTTTATACTGTGTGGGCAGCAATTTAGTCAGCTGCGTGGCTGCAGAAAATCAATGTGCTGTGTGCCTTTTCTTATTTTTTTTATGCCGTACCACAGTTACCCAATGATACAGTCAAGTCACAAGATAGTGACAATTTCAATGCACCCACCTTACAGATGTTTCCATTTGCTGCTGACTCATTTAGCACATTAGATTTACTGCGGACCGGGAGGTGCAGCCGACCCTAGAGGGAGGGCGGCTAACTCCCCCCACCATGGCCAGCAGACAAAAGAGCAAAGCAGCAATAGAGTGCACTCTTGCGCCAAAAAAAAGGCAAGTGCGGGATCTGGAACTGTTGGTTCAAAGGGCCCAATCAAGAAGCAAGGGCGGGGTCACAAGCATGGCCTTAACGCCCGCATGACCTGCCAACTTCCTTACATATGTATTACTACAAATACAGCCAACACGAGGTGTCGTTTTTGTTGTGGTCGTTGTTGGCCGCAGATTTATTACCATCATATACCAATTCACTTTTCGGCCCCTTGAGCATAACTTTTTTATGGCCAGGGGCATAAATCATTATAATGGCCTAACATAAATCATGTGTCATACCTTATCCGTATGTCATAAATCATTTGTGTCATGATAAACTGGACGTCATACATGATTGGCGTCACTTGTCATAAATCATTTGTCATAAATCATTTTTGTCGGTCATAAATTATTTGTCTGTCATCACTAATTTGCATATCATAGGATCATACAGCATGTGTCATAAATCATTTGTGTACCATAAATCATTTGTGTCATGGACCACCATAATTTGGACATCATATATCATTTGTGTTACATTGTCGTAAATCATTTGTCATCCATCATTCCTGGTCATAAATCATTTGCTTGTCATACCTCCTTTGCATATCATAGAATCGTGAATCACCATGACAGTTTGTTATTCCACTCTCTTATGTATCCAACTTGTTCCGTTGTTTTCTACGCTCCTTTGCGTGTGGGGTGTAGCCTCTCCCCAGAGTTAGGCCCCAACTCGCTACCTTGCTAGTCTCTTTTTGTGCCCTGTCGTCCGGCTGGGTCTGGGCTGCGAGCGCCGTCTCTGTTTGCTACCCCTTTTTGTCAGGCCTACTCACCCTGCCGTTCGGCATCCCATAGTGAGTGGCCCTCCTTCTACACACCGCCCCGTCGGTGTGTCTCCAAAAACCATCCGCTGTACCTCTCTTATCCGCCAGCACTGCGACACTGCTGGTGCATAGGTGTGGGTGGGTGGGACTCGAAAAACATTCTGCACCGCTCCCCAGCTCCACGATGTAGTGAGTGAGGAGCGGCAGTATGGGGAGCGGCGTTTTATCCCCCACAATTTTACCGCCGTGCAACGGACGGTTGCTGCCATTTGGGGGAGGGTCCAACCTCACCTGGCCCCCCCAATTGGCCAGGCAACTAGACGCCAACCTGGCGCGAGTTTTGCCGCGCTGAAAGTGCCCCTTCTGCTTCTGGGCGCTTTCCGGCGGCTGGAACCGGATCCACCCTGGGCTCTGGCGTCCGTTAAGGCGCCGGCCCTCGGGGCCCCCTGTGGGGGCGGCCTCTGCAAAAAAGGCGGCTGGACAAGCTGGAACAAGAAAGAATCTTCATATAAGGACTAAAAGGGCATTTGCCCGAACAAGGTCCTTGGGATGCCTTATGGCAGGGACTTTTGAGATAAGTGCCTGGACAAAGTCCTTGGGATGCCTCAAAGAGTAATACTTGAGGACAGAGAAAGGGTAAGAAATGGTCAGTGCTGGGCGCACACAGCACTGGCAGCCCAGGCATGGTCGTGGGGCCATGAACGCCAGATATTCGGTAGCAAGTTGTAGCCTCGAAGCTGGGACCCGCTGTACCAAATATGTGACAGAAGTAGAGCTGTCACGCCAGTTGAAAGTTATGGTTATTAGTATGCAACAACTTATATGATGTACACTGTGTATAACCTGTTAAAATACCTTATGTTGTGGTCCGAGATGAGCCAGAAACGAGCATGTTGGTAACAAATGTGTACCTAAATTGTGAATAAACTGCGGCCGTTCTAACACCACAAAAGGTCTTGGTGTACATAATTGATGGGTAAGAAAGAATGGCAGGGGGCCCGTGAGTTGCTTGCACAACTGGGAGGGGGGGTTATCATCTGCTTGCTATCAGTTAGTGCTTCACACATTATACAGGCACCTTTCATCATTTGTGGTATCCCAGGAAGTATATTGATTTGTGAAAATGCTTATGGACAGGCATAAGCAGCAGCTTTGTCCTGTGGCCTGCTGAATGGTTTATCCAGGGCATTGATACGATGTGGCTTTCCAGCATATTTTGATCAATATAAAGAGTAGAACAATGAAATACTGTATGCTTTACATTTTTCACATGCATCTATCTCCGATGCCAATTTTACATCTAGCGGCGTGGCAGGTGCAGATTCCAACTAATTCCTCACTTACAGTTGCACTAAATTCTGTGCCTGCTGCATCAAGACCAAAGTGTTTGATGGAATGCTTAATCCCAGCTACTGACAACGGCCACATCACAGTCCATTTTATTCCTCCATTATGCCACTGTAGACAAAGGCCGGTCATAAGCAAATCAGTCCTGACCCTGTCCCAATCGGACTATTCCATCTCATAATGCCAGACCAAGTCCCCTCCAGATAGGAACATAAGCAACCCCAGAATGCTTTGACCTACTATGTTCGCATCAGTGAGGTATAGCTTTTTGCACAGTGAGCACCGGATATATGCCTGGAACAACTCCTGTTCCCCTACGGCAATCCTAATCAATCAGAGCACAGCTGCAAGAAAAGTCACAATGTGCCCTCTGCTTGAGTTGCGGGGACGGATATGCCCAGACGTGGGTCCCATGCACACTGTATCACTGGAACCGAACTATATCCGGCTGATGAGCCCATAACAAGGGTGAAACCAATCCTGGGTTGCTTGTGTCCCGGTTCAGGGTGGATCTGGCCTGGCAGTTCGGCCTAACTGTTCCTATTGGAGCAGGGTCAAGACTGATTTGCATATGTGTGGGTCCGAACTGAGGTGGCATAGTCGGCAAAATAACAATGGATTGGGATGCAGGGCGAGTGATTACCAGTGGCTGAAATTAATTCAAGCATTGCATCCATCACTTTTTGTACACTTTAGGCTCCACACTCCACCTTAAATATATGAACCATGGCATCACATTTCCACACATAACCAATCACCCTACATATCATGTGGTTTGATGTGCATGCAGGGCAGGGCCGGTAAAATGAGTGCATTATCTGTGCCTGTTGCTGGGCCCACCCACGCCACAGTTACAGCTTAAGTAAGAGAATTGGTGGCAGCACATTTACATTACATTTTGCCTGTCGCAAATGCATGGCTTCATTTTTGGGAATCTTGGCCTACGTTGCCCCATTCTGTAGCTCTTGAGGTACCCCACCGTTTATTTTTCCTCTTTGCCAACAACATAAAAGACAATTCTGTGTAGTGTTGAAGAATAAAGCACCTTTTGAACAGGGCAGCAAGGACTGGAGTTGCTTGCGGGTCCTCAAGACAACATAAACAAAGTTCGAATTGGGGAGCAGTTCAACAGCAGAACGGGGCAACATTAATACATCTGCTCTTAATGGAACTGCAGCGCTGAGAATTTTTTTTGTACCCTTACACCTTTAAAAAATGTAACCATTCAAAACCTTTGATGCAAAATTATGCAAAAAAAAAAATTGGCAGGTTCAAGTGGGCAACATATTTGAAACAGAATCTCAGATGTTTCAGTTATTATTCTTAACCAGCCCAATCCCTAAAAAATAAAAAATAAACTATTTAAAGAGTTTTCCTTCAGCAAGACCTTTCACACACTATGACAATTCTCCTACTTTTTTTTGCACATTCTAACGAAATGTGAGACCCTCCTTTTCTCACACAACAAATGGCTCATTGTGCAGTTCTGACAGTCATTGTAAGAGGAAAACGAAATGTGTGAAATTTCTAATGAAAACTCAGAAGACTGATAAGGAGTAGCGTGTGAGGAACTTGCATTAACTTGGTGTCAGGTATGGAGTAAGGATGTGTGATAAAAGGCATTTATTTCGAGAACACATAGTGCAAACTGAAGGCGAGACTATGGCGAAGGGCTGATTTGGAAAGCAAATTATTTTCAGATTTACAAATGGGCTGGAGAAATCGTCCGTGGCTTTAAAATGCATAACGAGACAGTACTAAGGGGCATATTACCAAGGGCAAGTTTCGCTGCTTTTTCTGCAAATTGTGCTGAGAAAGCGGCGATACTACTAGAGCCCTATTAACAATACAGGCGTTGGGAGGAAAAGACCTGCGATAAACTCGTTTATCGCAGGTCTCCCAACGCCTGCTCTGATCAGGCGTTAGGAATAGATAACGTGGGGGTGTGGATAATAAAGCTGAATCCACCCCCCCATATTATCAAGGCCCACATTAGCGCGTGAAAACAATGTTTGTTTTTATGTGCTAATGTGCCATATCGCCGACTATCGCCGGATTTCAATTCGCCTCCCTGATGCACATTGATAATTGCGTGCTAAAACGGCGATGAAATCCGGAGATAGCCGGTGATACGGGAATGTGCGTTGTGCGTTTTCCAACGCACTCCTTTGTAATATGCCCCTTGATTCGGCCGCAGGAGGTAAGTAGGTAGAAAGTCACTGCAATTTGTCTGGAGGGAATTTTTGCACATTCTCATGAGCCTCACCTCAACGACTAGAAGGTGATGGATGTCTGTGGGATACAGGGGATGAATGTACAGATTGATGGTGTGATGCACCATTCGGCCAACAGAGCTTGGGATGAAGAACCCACGGTTTGATGTTGCTTGCTGCCTCAGTGGCGGCTGGCACCCTAAATAGTTGGTGAGGCAACCACTGACCAGCAATGCCTACAGTATCTGATTAGTTCAACCCAGCTTATTTCAATCAACAGGGTAACACCCTTATTTCTAGCCTGTTCTTATTGGATACCAAAATCCCGGGTAACTTATTAAAAAAAAAAAAAACTAAAAAACAATATCACCGGACATAAAAAAGGGGGAATTTATACATAGGTAAAAGAGGTTATGGTAATGTTAAAATAACTAGAAATGCAGAGGCTAGGTTTAAAAGTTTACACGAGTGAGACATTATCAGTAAACTCCTCTTATTCATTTAAAATAATAATAAAACAATTAAATTAGCATAATACAGAAGGTAATAGTGGTTAGGATTAAAAGCTAAAGATAAATAGAAAAAGGGCTACAGGGGTCTCCCGTGTAGAAACATGAATTTAATAGAATAAAATACATGAAAATGGGAATTCTGACACTAACTCAGAATTCAAAAAATAAAATGCCCAAGGTTAATGTAGATTCAGGGGCATAGTTACCAAACTTTCATACAGCGCCGCAAGCCAACTTGCTGCACTGCATGAAAGGGCAGCAATGCGCCCTATTTAACACCATACAGAGCATTCAGGCATTTTCCTTGCGCAGACACGCTTTTGGCTGCGTAGCGCCCACACTGGCACCGTTGCACCATGGTGCAAGTGTGCCTACTTTGTAAGCAGCATTGTTTTTGTGCAGGAAGGGACACCGTTGTGCACAAAAACAATCTTGAGAGAGAATTTACTCTTTCTATGTGTGTTGCAGAAAGAGGAAAAAACGAGGAAAATAAAGACATTTCTCCTCATTGTGCCTCCCCTTGGGAGGCATGGCATTTGATGTATTCCCAGGGTTACCACTTATGTCAAATCTGGGAATGCGCAAAAATCCATGGGTGGATGCGTGGGAACACCCATGCTCCACCCATGGAACACCTCCATAAGAAAAAGGTATGCAAGACAGCGATTACACTAGATTTATCACACCATGCAGGGCCATGCAATGTGGCCTTGATAAATCTGACTTTAGTGTTGCATTGCCCATGCACCCCTGGCATGGCGGAAAGGCAACACAACAAGATGATGAATATGCCCCCCAGGACAAAAGTACAGGACTCAAAATAATCTCAAAGTAGCTCATGAAAACGACACACAGAGCAATCAATTAATAGTATCATGTTTAGTTGTGGGAGATGTGGACCTCGCTACCTTGTGTAGCTTATGTCCTTCTGCAAGGATGGTTTCCTGTGTATGTGGCAATGTGTGGGGATAGGCTTTCCTCTGGGATTGCCATATTCTCATTTAAACCGTAAAACAGGGTGACGTTACCCCCTTGTAATACTATAAGCGCAATTTTCTCTTCACATTAAAGCTTGGATTTAAAAGAAAGATAAAATGACAAATTGCTCCAAAATTATACATCCCCCCCGAGGCAGGAGTAATTTTTGTGAAGAATATTATTTTTCAAAACTTTTGCAAACGTTGCAGGCGTACAGGACTACACAGCACAGATACAAAGTTCGAAAAGTTTTAAACTATGTTTAAGTATGTATTTTGCACTAGAAGGGCACACTTCCAGTGCAAATCTATATGCTAGATATCACTCACACACTCTTGCACTATGGTGGAAGGGTGTGTGCGTGAGAAAAGGCAGTGTAAAGTGTGCCAGTGCAGGGGAGGACAGCTACTGCACCATATCTTCGTAAACGTAACACTATCTTGCTCTCTCTTTTTCACACAAGCAGCACAGCAACTGTTGTTGTTGAGCTGCATTGTGCCATTTGTGGAAGAATAAGCCTTTTTAGGGGGTCACTGCTGCAGGGGTTCACCCTTATCAGTCCACTGGTCCTTAAACCAACAAGAGATTGGCACAGAGGCTGGAATATCAAAATAACAAGTTTATTAATCACTCATGAGTGGGACTACATTGATACCGCACCCTCAGGCACTGTATGAGATAGTACCAGGAACACAGAAACCATGGGGTTTATAAACCTAGTTTGTTGCTGAATAAGCATGGAGACTCAAAGAAGAGGTACAGGCATATACAAGAATAACTATCGACTAACATGAGCAGACAAAAACCACTTACTCAGCAACGTGGGAGGGGAGATAATACTGCTTAGTTAGTTGAAACAGCCTGACAGTTACGTTCGAAAACAGGTGCATTCTAGCAGCAACAGGCCTTTCTGAGCATGCGCAGTGCTCTTGCTCAATACTGAAGGAGTTAACTACAGTTGATGACTCAAGCAGAATAGGAAGGCAAGCAACAGTGAGGACATGAGAATCACATGGCTAACACAGATCTAACGCAAATGGATGCCGCAAACAAAATGGCTTCAGCTTATGCTAACAGTGATTCCTGTGATTTCCATATTTCCATAGTATATATATGGACTAGCCCACAAATGGCTGCATGAACAGTTTTTCTCATTTTCTGTGCAAAAATGTCATACAAGGAAACATGGAGCTAAGTACCAATTATGGCATGAATTACTATCATTATTTTCATGCAGTATAGATTTCAGAGAAAACCAACATTTTACCAGTCACACGTTATTGGCACTGGAGAACCTCTGCTGGCACTGGAACCTCTGTTGTTGCTGTAGAGTGTACTGCGCGTGCGTGACCCGTGACTCCAACGTGCTGTGGACGCCGTAGCGGAGCGCGAACCTACGGACGAGACGAGCGAGAGAGCGGCTGCTGGAGACGGCTCGGTGTTGTAAGCTGAGCCGGTGATTAGCGGGTGACAAGCCGAGGGGATCATTTAACGAGCGGAAACGGAACCGAGGAAACGAGGATCTCGGGGTCCGTGAGTTTGGTAGAAACAACCTACGAATAGGAGCGTTCCCTCCTTGACCTCACCTGCCCACGCCAGCGTCCCGCCAATTTACAGGCACGGACAGGTATAATCTTTATAAAGCGGGCAAATAGGCAAATTCCCCCGCCCCTGCCTGAGCCTATCTGTGCGACCGAAGGGTGGAGTGGGGGGTAAGGAAGCAGGAGGAGGCAAAGGGAGTGCAAAGTGAGATGTCACTCTCGGGACAACAGCATTTGGAGTGACTTTTTAGCCTCATAAACCTCAAAAAAGTAAAAATTGAGAGTGTGAGAGAAGGAAAAACCCTGCATATCGCTAATTAAGTCAGGGTAAATCAACACAAGAGAAGTGGAAAAGGGCACGGTGCATGAGCGCAAGTACAAGAAAGAAGGCACAACAGAGGTAAGTGAAATATTTGTTTTGCTTCTTTTTTTTAAATATTTAATACAATTTGACTCTACTCAGAAATGCTTGAGGGAAGCGCCTAAGGAGTAAAATGGCTCCACGGAAAAATAAAAGCACATTAGGAATAACAAGGAAAGCAAAGTTGAATGGTGGTAATCAACAAGATGTCCAAGAGAGCCTTTCATCCCTGGGGGCAAAGGAAAAATCAAAATGCTCCCAAAAGAAAAAAGAAAAAGCTCCCAAAGAATTACAACATGGAGGAAGTAAGGAGAGTGTAGCATCGAATACAATTAAGGAGTTCGTGGGAAAGCACTTTAAACAGGTTTTCTTTCCTGATAAAACTATGGTAACTGAAGAAGTGGAGGAATCATGGAAAGGGGGATCCTCCTTAATCTTCGATGAACATTTGGTAGACTCTATAGATCTGGTCAACCGATCAGTTCAGTCTTTGACAGGCCAAAAGGGGGTAATAATGTCACCGCGACTTTCTTCCTCCCCGAGAATAATACAACAGACGTCAGAAGAGGAAGACAGTCTGGATCATAGGCAAAGTGAGGAATCTGCCCAGAACCCAGATGGAAGTCCAGATGGAACTGAAAAGCAGGTTTTAGGGGGAGTCAATGACCGGGTAGGTCTGGACAAAAATAGTGACACAAATGGCGAAAATCTGTCACTCGACTTAAACTTGGAAGCTTTAGAAACCCCTGCATTTTCAATGTTAGAATTGATGCTAATGGTGCAAAAATCGTTACAAGGACTGTTAGAAGTAACAATGTTAAACCATGATACCCTGAAAAGTCAGAAAATGTACCTCTCTAAAATTGAGGGAGAATTACAGGGTATTTAGGGGACAAATGCCTTCAATGTTAAGACCTGTCTTAGATCCAGTGGCTGTGGGTCAAGGGAGGGAGGGGGAAGGTGGAATAGTTAATCCCCCACTAGTAAGCCAGGTTGATGAAGTTCATACTGATGTCCAAGAAGTTTATGTGTCAAGATGGCCAATGCTGGTAAAAAGAAGAGGTGAATATATGAACTATGGCCACTCAAAACAAGTAAGAGTAGTAGGAAGTGATGTGCAAAGAAAGGTTAACTTAAGAGCTACGAAAAAAAGAAAGGTGAGGAAGGAGCCAACAGAAGTGGTAACACAAGAGCTTAAGACACAATCGCATAAAATAGCAAAGGAACAGAGAGAAATAAATACAAGATCTGAGAATTGGGCCAGGACTTCAGTAAAAAACGAGAACTGTAGTAGGAAGCAAATCCGCCAGGATAAAGTGATAAAAAATAAAAGCCATTTAGCCGCAAAACTTGTAAATGTACCGGCCCGGATGGCCCCCCTTAAAAATAATGTATACTGGGAAAGTAGCCCGGAAGAGGTTCCTAGAATAAATACACAACATTATCAGGGGGATGCAAAGTCGGAAGAAGCGGTAGACAAAGGGAATAAGTGGCTTTATTTTGAACAAGCGAAATTGGGAAGGGGTGGTAAAAAATTAAAAAAGAGTGGGTATTCAAACAGATCACACCTACTCAATGTTTTTGCCCATTGCCCAAACCTAAATGGAATAGGCTCAGGAGACCTTAGACAGGTGGGGATATCAACCAACTGGGGTTGGTAAGGAGGTCACCAAGGTACAGCTTTACTCGGGCTTGGTCATAACCGCAATAGTAAATGCAGAGCAGGAAATCCGAAAAGAGGGGATTATACTAGTGCCCAAAGAAGAGTTAGCGCTAGTGCTTAAGGCCCCCCAGCAGAAATCTTTCCTAAGGTACCATGCGGGGCTAGGAAAGAGACAAGTGAAGCTCCCAGGAAGGGAAACGGAGGTAGGGAGAGGAAACTTCAATATAGTAATAAACAATTCAGACATGGTGGAGGCATGGAAGAATTGGAGTAATACTTTAAGCCCAGCAGGACCCTCATATAGTTATAGGGAGGATTCCGTAATGAATGAGCCTTTAAGCGATGTAGAATAGGTAATGGGGCAGCCACGGAGCACACAAATGTTCTCTTGGAATATAAATGGGCTAGGAACGTACCTAAAACAAGAAGCCGTGAAAGAACTCGCAAAAAAGAATGGCTCTGTGGTGTACCCCCCAGTAGTGGAAGGGTTTCGACAAGTCACCCGACCAGCAGTAAAATCTAACTCTGGTCGTCCAGCAGGTGGCTTGTTGGCTATGATATCAACAACTTTAATATCTAAGGCCTCTCAGATATCTGTAAGGTGTAAGTGCCTTTTGGCCTGCAGAATTCAAACAACATTTGCTGACAACAAATATAAATATATGTTGATCCTAAATGTGTATATGCAATGGAGTACATCGAAGGAATATGGGGTCGAATTGTTACATTTTAAGAATGATATGGATGCACTTTGTGATAAGTATGGGAATGACTTGATTGTGTTATTGGGAGATTTTAATCATAAATTAAATCCAAAATTGTCTGATCAGTGGTACTTAGAAATTCTAGAGGCATACGAGGTAAAAAAAGCAGAGTTTGTGGAAACTAAAACATCGACTGATGCGGCTAAACTGGGTAATTTTTTAGCCATAAAAAGTTTCTTTTGTCTAAATGGTAGGGTAGTTCAGGACCGTCCGGCAAAGAAAACTTTTAAATATGGGACGTACAATTGCCCAATAGACTATGTCTTTATGCTAGCATGGAATTTCGAGTTAGTAAAAGATTTTAGTATTAACCCCATGGAATGTAGTGATCATAATGTAATAAAATTAGAATTGGGAATAGCCCAACATTTGGCTTGTGATAGAGTTATCTTTCAAGAGATGGAGTATCCGAAGCGGATAACCACTCGGTTATCTGAAAAAGTTATCGCAAGGTTAACTAGTCTACAACATAAGGTTCAGTTAGGCCGCTTGAGGGGCCAAAACATACCCTGGTTTGTGGAAAAAATAAAACAAGTATTGGAAAGAATAAGTATAGAATTAAGGGCTCTTGTATGTGCCCATAAGACTAAAGGAAGAGCCCAAATTAAGAAAGGAACTTGGTTTAATCAGGACTGTTTAATTAAAAAAAGAGAAGTCAGGAGAGAAGAGCGTAGCCTACGGAAAAACTTTGTGCAAGCGAAGGCGGAAAATTTAGTAAAAATAAAGAGAGAATATACCACGTTAATCCGTAATGCAAAAAGGATTCATAAAGAATCTTGTTGGGGCAAATTATTGGAAACAATCGAATCTAAGAACATATGACAGTTCTGGAAGCTAATTCAGTCAGCTACGGAACCTTCGGTTGCCCCAATGATTTGTGTAGTGGAGGAGGATGCTTGGATAGAGTATATACAGAAATTATACGCCCCTGGGAGGTGGACTGATAATGTGGTATCAAGGGATTGGAGAGGCCTAGTAGAGGATTTGAAACAAGATTGCTCAGTAACAAATGTCCTTAGGATAATTAGGACATTACATTTAACAAGAGCCGCTGGCCCAAATGATGTGCCTGCCCTGATACTAAATTCAAACCAGCCCTGGTGGGTGGAATTCTTCTCAAAAATGTTTGCTTTAATTTTAGACCAAGGGGAACTACCTTTAAACTGGAAGGGTGTAATTGTCAAGGTTACAGCTGCGTAGAGCCGCTGTCCGCATTTTGCGGGACAAAGGCGACTGCACACGCTTGACTACGTTTCCCAGAATGCCGGGAGATGACGTCACGCAGCAACGCCAGTCACGCAAACTCCCGGAAATAAGACTCAGCCAAGACTCACCAACGGTGCCGATAATTATTGCCAAGACTTCGTACTGGTTGGTATGGCGGAGTTGCGGTAAGCTCCTGTTTGGAGGCTTTTCATTCGTTTGAGTCCCTTTCATCCCGTTCTGGGTCGGGTGAAGGACGTATTGGATCCGTAATCTTTGTGTACGCGGCTGCGTGCATATTCGAGGTTTCACGAAGAACCTCTTTGATTGAAACAAGGGTTTCTCTCTCCCTGTTGGACGAGACAGCATTCCGCTTTCTCAATGCAGGGAGAAGCTTGTTGACTGTCTGTCTGGATCGGAACTGAATTAGCGGTCCGACAAACACGTTGTACATTACTTTGATTTAATAAGGAGATCGGAGCAGTTTGGGCTGAAACTGTTTGTTAAGATAATTACTTTGTGTCCAGGCACGGGAGGTGTCGCAAGACGCAAATCACTTCCCACATTGGATGAACTAAACCAGTTGGCAGGAAACCGTTTGAAAGGGTGATGTAACCTTGCCTGCTGTTTTCCTTTATGATTCCTTTTGCACAACATTTTTCTACGCTTTATATTCAAAAACACAGGGAAGACGATTCAGGGGTACGTGATCAGAGGGATTGGTCTAACCTAAGGAAGAACACCATATTAGAGTGGTATGTAGTATGTATTATTGGTGACTACAATAGCCTCACATGAAACTATAAACTCATTGTGTTCCTGTGTGTTTGTCATTGCAGTTGGTTGCCATCCCTGGTCTCAACCCACATCTTTCCTCCCAAAATACAAAGCCTGTTGTATTTTCCTTTTCAGGTAGGGGTTTAGATTAATGTTGTGAAGAGTGAGGAAGATTGGTAGGATAGACCATTGTGGGGTTTTGGGGGGTGTTTTCTAAATCTCTGTCCTTGTCGTTTCAGATCTCCCTCCCCGCTGTCCCCTTCCTTTCCCGCCCTCACAGGACTATCTTGGTAGTCTGTGTTTCTTGCTTCAGACTCTAGGAGAGTTGTGTGGGGGAGGTTACAGGCTATTCGACACAGCCCCGAAGAGAACTGACGCCGAGCCTGACAGAATTATCGGCCTAAGATTGTTTTCTCTTCTTGGCTGTGTTGAAGACACAATGGCTACTCTAGATGACGTTATGGCAGCTCTGGTTTTGGTTCAAACGGAGCTAGCGGCCTCTAACAGAGAAGTGGCGGCCTCTAGATCCGAGAACGCACACACTTAAGGGCTAGAATGGACCGAATGCAGGGGAACCCCTTTGATGCTGGGTCAAGTCCTTCTCCTTCCACCTCCGTAGTGGTAGAAATGCCCACAAAAATCCCCCTGGCACCTCCTGAGCGTTTCTATGGGGACAACAAGAAAGTTCAGGTGTTTATGACACAGGTGTAATTGCATTTCATGTGCAAGCCCAAGATGTTTGCCACCAACCAGGCTAGGGTTGCTTTTCTTATTTCCTACCTAGGGGGGGAAGCAGCACAGTGGGAAGTCCCTGTAGTTTGGCGAGATGACCCACTACTCTACGATTGGGACGAGTTCAGATCAGAATTCAAAAAAACTTTTGATCGAAGAGCCGAAACATTCACCGCCGACAGGGAGCTGCTAGTCCTGAAACAAGGCAACACAGACTTGGTAACCTACCTAAACTGTTTTCGTCGTCTGGTGGCTGAGACTGACTGACTTTGTAATCAAACAATCCGCTTTGTTTTATCAAGGCTTAAATGATGAGATGAAGGATGTGTTAGCCCACATCGATCCACAGCCACGCACCTGCTCTGCTCTCATTGAATTGACCCTGCGTTTGGATCACAGAATGAGAGAGAGAAAAGGTGACATCAAGAAAAAAGAACAACCCGTTCTGTCTTATGACAAAGGGGGACTGGGGGAGAAATCGAATACCACCCCGGATTCTATGGAAATCGGAGCGGTGAGGGCTGCTTTAACGTTAAGCGAAAAAGAACACCGCAGGAAATATGGACTTTGTTTATATTGCGGTAAAAAAGGGCATTATTTGAGAGATTGTCCGGTGAAGCCTAAATCAGGAAAGTTTAGGACAGGACAAACCGCAGCAGGAACCTATGAGAAGAAGTCGGAAAACTCCAGTGCTTGAAGGCGAGTGAAGGGGACCTATCAAGCAGGAATATCATCCCTTCAATAACGCCTGGCTGTGATCCAGAAAAGAATCAATTGTTTTTGGCTATGACTTTGTGTGTTGATTCAGGAGAGAAAAACATCAACGCCATGGTGGATTCCGGTGCAACTGGATGTTTTATGGATTTTGCAGAAGCAAAAAAATTGGGTGTACGGCTAATTTCGAAAAAACAGCCAGAGATGGTATACGCGGTGGATGGGAGCGAATTAATAGCAGGGCCTATTAGATTACATACACCCAATTACGAACTTACCCACAACGGGATCCATCATGAAATGATATCCTTCAATATAATCTAAGCACCTCAATACGGCATCATTCTGGGGCTTCCCTGGCTACAAAAACATGAACCAACTATACACTGGACAACCAAGACGGTGCAGTTTGTATCTGAGTATTGTAAGAAGCAGTGTATACATGACTCGGAGGGCCCCTCCAGGGCCTTGGCCTCGATACATGGAATAGCCACGGCTGCTGAGAAAGAAGTGGTGTTGCCACCCTGCTATAAAGCATTTGAGGAGGTTTTCAGCGACGTTCAGGCAGAAGTGCTTCCACCACATAGAGCCTACGATTGCCGAATAGATCTTCTCCCAGGATCGGTGGTTCCCAATGGACGACTCTATGCTCTCACAGTACCCGAAAATGAGTATTTACGGGCTTATTTGGACAAATATCTGGCCATAGGGTATATAAGGCCATCAAGATCGCCTGCAGCCTCGCCGTTTTTTTTTATACCAAAGGCCAATGGAGACAAGAGATGTTGTATCGACTACAGAGCCCTGAATACCATAACGATTAAAAATCAATATCCGTTGCCATTGATTCCGGTGTTGCTGGAACAAGTTCGATTAGCTACTATATACACCAAGCTCAATTTGCGCGTGCGTATCATCTTGTCCGTATACGGCAAGGCGACGAATGGAAGACGGCCTTCAAGATGCGGTACGGGCTCTTTGAATATCTGGTGATGCCCTTCGGGCTATGTAACGCCCCGGCCGCCTTCCAGTTCTTTTTAAATGAGGTGCTGAGGGAATACCTCGATCGTTTCGTTGTTGTGTATATTGACAACATTTTGGTATATTCCAATACATCCGAAGAACATATGATACATGTGAGCCAAGTACTCCAGGCCTTGCTGCATCATCGTTTGTATTGTAAAATCACGAAATGTGAGTTTCACGTGACCACAGTAGAATTTCTAGGGGTGATGCTCACACCCTCTGGTCAGGTCATGGCCGAGAGGAAAGTGAAAGCGGTGAAAGAGTGGCCTCGTCCGAGTAATGTGAAGGACATTCAGTGTCTACTAGGATTTGCCAATTTTTACCGGCGGTTCATACGTGGCTTCTCTGCTTTGGTGACACCCTTGACCCATCTCACACGAAAAAACGTTCCATTTGTATGGGATACAGAAGCACAAGGAGCGTTTGATAGGTTGAAGAATGCCTTTTCTACGGCTCCTGTTCTGACTCACGCCAATCCTGACCTGCCATTCCTGGTGGAAGCCGACGCCTCGGAAGTCGCCTTAGGGGCTGTGTTATCTCAGAGGGATGAATCCACTGGAATGTTACACCCCATTGCCTTCATGTCAAGAAAACTCAGTCCCGCTGAGACGAACTACACAATAGCGGAAAAAGAGCTGCTGGCCATACGTGATGCCTTTGTGGAATGGAGACATTGGTTGTTGGGTGCTACTCATCGGGTTATGGTCTACACAGACCATCGGAACCTTCAGTTCCTACGAGCAGCTCGTCATCTCACACCTAGACAGCTACGCTGGATGTTATTCTTTGAAGAATACAGATTCATCGTCACGTACAGACCAGGCATAGAGAACAAAAAGGCAGATGCCCTGATGAGACAAGAAAACCTGGCTATGCACGCCATAACACCTAGCAGATCCATCATTGATCCCGCAAAAGTTGTGTGTGTAACTCAAACAGGGGATTTTCTACAACGTGTACGTTCGGGTATACAAACCTGTGTGTGGAGAACCTGGCTTCGGCATCATACAGAGTGGAAGATGGGACACGGTGTGCCTATGAGGGGCTCTCAAGTGCTCGTACCCACAAAAACCCTACGAAAGACAGTATTTGCCTGGTGTCACGAAGCACCATGCGCTGGTCACATGGGATTAGTGAAAACCCTTGAAAAAGCCCTGAGACAGTTCTGGTGGCCATCAATATGATTTGACTTGACTCAATGGGGAAAAGCGTGCATGAAGTGCACCCAAATGAAATCTGATCGTCGACAACCTCAGGGATTCTTGCAACCCTTGCCTAAGCCCGAAACACCCTGGGAGAGGTTTTCAGTGGACTTCATTGTCGGACTCCCCAAAGATCAAGGGAAAACAACTATCCTAGTAGTGGTAGATTACCTAACCAAAATGGGGCATTTTATAGCATGCAACCAGGTCCCTACAGCTGGTCACTTGGCGCACCTCCTTTTAGTGAACGTAGTTAGGTTGCATGGTATCCCGAGGGTGATAGTGTCGGACAGAGGGGCCCAATTCACTGCCCGGTTCTGGAAAACCTGGTGCTCTGCATTACATGTCTCCTCTTCCTTGTCTACTAGCTTCCACCCCCAGACCGATGGTCAGACTGAAAGACTTAACCAGACCCTGAAGCAATATCTGCGTTGCTATGTTCAGACCAACACAGACTCGTGGGTGGATTGGCTGTGGGTGGCAGAGGTGGCATACAATAGCACGCAACATTCCTCCACGCTTCATTCCCCTTTTTTCTGTTCCTATGGACACCATCCTAGAATCAGTCCCTTGTTGCTCCCAAGTGACAATGTAAAACTGCCAGACGTCAGGGCCAGGTTGTTGCGCATACGCCGGATACTCACGGATACGTGCAAGAATCTCGTTCGAGCCAAGAGTAGGTACAAAGCGCAGGCAGACAAACACCGTAGGCCTTGCCCCGTCTACAAGAAAGGAGACCTGGTGTGGTTGTCTACGAGGCACATCAGATTCAAGAAACACAGTGTGCTTAATCATAGGACCATATAGGGTGGTTGAACATGTGAACCCTGTGTCGGTTAGGTTACGCTTGCCGTCACATTTAAGGATCCACCCTGTTTTTCATGTGTCCCTGTTGAAACCCTCTCTTTGTCCGGTTCGGCATGCCCTGTTGCCAATATGGGTGCAGCATGACCGTGAATATGAAGTTCAGGGGGTTCTTGACTCTAGATGGGTGAGGGGGCATCTGCAGTACCTGATTTCCTGGAAAGGCTATGGTCAGGAGGAGAACTCCTGGGAGCCTGCGCGTTTGGTTCATGCTCCTCGTTTGGTGGCGAAGTTCCATCGTTTGTTTCCTGGAAGGCCTGCTGCTAGACAGCGCCCCTTGTAAGGGGGGATGTGCTGTCAAGGTTACAGCTGCGTAGAGCCGCTGTACGCATTTTGCGGGACAAAGGGCGACCGCACACGCTTGACTACGTTTCCCAGAATGCCGGTAGACGACGTCACGCAGCAACGCCAGTGACGCAAACTCCCGGAAATAAGACTCAGCCAAGACTCACCAGCGGTGCCGATAATTATTGCCAAGACTTCGTACTGGTTGGTATGGTGGAGTTGCGGTAAGCTCCTGTTTGGAGACTTTTCGTTCGTTTGTGTCCCTTTCATCCCGTTCTGGGTCAGGTGAAGGACGTATTGGATCCGTAATCTTTGTGTACGCGGCTGCGTGCATATTCAAGGTTTCACGAAGAACCTCTTTGATTGAAACAAGGGTTTCTCTCTCCCTGTTGGACGAGACAGCATTTCGCTTTCTTGATGCAGGGAGAAGCTTGTTGACGGTCTGTCTGGATCGGAACTGAATTAGCGGTCCGACAAACACGTTGTACATTACTTTGATTTAATGAGGAGATCGGAGCAGTTTGGGCTGAAACTGTTTGTTAAGATAATTACTTTGTGTCCAGTCACGGGAGGTGTCGCAAGACGCAAATCACTTCCCACATTGGATGAACTAAACCAGTTGGCAGGAAACCGTTTGAAAGGGTGATGTAACCTTGCCTGCTGTTTTCCTTTATGATTCCTTTTGCACAACATTTTTCTACACTTTATATTCAAAAACACAGGGGAGACGATTCAGGGGTACGTGATCAGAGGGATTGGTCTAACCTAAGGAAGAACACCATATTAGAGTGGTATGTAGTATGTATTATTGGTGACTACAATAGCCTCACATGAAACTATAAGCTCATCGTGTTCCTGTGTGTTTGTCATTGCAGTTGATTGCCATCCCTGGTCTCAAACCACATCTTTCCTCCCAAAATACAAAGCCTGTTGTATTTTCCTTTTCAGGTAGGGGTTTAGATTAATGTTGTGAAGAGTGAGGAAGAATCGTAGGATAGACCATTGTGGGGTTTTGGGGGGTGTTTTCTAAATCTCTGTCCTTGTCGTTTCAGATCTCCCTCCCCGCTGTCCCCTACCTCCCGCCCTCACAGGACTATCTTGGTAGTCTGTGTTTCTTGCTTCAGACTCTAGAAGAGTTGTGTGAGGGAGGTTACAGGCTATTCGACACAGCCCGAAGAGAAACGACACCGAGCCTGACAGCAATAAAAAGGCCGCTACACAAGAAAGGGGATTCATATGCCCCCAAGAACTACAGACTAATTAACCCATTAGATATAGGAGAAAAGATTTTTGCTAAGATGATCCTTGGTAAGCTAAAAGCGTGGGTGGAACTTTGGTCAATCGTGCCAGTAGAACAGGGTGGGTTTAAAGAAGGCCACTCCACAATTGATCATTGTTTTGCCCTGTGGGCATTAGCCAGGAAATCGATAGAAGAAAATGGCAAATTATTTTGCTGCATCATCGATTTCCGGGCGGGTTTTGACTCAGTGGACCGAAGTAGCCTTTGGGAAGTGCTAGAAAACTATGCAATGCCGGAGGGCATACTGAATATTTTAAAAGAATTACATAGTGACAATTGGGCCCAGGTCATTAGAGATTCAAAGGGCTCATTAACCCAGAAAATTCATGTAAAGAATGGCCTGAGACAAGGGTGCGTTTTGGCACCCTTGATTTTTTCAATTTTCTTAGCAGATCTTCCTGCAGTTTTGGAAGTCGAAAAGAGTGCGAGCCCGCGCATGAACAGTAATAAAGTGTCATGCCTTTTATATGCTGATGATCTCGTGATCTTGGACCAAACGGAAATGAGCCTCCAAAGGAAATTAAATGTTTTTAAAAACTACTGCGATAAAAAGCTTTTAACTGTGAATATGGAGAAAACAAAGATCCTATGTTTCGGAAAGAGGGTAAAAAATTTGAATTGGTTTTTAGGTCAGGACAAATTAGATGTAGTAGGCGAATATAAATATCTAGGCCTTTGGTTTGACAGCGCATTAAAGTGGAATACTCGCGTGGTGGCACAAACTTCAAAGGCGTTTTCATCAGTCTGTGGATTGAAAAAATTTAATAAAGATTATGGTGACATGTCACACAGACCGATATTAAAGGCATTTGAAGCTATGATCCCCCCACAAGTCCTTTACGGTGCAGAAGTGCTCTATCTGAGTGGCAAAAGGGGGTGGGACCGGGAAGAAGGAAAGATACTCAAAATGTTGCTGTCTTTACCTAACGGTTCTATGATTCAAGCAATCAGATTGGAGGTAGGACTGACGGCATGGGATGTAAAGTCACAAATGTCCTTGCTAAGATTCTGGAACCGTCAGGCGCCTGGTGGGGAACAGAAGGTTTCAATTTGGTGCAGAGAGGAAATACAAGCAAGCAGCTTACGCTGGGCACGGGATGTGAAGAAAACCCTCCAGTTAGTAGCTGCGCACTTAAAATTGAACCTCGAACAACCTTCGCTGGATTTAGTCTTTACTAAGAAAATGCTTAGAGACCTAGGGCTCGAATATTCTAAATCACAATATCTGGAGTACTTGAAGCCAAAAAAATCAGTTAACTGGGTAAGGAATGAATGGGAAAAGGAGGCCCGGTTCCCATATTTGGATTTGTTGCCCAATAAATGGCTAAGATACGAAATCATGAAGGTTCGGGTGGGCTTAAATCCATGGAAGATTGATAGTAAAATAAAAGCGGCCCTGATCCAACCAGATGGCATTTGTAAATGTGGCCTAGGAATAAGAAATTATATTTTACATATATTGCTTGACTGTACATGGATTTTAGCTGTTCGAAAAGTGTTTTTACACCCAAGTACAAGGTGAATACACGTGCGGATGCTGTTGATCTCCTTACAGAAATGTCTTTCTTGGATATTACAATTGCGCTGGGGAAGTTTTTGAAAGCAACAAGAGAATCTGTAATGGAGGCAATTAAGGAGGATGGGAAAGTTTAAGATTTTAAGATTTAAAAAATACGGAGTATCCCAATATTTTGTTTTTATGGTTTTAAATTTGTACAGAGTGTTTAAAATGAATTATGGTTTAATAATATTATTGCTATGTGGATCCATTGTTCTATGTATGGTTTATAGACTATTGTCTAAATAAACTTTGTTTATCAATCAATCAGTCACACGTGACAGCAATTTGTTAAAGTTTTCAGAGCATGACAAAGTAAATCCCTGCTGTACCAGCTACAGCTTGTAGGTGACAGTCATGGACTGTAAATAAATGTTGCCCAATAAAATACTCTAGCTAGAGGAAAGAAAATATTTTTTGAGAATTTCTAAAATCGCAATTTTTAGTGAATCATAAATTATATATTCCTTTGAGTAGTGGTCTTCAAGCATTTTATGTCAAGTCGCATTCATTAATAAAAAATGTCTGTATTTCGTCGCCCCAAAAATGCTGTAATCTTCTAAACTAGGTAGAACTGCACACTGAATATTACTGCTGTTGCTTGTTTGAAGTTAAAATGCATGCTTTAAGACCTGCCCACAGGAAATGTTCCTTTTCAGCAATGTTTATTGCATACAGTACATACTTATATGTTACTACACACATTTAGGCTGCTGTTTTCTTACATGCAACTTGTAACCACATTCTTGTAGTTTATTTGCCATATCAAAGTGTTTTCTGCAGAGAAGTGTGCATATATGTGCATGTCCTAGATTAAAAATGTTACTAAGATAGCTGAGTGGGTTAAAGCGAGGGTTGCTGAGATTAGATAGATAGGTGTGGGGATATGTGATCACTGCAATTATCCACATGGGTCTTGCTTGGCATAATCTCGCGGGGTAAGGCAAACGTAGGTTCATAGTATGTCGATAGAATAAATGTTACTAAGTTTGGAAATAATATAATTGATTGCTAAAACAGTCAATTTACTTAAGATGAAACGAAGCGTTATTTGATTACTTATACAAAACATTGAAAGAAATGATACATACTAATTGATGGACATGCAATTTTTCCATGCCCCTAATGAAGGCAGGACTGAGCATTCCTGCCATGTCTTCTTTTATTTAGGCTCTTATTATAGTGTGTCAAGATCCTGGGCATAGGAAGGTAGAGTGCTATGCCAAGACATGCATAGAAAAACTGGCACAGAATACCATTGAGACAAGAAGAGAGCATGTCATAAAAGCAGGCAGTTTAGGTCTAAACAATGATGTTGTTATCTTTGCACTGCAGAATTTGAGAGAAACTAAATGTAGCAATGCACAGCTTATGTTATAAGGTGATGTTTAAGATGACTTTTAAAGTTGCAAATTGACGAAGCCTGTTGGATATCTGACGATTTAGTATTCCAGCTACTTGAAGTCTTTCCAGGGTTCGAGGGGGAAAATCACTCTGAACCTGGTGTGTGCAGAGTGAGCATAGCTTGGCTTCTTAAAGTTCTGTTTGTACCAGAGGGTTAAAGTTGTTGACTTAGGTACAGGCTATAGAATTAAATGCAGCGTGATGGCTCCTGGGAAGCCAATCTTGAGAAGAAACTACTGGAGTGATGTACTGAGATCTTCTTGTATTTGATAATTTAGGTGCTGCTGAGTGGAAGAGTGAGTTAAGGGGAGAAACCCGATATTTAGGGAGCCCAGTAAGTAGCACATTCCCATCCCCTATATGTTAGATGACAGGGATGACAGAATCAGCTCTGTTATTTACATCAGAATCACTCCAACTTGTGGCAGATGAAGGCTAGACAGCTGCACTTGTAATGCTTGACTTAAGTGCAGCCTTTGACACTCTTTCCCATGGACTGCCATTAAAAAGGCTACAGAGCATAGGGTGGGGGACACTGTGTTGGATTGGTTGGCGGATTTTCTGCAGAGCCATACTTTTCAGGTCATCCAACAGCCTTACATCTCCAAGATAAGGTTGTTGCAGCAGGGAGTGCCTCAGGGCTGTGCCCTGAGTCCGACCCTTTTTAATTTATACATGCCACCCCTAGCCAAACTTATTTTAGGCTATGGTGTTCAGACAGTAGCCTATGCAGAGGACACCCAATTGATTAAAAACACTGGCTCAGGACAACAACCAAGCGGCCGGCGATTTTAAACTATGTCTGGTAGACCCGGCCAACTCGATGAAGGACAGTTGCCTGAGACTAAATGCAAATAAAACAGACATTCTGGTGGTAGGGAAACAACTGTCCATCTGGTCTACTTCGTGGGGCCAAATGAGCTACACCCTATGCCAATTCCTAATTCTAAGGTGAAAAATCTAGGAATCTGGTTCGATTCCACCCTTTCATTTGCAGATCAAATTTCCACTCTTGTTGATACTTGTTATGGTACCTTGAAAAGAATCCAGAAGATTTTGGGGCTTTTACCTGACTCAAAAAGAACGGTAGTATAGGTCCTCGTGGTATCACGGATGGATTACTGTAATGTACTCTACCTGGGGGCCGCTAAGGGCAGGCTTCAAATGCTCCAGAGGGTACAAAAGGCGGCAGCCCGAATGCTGCTGAACACTCCCAGACGTGCTCCAATAGGGTCAGCTTTGGCAAAACTTCACTTGCTTCCCATTGAGGAGAGGATCTCTTTCAAAGTCATGTGCTTTGTTCATAGGATCCTCAACGCAAAAGGCTACAGCTATCTAATCCCATTGATTAAACTGTATCTTCCGAGTCGATGTCTGAGATCATCTGGAACAGGCTTGTCCAAAGTTCCAAAATTTCGCAGAACACGTTTTGGTGGCAGCTCATTTAGGTTCTAGGCAGCTAAACAATGGAATGGACTCCCGCTCCATCTCAGATTAGATACTTCTGAAGTCCTTTTTCAGAAGCACTTAAACCCTTGGCTTTTTTGAAATGGCCTTGTCCTTTACCAAAGCAGAGACGCCGGTTATCAGTTCTGTTAGTTAGAATTTAATGCAGGGAAACTCTGAATTGGAGTAACCAGGTGCTTTAAAAAATGATAACATAAGAAGCTTGGACAATTAGTTTAAAGTCTTGCTTTTAAGGGAATGACTACAGTGCCTCTTTAGATGGAATGTTGCATTTTTGGCCATCTCTTTGTGTGTAAATCAAGGTGGAACAGTTTGTCCAATTAGATGCTAAGAGACTTTGCTAAGATGATGGTTTCTGGTGTGATGCCCTTATCATTAATTTTGTTTTATTATTTAGCTGGGAGCTACTATTTTTCTTTGGGTTGAAATGAAGAAATTCACCCATTTAAGTGATTACCTTTAGTTTTATGTATAGCATCCAGTTCTGCATATCCAGTTGGGAGAAGGTAAGAGTCTAGAAGCTGTTGCAGCATTCAACTACAAGGACATGTTGCAACATATTCAGGACAGGACTGATATTTTAGTTCCCTGGACATTTACCCAGGGGCTGGAGCACTTGCAGGCCAGTTTTGGAAACACAGGGACACTCCTGGTGCCACTGTCTCTGTCCCGAGCTCCCCGAGGCACAAAGAGGCTTCAAGAGAAATTTAAGAAGGGAGGGGGAAGGTGGAGAGAAAGCAACCAGAGAGAGAAAAAAGAGAGAGAGAGAGATAGAGAGAGAGAAAGAGAGAGAAATGATCAAAGAAAGCGAGATATAGGGGGAGGAGATGACGGGAGTGGGACTGGTTTTAAGGGGCCCGATTCACAAAACGAACATAAGATAAAATCCTAAACTTACTACCATTTTGGTATTCACAGAAGGCACTTACTCATTTTGGGATTCACAGAAGGCACTTACTCATTTTGGTAGTCACAGAAGGCACTGACTCATCAATGAGTAAGTGCCTTCTGTGAATCCCAAAATGAGTAAGTTACTCAAAATGAGTACGTTACTCAGTAAGTTACTCATTTTGGTATTCACAGAAGGCACTTACTCATCAATGGCTAAGTGCCTTCTGTGAATACCAAAATGAGTTAGTGCCTTCTGTGAATACCAAAATGGTAATAAGTTTAGGATTTCGTCTTAAGTTAGTTCTGTGAATCGGGCCTGTCGTTTGCCAAGGCTGCAGTTGGTTCCCCAGTCTGGTACTGAACATATTTCAGGAAAGAGAAAACATATTTTGTTACCATACAACCTAGTGATACCGTAGAGAGATTGAAGAACAAGGGAGTAAAAATGAAGCCCTAGGATTCTCAATAGAGAACCTTGACAGGGATAGAGAAAGAGAGGTTCCTGTTTTTATTCATTGCGTTTTGTCAATGAGAAAGTATCTCTGTTTACTACTGGTCTTTCAGTAATTTTTGAGAAAGGAAAAAGACACCTGTGGTAGGTCTGAAATTATCAAGTGATTCTGGGTCTGCATTGGACTGCCTAAGTAGAGGACAAATATGCCCTATTTTGTGAGAATCCCAGAGAGGGTTCTGGTTTAAGACGTCTATGATTTGGCTAGTGAAGGTGGTATGGGATCTGAAGCAAACTTCTATGGCTTTGTGTTTGTGATGTATATTTTCCACATATCAAGGTTAACAGAGATGGAAGAATTCCAGATGGCTGCAAGATTATTCTTGATTAAACTAGGACTTTGTGTGCAAGGTGAAAGGGATAGTTTGGCTATATTTTTCCCAAAACCTCATGATTTTATTAAAGAAGTGGGAGCTCGGGCATTACATTTGGACTCTGCGAAAGGAGATGGAGCCTTCTCTGCTATTAACTAAACATGCTTCTTCCATTATTGAGTAAGTTATGTTTTCATTTAAAATCAAAAGATTTCAAATCTTTGTTTATCTATAGACCAACTTGGGGCGTTACAATGCACATCCTTGCTTCCATTGTCTTTGCTACCTATAGCTTGCATTGCTAGTGAAAGTCCTGCTGTTTAGAATTTATGGTTTGATACTTCATCATGGGAGAACATGAAGTTAGGGATTGTAATCAAAGAGGGGATTTGCATTCTCTCTCTTTTATTTCACTAATTATGGCTTGTCTTCACAATTTCAAGGAAAGCTTCCAAAGCCGCCCGCACATCCATCAGCTGCAGGATCAGACGCCTCAGGACACACAGCATTGTTAATAAAGTCTGAGTCTTGGACCCTCCTTAATGTGCAGCTCTCATAGGCCCACCTCCTCCGAAAGTTGCACCTCACAGTTTGAAGAACACTGCATAAAGCATACTTGCAATCTTGGGCAAATGGATACTATATGCAGGACCACTGGAACTATGCACGTAAGAGAAACAAGGGACATCCTTCTCAGAAACAACCTGGGTACTTAATCTATAACCAGAAACAATGATTCCTGTGGAAAAATTGTAGGCAACACACAATATTGAAATGCGCAATGGCAATAAAATAGGGGTAGAAGGGATGTCAAAAAGAGAAGTGAGACCAAATACAAAGTTATGCTAGTAATTTCAGAATGTTTACATACATAAATCTTTACAGTTGTATTCAAGATAGGTGCGTAGTGTCCCCAAATGAACATGGAACTCAGAACACAGTGCATGACATTTTGGGACAGATGTATGACCCATTTTTGCAGGCGCAAACGGGTTTGCGAACCTGTTTGCGCATGCAAAAACATATTGGGTCATATACATAGCCTATTTAGTGAGTCACAATTTGTTAGCGACTCGCTAAATAGGTTTTGCCACTCGCTATTTGGAAGGGGTGTTCCCTTCCAAATAGCGAGTCAATGTACTAATATGGGTCTCTTCAGGAACCTATTAATGCAGGGACATCTGAGGAAGGAAAAGACTGTCAAAGTGACAAAGGTCCTCCCAGTGGGAAGTGCCCATACGACACACACTGCAGTGTTCTCTCTTGTTCATAAGATTATCAAATACACGGTTTACAGTAGCATTGGAAACAGAAGCTGGTCATTGTATATATACCTTTTTGAAGAATGCTCTTCCCCTCACTGGGTTCCTGGCTGGGGTCCCATGTGAGTAACCTTCCGATAATTCACTTCCTCTGGGAGCACCTTTGTCACTTTGACAGTCTTTTCCTTCCTCAGATGTCCCTGCGTTGATAGGTCCTGAAGAGACCCCCTACAGCAAATGGGGTTGAAACGCCGCAAACAATATTGAAAGTGAACCATTTACCAGTCTCAATTACCATATCAGATGTCTGTGTTCATCTTCTACTAAATTAATGGTCGAATTTGTCATTATGGAAACCTTTTTTCTATTTCACAAAATGTTGCGCACTGTGCTATGAATTCCATTTTTACCTGGGGACACTATACACCTATATTGAATACAACTGTAAAGATTTATGTATATAACCAGTCTGAACTTACTAGTATCACGTTGTATTTGGTCTCATTTCTCTTTTTGACATTCCTCCTACCCCTATTTTATTTCCAGTGTGCATTTCAATATTGTGTATTGCCTACAATTTTTCCACAGGAACCATTGTTTCTAGTTATAGACAGTGGAACTATGTGGCAGGGGTGGGATAAATTATGCGGCACAAAAAGACAAAATATGCACAATAATGCAATACATTTTATAATAGTATGACTTCATTGTTTTGTCATTTTTTCACTTGCTAACACTATCTGGGCATTTGTTGCACCTCATTAGTATCAGTCTAACACCCATTTGTAGAATAAAGCAATAGACAGCTTACCAGTTAAGCTTTGTAAACAGCTTTCCACTGTGCGGCAAAACATATTGCTGCATATTTTGTAACTTTCGAACCATTTGAGTTTGAAACATTTTTTTGTTAAAATCTGCTGATTATGTAGCAGATTGTGGCTTAGGTAGGAAATGTTGGATATCAATAATTGTCAGAAAAATTCCACGGCCGTACAATTCCATAATTCTAGTGGTCCTGCCTATAGATCTTAGCCTAGATTTTAAAGCTGGCTTCTGTGCAGTTTACTAAAATTACCTACCTTAGTCAATTAACTGTTCTCTGTCATTGATTCCTTTTATAAAAAACAAGCAAGCACAGTTAACCAATTGTCGAGCCAAACCTAATACGATGCTAAGGGAAGATATAACATATATGATATTATATGCTGTTTTTTTCCAACCAGATGTGTTATGCTCAAGCCCTGCCACTACTACTAAGCATGCAACGGCACTGCACGCAAGTAAATTAACATGTCCATGCTTTTACTCTCATGTTTGTGGGGAGTATGGCAAGGACACCTGAAAATGCAGTTTGACAGTTGGACAAGATATACGGCTACGTCTGAGAACCATCAGTTAGGCAAATACAGACAGAAAAGGCAAAAACAATTTCACATTGTGAGTAGATTTAAAGACTAGCAAAAGACGAGTCAAACTCAATGTGGGTTATTTAAACTCAATGTGCATTATTTAAAGGAACCACTGGATGGCGACAGTACTCCATCTATTAATACAATTGAGCACATTAACATTGCGGTACGAACAGTTGGCTGGTTTATGATCCCAATGACCCCTCTTCAGTCTCGGAAAACGGCAGTTGTGATGAATTTCCCTTCAACGCGGGAGTTCAGAAAACATTACGGAAAAAACACATTTTGTGTTAAATTGACTATTTTGGAAAAATGAACATCCTATGTGCCTAATGAGAAAGAATGAAAACGTGTTAATATAAGAAATCCATTTTAGTTCAAGAGTTAGTACATTGTTAGAGAAAACAACGCAATGTACTTGGAAGAAATCTTTAGACCACAGTTTTCCAATCCAAGCGGCACTCCTACTGCAAACAATCACGAAAAGCCAAACCAGTTCCTCACCTCCGATTTCTTTTTGGTACTTTATTAATCAACCACAAAGCGATGGACGATGAGATACAGAAGAGTAGAGTAAACTACACGCAAAGAAAAAATGATTTCTAAAAAAATGAGACAAAAAGAATACCGGCTCTTGAATAGTGAGAGAATCATACAGGCATTTCTCCTATCATCGCTGGGCACTTTGACGCTTGACACGCTGTTTCAGACTGCTGTGTGCCGCCCCTGCTCGCCGGACCCGCTTCGCGGGTCCCGCTTCGCGGAGACACAGCGGTTGCCACATCACAAGGGGCTGACTGAACCGGCAGGGCTGCGAGGGTAGAGCGGAGGACTCCATAGACCAGGAGTCCCCGCGCGCCCGTTACCAGCTGGGCTCCTCTCCCTGCCGGCCCCGCCCCCAACGCCGGGAAATCAGAAAAGGCTCCTGAACCTTCCCCACTTGGATTTCTCCTATCATCGCTGGGCACTTTGACGCTTGACACGCTGTTTCAGACTGCTGTGTGCCGCCCCTGCTCGCCGGACCCGCTTCGCGGGTCCCGCTTCGCGGAGACACAGCGGTTGCCACATCACAAGGGGCTGACTGAACCGGCAGGGCTGCGAGGGTAGAGCGGAGGACTCCATAGACCAGGAGTCCCCGCGCGCCCGTTACCAGCTGGGCTCCTCTCCCTGCCGGCCCCGCCCCCAACGCCGGGAAATCAGAAAAGGCTCCTGAACCTCCCCCACTTGGATTTCTCCTATCATCGCTGGGCACTTTGACGCTTGACACGCTGTTTCAGACTGCTGTGTGCCGCCCCTGCTCGCCGGACCCGCTTCGCGGGTCCCGCTTCGCGGAGACACAGCGGTTGCCACATCACAAGGGGCTGACTGAACCGGCAGGGCTGCGAGGGTAGAGCGGAGGACTCCATAGACCAGGAGTCCCCGCGCGCCCGTTACCAGCTGGGCTCCTCTCCCTGCCGGCCCCGCCCCCTTGGGGTGATCAGCCCTCCTATAAAGCTATTGTAACAACCCCGCTGCGCGGGAGCGCGCGGGAGGGTGCCGGGAGAAGCCCGGGACAAGGGCGGGACCGTTTGAGGCCGTTCGAGGACTAAGAGGACTGGCCTGGCCCACCCCCCTTGGCTCCTTCCACAGCTATCGTGCCCGGCCTTTGAGCACCATACATAAACCGTAATTGTCACACATTATGTGTACTCGGGGGAGCCGCAGTAAGACTGTGCTGGGATTAACCAAGCCAAAGGGCACCATGGACGATTTTCTTGTAAAAACAAATTTGGCTATAGATGCCGAAATCACAAAAATGCAGAAGAGGGTTTCAATCGAGCTAGATGCCGCACGCAGACTTTCCCAAACTTTTGCTAACTCTAAAAAATCTTCCCTGGGAAACATTGCGTCCGCTGCATCTCCCCAACAGGCGGCACGTCCCCCTCCTTTGTTGATTCTTGCCGACGTTCATCACTCCCCCCCTTCTTTCTCTCCACCACTATTAGACTCTTCATTCATCTTCTCACCCATGACCGTCCAACCTAGTGAGGGTGAACCTCCTACCGAACAGGGAAACTCTACCACCTTGCCGGTCATAACTGCCCCTTCCTTCTCTGTAGCAAAAAGTACAAACCCAGGTCGCCAAGCTTTGAAGAAGAAAAACAATGCAAAATCTGCCTATGCCCGTAAGAAAGCCAAAGTTGCAAGGCAGCAGTTTTTCAACCATAGAAGAACTCTACCCAACTCAGGGGATTCTAAACAAACACCACCCCCAGCTATCCAGCCAACAGGGGGTGATAGCAATCTCACCACTGCCCCTGCGGTAGAGAATCCTACTACCCTTGTAGATAACCTAACACTGGGAGGGCTAAATGAGACAGGGAGGGACATGGATAAAGCGGGTGATGATGAAGACTTTCTCCAGACAGTCTGGGTCACTTTAAAACAACTATTGACACCGTTCGAACTCAGACTGTCACGTATTGAGAATCACCTACTTGAAATGGATAAAACGTTAGTATCCCTGGCCACGCTTAGCTTAAAACAGCTGGAAGCAACACATCCCCATATTAATGAGGGTCCACCCCTGGCTAGAAATGTTGGTATCCAACCTGCTCCAGCCCCTAATACTGGCATTAAAGCAGCTACAGCGTCTAAGGAGGTTCCCCCCGTCCCCTTGATTTTGCCCGCACCCGTACCCCCTCCGTTATCCAAACCTACTCCAATTCCCAAACCTAGGGCACTCGTAAATGTTGCTACCAACCCTCCAAAAAAAGAGGAAAAACCTCCTAAAAAACATGTCCAGCCCAAACCTTCTTCTAGATCCGACCAGAAGGCGAATAACCCTATCACTCCTCTCTCAGAGCGCACACCAAATTTATATTCGAACCACCAGAACTTTTGTGGAGGCTATATTGATCTCCCCCCTGAGGCTGGGCCCTACGTGGTTATCTTGGCAAGGGTACCTCCGCTTGCCCCCGACATTGTTGAAACCCAGTGGTCCTTAAAAAACAAAGTGATCCACTGGTTAAATACCAATAGGCAGATCCCTCACACCAACAGGAGTAGGGTACTAATGGTCAGGAGAGTCCCTTGGGTGGGCCGTACATACAAATCGATACCAGGAGACTGTATTGTGGTGTCATTTGCAGACCCTCATACAGCCCACCTCATCAGCACATGGGACCCATACGTGACCGAACAAACCATTGTCACCAAACCCCTTACCTTTTTTTACCCTCCAAAACAGGTAGCAGAGCATCCTGGGGCTTGGACCATAGTCCACAACCATAGATGGAAGGGTCAGGGGCAGGGATGGCAACCCACCAATAATTGGTGGGAAGGTGCACCCACTATGAATAGGTTTGGATGCTTAGATCAGGTGGATTGACTGGGAACTGTCGATCAATGACCCCGATCAAGTGACCAAAACCACGCAATGACTGCCAGTAATAGCAATACATCGCCACTCATTGTTAGCAACTCGACCCATTTGATGGTGGTTCCACCCTCCCCTGTCCAGCACCCGCTCCCTGTGCGAGCCATACAACACCTAGACAGGGTACATCTCCAAGACCAGGTAGACGCAATAGAGAGTGTGGGCCATACACATCAGGTAGTTAGCGAATTGAAACACTCATTATTATCCTGGAATGTAGCAGGACTGGGCAATAAGATCAAGCATACACCCTGGCTGGAGACCGTCCAGAAGCATGGCATACTTTGCCTGCAAGAAACTTGGATTGCAGAGGAAAGGCACATCATGGGGTATCGAACATTCCATTCACCCGCTGCTCCCTCCATTCAGGGTCGCAATAAAGGGGGTCTGTGTATATACATCTCGAATGTAGGGGATATAAAGGTGCATAATTTCCACTCTGACCAATATTTTCAAATCCTTTCTTTTAAATTGGGCACCACACAAAAGGTCATACTGGTGAACTTTTATAACAATATGCCAGTAAATGAAATGGAACTCATTTTAAATAAAATGTCAAACTACATCCATAAAGTGAGAGATCAAAACACGGGAGACCATACCGTTTTTTGGGTGGGAGACTTTAATTGCGCCGTCTGCCCACTTTCTGAGTTAGGTTTGTGCGGCCTTGCAGATCGTGAGGAGGACGGCCCTTTTCACTTCTCACACACCGAGCTGGGGTCTCTCCTTAACAGTATTATGTTTACTTTTGACCTCACCTTCATTAATCAGGCATGCTCTCCCCCAGTTCCCTTTGCCCCAACATATAATGGAAGAGGCTGTGAAACCACAATTGACTTTGCACTGATATCCCCCACTACACCAAATTTTATAACCTTTTGGGAGATAGGGGATGACCCAATGAGTGACCATTACCCTATTACCTTCGGGGTTAGGCTCCCAGTGGAGAAAGCAAAGGAATCTAGCGGCCCACTGTATCCATTGGAGGTCACCTTAACAAAGATAAACGGCTATGTGCTTAAGTGGGAGAAATTGAACCCCACAATCTTCTTCCACAATCTAATAACATCTTGCTTTGCAGACATATCTGTCTGTTTAGAAGAAGATGTTGATCCTAAGGCGATTATGGCAGCTTTCGCCAATATTCAGGAGTATATAAAAGGCGTTCTAACCAAGAGCCACAAAAAGAATGGGAAACGTGCATCCGGGTGGTTTGACTCTAGGTGCACAGCTGCCTTAAAGAACTTGAAGAAAGTTTTAAACGCCAGTCCGAAAAACAGGGTCCAAATCTCTGAGGCCAGACGAGAGTATAAGAGAGAAATTAACCTCCGGAAAGCAACCATGAAAAAGGAGGCCTGGGAAGCGTTGGGAGAAGCTTAAGGACACTAACCTTTTCTGGAAAGTGATAAGATCAGTATATAACACAAAAGATACTGACAATTGTATAGATGTAGCAATCACAGCAGAGCTCTGGGTAGAACACTATGGGAAACTCTACACCAACAGACAGGGGAACAACATGAATCAACAAAATGCACTTTCACCCTTGAACAAATCCACGCAGGACTATCAGTCAAGTGATCCCCCAGTTTCCCCGTATCCAATCGACTTGGTCTTTACCACCCTAGAAGTTGAAAATGCAATCAGGGAAAGCCCTTCAGGGAAAGCTCCTGGTCCGGACCACACACCAGTGGATGCCTATAAAACAAACCTGGAATTTTGGGCTCCGCTCTTAACGAACGTTTTGAATATGGGGAACAAATGCGGCTTAATTAACACCTGGTCAGATGCTATTGTGGTCCCCATCTTTAAAAAGGGAAATAGGGACGATCCGGCTTGCTACCGTCCTATATCTTTACTAGACGGCCTCATGAAAATTGCAGGAAGGATCGTCCTTAAGAGGATCCAGCACTGGGAGACAGAAAACAAGGTTATCTCGGAACTCCAATATGGCTTCCGAAAGGGACTGGGTACCCAGGAGCAATGTTTAAACCTGTCCTCATTGATGTCCAAATATACTGAGGCCAAAAAAGGGGATCTGTTTGTTACATTTGTTGACCTTAGCTCAGCATTTGATTGTGTGGATCATCTGCAGCTCTGGTCAACATTGGAGCTCATTGGGGTGGATTCTACCATCGTGGTATTTATTAAAGAACTGTATAGAGATGCAGGTGCTAGAGTGAGGTTCGGGACCCAGGGGCAATGTACACAGAAATTTCCCATAAATAGAGGGGTTAGGCAAGGTTGTATACTTGCGCCCCTTCTATTTAGCTTTTACATCAACTCTGTTGTAGACCATCTAACAAATCTCCAGAATGACTATCCAGCTGTCAATGGTAGGCCTGTACCCATCCTATTATACGCCGATGACGCGGCTATTATGTCTAGGACTAGGGTAGGGTTGCAGAGAGCGGTAAGAGAATTTTCATCCTACATGGGGAAAAGAAATTTGAAAGTGAACACCTCAAAAACCTTCTCCATGCCATGCACCCAAAAGAGTAAAAGGCCACAATGTTCGATATACCTTGACGAGCAAAGAATTGAGACCACAGACACTTTTTGTTATCTGGGTGTTGTTTTTGAGAGAAAAGGAGCCTGGAAACATGCAGTATCGGCTAGGAGGCTTGCCTTTACCCGTGCTATTGGGGCCCTGAGAACTTTTGCAGCGAAAATTGGGGGCAAACCGACTGCTGAGATGATACAGATTTACCAAGCAAAGTGTGTAGTGACAGTCACTTATGGAGCAGGCTTATGGGGTTTTGAAGATGTGTCCTCACTCCAAATTTGTGAGAATTTGTTTATTCGTTACTTATTGGGTGTGAGTAAATCTACTTCAACTTTTATCACTCACATTGAGACTGGCCTCAAATACCTTAGCGACTTCATAAAGCTGTCACCGTGTCTGCTCTGGCACAAAATCTGGACTACCAGGGAATGCCAACTTAATAGAGAACTCATCACGGATTGCATGAACTTGGATGCCGCATCCAAAATAAAATGGATGCGACATGTCCGGTTGATGTTCTCCAAGATTGGTTGTCCTGAATACTATGATGACCCAGAGTCCTTAGAAAATCTGTCTAGGTCGTCCCTTAAAAAACTTTTAATTACACACCTGGAAGGTGTTAGATGGGATGCTGAGAAACTCAAAAATACCACCCTGAGCTACCAAAGAATCACTCCCATCGAAGGTCTGCAATTGTACCTCAGAACCGAAACTGCACCTTATCCTCGTATGCTTCTTACCAGGCTGCGCCTAGGCACCTTTTTCCGTATGGTCACTCTTCCAAAACAAAATGATTGGACTTCCCCGAACCTAATTTGCCCATGCGATGATCACTCATCACAAAGTAACATTCATATTATGTTCTTTTGCAATCTGTATTCTGCCCCAAGGAAATTGTACCTTTTACCTCTTCTTAAACACTGGGGCATAAGAACATGTAAAGATGCTTACTATAAGTTACTTTTGTTAGATGAGGTGAATGTCATCTTCGTTGTTTCTCGCTTTTTAATGTCAGTGATGAAATATAGAAATTCTATGATGTAACCCTTACATGTTTAAAACTTTTTCACACGTTTTTACATGAGGTCGATTGCCGTAATTTCACCATTGACTTTTTTATCATTTGGAAAACTGTTTTACAGAGTCTTATAAAAGTTTCGTTGGGGATAACTTTTTAATTTTGTTGTATAAAATGTACTTGTACGCTTTTATGATTTTACCAAACAAATCGAATAAAGCTAATTTGAATAAGTACAGGCATAGGAGAGTCAACGCTCTTATTTGTACAGCGGAACTTGCCCCCCCCCCCCTTTTTTTTTTACAATTAACTAAAATCCTATGCTTTTCACGAGTACACTATTACTTATGTATATTCACGTGACATCCTGTTCCTCTCAGAGAAGGGAAGAGATGCACCGACAGACCCACTCTATTAACAGCTGTGAGGAAACTGAATGTGCCCTGCTATGAGAACTAATCAGTGATGTATTTGTAAAGTAATACATGTCAGGTCCCAAGGTATTTCACGGAAGCGGCTGCAGATTGCACCAGCCACTGCCCTTGACAGAGCTGCCAATTGTTGCTGCCTCTGCTAACTACTAACCATTACACTTCAGCAAATTTGGCAAATTGTCTATTCCAAGTCCCCAAAGCTGCATGAATGGCTTGGATACATTGGTTTTATTTTTAAACAAGCATTTACAATGCAACGGTCTCGCCTTTAAAAAAGTTAGAGCTATTGGCATTGTAAATGACAACATTTTTATTTATGTGTTGGTTTTGAAAACAGATAAATAAATGGCACTGTCATTTACAATGCCAATAGCTTAATCTCTCGCAAATGCCACACACAGACCCACACAGAGTCCCACACACATACATACCTACAGAGTCACACGCAGAGCCACACACACACACAGAGCCACACATACACAGGGCCACAATGGACAGAAGCAGCAAAATACAAGTGGGGCAGCACAATAAGCTAAGTACCGATTTTTGGCTTGTGTTTTAAGGCACGCCCTTGATTACATTGGCCACACCCCTACAGGAGACCTCCCCAGTTATTTTATCCCACTTAAAGCCCTGGTAATGCTACCTACCCCCTTCTCAAAATGTGAACACCTTACACCACCCACACTATTTTGTTCGACAATTGCCTAACATTCAGAGTTCTCCCACAAAAGTAGCCAATAGAAAATCCAGAACTGTACAATAAGCCCACTTTGTTCAAGGAAGCTTCTATGCCTTGCTTTTGGCTTAAGGCGAAACATAAACACTGATAACATATCAACACTGCAGCATGTGAGCTGGAAAGGAGAGGTGTCAAAGAAAGGCGGAAGACTGAGGAGGGATAGAACCCTCAGAGAGAGCTAGAGAGAATAGAGAAGATAGAGGAAAGAAGTAAACCGGGTTAGATGAATAAAAAGGAACAAAACTCTCTGTGAGCAGAATATAGGGCATACTGAATAGAAGATAACAGAGAAAGAGGGAGAAAATAAGATCGAGATGAACTAAGAGGAGGAGGACAATTGTAAGAGGAAGTGGGTAAACAACCCCTAGGAGCAGATGGCAAGAATGGTGTGGTTGTGGAGAAAACTGGGGAACAGAGCGAGGAAAGACTAGAGTGCTATGGAATAAGAGAGAAGGATGAAAGGAGTGAGAGAAACTAATAAGGACACAGGGGCGGGGAGAGAAAAATAGACAATAAAATGCAAGAGAGTTGTAGAGATTAAAACGGCCCTTGGGTCACAAATCTCTTGATTTTTTCCATTGGTCCGTGTAATTTGATTTCCGATGACAGCATCGTAGCGTCAATGGTTCGATGATGTCATTAACAGCTGCGTCAGCATTATATGATAATGACAGGGTTTGGAACTTCAAAAAATATCCTACATCCTTTAGCCATAGAATGTAGGTACGTATGTACCTCACGCCTTCTTCCGCTCCCCTCCATTGAGCACCCATTCTTCAGTTTCCTCACGTGCACCTCCACACCTAATATCCTCCAGTTTTCAGAAATGCCCCTCCTTCAAGTGCTTCACATACAGTATTTCAGATCCACTTTCTAGGCAATTCTCACGCCTAGCAAGTATTTTTGCAGCTTCCCTAATTCGAATCTGTGAATGTCATATCGCCCCTCCTCCCGCAGCTCGCCACAACACAGTTTCATTCAAAAACCCAACATGTAGTACAATCTTCCGATGCTTCACACACAACTCACCCCCCTCCCCGGGAGCACCGGGTCAGGTCTCCGTTTCTGTGGCCGGCTCGCTCGCTCCCTGTTCTCACATCCGGCCCCGCACGCTCGTCCTGTAAACCCCTTTCTTCGGTAAGTAAACAAACTCAAACATGAAACTGCGCGCCTGCCTCCTAGGTTTGAAAACTAACTTTTGCCCAATCCGCGTGCACTTCCGGTTAGTAGCCATGGAGAGATGTTGGCTTCCTCTACTCCTCCCCAGGGCAATAGAAACTGGCTTTCATGGACATAGTGAAACGACTCCTGCACAGAGCGAAACGCTGTGATACTTTATTTATGTGTTTTTATACTGAGTTCAACAGCTACTGTGAAATGCCGCAGCCCGAGTCACATGAAGGAAAATATTCCTTTTGCTACGGGCCAAGAATATTTCTCGCATAAGTCATTTAATTAAACAATGTTTAAAAATTGAGCCATACAAACGTAAACGTAGTATTTTTTTAAGATTTTTGCTTTTCGGTTTGCTGAACATTTGAGTCTTTACTGTATCAGAACGATATCAGAATATTTAAGTAACATCAACAAAACGTTTTATGTTTCTATAGCAAGTTAATGAATTAATCAAAGATGGCCCCAAATTGTCTAGTTTTGCCAACTGTGAATACAATTAAAAATTGGCCTGAGGTGAGGGCTGGAAGCTGCCAGATGAAACGCCCACCGAATGGCATGGGGAAAAAAGGGGCGGGGCTTAAAAAATACACGGAAACGCCCCCGAATCGCGTTCCGACGGGGAAAGAGTAATTGACAACGATGTCTTCCAATGGCTAGCCTCCATTTATGGAGCTAGCCAATGGACGACAGAGGTGGGACAAAGCCCTATATGTAGGATCATAAGATTTCGCCTGGGCGGAGCACTGCGTGCTACGGCCAGGCGAAACCTAAAAAATCTCTAATGGCTTGTTAAAAACTCTACTAACGTACTCTGCACAAAAATAGAGAGACATCGCCACCATGCCACTATGTTGTGTACTGTCAGAAATAACTGTTGCTGGCATGCAGGAAAGTACAGCACACATGCACAGTTTGAAAAGTTCTAAACTGTGTCAAACTAAGTATTCTATACTGGAAGGGCACCTTTTTAGTGCAAATCCTTATGCTAGACCCTTGCACTATGGTAAAAGGGTTTGTGCGTGGTCAAATGCAGCCCGAAGTGTGCAGTGCAGAGGATGACAGCATCAGCACAATATCTTTGTAAATATAACACTACCTTGCTGTCTCTTTTTCACGTTTTGCAACACAGCAACTTTCGTTCCTGCGCTGTGTTTCGCGATTCCATAGTATATATTGAAAATTTCACAGATGCTTGCATGAACAATTCTTTCTCATTTTCTCTGCAAAAAGGCCTTCAATGAAACATTGAACTAAGTACTGATTTCGGTATAAATGACCAGCATTATTTATGTTTCTGTAAGGAAAAACAGGGGAAATACCCTTACAATCAGTTCAGGGACAGGGTAAGTACTTATAAAAAACACAAAGGTCTCTACTCACAAATAATTTGCTTATAAGTTTCTACACATTGCTGGTGGCAGGAGTGAGACAACAAATCTATACAGTCATAATGTATACAATACTAGTAAGTCAGTACAACACAGAGAACTGATACAAAAAATGAAACGTATAAAATGTATTTCAAAAAGACTTTTCCAAAGCAAAGTTAAAAACATTCCAAATTAAAATGCAATTACAATATCCCAAGAAAACAAAATAGTCACAATATCACTAGAAAACAGCGTAGTCGAAGCTGCATTTCGGTGTGTAGTTAATTGTACACCTTCTTCAGGACAGTTTTCTAAAAGTTAGGACGTTGCTAGTGTTCAGTTTCACTAGACTTTATGACAAAGCAATATGCTTAAAGATGAGGGCATGAGAATGTTCCACTCATTAAAAGCCTTGAAATAAAACCCAATGGTATTGGATGTGTTCGTTGGTGCCACCGTTTTAATGTTGTGAGTTGATGATGCACAGACTCAGAAATAAAAACATACTAGTACATCAATATAGCCCACTGATAAGCCGCAACTGGATGCACAGAATCTACAATCAAGGTCTTCGCAGTTGTTTTTAACATGATTGGTGAATAGGCTGGTCTAGTTGCTGTGGCAATTAAGCAATCAATGGTATAAAAACCTGTAAAAATCTATAAGGACTTTTTACAGCCAACAAATAGCTTCGGGGTGTATCCTGATGCCGAAGCTGTTCGTTGGCTGTAAGTATGGTTTTATTTCAGAGTCTGTGCATCAATAACGCACAACATTAAAACGGTGGCACCTATGAACACATCCAATACCATTGAGTTTTAGTTCAACGTTGTTTAAAGTGTTGTTGTACCATGGTTTGGATATTTTTGTTGAAGCGTTTTTTTGTTGTAAAGGTGCAATGTCATCCATGATGTTGGAGATGGTCGATTTGTAGGAGTCAGTAAGTAATTGAACATCAACCCAGTTTACTTGGGCAGAGAGGGCAGTATTGCAGTGGGCTGCTAGTTCAGTTGCGTTTATTGATTCGAGATTCCTTTTCCAGAACTTTGATTTTGTTGGCTGAGCCTTCCTCATCAACACCTCCGTGTTAATATAGAAGAGGACGCAATGGTGGTCGGATCAATCGCAAGGGATAATGGTATCCAATGTGATGGTCTGCCTTTTTGAGATAATGGGGTCTAGCTTTTCTCCTTTATTGTGAGTTGGTTGGTCACAGTGCTGGATCAGCTCATGATCATTCAGAAAGGCTTTAAGGCAGGATACCGCCTGGTCAATGGGATTAGACCAATAAAGGTTGAAGTCACCAAGGAAGATTTTGGACACAGCTGATTCGACATTGCCAGGGATGACTTCCATTAGTTGATCGATAAAGGGGATATTGTATCCCGGGGTGAAAAAAGTGTGAAGTTTGCAGATTGGCAGGTTATTACTTGAGATACTGAGACAAAGTTATTCACAGGAAGAGGGCGAAGGGAACTTGAAGTGAGAAATCGAAAGTGTGTTCCTATGAATACAGACTAGGCCACCCCCCAGCTTCAGGACTCTGTCCAGCCTAATTATGTCGTGAATAGGAGGTACTAGGAGGTCTATGATAGAAGAGGAGGCAAGATTTAGCCACGTTTCAGTGAGGATAATAATGTCTAAATCCATGTTTTGGATGAGGTCGAAGATGTCGGAGGCGTGTTTACTGGATGATCTGCAATTGAGTAGTACACATTTAAGTCGTGGTGGATTAGTGTGGGAGGGAATCTGGATGACGTTCACTTTTGTGAGGTTGTCTTTATTAATGACTCTAAGATTGTGAGGAGGTTCTCTGTACGGGTTGGAATGGATGGTTTCAATTTGTCTTGGTCGTATCATGTTGGAGTTGGACCTAGTAGAGTAAGAGTTGTGAAGATCATTGATTTCATTGGATGCCAGGTAGGTCTCAAATCTTCTGGGGTGGTAGGGTGCATTAGCTAGAGGAATGGTTTGCGAGATGGCGGGGCTAAAAACTGGCCCATCTGTTCACTCGTGCTAGGGGAGGCTCTGTACAGAATCCTGGAAGTGAGAAGGGAGCTAATAATGGGGAAAAAATCTTTTGATAGGGCTTTCAGTCATGTAGTTCAGTAGTGAGAAGGTCTAGCTGGAGAGATATATCAACCAGGCGTGCAACCAAGTTTGCGAGGGGTAAAGGTTGTGTTGGGAGAGCCAGCGGAGAAGGGGGGCCTCGGTATAGGTCTTTGGGGTCCAGGGTGATGGAGAGTGGTTTCTGGGGAGGGAGTTGATCGTTTGGGTCTAGCGGAGTTCTTTGGCCATTGGATATCACAGTTGAGGCATTGGCGACGGCAATATGACCCTTGAGCTGAAGGTCAGGTACGGTCCAGATAGGGAATAATGGATTTGACCAGCATAGTATTGGGCATGGGGAGATGGAGGAGGGGAGAGGGATCAGTCGTTAAAGGCAAAGATAGTGGGTCACACAGGGAATTCTCTGAGCAAGGAATGTATAGAATCAGACTGGCTGGCGGTACGTCGAGTGAACTCAAAAAATCTCTCACCATGTGAGTCGGTGATGAGGGGGTTGGGGCACACCAACATGGGACACAGCTGCTCTGTGACCATCTAAAGGCGATGAGTGGTTTAGTGACAGTGAGGAGTTCCCCAGAGGGGTGGGGGGAGGACTGATGATGACCTGAGTGATGGTAGGGTGAGAGTGGGTGTCAATGGATTTAGCTGAAACCACGTTTTTGAGTAACGGGAAGATAATGGCTATCTTAATTAGATTGACATTGGAAGCTTGGATGAGGATGATCCCATTGTTATAGAGGATGATGGTGGCTTTGGCATTGAGTGTGGATGAAGGCACTGTAGTTAGTTTGAGACCATGAGTTGTTTTTCTGGTGCCTGATATTCGGAGCATGGAGTACAGAACTTTTCACCAACATGCTCTTTTCCTAGTATAGAAAATAAGGTCATTAACTCTACTACCTTTGTTTGTACAAAAATAGACATCAGAGATGAAGGTTTCAGGCCTAGCCCTGAGTATGTGATGCTTGTGTTTTTTGGCTGCGTTTTTCAATAGGTTGGGTGAGTAGTTGATAGTGAATGCATTGGATCCGGAGGGATAAGGGCTTACATCCATTTTGAGAGTGTGTCTATTGTCCGATGGTAATGTCATAACCGTGGGGCAAGGATGGTGTTAAGTGGATGATTCCTTAACCAAGTGTGTGGGATAATGACAATGTGCCCACTCCAAGATGGCCAGTACAAGAAGAGGGTGGAACCAGCCCTTATCTGTTTATAAGCCCTTTTATCTTTCTATGGCCGGACCAGGTGAGTGGGATGATGCCAACATGCCCACTCCAAGATGGCCACCAATAGCAGAGGGTGGAACCAGCCCTTCTCTCTTACACTGCTCAGACCAGGAATGTGGGATAAATATTGGAAGGCCCACTCCAAGACGGCCACCAAAAAGCAGAGGGTGGAGCCAGCCCCTTTCTTTTTCTATGCCCACCCATTTGGCGGAACGTTTCTCAGTGAGCACGGACATGTGATCATGTAGATCACACGATCAGTGTTACAGTTTGTGTGTTTCTGAAGGATCCACGGGCGGTCAGTCCCAATATCTACCGACTCTGTTTTCATCGTCTGTGGACAAACGCTACATGAACCACACGGGTAGTGGCCACGTACCGGAGGAAGCCCCCATAGAGTTTTAGGCTCTTGTGTCAATTGTCGCCTTGGTCGAGTATGGACGAGGCTATCTCGCAGGCTTGGGCCCCTCTTGAAGGCAAACAGTGGTAACGGGATCTTGTCTGTGGCGATGTTTAAAATACGCCAATGTCTGCGTACCGTCTTTTGAACTTTATTAGACAATGTGCAAAAAGTATTCACAAATGTGAGCCTTGTAGTTGCAGGTTTGGTCATACTTTGTTCGAGAAGAGGTGAGGTGAGGCTCACTCCCAGAAAAAGCTGGGTGAGTACTTTCCAAATTATTATTACAATTTTTTATTTTAATCCCCCAAATGAGTACTTTATGCCGAATGGGAAAGTCGAATACAATGTTTAAACGACTGTGTGATATGATTCAGCTCCTTGCTTTGAGCACATTTTGCTGTTCACCACTGTATTGAGTTGCTTTATTCTGACAGTATTCCTTCCTTTTTCCAGGGATGAAGAAGTAGCTCTCAAAATACACACACATGAGATACATGTCTGGTATGGTGGTAACAAACAACTGATTTAATTTTTTCCGTTAAATGTATTAACAAAATACTTTTTCACTTAAGGGTTTTTGCAGTAGCACTTTTCACTCATAAGGTCCTGAAGAAAGCCGAGCCAATGAGCTTTACGGCTGAAACATGTCAACCTCACTTCTAGCCAATAGATAGTTCAAATTATTCCATACTATCAGGTGGTTTTTATCATATGGCATCAGGACAATTCCTAATAAACATATTTTTTGTCCTTTTAGTCATTTTTACACACACTTTCATCACTTGCACTGCACTCCATCAGTCCTCACATACCTTGAACAAACAAAGAGGCTGAGACTGTTTCGAGAGTAGGAGGTCTAGTATTTATGCCTAAGTACCATCTTTGGCTACAGGTGACCCCGCTCTCTTGGTTTTCCAGATGACGAAGTTCCGCCAAATGGGTGGGCTGATGGAAACCACACTCAAGCCTGAGATTGTGCGAGTTATGTACTATTGGTTAACTGTAGTTGCTCTTATATTGGTGGTCTTTCTATCACACCAAACAGACTGTTTCCCATCCTTTAGTTAGTAAGGTAAATTCAGGGGTATGGAGTGAATCTGGTCTTTAAATATTGCCCCCTAGACCCTCCCCCACCTTTCTTGTTGTTAGCTAACAGGCCATAGCACCAGTTTACGTGCGACAGCAGCCGCAAAAAAACATCGCCACTGATGACCCCAGCAACTACCGCTAATGAGATGCAGAGTAGGCGTTTCTGTGCCAAAAGTCGCCACAAAACCACTCCGCAACATTTTCAGCGACCAGCAGGATGGGAAAAAAGCCCACAAAACATGCGATAAGGTGTGTTAGCAGCAGCATGAAACTAACACCTGCTCTGACCTGGTGCAAAGTCGGACCACAGTTGCACCACAAAAGGGAGCCCAGCCCACAGCCAAAAGTGAAGAACAACAGATGCCATGGAGCCACTGATCATGCGGGCCGGACACCCAAGAGGGTCACAACACCCGCCGCCACCACCCCCAAGACCCCCCCGGGCACCCACCCTGGGCACACCCCACTACCACCGGACCAAGACACTGCACATCGACGGCCCGAAAACATGGAAAAAAGAACCTGCCTGATGTTGCACAATTGCAGAAATCAACACACATGTGAGTACAGAAATCCTGAGTCATTAATGCACCATTGAAATACCAAACAAAATGCCACATACTAATTTGTCTTCAAACAACTATTGTGAAGAGTCATGGCGGGGCATCCCTGGACAATCTGTGAGTCACTGCCTGCAAGACAATATCCATGATAAGAAGGTGTGTCAGGTACTCAGCAAAGGAGAGGGAGAGAGAGAGAGAGACTGAACAAGGAGCGCAATGCCAATCGTGCCCTTGGCCCATGCAAACATGCAAACAGCTATGTGTATCTCAAAATTTGTGCGCCCCAAATCCCAGGCCTAGCATCAAAGTCGGCGCAGAGGCCACACCACATCTCCGAAATGCAAGCAGTTGTCAAACTAAAATTAGGAATGGAAGCTCCATTGTCCATAAACACAAGGCCAACCGACCCTCCGACCTTGGTCCTGAATGCAGCTTGCACACCCTGCGTGAGATACCAAACAAGCCTCCGATGCCTCCCCCACCACAAACTGCTCTAATGAAAGACCATCGTGCCCACACCCCACACACACTTGTCCCTGCATGACCTACACCTGCAAGGGATGTCCTTGACACATTGGTCAAAAACTCCCCATATGTCCAAACATTGTACACACATATGACTGAGCTGTGGCATATTGTCCACTGAATTGCAACTGGTCTGAGGAGTGCCAGTGCTATTACACCAACAAACGCAATGGCAGGCATTCACGGGCACATGCACAACCCCTGTCACTTGGAACTGTACTGTGCACGAATACTGCGTCTGATGGGATCTGTGCCAATGCAGTGTCAAGCCCTGGTTCCACTGTCGATCAGTCACATTCGAGTGCCCCATGGAGATCGTCCTATCCAATGCAACGGTAGAGGAATTGGATTATGACCTGACATTGCGCCCCCTGTTGGCCCACGAACAGCATGGGATGCACTGATGTTTGGCATATCTGCTGGCAGTTCTGCATGGGAGAGTGCACAACTCCTCCTGTGCAGTGACCACATCGAGGCACTACCCTATTGAGAAATGGTGTGGACTGAGCACATCTGCCCGTACCAGTTAATGGATCGGGTCACCCTGGTGTCCTTGAACCCGACAATGATGTACTATTGGAACAAATTGCCAATGAAGATGGCTGGCATTCATTCATTCATAGACGATTAACTACGTTCCAGCAGCCTCATTGGATTGTCATCCACAGCACAGGTCCCACCATCTTGTTGCATCATGGGGAATGCACACATATCCCAGAGAACCCGGCTGCATCCCTACACCTCGAACTCGTGCCTCCTGATATATGGAGTCCCTCAGGGTTCTTCACTTAGCCCACCCCTTTTTAATGTCTACCTCACCCCCCTTGCCCCTCTGGTAAAGCAACGTGGTGTTGATGTTATCTTATATGCTGAAGACACGCAGCTCGTGTTTTCCTTCCAAGATCACTCTGAGGCCGCATTTTCAAACTTTAGGCAGTGTCTCATGGACATCTCAGCGTGGATGGCAGCTAACTGCCTAAAGCTGAACACAGAAAAAACAGGGGTGCTATTTTTCAACCAGCCCTCACCCCCACTATCAGATCTCTGGTGGCCCACATAACTCAACCCCCCTCCCCTCCTAGTCTTGTGTGCGAGGAACCTAGGGTTCAAGTTAGATACCTTCCTGTCATGTAAGACCCAGATAGGCCAAGTTTCCTCGTCCTGCTTCTGGAAAATGAAGGCCCTTCGTAGGTTCCTCTATTTTCTACCAATGGATTGCAGGAAAATAATAGTTCATGCAGTGATCACATCCCAATTTGATTATGCAAGCAGTTTGTACTTAGGGCTGCCAGCACACCTGCTTATAAAACTGCAAACAGTGCAGTACGCGGCAGCCAGGCTCATTAGGAACATCCCTCTAAGACATAACATAGCTCCGCATTTGTGTAGTTTTCATTGGCTGGCTATCAAGAGAAGATCTGAATTAAAGGCACTAACACTTGCATACAGAGCACTTAATGACACTGGCGCACAATACCTAAAGAAGAGAGTTTGTAAATACCATCAGTCTAGGACCCTAAGATCCAATTATCATGAATGCCTTGTCATCCCCCGTTTTTCTAAATCCAGAATTGGAGGACGGTCTTTTTCTATCAAAACTACGACCCAATGGAACTCCATGCCTGATCATATCGGAAAGCCAAATGGGAACTCAACTTCCGGAAGGCTCTGAAGACTTCGCTCTTCAGCCTCCCTTAGCAAACTAGGGATTGACAACTCCAACTTGCCTTCACCTTCACTGTATCCACAAGCACCGGGACACACCAGTTGAGGGTAGCTGCACGCTATACAAGCTTAAATACATACATACATCCCACAACAACAGGGGACATGTCTGCCTTCATCTGGACTGTATATGCGAGGACCTAGGCATGTGTACACAAACGTGTGCAAGGTGAGACATTTTAATTTTCGGAGCAGCACAGCATCGTTTGACAACGTTCACAAATCAGACATACTGCTGGGGGGAGTACGCACATGGCAAGAGCAGACAGTCGGCGCTGTCCGGTGGTACAGCACTATGCAGACACCATGGGCTGTGAGTCGTGTCCCCTGACATGGGGTAGTTGGCAAAAGCCGAACATCACATGACTTGTCCAGCAAGGCAAGGTGGGCTGAGACCGTTGCCATCCGTAACGATTTGTGTACGTTTTTGCACCGCCATGTCTTGCACCTCGACTGGTTCCCATGCTCCATGTAAGCATGTCCCTGCATGTTGTGGCCCTTGCCTTGTCCGTACTGACACACATATGCCAATAAAGTCTCTACAACTTCACTAGTGTCCAAATGAGATGAGTTTTGATTAGATGTATAAATCATGTGCCACAATGAGCATCGTCCCTACACATGGAGGGACTGAGTGACGCCTGTACAATGGGGGTGGGTCCCTTTTGGCTGCTCCGCCTCTGTGAGCCAAACACTGTGTTTGGGATTATTGCTGGCAGACCTGTGCACTTACGTGTTTCCAGAAATGTGAGTTTGTTGTCCAGACTCTGACCATGTGGACTGACTATGAATGGAAACAGATTGTGTCCACACTGATGTGTGTGAGTAGGTATGCAACATGAAGTTCTGTTGACACATGTGATGTAGGACCCCACTTCTGGTCTGCTACCAATTTGGTCATTCCTACACACAGTCCTATTCAATACATGGTTGTGTGCCTATATTGGGGGGTAGCAATATTATCGTTAATGTGCAACGATGCCACAGCTAGTACTCACCTTCACAGACATCCAACTGGCCATGTGGCTCAGGATTCAACATGCACATTGATGTTGTTTCCACATGTGTATCTTCTTGTGCAATCATTGTCCATACATACATCCATACTTTCACACTTGAGTGAACATAGTCATGACACATCTGTGTGATTTCAAATGTTTAATTCACATTCTGGTGCTTTCCAGGACTTGAGCTGTACATGACCATGCCAAGCCCACATCACATGGGAGCCCAGTGGTGGGCCAACCACAATCCGCTGGGGATTGGTATGTGATTTGGGAGAGGGAGAGTGTAGTCTGCTGCAGGAGTGCTGTGTTATTGTCCACCATTGAAGATATGTCAGTCCATGTCGTGGTCCAGGTGTATGTCGCTGAGTGTTATGGGGGTCAGTGGAAGGTGTTGTCTCAGGGCATGGTGTATAGGGCAGAACCAGGCAGGGACAGGTCATATGATAGTGATGAAGGCTACTTCCTCCTTCCTCGCATACTAATTACCATCCACATCTTAGTCCTCTGATACTTTCTCAATGTCCGGTGTGTGTGGCGGGGTAAAGGCTGCATCACTGGGTGCCACTGACACAACAGTCTGAAACTGTGTGTGTTGCAGCTCCCGCTACAGTCATCTGTGTCCGGCTCAGTGGCAGCAATGGCAAAATGATGTAGTGCAAGGCATGGAAGATACCAGCTGCATCTTGCTGGTGTTCAGCCGTGGCAGCCAAACTTCCAGCCTGTATCTGCTCCATGGTTTCAGTTGTACTGCACATCTGTGCCAACTCTGTGTTATCATCGCTGGTGCCTGTCTGACTAAACAGTTCTTGTATCTGAGAGATGACCCCAGCGATGTCAGCCCCGGATTGTCGTGGAGCATGGTGCGGACAGTGTGTGTCCGTTAGGGACTGTAAGTGGTCCCTGATGGGACTCAGACACCCAGGTATGGCATCAAGTTTGGCTGCCACGAGCTTGAAACCCACCCTCAGCTGATGAGCCAACTCCACCTGGCAACTCAACACACAGCATTGAAATTCCATGTGGTGTTCGTGGGGGTCCTGGGCGACAGCCATTGTGGTGTGTGTTTCCTGCTGTGTGGTCTGTGCAGGTGGTGGAGTCACCTTGAGGCAGCTGGGCTGGCCTGCTCCTGGGGGTGGGGTGTGGAGGCTGTCCATTATCTGTTGAAGGGTGTCTGAACAGATGTGCATGTTGTCCTCTTCATCATCACTGATGGTATTTGTGGTCTGCTCTGCAGTAAGTGTTGTTTGTCCCCCTGCAATTTTAAGGGAGGTGATGTTAACAGAGGTTCCCATGTAAGTAGCCGCTTTGCAGATACTTACATGCAGACTGCATGACAATGCACATTGTGACTGTTTTGGTAGAGCTGGCTATTTGATGGCAGACAGTGGGTTTTCCGAGTACATGCCGGTTGTATGGTGGAACCCGTACATTGTCATCACAAAGTGTCATGCAATGTGAGTGGCCAGTTACTACGCACAAGCAGAACCTGTTGTGTCCTCTGACCTGTGGTGTAGATGTTGCACTTTGTCCCACATTGCCGCCATTGGTGATGTACTGTGGTTGCTATGTGTGTGTGCTGCATTATGGGGGGGTTGGCCCTGCAGCTCTGATTTCATGGACCCTTGTCCCTTTCAGGTGGTGTTCCTCAGAATTGTGTTATCGGGGGCTTGGATGTTTGTGAATTGTGTCATTTGTGCTCTTGCACAGATTTTGTGGCCTTGTGCATTGTATGTCTGCTGCGTGTATTGGACGACATGGGTTGTAGGTGCACGTGGATGTGTCAGAGGGTGACCTGCCCCTTTACGGATGTGAGCCACACTGGGCCACCTCCATGTCGATTCATGCACAAGTTCATTTATTTGGGCTGGTGCTATGCTATCAGCAATGCAGTTTTACTTGCTTCATCAGTGTGGCTCATGCAGCCGCTGCTTTTCTGGTTCATCACATGTGCATGGATTGGTAATGTCGTTGGTTATTCGGAGGGGGCCCACATGTGCACATGGTGGATGGGGCCGACTTGATATTTCTATGTGTGCTGTACTGTGCCAAGGGTATCAGGGACATGTTCCACTGTCATTGTGCGTGTGCTGTGTGCTTCACATGATCGGGCATGTGTGCCATTGTGCCCATCTCCCCCGCCCCCCCAGTCCCTGGTCGACCCTCACCCTGTTGCTGTTGGGTCAGGTCATATTGTGTTGTGTCCAGGCCCCCGACTCCTGCCACCATCTCCACACTGGTGACTGTGGCCACCATTTCCTCCAGCTCATCCAGCCCGTCCTGTTGCGCAGGTCTCCCACCTCCAGTCGCCGTTGCTGCCTTCCTGTTGACAGCGAGTTTGTTTGGTCTTCCTTTGCACATTACGCCAGCGCCTCTTGACCTCCTCCATGGACCTCACCAATCTGATTGCATTGATATTGGTGATGATGGTCTGCCATATTTCCGTTTGTGTTGCCAGTGCCGCAGTGGAGGTGACGAACAGTTGTTGGTAGTGTTCTATCACCTCCATGACGATGATCCGGTCTTCCTCTTCCTCTTCCTCTTCTCCTTACCATTCCCCGAACACGGGGTTCCTGGCTGGTCCTCCATGGGGCTTGTGGGGTTAGGCTTCTCCTCTGAACTCGATCCGGGTGCATCCATGGTGCTACGCTGTTTGAATTGCTTTTGGGGTGTTTTTTTGTTTTGGCCTTTATAGTGCGTTCTCCCGCATGACGAGTGGGTATTGCAGGGCTGTCACTGGTTGTCGTTAATTTTGGTATCGCACTTTGGGGCATATCAACTTTTTGGGCGTTTGTGTTTGAAATTTTTTGTTGGCCGCATTGGATTTCAAGCAGTTATTTGGCGCATTATCATGCTACTTTCACATGGTGCCGCGGGGTTGGGAATTGGTCATTAAGACGGTGTTATTTTCTCGTGATAGACTGCGATATGCACAGTTGCGTTAAGTTACTTTCGCAATGGTTATCACACGTTCTTGAGTATATGCCCCTTAGTAAGATAGCTGAGTGGGTTTAAGCGCGGGTCGCTGAGATTAGAGAAGTGTTTAAGTTATTGACTTAGGTACAGGCCATAGCATTAAATGCAGTTGAAGGCTCTTGGGAAGCCAATCTTGAGAAGAAAATACAGATGTGTTGTGCTGAGATCTTATTTTATTTCCAACCTTAGGTGCTGCTAATGTGAAGACTGATTTGAGGGGAGAAAGGCAACATATAGGGATGCCAGTCAGTAGCACATTGCCATAATCTATACGTTAGATGACAAGTTTGGACAGTTAGCTGAAAGTCCTGTTTGAAGGGAATGGCTGCAGAGCTTCTTTAGTTGGAACCAGGCCCATATCCTTCAGTTTGTTTCACTATTTGGCTGGGAGTTCCTATTTTTGTTTCGTTTGAAATAAAGACATTCCTCCATTTGAGGCTTAACTTTAGTTTTATGTATAACATCCAGTCCTGTATATCCTGTAGGGAGAAGGTAAGAGTCTGGGGGCTGTTGCAGCATTCAAATACAGTGAAAAGTTGCAACATATTCAGGCCCGGAGTGACCTTTTATTTCACTGGGCATTACCCTGGTGGGCTGGAGCCCCTGCAGGCCGGTTTTGGAAACACAGGGCCAGTCGTGGTGCATTTGTCACTTTCCACAGCTCCCAGAGTCACAAAGGGGCTCCAGGAGAACTAGAGGGAGGGAGGGAGAATATAGAGAGAAAGCCATCGGAGAGGGAGAAGAGATAGAGGAGAGGAGGGAAACGAGAGAGAATGGACGAATGGAAAGCGAGATATAGCTGGAGGAGAGTGGGGCTGGTTTGAAGACTTTTGCCAGGGCTGCTTTTGGTCCCCAGTCTGGCCCTGAACATTGCAGGAAAGAGAAACCATATTTTGATATCACACAACCTAGTGGTACTACAGAGAGACTGAACAACAATGGTGTGAAAATCCTGCGCTTGGATACTCAAAGGAAAACCTTGACAGGGATAGAAAAAGAGAAATTCCTGTTTTTATATGCTATGTTCTGTCAATGCGACAGTATTTCTGTCTACCAGTGTTCCTGCAAGACCCATCCTGTTTCAAATAGTTTAATGAGAGTGTCATATTTGACAGAATCAAAGGCTGTCAATTGACTAAGGAGACTTCAAACAAATAAGGGTTTGGCTTGAGCGCAGTAAGGCTACGCCTGTATAAGTATCTAAACAAAAACACTGCCAGTACTGCTCTTGGCGATTTATAAACGGTAAGGGAAGTCGAGTGGACCTTTCTCGACCTCTTAGACCAATTATTCAGTCAACAACTAATGTATATCAAAAGAAAAATATTTATTTTCTACTTCCAACAATTCAAAATTGATTCTAAGTGTTCTTGGGAAGTTTTTTGCTTTTTATACACATGAAAACACATCAAAGAAACATCAAAAATATATTTGACACAAAACTTTTCAAAATAGAAGGAGAGTGAGAATAGTTTCTGGTCAAAGCTATTTTGGCTAGCTCCAAGATGAACCTTGTCGGAATTTTCATTGGTCTTTCTCTTTTGTCCAAGTATATTTCAAGGACCTCTAAGGCTTGTTCTTGTGGAATCTGTGTGTACAATGACACTATATCCATACTGACGAGTAGATCTTGGTGCTCGGTGAATGGTAGGGTATCCAATTTGGAGATAAAATCCGTAGTGTCCTGTAAATAGGACTTCACATGTGTCATGAATGGTTTCATGAAAAAATCTATAAATTTCGAAATTGGCTCAAATAGCGATTCGCAACCTGAAATGATCGGTCGTCCTGGCGGTGTCCTTTCATCCTTATGTACTTTTGGAAGCACGTAGAATAATGGTATTCGTGGGTGTTTGTTCTGCAAATACTCATATTCTTTCTTCCCTAGGACGCTTTGTTGAGTTTCCCTTAGTATGTAGATAGCTGACTGAGTGTTTTCCGTTTTTGTTTTGTGTTTTACAGATTCTTTTCTGCTCTTGGTCCTGAGGAGAATCCCAAGAATTAATGGGATTCGAAACGCGTCGACCCCTCTAGATAAATTTACCCTTTTCCCCACGGTGACTCCGTGTCACCCGGTTTATTGATACTCATCTAGATTGTGCATTGTTTTGCCCGTTAAGTGATTCGACCACGTATTCATTGTCACTTTATTTGAATCTTTTATGTTTATGAAGTTTTTCCTGATTTTCTCTGTTGGTGTACATTGTATATAACAAAAGAACTCTTTCCCTTGTACATAACCCCACAATATCCCTTCACTTGTCTGAATGTTTTCTTGTAGTACGATTGGGAGTATGAATGGTGAGATTGTTCATGGTGAAAGAGTATTAGTTGATATTTGTTTTGTCCTGTTAATACCCCGCATCACCCACACTCTCCTTCTATTTTGAAAAGTTTTGTGTCAAATATATTTTTGATGTTTCTTTGATGTGTTTTCATGTGTATAAAAAGCAAAAAACTTCCCAAGAACACTTAGAATCAATTTTGAATTGTTGGAAGTAGAAAATAAATATTTTTCTTTTGATATACATTAGTTGTTGACTGAATAATTGGTCTAAGAGGTCGAGAAAGGTCCAATTGACTAAGGAGAAGCATGAGACACGAAACCCCTTCTTCAAAATTATATAGAACATCATCTACAATTTTGAGGAATGCAGGTTCAGAGCTGTTATCTACATGATATTCAGATTAAAAGTCATTTGGAAGACGATGTTTTCTTGATTAATATTCTACGTGGCTGGCCACAGTTCTTTCAGTATTTTTGAGAGGAAAAGGACACCTGTGTTGAATCTGAAATTATCAAGGAAAGGTGGGACTATTGTGGATTCTTAGGCAAGGGACAAATATGCCCTTTTTGGGGAAAATCCCAGAGAGGGCTCTTGTTTAAGAAGTCTATAATTTGGCTAGTGAAGGTAGTATGGGATCTGATGCAAACTTCTATGGCTTTGAGTTTCGGATGGATAGCTTTGTGTTTGCAATGTATATTTTCAGCATATCCAGGTTAACAGGGATGAAAGAATGCCAGAAGGCTGCCCTATTTTTCCTGGTTAAACCAGGGCTTTGTGTGGCAGGTGAAAACGATGGTTTGGCTATATTTTAACAAGAAAACGTTGTATCTCCTGTTAAGAAGATGTCCCCTTGAGCACAACTGTAAAAGACCCGTAAAAACGGGTGAAACAAATTGATCCAATAAATATTAAAGTAATTTCAATTCTTCCTCATTTCGAGGCAATCTGTCATTTTATTCAAATGGATTTTAGATATTGATTCATATCCAACATCAATTTGTAAATTTAACAAAGATCCATAAACAAATGATTAATCATCAATCCCAATGCATTTCGGGCAGAACAGTGCCCTTCGTCAGGGGAAAGATAAGGTAGCTACATAATTAAACCACTGAAATGATGGAGTGTAGAATCATCGAGGTGAGTGTAATTCAGTGGCTTGAAAAGAGGGAGAATTGAAATTACTTCAATATTGGATCAATTTGTAAATAAGGTGAGGCCCCTATCGCCATCACAGCATCACTGAAAGTGATGTTGTAACGGCGATAGGGACTTGTAAATATGCCCCCAGATGTGTTATGCTCAATTTGTCTGCCATTGCCCTGCCACTACTACGAAGCATGTAATGGCAGTGCACGCAGTGCATTAACATACCCACGCTTTTACTCTCATGCTTGTGGGGAGTATGGCAAGGACATCCGAAAATACAGGTCGCCAGTTGGACAAGATAATTATACTTTTGCCTCTATCTGTCGTATTTCTATACCTCGCCTCTGCTTATGAGCGAAATATGAAAATACGGATACTTCTCAGAACCATCAGTCACGCAAATACAGACAGGAAAGTCAATACAATGTTTCAAATTGTGTGTGGATTTAGAGACTAACTAGCATTAGACGTGTCAAAATCACTGTGCATTATTTACAACAACCACTGGAGGGCAACAGTACTCCATCTATTAATATAATTGAACCCAATAACACTACGGTACAAACAGTTGGCTGCTTCATGTTAATGAGTGGATACATGCTTTCAATGACCCCTCCTCAGTCTCAGAAAACGTCTGTTTTGATGAATGTTCCTTCAACTTGAAGGTTTAGAAAAAAATATGGAACTCACATATTTTGTGTTAAAAACGGAAAAGGAACACCCTATGTGTATAATATGAAAGTTATGCTTAAGTTGTCTGCTATTGCCCTGGCACTACTAATAAGCATGCAGCTGCATTGCATTCAAGTGCATTAACATGCCCACCGTAGTGTTGTGCTAGACACGTTCTAGTGTCTCAGCAGGCACTTAGTTTGCCAGCCATTCCCTCGGGTCTGGATGCACTTGCACTCCACACCCATCACGAGTAACGTGACCCTGCAAATAAAAGGGCCTGGGTGCACGTGCTTGTGGCCAGTAAACTAATGATACATCAGGTGTCTGTTATTCAGTATATATAATCCATGACAGTGGTGCCCAGACCGTCCATCTAACATAATATTCGGGCCCGCATGCGTGGCAAGAGTTGGCTGAATGAATCAGGCAATCCGGGGTACAGCGCAATTTATACGACTGGAGACGATCTGATCAACGTCCTTACTACATCGCTGTAGCAGCCCTGCATTAAGGACTGAATAACGGGATTTGTCCTTAATTGGCCCTTGCCACTTTACGGGCATTGGTGTAACCAGGCTTTAGACTCCAATAGAGCATTGCAAGATTGATGAGGATCACTTCACCTGTCCCCTTGTCTTGAGGATGATCTGCAATGCTGAGATATTAAAGTCCCTTGGTTGCCGATAAGCCGGATCAAAACGTCGACGCTGCCCCCCACCGCACCTGGATCAATTTCCCCTTCCCCATTACCCCTGTTTACAGCCTTATGGAAACTCTCATTACAAATTTAGAAAATATAATTCAAGTGAATAATGTGCATGTGGCCAGGTTGCATCTAACTGTTTATTTACTTTCCTACACACTTTGAGCTCTCTTGACTCCTATATAAACACTTGAACACTTTTTCTTACATGTTCCCTAAAACATTCTCCTACCTTCTTGATCCTCTAGTGATTGTTCCTTTAAATGAATAAATACATATGTTGTAATAATACTTTTTGGTTTTTCTGCACATCTGTTTGTTTTAATTCTTTTCACGATTTACAGACGTTTGTGAGCTGATTAATGTGAACTCAAATAAGTTGCTAATTCTGCTAATCTAACTCTTCCTTAAATAACTGGTCCAAGACCATTGTTTCTTTATAATAACCGATACCCAGGTCCAGGGACCATTTGGGATACCCCATTGTTTATAATGTATACTGCTGATGGCACAGCGACGGAACGCTCCACCCACTGGTGTGTGAAGTATGGATCGACCCTGCCGCTGCCAGCACAAGACCCAAGTAAGAGGGTCCATTAAACTAAATGGGCGGACATAGCCCCCTGTGTAAAAGCAGCACCAACTAACCATGTGTGGCTACTGTAAGAAGGATGAAGGTAGAAAAGGACGAGCTGCCTTACTTCACTGGTGCTACGTGGACCTCTTCATCAGCACTGCAAAGAGAGCACCTCACTGGCTTCTACAGACCAGATCAACCCGCATCTGAAGTAGCGGCACTGTGTAACTTTGTGATTCCAGCAGTTGTGGAGAGGAGCTTCTTGCATATTGCCCCATGTTACAGCAGGTGGGTACTGACACCGTGGCTGGAGGAGGGAGCAGCATGTCTCCCAATCTACCACAATACACCGGAAACAGGCATGGGCCTAAACTACATAACACGACTCTAGTAGGCACTTGCTTGCATCGAGGAGGATGGATTTTGTACGGCAGCGTAACGTGTCGAGAACTGTAGTCTTTTGCTTGAGTCAGATACCGACTCCTGCATCACACTGACACTTGCTCCTCCAACTCCAGGCACAATGGGGCCAGCAGTATTGTGAGGGTTCCGCAGCCTCCTGCAGTGCCTGCAGAGCCTGAGAGAGCCAAGCGGGCTCGCAGCACGATGAAAGCTGCTGTGGCATCTGTGCAGATGCCCGCAGTGCCACTGAGAAGCTTCTCCCTGGGTAGGCTAGAGCGTTTCACCAGACTGCCTCCCTCATGCTTCAAAGACAGCCGAAGCCCATCATGGGCACAATGAGCATGAACAGCAAACCACAGCCCACACCGACATAGCATGCCTCCTCAACTACAGCTCCGAGGGACCTGAGGCTCCAAGGAAAACTGCTATGGCCTCATTCAACAATGCCACCTACCGCCCACTCTGCTGCACTGCACACTAGCCCAGGCAGGAGACCCAGTAATGTCCTCTGGCCTTGACTGTAGGAGCGCATTAAGAGGCATCACTAGAGGCTATACTGCACCTACTGTCATGACGTACCTAAGCCCAGGTGGGTAATAACCAGCTCTCCTACCTCGCTCGGGAAAGGGAGACCGAGAGTGTGAGGCACTGACCTGATGGGTGCTGAATGCACCGCACACCCCCTAGTGCCAACGGGCAAGGAAGCATATGCAGAAAGCATGCCCCTTAGTGGCTTCATGCCAGAAGCAAATACTGTGTGGTCATTGGCACACAGGGGGGAAAGGACAGTTGGCTCAACCAAAAGTCCATTGAAAGGAGAATGCGTGCAGCACCCGCACCCCCCTAGCAACCATCTAATACCCCTGCAAGCAAGAGGAGCAGACATGCAGGATGAAAGCCATGAGCCTGGTTGTCTGCCAGACACCCAGCGTCTCCCAAGAGAAGAGAGATGAGGAAAGACCTAGTATGGCCTGAATGCAGGAGGGAGAGCCTCTACATCTTCACTGCACCAGCAAAGTCCCACAGTGGGTCAGAGGCAATCAAGGGAGTGCCCCAATACTGCCTTAAGTCGGCGTCATACATCGTCCCATTACAGGCAGTAGGAGAGCCGCACTCTCCCAAGTGGCAAGCTGCCATCACCGCAACATGAAGAGAACGTGGACCAATGCCACATCATGAAGGAAGAGTGGCAATCCTGCCACTCTGAAGAACCGGACAAATACAGGTGCGCTGGAAAGACCAACAAGGAGAAAAGAAGGAGGACTCGTACCGGCCACAAGACAAGAGTACACCTGGAGACACAAGACAGCCACCAAGGCGAAGCGGCGTCCCTGGAGACAGCTCAATGGAAAAACCAAACACTTCCCATTGTGACAATCAATTCCAATTCCTGAGCATCAGCAGTTTAAGTCAGGCCACAGATGCCACCGGTGAAGAACAGCCTGAGCAAAGACACTGAGCTAAATGGCTGCGAAGTCCCTCCAGACAGTCTCACTCCAGATGAATCAACACCTCCTGTCGTCCAGGTCTTATTGGAACAACAACATCATTGCCATGTGCATCACCCAATCCAGACAAGGAGCAACTTGTCACCATAGTGAAGTCTTGCACCTGCAAAGCACCAAGAGGCTCAGGTGCCCCTGGCAAGTCTTATCAGCATAGTGCCCAGATGCCTCAAGAGAAGACTCTGTAGTGGGATGCCACCAACGCTCCTGAAGCACCACGGTTGAGTTTTCTGACACCAACAGCATCACCGCAAGAGCACAAATGTCCATCCATCAGTGTGTAAGTGGACATTGATCTGACAGACAGGCTGCCAAAGAATGTGGTCTTAATCGACACATTGTTTGTGCCCAGTGGTAGCTGGCTAAATTATGAACATGTGTCGAGATGCCCAGGTGCTCCCATATTCACCTGTCCACCTGCCTCTCAAGACCGAGAGAATGTGTGAAGTCTGATGTGCATAGTTTATTTCCATAGGTTGGACTTTGTTTTATTCTTCATATTTTGAGAGGAATGTAGTGTCTTTCTAGTGTCTCATCAGGCACTTAGGTGCGTATTTACAAGCCCCTTGCACTGCCGGTATGTCATGTTGCGTGACGCACCAGCGGCGCAATCTGCTGCCCGATATTTACAAGCGTGGCTTTACCTGTGATTGCAAATAATGGCACTTCTCACGCAACACTTTGCATGTAAGGGCCGTGACATGGGTGTTGCTGTGGGTGTTCCCATGCAACACCCATGTATTCTGATGCATTTCCAGATTTACATGAAATTGTAAACCTGGAAATGTGTCAGAATGATATGCCACCCCAGGCGTTTTTTTCCCTCTTTCAATGCGTGCAGCATTTATACAGCACAGCACGCATGGTAAGAGTAAATCACCTCAATTGATTGTTTTTGTTCAGGAAGGGATAACTTCCTGCACAAAAACAATCTTCCCATGACGCAGGCATCCTTGCACTACGCCGGCGCAAGGCAGCAGCGCATGGGAAACCACAGGGATGCGACAGATTGTTGTAAATATGTCACATCCCTGTGCTTTGAAAGTGCTGCAGCGTGGCACAGCCAAAGGGCTTGCAGTGCTGCGCTGCAGCACTTTCTTGTAAATGAGGGCCTTAGTTTGCCAGTTTTGCAAATAAAAGGGCCCGGGAGAACGTGCTCGTGGCCAGTAAACCACCTATACACCAGGTGTCTGTGTGCATTATTTTAGTAGCATGTGGGCCTAGGCTCACAACACTACACCCATGCCTTTTAACTCTCATGTTTGTGGAGAGTATGGCGAGGACATCCGAAAATACAGGTCGCCAGTTGGACTAGATAATTATATGTTGTGCTATCTGACCCTATTTCTATACCTCCCATCTGCTTATGAGGTGAAATATGGAAATACGGCTTCTTCTGAGAACCATCAGTCACCCAAATACAGACAGGAAAGACAATGCAATATTTCTCGTTGTGTTTGAATTTAAAGACTCGCATGAGGCAAGTCAAACTCACTGTGCATCATTTACAGCAACCGCTGGATGGCGACAGTACTCCATCTATTATTATAATTGAACCCAAAAACACTGCCGTACTAACAGTTAGCTGCTTCATGTTTATGAGTGGATACATGCTCCCAATCACCCCTCTTCAGTCTCGGAAAACGTCTGTTGCGATGAAAGCCCCTTCAACTCGGGAGTTCAGAAACAAATAAAGAACTCCCATATTTTGTGTTAAACTGAATACTTTGGAAAAAAAAGAACATCCTACCTGCCTAAGAAGAAAGTTCGAAAACGTCTTAATGTAAGAAATCCGTTTTAGTTTAAGCATTAGTACAGTGTTAGTGAGAACGAGGCAATGTTCTTGGCAGAAATAGGTGGACCAAACTGTCCCAAGGGGTATCTCTACTGCAAACCATAAGCCAAACCAGTTCCTCACCTCCGATTTTTTTGTAGTTTATTAATTAAATACAAAGCGATGGGCAGTGAGATACAAAAGTGTATCTTACATGCAAATAAAATGATTTTAAAAAAATGAGAAGAAATTAATACCGTCTCTTGAATAGTGAGGGAATCATACAGGCATAGGTGAGTCAACGCTCTTATTTGTGCAGCGAGATTTGCCCCTATTTTTTTTATAGGAGTACACTATTCGTTTTCCCGAGTACACTATTACTTTTCATGAGTGCACTATTACTTATATATATTGACGTAACATCCTATTCGGAGAGGGGAAGAGATGCACCGACAGACTCACTCTAGTAACAGCTGCGAGGAACTTGAATGTGCCCTGCTATGAGAACTAACAAGGGATGTGTTTGTAAAATAAGTGTCAGGTCCCCAGGTATGTCACGGAGGCGGCTGCAGCTTGCACCAGCCACTGCCCTTGCCAGCGCTGCCAATTGCTACTGTCTAGGCTAACTGCTAACCATCATATTCCAACAAATTTGGCAAATTGTCTATTCGAAGTCACCCAAAGCTGCATGAAGTGTCTGGATGAGCAGTTATTTTAGGTCTCGGCTAGGCAGCGCATGCGCTGTCTCTTCAAGAGATGCTGTATACGGTATAGTGGGGGAAGCTCCTCCCACTTCCCAGCCTTATTTTTGATTGACTTGAATCATAATTTCAGCATTCGGATTGGTGCTTGGCAATCCCTCCTCCTGACGGGTATGTCGTCATTTTTTTCATTCCGGGGCTATCAGCCCCTTTACTGTAAAAACAGTTGGGATCCCCTGCCTCTCCCCGTTCCCTCCCGTAGTCTGCAACTTTTTCAACCACCACCACCCCTCCCACCCCATCCCGTTTGTGCCTTCTTTGATGCCAGAAGTTCTGTTTAAAATGCAATAGGGCTCAAGTAAATACGAGTCCTATTGCATTTTAAATGCTTGTTTGTCCTCTGATTGGCTAGGTACAATTGCACTCGTTTTTTCGTGTTTGTATGCGTGCGATACCTCTGGGTCTGTGCCTTCGCCTAACACACTGTATGCCCTGATTTGGAAGGAGACCCAGGAGGAGAGCATTGTCAGCTCCCGCAGCTCAGGTTTGGGGCGAGGTCAGCGAGAGGTTCCCACACTGCGTGCAGCAATGAGGCATGAACGGGGAAGACTGAAAGTAAGTAAGTTGGCCGCTTTGAGTTCTTCGCCACTGTCTCTGTGGGGAAAAACTCAGAGCGGCTAACTTGCTTACTTTCTGTCTTCCCCGTTTATGCCTCTTCGCCGCACGCAATGTGGGTACCTGAGCTGTGGGAAGAAGTGAGAGCTCGCCTTGTTTTCATTAACACATCAAGATTAACATCCGAGACACCCCCTCACCTACTCTCCCCTCCCTTGCCTGACGTCTCACAACACTGCAAGTATGGCTAGGGCCCAGGCCCCCTTCCTGTTGAGCTCATCCTTGTGCTTCGCTCCACTGCCTGCACCCACCTTCCCCCATGTTGCTTTCACTTTAACCCACACACTGTCCCTCGTGTTGCTTCTACCTTGCTCCTCCACCCCCGGAACATGGAATTGCTGTTGGAAACAAATATTGAACATAATAAAAGGAAACCGTGATCTAAATTAACCTTTTGGCTGCAAGGCAATGCGTTATTTAATCCTTTATTTCATTACAGCTAAGTTGTCATTTTTGTTCATAAAGCGGAACCTCAAGCCCATAACGAGCCAAGCTTCCATGTGGGTTCTGCCTCCCTTTAAACGGGATGTGGTGTTATGTACACGGAGGTGCAGGTTGTTCCAAACAAATACACAGACATTCACTGAACTTTAAGATGTAGTCACTCACTGCACGCAGACATAGGCACAGAAATAAGAGCCACGGGCACACACGCAACTCAGACCCTTGGTGTACATAGAAATAAATTCAGGCGCACACTGGGTGCATGCTCTTACTGTGCACAGAGGTACTCAAATCAAACTTGTACAAAGCAGCTCTTACAATGCACATAGATACGGACTCTCGGAGCGCGTGCACTCGGAGCCTTCCCATGAACACAGGGGGTACAGAATTCCTCTGTACACTGGCGAACCCTGTATACACAGTCAAAGCACCGCCAGTTCACAGGAGATAAAAGCACACGCCGTATGCAAACATCCTCCCTTGGCCTTCTCTTACCCCGGGTTCCTTCCGCTACCGCCTGAGGCTTGCACACATCCTTCTTGGCTGCTGAAAGGCAATATATCTCTCCATGTGTTCCCATACCTGGCGTTTCACGCAGTTTGGTGTTTATTTTCCCTCCATTTTTTTTTGGTAAATATATTTTTATTGCAGCAAAAGCAGGTATTACAGATAGATCACATATGCCATTCCAGTCGTTACCCAGTGTATATATGGTTCTCCATTGCACCCATCACACAGCCATTTAGCTCACACCCCGGAGGTCGAGCGGCGCAATCGTGGAGAAAGTTCTGTGCTGGGGAATGTCGCATGAATCAGCGACATCCGGTTGTCTGGAAGATGTCAGGGCTGCTTTTCGGTCCTCGCATTCCCCCCCATGTTTGCAGTGCTTCAACAGCTCCAACCAACCTTCGTCGCCATCCCCGAGCAAAACCCCCCTCCTTGCCCAACTCTCTCGACCCCCCTCGTCCCACCTCCCCCCCTTCTCCCCTCTCCCCGCCCCCACCCCCCAGGCGTGTCAGAGTACCACTAATGCAAGTTTGCATACCACTCTACTAACCCAGACCCGAGGCAGACCATCAGGAGTAATCAACTAAAACTGTCAGTCATCACGTAGGAAGCAGGGAGACGAGGGATGGAGGTCAGGCCACCATCACCTCAGGCGGCTCTTCCGCCGGAGCATGGCTATGCGCGGGGGTGTCATCTAGGTCTAAGAGTGTGAGGTCGAGGACCAACCGCTCCCATGCCCTGGCCCTCTCCAGAGCCGCGTCATTGCACGCCCCGAGCGCAGCCTGCATGCGGAGCTCCCCCTCGCACTGGGCCCATTTGTGTAGCTCAGCCTTCCATCTCTCTACAGCAGGGCCTCTACTCCACTTCCACTGGGATGTTATGGCACGCTCCGCTAAGAGTAGACCTAGGTCCAGAAACTTGCTAGTGATTTTGTTCTTTGACGTGTGTGGGAACCAGTGTAGGATGCAGTGTGCCATGTTAAATTGCAAGTCCCTCTCCGTGATCTCCCCCAGGGTATCCACTACCTCCCGCCAAAAGGAACGCAACTGTGGGCAGGACCAGAACATGTGCTGGAAGTCAGCCACGCCCACCGGGCACCGCGGACAGGCTGCCGGGTGGGTCGGGAAATATGTATGCAATTTGTCAGGGGTCAGGTAGGCCCTGTGCAGGACGTAGAAGTGCACCAGCTGGAACCTAGCGTTGCTCGTCCCATTCCGGGCCCGTTCCACTATGCTAGACCATGCCTCCTCAGGAATCTCCGTCGACAGGTCAGTCTCCCATCTCGCCTTCAGAGACAGCAGTGGGGTGATAGTCTCCGAGACCATGCGTCTATATAGGCACGTGACAGCTTTGACCGTCCCCGCCATCATCACTATGTATTGGCAGCCCAGCGACAGCAGCGGTTCCGACATGCCCGTCCTCCAGTGCTTGCAGATCGCCGTCATCAGCGCCGCGTGGAGGAGTAAGTCCCGACCCACCAGTTCAAAGCGGTCCCGCAAGAGGTCAAAAGGCAGCAGCACTCCGTTCTCATATAGGTCTCCCATGGACTCCAACCCCTGCTGCCCCCAGCTCTCAAGTCGGCGCCATGAGCCTCCATGCGGGAGTGCCCCGCACAGCTTCAGCGGGATCTCAGGTGCATATGGGACTGCGATACGGCCCCTCCGTCAATATCTATTCCAGCATTTCCGAGCCGTCGTAAATTCCTGGGTGAGGGGGAAATCTCCCATCGGAAGTCCCAGGACAATCCGGGATAACACCTGAACCGGTCCCGCCGGCTCCCCTGATCCGTCCTCCTCTCTCCTGGCTCTCGCGACCCACTGTGTCAGCTATTGCAGCTGAGCCACCAGGTAGTATAGTTCATAATCCGGCACCGCTAGCCCTCCTTCCGCTCTAGGACGGAGAAGTGTACTGTGCGCCACCCTGCGTCTGCCCACCCCCCATAGAAAACCGATCACCATCGACCTCAGCTTCCGGAAGTAGCTCACTGGGATCCAGATCGGGAAGGTCCTGAAGAAATAAAGCAGTCTCGGCAGGGTCACCATCTTAAGGAGCGCCACTCTCCCCATTAGTGACAATGGGAGCGTGCTCCAGAAGTCGAAGTTCACCTTAGTGAGCCTTATTGCTGAACCAATGTTGCCCTCGAGGATGTCTGCCTTATCATGAAAGATCGAGGTGCCTAGGTAGCGAAGACTCCTCTCTTCCCATGTCACCCCATCCGTGGACTGAGAACAAAGTCTGTGTGGGTGGGTCGGGAACAGGTAGGACTTCGTCCAGTTCACCTGGAGGCCCGACACCCTGCTCAAAGATTGTAGGAGGGACTTGGCCCCACGCAAGGACGCTGCCGAGTCCGCCAAGAACATCAGCAGATCGTCGGCGTACAAGGCGATGTGGTGTACTTGTCCGTAGACATCCAGCCCCTGATATGCCTGTCCCTGCCTGGCTCGCGCCGCTAGGGGTTCGACCGCTATGGCAAATATTAGGGGGTGGGGAGGACATCCCTGGCGGGTGCCCCTGCTCACCATACACATCTCAGAGATTATTCTGCCAGTCCTGACCCTCGCCGTTGCGTTCCGGTAGAGTAGCGTTGTCCAATCCACGAAACCCTCGCCCAGTCCCAGCGTGCGCATGACATGGAAAAGGTAAGGCCATTCCAGGCTGTCAAAGGCCTTCTCCATGTCGACTGCGAACACCGCCGCTTCATCACCATCGTAGGTGTCAGCCTCCAAGACATGTAGGAGCCGTCGTATATTAAGCGCCGTGTTGCGGGTCGGGATAAACCCGGATTGGTCTGTGTGGATCAGCGTGGACATATGAGGGAGCAATTGCGTCATCAGGATTTTACTCAAGATCTTATAGTCCAGATTGAGCATGGACAGTGGCCGATACGATGCCCTGTCCCACGGCTGTTTGCCCGGTTTCAATAGCGGGATGATAAGCGCTTCAGCAGTGGTCACCGGTAGGCTGCCCAGCCGCTTCGCCTCATTGTAAAGCCACGTTAGGCGGGGCGCAAGGAGGTCAACGTAGGTGAGATAGAATTCCGTAGGGAGCCCGGCGGAGCCCGGCGGAGCCCGGCGTCTTATTTATTGCCATGCTCTTGATGGCGACTCTCACCTCCCTCTCCTCAATTTTGCCCCCGAGCAGCTTTGCGTCTTCCTCCGCCAGCTCCGGCAAGTCTAGTCCCTCCAGGAAACCCCGTAATTCGTCCACCGACGGCAGGACCCTGCTACGGTAAAGCTCCGTGTAGTAATCATAGAATATCTCATTAATCCCCTGCTGGTCAAACCACGCCACACCCGAGTGATCTCTGAGCTCAAGGATAACCGAGCTCCGGCGTGCCGGATTGGCCAGCCAGGCCAAGAGAGCTCCTGTCTTGTCATGGTCCGAGTGTGCTCGGGTGAGATAGGCCTTGTAGTCGAAGCACCGTAGGCGCTCCACCGTCGCCGCCACTAGCTCCCGCGCCTCCAGTACGGCCTCATGGGTGTCTGGACGCTCAGGTCTTGCTCTTTCCAGAACCCGGAGTTTCTCGTCCTCCCATGTAATGTCTTCCAGCAGGGTCTTTCTAACACCCGACGCCGTCGCGATGCATTGCCCCCGCACTACTGATTTAAAGGCGTCCCATTCAATCGCGGCTGAGCCCGCGGTGCCCGCATTGACCTGAAAGTACTCCTCGATGTTTGAGGCTATCGTGGTTCGGAAGAGCAGATCATCCAGCGCCTCTGGGCGCAGCTTCCACGCAGGGACTCGGGGGCGGCACTGCGACCAGCGCAGTTGCATAAGTAGCGGTTATGATCGGAGATTGTTCATGTGAGATACTCACTGTGACACACCTCTGCATGCACGTCCTGGGAACACAGGAAGGCATCAATGCGGACGTGCAAGTCATGAAGGGCGGAAAAGAACGAGTAGTCCCTATCTAATGGATGGCCAGCTCTCCACGAGTCAACCAGATCCCATTGGGATTGCCAAGCAGAACGCGCAAGCGCCAGTTTGCCAGCCGGTGCATTCGCTAGGGTGGGTTGTGATCTGTCCAGCGCAGTGTCAGTAACACTATTAAAGTTCCCTCCGAGGATCAAGGGTTCCACTAAGAAAGGGGCCAGCTTGTTGGACAGCAAAGAGATAAAGGCCATTTGTTCCACATTCGGGCGTATAGACAACCCAATGTCAGGTCCCTCCCATCTAGCTTGCCTCGCACCATAACATACCTCCCCTCTGGATCAATTAATTGCTGTGTGCAATGGAATGGTACCCCCGCCCGTATCCAAATAGCCACCCCCCTAGCATATGCAGAGTAGCCAGTATGATAGACCTGCCCTCTCCATCTCCTTTGCAGTGCCTTCCCCTCCTTAGCTAACATGTGTGTTTCCTGGAGGAAGGCGAAGTGAATGCCTTGTCTAACTAGATAGGAGTGGATCTTGCGGCGTCTGTGCATAGTGTGCATCCCTCTTACGTTCCACGTGAGACATTTGTAGCCTAGGTCGGGTCCCATTGCAGTACCCATCGTGCTTCATACATCCTCGCAGAGACCCCCCCGACACGCCCAGGTCCCGCCCCCAGCCCCCCCCCAACCAAACCAAGGAAACCCCCCCAACTCCCACTCCCCAGGACAGACAACCAACGTGGAATCCCCATCCAAACTCTAGTAAAGTGAGTGTATCTCAACAGAAGAGGGCTAGGGTGGCCAGGACGCCGACCCAAACAGGTCGAAGCCCCCCGCTCCCACCCCCTGCCTCTGGAACATTCAGGAGGTCCCCCCCACGGCTCCTCCCCCTCGCATTGCAGTGATAAGTCTCAGGAGGCATTTGCATCATACCGTTCAGCCTCTGGAGGCAGCCTCAACTCACAGCCCAGTACCTTATAAACGTGTCCAGTGCCTCCCAGGCCACATCAGCCAAGGATTCCGTCCCCTGTTTGAGGAGTCACTACCGGTAGGTCCGCCTCTGAGAGATCTTGTACACTACTAGAGCCAGGACTAAGAGCACTATTCTTCGATTGCTCCGATGCACCACTGGAAGGGCTGGCGTCTCTCTGGCTGATGGCCACCACTGCCAGCACCGCCTTAGCTCTTTCCTGCTGCCATCCCGACGGGGAGCCAGATCTCCTCGTCGGCGTGGTTTCTGCAGAGCGCCTCTAAGGCGTGGTCATCGGGGGGGCATCCGTGCCTGACTACCCCCTAGTGTCCAGCCAGCTCCAGGCCTCCTGCGGCATGAGAAAAAAGTGAGTGTGACCCCCAGCGATGACCCTCAGCCGGGCCGGGAACAACATGGCATATGACAGCTGCATCGACCTCAATTTCCGCTTGACCGCCGTGAAAGAGGCCCGTTGCCTTTGTACGTCTCTTGTGAAGTCTGGAAAGACCATGACCTTGCTGTTGTCAATCCGCAGGTCTGGCAGGTTCCTGGCCCTCTGGAGAATACAGTCTCGATCTCGGAAGTGTAGGAGGCGCATCACTATCGGACGCGGCGGACCACCAGGTTTGGGCGGTCGCGCTGGGACTCTGTGGGCGCGCTCTAGGGCAATGAATGGGGAAAGCCCTTCTGGAGCCACCTCAGTCCGCAACCAACCCTCCAAGTAGGAGACCGCATCCTGGCCTTCCACTTTTTCTGGGACTCCCACGAGGCGGAGGTTGTTACGCCTTGAGCGCCCTTCGCTGTCCTCGGCTCTGAGCTCCAGCACCCGGACCTTCTGCGCCACTTCTGCCAACGATGCTCTCAGAGTAGCCACGTCTCCAGGCAGGTCTTTCAGGGTTACCCCCGAGGTCGCCACTCGTTCCTTCAGCTTCCTGTGGTCGTCCTTCAGGAGGGACAGGTCCGAACCGATGGTGTCCATTCGCTTTTCAAGAGCTTCCCGCGACGCTACAATCGCCTGCATAATGTCACTCAAGGAGGGATCTCGCGGGCGGGCCGAGCCCCCCGGGCCAGGCGCCGGCGCTTCCTCCTCCACGAGATGGCCTGGGTCATCCAGTTTCAGTGCGTCAAAGCCCTTCTTTCTGCCTCCTCGCACCATGCTGCCG